>NC_079345.1:18262500-18876294 GCF_029582105.1 Oenanthe melanoleuca
AATGAGAGGCTACTTATTTCAACACCTTGTGTTGTTAGGCAGGACTCATCAGGGTGTCTGTGCTCTGGAAGGTGATGGAAACAACAGGGATGCCTTTCTCCTTCCCTACCACCTTTTTGCTTTAAAAAAAATGAAATCTATTAGGTAGAGCAGACTTTGTAACAGCTCTTCTGGAATTGTTCAAACACAACTCAAATGTATTTCAAACCAGAACTAAACTCTACTTTGAAAATGAGCTTGAGTCTTCCTCACCAGTTTTACTTAAAGACTACACAGTTACTTATAATTTTGTTTGGAAACATGAGAAAACAAGAAATAATCACAAAAAGAAAAGCCAACTTTTACAGCTGTATACAACTCTTAGTTGTCTGATACCCCCCATTCTCAGAGCACTAAATGGGAACCCTTTTGGCAGCAAGGTAAGAAAATCATGGTATTTCATTGGTTATGAATATCTGTTAAGGCCTCAAACAGCAGACTGCACCAGGACAAATACACCTGTCATACAAAATCTAAAGAAATTACATTGCTGTTGGGTTAATTTGAAGGTTAATACCTTTCAAATACTCAGTGAGACATCAGCTAAACAAGGAACAATGTTTGACTAGACAACGTGCTTTCTTGTTCCTTTCTCTTGTCACATCCACAGAACCCCAGAATGGTTTGGCTTGGAAGGGAACTTAAAGATGCTCCCATTCACTGGGCAGGGACACCTCCCACTGTCCCAGCTGCTCCAGCCCCAGTGTCCAGCCTGGCCTTGGGCACTGCCAGGGATCCAGGGGCAGCCACAGCTGTATGGGCACCCTGTGCCAGCCCTGCCCACCCTCACAGGGAAGAGATTTTTATTAATCTAATCTAAATCTACTCTCTGTCAGTGTGAAGCCATTCTCCCTTGTTCTTTTGCTCCAGGCCCTTGTAAATAGTCTCTCCATCTTTCCTGTCAGCTCTTCCAGGTACTGGAAGGTCACAATTAGGTCACCCTGAAGATTCTCTTCTCCAGGCTGAACAATCCCATGCTCACTGTCCCATTTTGTTTTGCATAAGCCCTTGCTCTCCAAGCTATGCAGCCTCCTTTCTCCTGCTTACAAACACCTCCCATACAGATCTGACATGGACCTTCACAAGGAACAAAACATGGATGCAATCCATGGATCCTTCTCACACAATGCACTCACCTTGGTGTAAACCAAGTTCTAAGAATTTGTTTTCTAGGTAGTAAGTATAAACAAAGATAAAGGAGTGTTCTTACTTTATACTATAAAGATGGTGGTATAAAAATAGTTTGTTATTTAAGAATGGCTGTGTATTTAGCTCCTTGAGCAGTAAAGCAGCATTTCCCTTTAAGAATGCTAAACCAAACAGTTTCCATCAGTCATGAAAAATAAGCATTCATGTTAACTAAGCAAGAGCTGGGCAGTAGGTGTATGCTGGAATAATGCATCACTATGGAAGGCCACCAACTTGATTTTGTAGAAGAAAATTATTAAGTTGGACAGCACTGGATTTAATTCACATTTTTGTGGCTAATACAGTAAGCTTGGGTCAAGCTTGGGTTAGAGAAAAGACAAAAAACACCCCAGCCCTTGACTCAGCTCTAATTAATATACCTTTTACTAAGCAGGAATAAATAATTTGACTCAGCTGGAAGATATCATGGCCATTCCTCTGATTCTCCAGCATTTTTCTGTCAATTATCCAGTTTCTGACTCTCTGTACAGCAAGGCTGACACCACATTCCAAATTCAGCCACACAACTTGCCACAGCTTCTGCTCTAAGCCCAGGAGAACAGGGTGGAATTGTCATCACCTTGGGTTTTACAAAGAGATATGCAAGAAGTTCTGCTGAACAGTAAGACTGCTATTGACCAAAATTCTTCAGGACTTGTAGAATTCCTCACAGGGCAGCACCTCATCCTTGGAAATTCAGGAAATCTGGAAGACTTACACACCAAGATCCATACATAATAAACTTATTACTGTATACAGATTATCTTGTTTCCCCAGTACCATTTGCACACAGAAATGTAATGCCATGCCTCTCTTGTCCTTGATTATAAGGTCTATAATCAACTTCAGTCATCAGAATTTGGGACTGTTACCATAATATATCTGTACATCTAAAGTAATATCTGCTAAAAGGAAAAAAGCCACAGCTGACATAAGCAATAAACTTGACAATGCAGCAGGACTTCTAGGAGAGTATTTTGACTAATAAGACAGGACCACTCCTCTCAGAGGTGCAAGTTTAGAACCAACATTTTAGGTCATTACAACAACTTTGTCACTTCAGAAAAATCTTGTAATCAGAAGCCAAACCCAGGGCAGTGTTGCACAAGCTTAAACCAGAAGGGAATGGTCAAAGCATTTTTTGTGGGTACAAACAACAGACTTGTTGTACAGGGAAAGTACAAAAAAAGTGACTGTTATCTGGCTTTCTACACTTACTGGCAAAAACACCTGCATTCCTTCTGCATCACAGCTGTAGCATTAGTAACCTGATGCAGAAAACTATTCATGAAATAACTGTTCTGCAGAATCAGTGTTGTCTAAACACTGCTTAATCATTACTTCAAGTATCAAATTCATAGCTTTTCCTTCTTTCCACCTACTGACACTCAGATGGGTTAGAGAGTTATGTGGAAATTTAATTTAAATTTATTCCTGTTCAAGTGCCCCATTTCTCAGTGGACTGTGTTATAAGAAACCAATTTAGGATAAGATTGCTGCTTTTGAATCAATATTTTTATGTCAGGTATGATAAAATAGAAAACTTACTTAGACTTCTCATCATTGAGACACTGCTTTAGCAGTACAATCTTTAGGGACTTTGGCTTTGCTGAAAAGGTGAATAAATGAATTTGCCAAAGAGAACAAAATCCTTTTAATTTGCTTTTCATTTTCAGTAATTATAACTGCAGTAGACTATCATTTAAATGTTTTAAAAGAAACCACTCCTACTGAGATGATACATAAGTTAGTGCAGTGACAAGAACTTATTTAGTGTAAAGCTGTTTTCCTATTGTAGTCACTAAGTATATGATGCTGGAGTTTCAGTAATTCTGCTACAAGTTGTCCTAGGTTACAATGTAAAGATGTGCCCAAAAGTATCTACTCTATCACCATCTGCTGAAACCAGGTGATTCTTATCTCTGTGGAAGATACCCTCTGTTAATGGGCCATCTCTTAAAAACCAGGTGGTGCAGTGTTCTTCATCTTTCCTATGACCCATCCTTTCTCTAGGAAGATATCTTCTTTTAATGGCCATTCAGTCCCACTGTATGACTGATAAAATTATATCATCACTTTGCAAGATGCTCCACCCAGGGGGAGGAGCCAAGCCTTTCCTATAGATAAAAACTGAGATTTGGAACACCAAGGCTGCCCTTACCCACTGGTTTCCAGAGGACAAGAGCTACCAGACCTTTCTACAGGATCACTGCTTCAACAAGATCACTTCATCTGGACTGCAACCACCACTCTGATTAGTGAGGTGTCAGGTTGTATTCTGACTCTGACAGTGGTTTTTCTTTTGTACTATTGCATGTATTTTATTTTTATCTTTTTTTCCTATTAAATTGTATTTCTAACTTGGAGTCTCTCACTGGTTATGCTTTCAAAACCTTTACACTAAGCTAAGTTCTTCTGGGGGATTTAAAACCTCTAAGGCAATGTTAGAACCACATAACACATACATCATAGGGTGTACATATTTCATCATTTTGAAGAGAAGGATCCTGTAACTTCTTCTAGAACTCCATCTGCTAACAGACCACATATTTTACTGCATATAACTCAAAAAAGGACAAAGGCCAAAGTCTGAACCTCAGCCCAGCAAGGCTCTTGTTCCAGAGGACACTGCAGACATGGGGGATGCAGCAGCCAAGGCTGGTGGCTACCACAATGTGCTGCCCTTCTGGGAGATGGAAAGGGCTCTGTGTGCCCTGCTCCTGCAGGAGCCCAGCACCCCCAGAGCTCCTGGCCTGGGGAACACCCCCAGGCCCCTTCAATGCACAAAAGGACCTTCACCAGCCCTGGGCAGCTGGGCCAGCTCTGCTGCCAAGGGCTGTCTTGTCCTTCCCCAGCATCCCAAGGCTCCTCATCAGGGCAGAGACTTGTCCTGCATGGCTGATGAGCACACCTGAGAACAGATTCCACTGGCTGTTATCTAACCTGATCTGGGGCCTGGATACATGCCCAGACATTTATGGTGTCTGCTTTAAGTTTTCATTATTATGCCATATTCTTGGTTGGTGATGACACAAAAAGTTGAAACAAGTTCATCTTTCAGGATCGAGCTCAACACTTGACTTCTAAATTAAAACATTTTTTAGGCAACAAACCTTGATATGCAGAATACCCCTGATAGAAAGGATGTGGAGGATCTTACCCTTCCCTTCCTTTTCTTTTAAACCATTTCTATCATTAATTACTAGGTGTTGACTCAGATATTCCTAATCTTGATCTAGTCCTGCTATCAGTTACATGGCCTATTTTATATCCTATTTAATGAAGCTTTTTAAGGAAATTAGAGAACTCATAATTTCTTTAACCTACATTTATGACTTCCAGACTACATAAATCAGTGTATTTCCTAAAGCCTGATTTTAAAAGCTTTAGTCATGCTTTGTTCATTGAAGCTTATCAGGCTTAGTTTAGCAAAACTTAGTTTCAGGGATTTTCTAATCACACTATAACAACAGCAGTTCTGTGCAAAAGCTTAACTATGTGTTGGCTAAAATGGAAAATTACACTGCTTATGATTAATACCAAGCTTAGTATTAATTACAACAATTGAAAAGTTAATTAAAGCCATTAATTAGAAACAATAATTAGGAATTTATATAATTTCCAACTAAACAGACACTGCTCACAAATGATGCTATTTCTTACATTAAATTGTAGCAAGTCAGACATCTCAGAATTTGTTATAAAGCAATGCAACAAGTAATAGCTGAAAAGCCACATTTTTCCCTGAAACAGTCTCAATGGAAAATATTTTTCAGTAGTTTATTAAATAGGTTTACCATTGAAACAACCTGTCCTGGGGTTGTCCAGTGAAAAAAGGCTGCACCAACTTAGAAGTGTGAAAGCAAATGTAGAGTTTTGAGCAATAGAATCCTCCACAGGCACATTTTGCTACTGCTTTCACTCAAGTCCATTTGAAACAGGTTAATACCAAAGCAAAATAAGTCATTCAAACTGAAATCAGAGTGGGTTTGCACTGACTTAAATAAATCAGTGCTAGTCTGGGTGTGAATGAAACCTGACTTATGTTTGTCTCTGCAACAATACCCCATGTAGATGGGCCTTCCCTTTGTTTGGGTAAGTATTTAAGTGCAGTTTAAGCTTGATTAAATAATATGCAGAGTGGTTTGAAGACTGGCTAATAAATGGATCAAGATGGAGTTACAGAGAAAAAAAAAAATCTTCACCTAATTAATTTTAAAATATATTCAAAGGATTCCACTTATATTGTCTTCATAGCACTAAGAAGCAAAGAGAAAACTTTCAACTAGTAGATGCTCAGTGTAAGAAATTGAGCTAATCTTTTTTTCTTCTTAAATTAGGAATAAAAACAGAGTGTTACAGAATGAAGACTCCAAAATATCCATAAAGGAGAATGTTTTGGAGTGAATACCCTTTCCTAGTTTTCTTTGTTTCCTCTTCATCCTATTATTCCTTGTATTGGTACCTTTATTTTGCATTCCAAGGCAGTATTTTCCAGAGTTCCTTCAATGTTTTGAATAGTTTTTTCTTTTAAGGAAAGATTTAGAAGACTTTAGGACTTCAAATAATTTCTTTTGGTACTTTACTGTCTCTGATTTCTTTCAGTAGTGTCACTGTTCAAGCTTAAGATTAAATCCTGAGCCATTATCCATTTTCAGAACATAGTAATGGTATTATCAGCTGCTTTGCTGGGATGAAAACAACAACCTGACAATCACATAATTAAACAAGTAACACAAGCTAGAAGAACTGCAGGTTTTTTGGGTGCCCTCTGTGACTTTTAAAACACAACCTAGCACCACTTTACTACAGGCCACAAGAACATCTGTGCAACAAAGATCTTCAGGCAACATTCAAGACACAGAAATCATGGAATCACAACTCCAACTCCAGCTTATTATTGAAGCTGACAGTATCTTATTCATCAGCTTCCAAAACCTGGAAGAAAGACAATTCATCTCTGAGCAATGGGTAAGCATATAAGCACATTGAAGAGTAGCTCTGATAGCAGGGAAGTTTTGAAATTTTTGACATTTTTGTTGGCATTGATTCAAAATTTTTAATTTCAAACGACAAAGCCATGCCAAAGACAAGGTTTTTCTAATCAACCTATACTATAAAATTAGTTTTTTTTTTTTTTTTTGGCAGTGCCAATATTATTTGGGACGTCAGCATATATCCATATCACTGCAGAAAAAAATAAGAACAATCTTAAAATAACATCTTGCCAGTACCATGCCACACTCCCCTTTGCAAAAATAAATGTTTTTACTAATTAAATTTTAATATTGTAAGTGAAAGTATCTAGAACTTTAGAATCCTGATCACTAAAACCAGAGACTGATGCAGCAGCAATGCATTCCATCCCAGCTCTGTTCCCTGCAGCATGGCAGGTTTGATTCTCAGCTCAACAGACCTTTCTGCCTGTCATCAATTGCTCTCAGAAATCTGATTCTTCCTTTGCATACACTGGCTACACACAAAACCCAACTACTATTAAAATCCTGTTTCTTTTCCTGTCAAATAACTTGATTACTCCATTTCATTTCAATACTTGCTTGACAAATCCAACTCTGGAAACACTAAGGCCTGGTCTAATGTTTACAAGAACTCATTTCAGCAAGTCTTAACCACAGAATGAAATAAAGACAAATAAAACCCATCCATGTATTTGGATTTTTTTGACTCTTATATCCATAAAATCTGTGTAGCTAACGGGACTCCAGAATACTGCCCAGAGGGAAACAAGACAGGAAGAACAGGTCAATACAAAAGAACTTGCTATATGCATTTTTCTGTATATCTTACCTTCCAGTGCATAATTTTTACCTACTAATGTGTATATCCAAAAAGAATGGCATCATTTGGCTGAAATTGCTTTCAACTGATGGATATTTTAATCTAATTGATTTAAGTTACATCCCAATCCTAAGGCATGAGATGCCTTAAGCAAAGGACAGTCACTCATTTATAGCAAATTAAGGTACTCTTAGAGTAACACATCACAACTTCATAGGAAATTATTAGATATTTTTTAGATCATTTAGACAAATGAGTAAACAGTCCACTGAATCACAGGGTAGACAAAATGATTGGCAATTACATTACTTGAAAGAATGTTACCAGAACTAAATTGTTAAGTAGCACATTTCTAAGAAAGCGACATTTTACAAAAAGACAAAGAAATATATTTTCCACCAAAATCTAGAGCTGCTGTCATCAACAACCCAACAAAAGCTACAGCTACCTAAAATGGAAATGAAAATGTAATGTATGGAAATATTCTCTTATAAAATCTCCTTAGGCTTCACATGTATTAATGTATTAGTTTGCAAACATTAAGATCAAAGGCAAAGCAACAAATACATCCTAAAAAGTTTTTAGTCAGATTTTTATTAACGATATACAAGTAGCAAGGCATAAAAAATTAATATGTTCAAGCCTTGAAATGTCAAGTGTAATGATCTCTAGCTCTGCTTACCTCCTTTGCTTTTTGTTTCAGTCTAGCTTGCTCTGGGTCTTCTTGCCTTGAGCGACTCTACATGTTAAAAAAAAAATGGGGAAAAAAGGTTAACAGATGGTTTAAGAACCCCTCATCTGTTGCAGTAAGTTAAAAAATAGCAAATAAATAGGAACAGGATATAAGGTATCAAACATGGGACATTGAAATCGATAGAAGTGCAATTTCAAACCCATAAGCCTCACCCTAAAGACTGTTAAATGTTCAGCTGTAAATGAGATGTAGTCGAGATTTGAATTTTAAAAAAACCCACCTCCAACCAACCAGCCAAAAAAACAACAAAAACAAAACCACAAAACAAAACTCAACAAAACCCACCCCCCCCCCCAACCCAACCATGTTTTTCTCAATGTAAAAGTTTCCATACAGGTTTAGATTTCAATTATTTAATACAAACAAATTCAAGCATCCAAGATCCAAGAGAAGTTACACCCTTGCCATTATCCAAACTTTTTAATTTAAGTCCTTACAGTCATGTATTTTAAAATTTACTTATTTTGCAAATAAGCTTGTATTTATTTAGCTCTTAGTAGAGAACATGAAGAAAACCATTGTGGAATTGCCCTCAAAAAAAGTAAATCTTTATTATAAAGATGTTACTATTCCATATGAGCTTACTTTGAGTACAGCACAGAAACACACTCTGTTAAGCCTATTCATGTACTACTAATAATATTAATTTTATCATTTTTAAAACTGGATTAATATTGCTATATGACAGCTTTTGCTTTTTCCTTCAAAACTAAGAACAGCTCTAAAAGCAGATCATTTAATTGCAATAAGAACCTGTAACATTTCTTTAGACAGACTATTTAATAACCATATGTTAAAAACCATTAAATTTCTATTTGTGCTCACTACACATTCTCAGACTGATGGAATTCAAAACTCAAGAGGCACATAATACACATACTGCACTTTTATAAATGAGTGATAGGTCAGCATTCAGCAAATGTTGCATAAAAAGCTGTAAGAAGCTCCAATAAAACTTGTGGCATGCATTGAAAGCTGTTGTTCCTGATACCTGAGACATGTAGTAGCTCTACTACAGTATTTCTTTGAGATTTAAAGTGATATAATTTACACAACTCATAAAGGAGTGCCTTTGCCTATCTATTGCTCTACTTATTGCTGTACTGAAGGCAGACCTGAAACTTGAAAGAATATTAGTTTGCAAACTTACATATTCTCAGATTTTATTTTTCTGGTGTTTAACTTCTTCATACCATATTCTGGGCAGAATTCAAAAATCCATTAAGAAAACCAAAGGGAGATAGGTTTTAAGGGCTTGCACTTAAAATGCTTGTGTACAATTTTTGATACACCTGGAGAGTGCTTTGGCTTGATTTAGGACAGAATTCTGTATCCTTTCTCCTGTTAGTTTTGTGGGTTTGTGGATTAAGTGGGTTTGGTTAGGTTTTTTTGAACCTGGATTATTTTTTTTCAGCTAATACAGCACACCTATAAAACACAGTGCTGATAACACAGGGTGACATTAAACAATAATGGGATCTTTAGATGTGCTTAACTCTGTGCACATCAGCTTCACCTTCCAACAGCATCTGCAAGTGCTTTTGTGTCTGTTGGCATAGGAGGTTGTTGGACAGGAGCAAAGGAATGACAAATTGAAATCTGAGATAGACAATGACCAAATCAGATTCTCATGCTGCAGTTGTGCCAGCCATGGAAGAAACACAGGCTGAGGTTCCTTCTAACTGCTATGGCCAGACAGAAAGAAAAATGTAGATAATGTGACCTAGTTAATGTTCAATAGACAAAAAAATAAATTTCATGAAATATGTGGGTCTGCCAGAGAGCTGGGTTTCTAATCAACACAGCAACTACTAAGAACTTGATTATATTTATACCTATTAGGTTAAAAACCAAACTACCAAAACCCCAGGCAGTGATCTGCTTCTCTAGGCCATGGGCTCAGCTCAGTGTTTATGAACCGAGCTGAACAAGGTCCTTGCTGTCATTTTGCAATAACAATTCAATCACTGCAGCCTCAGTTTCTCCAGTAGGATGTATGGAAAAGCATATTTAGCCCTTTCATGGGTTTTGATGATAAATTTATAAATGTACAATGAACTTCTGTTGCCTTGTGAGTCTCACAGAGAAAGCAGCACAGAAACACAAAGTGTTGTTACACTACTGTATGAAGCTGAAAATTCGCCAAATGCAAAGCACAAGTTAAAAGCACATCAGCTTTAGGAGAAAGCAGAGTGTCCTGAGAGAATCCAGCTAAAACTTCTAATATTGTTACAAACTTTCTACAAGGAAATGATAGAATCCTGGAAAAGACACCAGATGTACATTGTGTTTGGGGACATTGTAAGAAAAATTAAAGCAGAAGATGCAAAGTAACATTGAAATTTCCTGGGCTCCATAAGTGAAGGAAAAACTCTGCAAGTGCTACAGAATAAAGGAGCACATTTAAAAGCTGGGTTTTTTAATTTCTTCCCCAGAAACTGACCAAATAAGAGTAGATCTGGAGTTCAGGATAATCTCAACATGCACAAGTAAATCATCTGCTCTGTGTAAACCTCCAGCTTGTTCACAGTAAATATACAATAAAAATTATTGCAGAGGTGAAAACAGATACTGAACAATATCAAATACAGGAATCTTGTTTCAAAGTGAAGATCTAAAATATGAGGTGAAGTTAAATATATAACCCAGACTGAAGGTGAAGATAGAGCAACTTTTACATTTAGGACAACACAATGATTCTCTAGCTACTGCTTGAATCCATGCCAAAGAGCTTTTCCAAAGAATCCAGGCTAGTTCTTATTTCAAACAAGCAGAATTCCAACTTAACATTGGATGTATCACTACTACTAAAAAAAGTAAGGAAATTAACTCTCTTGTGTTCAGATTTTTTTTAAAAGCAGATTTTTAAGACTAGAATACTTTCCTGCTGGATACCATGCCAGTAAGCTTCAGAAATAAAATCATCAGCATATGGAGGCTAAAATGTATTAAAGTACAAGTACAGACATCAACTATTTCATTAATTCTTCACCTTATGATCTAATGTAAATTATAGAAGGCTTCAGCAACGCTCATGCAACACAGATTAAAGCAAATATAAGCAAATGCAAATGTCAAGCTTAAGAGAGGTGCCTAAATAAGCTTTAGAAATGTCACTGGATTCCCTTTACACTCCATTCCACATGTGAACATCTCTCCCTTCCTCTGAAGAGTTTGCACAATTTTGCTGCTGCTCAGCTCTTGTAGTGCTTTGTCTACATGTCAACATCATCAAGCAATTATTTTAGTATTTTACCCTTACTTTTGTCAAGCAACTGACTAACCATTCCTAGCTTTTTATAATTGTTAGGATTAAAATTTTAATTTCTAAACTTTTTTCTTCCAGTTAATTCATATTTGGGGTTTTCTCTTCCTTTCTCCTTTCTCTCTAACATCCAAATCTTAATATGCTGCACTTCACCTGTTTTGTGAAACATGTTTTTCCAAAATCTTTGAATGACATCTCCTTCCTCTAAAGCTTTGCAAACACCCACTAATCAGAGAACCCACCAAACCAAATACTTTCAAGGATTTTATCACAATTTCTTTGCCTTCCCCCACCCCGTTCACCATGTCTAGGTCTGAAAATAAAGCAGGCTGCATTTCTGCAATGTATTTTCCTATTGATGAATAAACACCTTTAGAAGCAAGAAAGCTTCCCATAGTAATTTTAGAGAAACCCAGGACTGATCCTAAGCAGATAATACACTTTTAAATATATTAAATGCTGTCTCCTCCTGAGAATGTATTCACCAAACCAAGTTTATTACCATTTCTCCCAAACACCAGCCATTTTATTAGACCAGACAACCTGATATTTTAATTGTGAAGAACTAAAGTACTTTGTGTTAGAGAGTTCTTTACCTGGAAACTGAGAACTGCATAGATCACATTAGGTCTATGGAAATACTGGACTTCCAAAGTATGAAAAGCAGCATATGCTAAATGTTTGTATTCAAAACAACAGAAATAAGGAGCTTCATTTGCATGTTACCAAACTCCCTAATGTTCCAAACCTCAGCTCTTCCTCTGGCTTCTGTTAAAGCAGGAGGCCACAAAAAGAGACATCTAGTTACACATGGAACAGTGTAGTTTTAAGGGTATTTCAGATTTCATAGACTTGTCTTAAATTAGACAGCAATAGTGTTTTTAAAATTTTAAGGGTATTTAAAATTCATGCCATACTTATAAACATGCATCAATTTTTTAAAAATTGGAGCATACTCTGCATCTATGCAGGTGGACAGACTAAAAGGACTTCTATGTGTTTCATTATAATAATTATTCAATACTTTGCTTGATTATTAACATCCAAGTTGCACTGTTGCTACATTTTTGATCCACTAACAAAAATAAGTTTTCTGTTTAGATTTGTAAGGAATTTAAAGCCTCAGCTTTTTACTCCTGTGTTGGGAATTATCTCACAGGGTCTCCCTGCATTTAGCTACATCTGATCCCAGCTAAGGCACTTGCAGCTCTACTGCCCCTTGTCAATATATGCACTATATACAGTGTATCAATATATACATTTAATGCCTCAAACTCCTCATTTTTCATTCAATAAAGTTAAGAGTCACAACTGCAGGTGCTGTACTATTGAGAGCCACTGCTGTGCCAACCATTTCAATTTTAAACCTATTTTTCCCCATTGATGACATTAGAACTTCACCCACGGCTGTACCAGCTTATAACTTTCACTTTTAATTAAAGAAATTAAATTGGCAACATGAAACACTTTGCTTTTACATTAGCTTTGTTAATAAAAAGTGAAAGTTAAAAGCATCATAGCTGAGGGTAAAATGCTGCTCAGTGTTACGACCATGGTGAGGTGGAATGCAAAAGCACAGGTCTGAAAAATGATTTATATTAAAATCATTAAAACTGCAGAAAAAAACCTCCAAAAAATTCAGAAAATTATCTCAACACAATATTTCCCATTTTGCTCTGCTCTCATCAGAAGCGAGCTCCAAGTGCTCCTGCAGACAGGAGGCTGCACTGAATCACTGCTCTCAGAAGAGGGCAAGGATTAAATGGAATGACAGCTGGACTCATCTCAGACTCAGGGAGCCCTCTAAAACAACTCTAAACATAATCTGCCATTACTTAAGTAAATTTCTTTTTACAGAACACATCTTACTGCTGTGATAGCTGTATTTAAGATCCCAGAACTTGACAGACTGGTGCTACTAAAACATAACACTCAAAATAACAGACTAAGCCAATGCATATACTGAAATTAAATTTCAACAATTATTTTATAATAAAATACACAGGCATTCAGCCAGTTTGAGCAGATCAATTAACACACTAATTTTAATGTGATCCACTTTATCATAGATTATAACACAGAAGTATTATTCATTCATTTGCTGATAACCCCAAGCTGTAACTCTTTACTGTCACCACTCTCTCCAAAAAACAATTCAGAAATAAAAACAAAAAATCAACAACAAATCAGCTACAACCTCCTACTACTTCTGCTGCCAGAAATATTCCATTATTAGCCCAGAACCAGAACTTCATTCAACTTGACACACACCACCTGCATTTTCCAGGTTTTGGAAACAGCTCTGAAAGCAGTAGGAACACAGATTTACTATAATAAAACCAGTGCTTTGTTGGGTTTGGTTAGGGTTTGTTTTCTTGTTGGTTTGTTGAGTTGTTTTTTTTTAGAAAATCCGCACGAGACACACCATGTCAAATGTAAAGGTAACTTCCTATAGTGATTTTAGTCTGGCTTTTGACCTTTCTGCTGCCTTAAGAGCCTCCTGAGCACTGCCTGTACCATCCCCAAAGGCCCAGAGAGGATGTCTGGCTCTGCACACACCTGGCAACAACAGCCAGTGGCTCTTACTGCCAAAACAAGGGCCAAGAGTTGACTCTCCCAAATATTTCCTTTAAACAGACTGTGCTCTACATATTTATACACAAGATGGTCCCACCTTGTGCCATTTTTTTTCCCCTGTGATGCTCATCTCAGGAAGGAAACCCAAAAATCAGTGACAAGCAAGGCAGCTCAATCCTTCCTTGTGACACATTTCCTGGGGGCTGGAGACAGGAGCTCTTCCAGCAGCAGGAGGTGCCTGGATCTCACAGTGTGGGGACCAAGATGCCTTTAAACACTTCTGTAACAAAAACAGTTACTAGAAAGGAAATTAGAGAAAAGCTTTGGGCCACACGTTCAAGGCTGGTATGGGAATGTTGTGGAACATTTGGGAATGTTGTGGAACACTCTGAGACATTGTGGAAGGTTTTGGAATGTTGTGGAATATGGTGCAGGATCCCTGAGATGCAGGAGCCCATTCTTGCTCCAGAAACAGCATAGTAGTAGTTTCAATTTTTAGATTTTTATTGTAAAATAAATTGCATGTTGCATTGCTACTATAGCATACCATGATTTTTCCTTTCCTGTCAAGTTTGTCTTTCCCCAAAATATCTCATTGGAATGAGAATATCACTCACAATGATTCTCAGCTTGTGACACGAAGTTCCTATTAGTCAAGTATTTCCCAGGCATGGGACATAAGACTTTGTAAAATTCTCTCATTTAACAAGATAAATAATACTGCTATTTTGTTTCACACAGTCATGTAGAACCACAGCTAATTTTAACTTCAGTGACTTTTCTTAGAATGTCAAAAATTACATTTTTTTGAAATTTGACTTTGTTTTGCTTCTACCTTCTCATCTGATTTGATCTCTCCTTCTCCCAAAAACATTTCCTGAAGTAAAATCAAGTCCTTCTGAGTGCTTACAAATTTTGCAATCATTTCCCACTGTAACAACTGAAATTACAGTTACAGATCAACCAGAACACTTGTGTCAGATATCTTCCTTTCTTCTCCTAAAGAAACCCACCTACCACCCAAAACAAGAAAAACCTGCAAACTTGACACTTTCTTTGACCATAATCTACCTTTTTTATTTACATTTTTAACCCTTTACTAAACTGTAATGCTAAATTACCAGATCAGTTTCAAGACTTCCCAAAGACTCATGCTGCCTTCCCTTTAATTTCAACATATTCTTTCATTTTTCATTATCTTCTCCATTGATTGTCCTGTTATTAAGTAGATTATTTAACACCATCTGCTTCAATGCCCAAAACATTTCCTTCACTTTCTTATTCTCCATCAAAACCTGGACTTTGGCTGTTAACAAGGCTCCAAAGTGCAAATAATTAAAAACTATTTTTTCCCTGTGCAAGTTCAACCTTTTCATGCTCTTCCATACGAGACAGTAGATGAGGTACCACCAGCAGGAAGTTTTGAAACTTTGATTTAAATGGTTCTGCTGAGTAACCTTAAAAACACTGTTGCACAATAACCTGTCAAAACACTTCCAAGATAAAAGATCACCCTGTCTCTAAAAGCACATTAATGAGTTGCAGTTATAAATAAACATGAATTTTAGATTTAAGCACAGATTTAAGCATCTGTAGGAGGAAAACAGAAATTTCACTTTAAACCTTGAAGTTTTTTATATTTTAAAGGCAGCACTGTCAAGGTGACAAGGTGCCATGACTGGGGGAACAATGCCTTTGCCTGGTGGAAGTTTGGGTCTCAGAGCCAGTTTAAGCATCTCCTCCTTTGCAGACACAGATATCACAACAGAGGAGACAACAGACAACAAGGCACATCCATAAAAAAACAGAAAAACCAAAATCCTGGGTAAGGAGTTAGTACACAGGAATCCAGAATAAAGACCTCAACAAATATCACTATTCATACACAGGTGCTTTTGCATTTGAGCAGCACCAGAGAATCTAAGGAAATAATGTAAAATCTATTATTTAGAATAAAAAATTGTAATCTGAAGATATTTTGGCAAACCATGTCCTACATCAGCCTTGCAATAGGTCACACATCCATCAGAACAGACTGGGGAGCACCAGCTAAACAAAGGAAGCTCAGCTCCAAACTGGCATTTACACTTAAATCACAGCATTGCACAAGCACCTTCCAAGGGATCCACAGTGTTTTCTGCTTCTCTAAACACTAATACTGATAAATCAGCATTGCTGATGGCTGCTCTGTGCTTTGCTTTTGGATTTTTAACACCTTCATTTATTTTTCACCTTCATATATTTTTATAGTATACTATGTATTTCTTCCAAGCTGTCTCCTGGTTGTGGAAGATGAAGTATGCATTCAATAATTTCATTAAGGCAATTTTTTTCAAGTAAATTTGGGATTCTTTTACTTTTTTTTTTTTTTTTTTTTTTTTGTGGAAGTCCTTTATTTCCTCTTCCTGTATTTTATAGGAATCAAACTTGATGATTGTGTATTTATTTCCTAAATTTAGACTTCACAGGACTTTATATTATCCAAGACTGAAACAACTACAAAAAACCCTGTACAAAACACAGAATATCAATTCATGAAGGAATTCAGGTTGGAAGGAACACCAGGAGGTTCTCTAACTCAATCTCAGACCAGCCTGCATAAGGCTTTGTGCAGTCAGGGAAATGTTTCTGAACTGAGGACTATAAGCTACTGCAATTTTCTCAATGTCTGTTTAAAAAATGACCAATGTAACTAACAAGCAGCAGGATACAAAGAAAATGATTCACTAAGATGTAGTCACTGAATGGAGAAAACAGGATAAAAAATAAATAAGCATTTCTTTATTTTTAATAAATAAGAATTAAGAATGAAAACAGCAAATATGTTTTCATCAAAACATTAAAGAGTACCTATGTTGTGCAAAAAATTGTAGAATATTTAATAATGTGAACAATTATAAATTAAGAGTACAAACAGGAAAATTAAAGTAGTCTAATTGAGAAACAGATTTCTAAATAAGCAAGGCTTGGGTTTGGGGTTTTTTTTTTAAATCTTTCAATTTGTGAACATTAATGGCACAAAATCAGGAGGCTGTGTTACAACTGAGCATTGAGTTGTTCTGTATAATCTCTTCAGAATATACAATAAATAACTCAATGAAGATTGAGTTAATTAATTAAAAATGGGATAACTAAGCATTAAACTTATTTGCAGTTAGATATGATATATATGATTAAATTTACAGTTACAAGCAGGAGACTTATCTGTATCTATGTGCTCTTGAGTTCTTGCTTATATGATTTTGTTCTATTGCACCTATGAACACTAAGTCTCTGGAATTAAAGTTACAAAGGAACAAGTCCTGAGTTAACTGAAGCCAGGCATGAATCAAAATCAAATTCAAATACTGCAGTTATAGAGAACACATTAAACAAATGAACAAAACTGCTTAAAAACAAAGTCTAGAAACCTGAGAAATAAAAAACCTCTAAAAAAATTCATCAGAATCTACTGAATTTGTTTAAAGACCAGAAGCATAGGCTATGATTCCCCAGCAGCACAGAAACCTTTAGCATCTAATAAATTTCAAAGGCAATGTAAAAATCATTTCACAGAATTATTTTGAAAGTGTTATCCACTGTCTCCTGTATTTCCAAGAGCCCATCAAATGTGGAGCTGTGTGTTGGAAAGACAGACATCCCAGGCAGGTGGGTGTGGAGGCAGCAGAGAGCAGAGCCTGACTCAGGAGCTCAAGGTGTGCAGCCACACCAACAGTGCCTTTTTACTGCAAGAAACTAAATGTGCTTATGAAACACACACCACAAAATTCAATTGTTTGAAGGCTATGAATTGTTTAATAGTTAAGAAAACAGTAGAAGTGGTACCTTGGCAGCCTTCAGCAAAATTTCCCTCTCTTGTTCATCCTTCCTTTGCTTTTCTAAACGCTCCAACTGCTCAAAGAACTTGAGCTGTGATCGGACATCTGTGGCTTGTTCGTACCATTCATCATCCTGCAAAACAGACAGGCCTTAGAAACAGGCACTTCATCAAGGCCATGCATTCAAACACTGCAGGTGTTACACATTAAAATCTTTTAAAAAGGAAATTATTTTTTTTAGGCTAAGGGGAATGAAGCAAGCCTATGGTTAACAACGCGGCAAGAATCTAATAATTTAATTAATATTTAAGCAATTTTAAAAAGACAAGGATTGTCTTCTCAAATTTAAAAATTTATCAGCACCAGATATATGAAAGAGTTAAAAAAAGTAAAACAACTGACTTAATGACAGAAAACAGCTAAAATGCTTAACTTTATTACTGAATAATCCTAGCTAGAGTTTATAACCAGGCTCAAAACCTATAATTCCTGCATTTGTGCTAATCTTGTACTAGTAACAGACTTTCCCAAGATGCAGTACTGTAAAAGCATTAAAACCTCAGTTGAAAATAAGCCTCTAACTCCAGAAGCTTATGACACCTAAGAGCATGCAAGTTTTCCCAGCACACAGCAACCAGGAGAGTTTATGCATGAGCCACATGGAGAAAACTCAGGATGTCAGTCAGAAAAATCAGTTATCCACATTACTTTCATCCCATTTATCTACTTAATGTTTTCCTTACTGACTACTATGCTATGAAATTAAAGAATAGCATTAACCAAGAAAAATACAGAATACAATGACAATTCTACATTTCAATCAGAGACAATACTATTTTTTCCTAAGGATCTTTGAAGAAATTGTTTTAAATGCTTATTTGGCTTAACATGGACTAAGCAAACTGTTTTCTTCTCAGACACCATACTAGAGAGAAGGAAGGATTTAACACTTCTGAAGATTATAAAGAATACTGAAAAGAAACAAGGATATTTTACTTTTAATCCAATGTAGTAGAATATATCCATCAATTGCAATGAAAGATCTAAGTGTAAGTATTAATCAGGAAGAGTGGCCTTTAGTTTTTAATCCATTTTTCTATCACAATGATGTTGGTTATAGTCACAGATTCCAGAGATGATTATTTTTGCAAATACCACACAAAATTAGTCCAACCATGACTCAGGCCACGGGATTCCCAGGTCTGGGAAATAAGTGGGCTAAGACACAGTCCAAAGCTGTTTGACTAGATTGCCACTCCAGGAACACCAAAAAGTTCACCACAAAACCAAGGAACAAACTAAACCAGAGCTATTCAATGTATATTCATGCTAAAGAAATCTAAACACAGCTCAGACAACACACAACTAGTTATTGCCACCTTCCTTTGATATCATTTTAACAACTAGAATAACTAACAAGCATCTTACTTTTACTGGAAAAGGTATTTCAAATATATCAATAAAGATGTTTGATTCATTTGAATTTCAAACTGATTTGTAGATCTTTATTTATATTTCTCCCTGGTTTGAGATATCAAAATCGTTTCAGTTTTCTTCAGGAATACAATCACTAATAAAAGAATCAGTAGCATTTTACCTGTAAATATTTTTCAATAGAAAGTCATGTTTAATTACAGCTGAATTCTTTAGTTGCTAAGCTTTTATAAAATATTAGTATTTCTTACATCCAGTAAAGTTACTGTAGATTCCTAAATACCAAAACAATTTTGATCCAATTGCTGGATACCCTTGACAATAAAGGAGGAATCAAGTCTTAGTCACACTCACGAGCAGAAATAACTTAGCACATGATCCATGCCAGTCATTTCAGCACAGAAAGACAGAAACAATTCTACCCCCAAACTCCCCCAGAGAGGAGGATG
This sequence comes from Oenanthe melanoleuca, assembly GCF_029582105.1. Lineage (NCBI taxonomy): Eukaryota > Metazoa > Chordata > Aves > Passeriformes > Muscicapidae > Oenanthe > Oenanthe melanoleuca. The sequence continues at coordinate 18,281,827 of NC_079345.1, forward strand.
GGCTGGCAGGCAGATCCAGCAGCCAAAGCTGCTCCAGGGGAGCTGGAGCAGGAACCAGACCTGTGCTGGGCACTGGCAGCCCTGCCCAGGGCTCACTTACTTTGTACGACTCCATCCGGTGCTGGGTTATCACTGTCACCTTCTCTAGCACTGCTCTCAATCTGCTCTGTGTTGCATGGGAAATAAAAGTAACCACCTCAGCTGGCACATCAGTAATTCCTAGTTTTTTAGCTAAAGCAAAAAGAACAAAACACAACAGAATTAGCTTACCCTCCATAGAAAAAAAAAAAAAAAAAAACCAACAAAAAAAACACCCCAAAACCAAAACACAAATAAAGCTCTAAAGGACTTTACACCACAACTTTGTTTTCCTGAATAGAAAAAAATCATGACAGTGTATTTATCTGACTTTGGTGACACATTCATGACACCCTGAAAAGGGTATGACTCTACAAGTTTAAAAGAGAAATCAGAGAATTTCTTTAACACCTGAAAGCATTTAAAAACTTTGCTGAAGTTTAGCCTGGCACATTAAAATGAGGCATATCAGAGTATGAGACAATCTGAGTTCTCAGTTGTTGTACACAAGAAAAAACAATTCCTTTATTTTCAGAAGCATTAGTGCAGATGAATTTCAGTGTCGAGCAGGTGAGGGTGCAGTCCAAAGCATTCTGTTTCATCCTTTGTCTACACCACTGGCATAGTACCAATAACAGAAATTCTTTAGGAAAAAACCCCAACCTATTAATTGAAGGCAAAGAAATAAAGTCATTAAAAAGAGTTGTTTAGAAACACCAGCTATCCCTCCAACACATATTCATGATTACTTGGACATTTGATACTTCGTGCTGAGTTTACAACAAAAGCAGTCTACAGTCTAATGCATTTATATATTTAAAAAACACCCAAGCTACAGAAAAAAAGAATATGGTAACACTTAAGGACTTCTAAATTCATCAATATAATTACTAAGTATTGGATATAAATTTCTAGGTATATGAATATACACACTTATTTAAACTACAGTCTCACAAATGTGGTCCTGGCAGGGCAGTTTTCTGGATAGAAAACTCCCTGTATGCATGCACAGAGATTTGTATTTTACACAGGAAAAAACACAGGTAGTTGTATTTTGTACGGACCATTGGTGTTGACCCACCACAAAAGAATACACATGCTGAATCAGTTCTCCATTGAAGGACACAAGAGTGTCAAAAGCACTTGGGCTGGGACACATGAATGGTTACACAAAACTCTACAGGGAATTTGTGACTCCTTGGGCAAGTGCTTCCTACAGAGCCAACAGCAGGAGGAGCCCTCGTCTGAGGAGGGGTCCCTAAGCAAAGGCCGGCCTGGGCTGCAGAGAGCGAGGGCTAAATTCGAGAGAAAGAAACAGTCCCACGGCTAAAAAAATAACGTGGGAGAAGTGAGCGCTGCGGCACCGGGAGCGGAGCGGGGCCGCGGCCAGCGGGAGCCGGCACCTGCCCCTCCTTCCCTTCCCTTCCGCGAGATCTACCCCTTCTTCCCTTGCCTTCCCTTCCCTTCCCCGGCTCCAGTGGGATCGCCCCTTCTTCCCCAACCATTCCCTTTGATTCCCCTTTCCCTTCCCCGGCTCCAGCGGGATCTGCCCCTTCCCTTCTTCCCTTCCCTTCCCCGGCTCCAGCGGGATCTGCCCCTTCCCTTCCCCGGCTCCAGCGGGATCTGCCCCTTCCCTTCCCCGGCTCTAGCGGGATGCTCCCTCCCCGCTCCCCCGTCCCGCCCGGCTCTGTCCATCCATCCCACTGCACCACAGCCCCCCTGCGCTCCCCAGCTCAATTCAGGGATTCTTTGAAGTCGTTGCTTCTTAAAGCAACTTAATCACTGACTCCCCATCTTACATGTTACCTTAAGGATTTCAGCAAGATGTATATATGATTTTTAAGTAATTTTTGCCTTATCATGGGGGAAAAAAATAAATTAAACCTTTCTTGGTGCCCAATTTGTCCTGTGTAATAGAGCTGGAGCTGTGCTCAGGTTGCTGAAAGCTGAACATGTAATGGGAAGCAGACACACATTAAATCCCAATGCTGCAACTGCCACGCAGGCAAATGAAGTCCTTGAAGTTGGGAGGACGATTCCTATGGGCAGGAGCAATTCCTCCAAGTCAGACTGGCAATATCAAGGTCTATTTTAGCATGCACCATTTTATTATGCAAACACGTGTAAGCAAAGCCATCAATCAGAAAACCCTCCTCCAAAAGATAAAATGCAAGTAAGAAGGGATATTTAATTAACTAGTATCCAGAAAAGAGGCTTGGAGATGGAAAATTCTGCCCTATTCTAGGAAATGGTGAGAATGTGTAATTGTTACAGTTCTTTGAATTTCAGTGTAACTACAGCTACCCAACTTCCCTGAAAACACACATTCCTTTTATAACAAGACTGTTGCCATCTTGGTTTCTTTCACAATAAAGGTCTTTCTAATCTTAAAAAATTTTATTCTAAGTCAAGTCAACCATTATAGGACTTTTCTTGCCCCTTTAACTTTTTAGAAATTGATCAATAATCAATGGACCATTCTCTGAGATATCTGATACCTCAAGATTCTTGTCCTTCATCAGCCTCTGCAATATCACAGTAACTTTCTTCTCCTAAAATCCCTCAACATGTCCTCTATGTTCCTCCTCACGTTCCCATGTCCTCTACCCAGAGGCCAGAGAGTCCCTGGGGCATCTGCCCTGGGACTTACCCTTTTAAATGGGTGTCTCAGGGACCTCAGGGTGAGACACAAAGCCCCCTCACCAAGTCTGCAGGTGGCACCACCCTGAGCAGGGCAGAGGGAAAGGACCTGGAGAGTGAAACCAGAGGAACTTCATGGAACTCTTGAAGGACAAGTGCAAAGCCCTGTGCCTGGGCTGTACTGACTGGAATGCCATGGGCTGGGGTCAGCAGCACTGGTGGGAAGCACAGAGAGCCTGGAGACCAGCAGGTTATCCAGGTTCCAGCACTGCACCCTTGCACCCATGGGCTGTACCTACAGCTAAACAGTGAATCAGTGTAACCAGCCCACCAAGGGAACCAACTCTTCACTCAGCCCACACCTGCAATCCTGCACCTTTGGGTCACCTAGTACAAAAAAAGCTTGAAAAAACTCGAATCCAGGAAAAAGTCAACAAGATGGTCATGGGGTTGCAGCACACGACCTACACGAGGAGAAAAATGAGGGTTCTTTTTCTTGGAGTAAGAAGACTTAAGGGAGAGTTTATTGAGAAGATGGATCCAGACTCTTTATTAAGGTTGCCTGGAAGAAGAATGAAAAATAAATTCATAAACTGAAACAGCTGTTTCTGACTGGATATAGGGAGACAAATAATGGAATACTTTGCACAAGCAAGTTGTAGACTGTCCCACCTCTCAAGTTTTTAAGACTTGGCCAATTAATGCCATAAACAACCCAGTCTAAACTGAGTGTTGATCTAGCTTTGAGCAAGAGACCAGAGTGATTCAATGATCCCTGCTGCACATGTGCTTCCATATTCCTTATCACTGCACAATACTGTGACATCTCTCCTACATCTCAGCTCATCCCTGGCACATCTCCCAGTCCACACTTGTCCAGCATGCCAGCTGAGCACAGTCAGAGACCCTGAGTCTGGCCAGTCTGTGCCAGAGAGCTCCCTGGCAGCCAACCAGGCAGAAGAGCAAAGAAAAGGAAAAAATGGGTTCATTTCCCCCTCAACTCAGACACACAGAGGGGGCTCTATCTGGCTCCTGATTTATCAATTGATTCAAAAGTGACCTGAAGGCAATGAAGAAGAAGACCTGAAGAAGAAAGGCAAATGGAATATTCAACCACTTAAGGCTAAAATTCTTTGGAAAACAGGATAAGGGGAAAAGAATACAATTCCCCCCAAATGAATTAGCACCAAGGAACCAGACTACAAAAAGATTTTTTAAAAGTCATCTTGTCATCCACACGATTCATCATGTGTGGAAGCATCATCACATCTTCCCTGCTCTAAATTACACTGGTTAAACCCTGTTAGCTTGGGATGTCAGAGGCAGGGTGCATTCCAAAGCTGCATATTACATGAAGATTTGGCACTCTCCTTAAATACTTGGATTGTACTTGGGGCAAGGGTGGGAAAATTCCCAGTTTCATCTATGTTTGGAAATGCTGGCCTGGTTATACTTTCACAGAGAGTTGCTCACACCACTGTGCTGAATCCAAATTGTGATACCATTGCTTAGAGCCTGTCTCTTTTTTGCTTTCTGCTACTCAGGAAAAAATGCCAAGTAGAAACTGAATCTATGCACAGGGCTGGCAAATGTTAATTTTCATGTTTCTATATTAAAGTCTTAGTTTTGTTTTTTTCTCTTGACTGCCACTTCTCCTCCTGAGATCCGCTCTCATTTATAAATTTTGTAAAATGAAATGTATAACATTTCATCCACTCTCATTTACAAAAAGCATACTGGAATCCTGTCTGCCATCAAAGGAAAATAACACTTATCTGTAAATAGGAAATTCCTGACATATTCTTCTAGTCTGCTTAATTACTTTTCCCAGTGTTAATAGGAAAAGGCTGCTCTTCCCTTTTCAAGATTCCCTAGAGTGACAATGATGTGGGAACTGAAATATGATTTATACTTTAAAGAAATGTATATATTCACACATATATTCTAAAATACTGAACATAGTTAATTGTATCACTAAACACGAATATCCTTGTTACTAATCATATTTCCAAGCCAATTATTGGACAGTGGACTTCATCTACTGATATTTTTATTTAGGCCCTAGTAATCTGAATTCTTACTTGCACCGTCTGATCTTTACAATATATACATTTAAATACATGCAGAAACCAAGGAGAAAATTAAGATTAAAAAAAAAACAAGAACTTACTTCTATCAAAAGTGCTTTCCCCTGTCTTCTGTTTTTAAAAAGTTGAACTTCTTTCTGATTTTTAGGTGATGAACTCAATGAGATTTAAGTTGGATGAAGTGGCAATCTTAACTTGCAGTCTTGTGATCAAAAGTATCATATGCAGAATTTGAAGAGTGTTGCTTGCTTTTAAATAACATATTTGTTAAATTTAGACATTCTGGATAACAAGTATATGCTTCAAGTCTTTAAAATTACTTTAGCAATTTTGAACTTTTCCTAGAGCTATGATAAAAACATCATCAAGGTTAACAACAAAAAAGGAGCTGGAGCAAAGCAATGCTCCAAGCTATAATTTTAACCCATCTCTCCAGCTGAATTCAAGTTTTGATATTTTTTAAAGACAAAACTAAGGTCATACTCTTTATTCAAGTGCTCTTGCCAGATCGCTATTACACCAGAAATGTACAAGACCATCAAGAATTGGTGACTGATTGAAAGAAAACTTCAATTCTTTGTGGAAGAACTCAGTTCCATCTCAGAGGCATCAGTTGCTACTAATGAGTCACAATATCCTACATGGGAAACATGAGGGACAAATTTGCACTCAAAGTGTAAATTTTGAATCTGCCAAGCATTACAGAACAACACAAAGTCTCTGCCTACATGATAATTTTTAATTACATGTCTGGAAGCTTTAATAGAAAATGCTGGTTCAATCAGAATTTAATAAAATTCTACAATATATGAGCATGCAAAGAAGTGTGTAAGGATATTTTGTTGCAAATAAACTATATTATATTTATTTTTTTTTAATATTGCAACAGAGTTATCATAAAGTCAGAACTTAGATACAAGTTCCAAAAACCTTGAGGGAAAAAACGTTCAGCAGTATTATTCTGATATTGGCATATGTGTTAGTAGCACAAGATTGTTTTTACAAATATAAAAGCAGCTAAACCTTGTAACTGAAAACTTTTTAGGTCTCAAGAAGTGAAAATTCTGCTATCATCTGCTTAGCTATCTGAAAGTCACTGCTTTGCTGCACTTTAAAAGTTTAATTATATTTTATTGATCAAAAACCGAAACAAATCATAAGGAGGGTTCTGCCCTGTTTGGGAAGCAGAAGAAAAATACTGTCTTTGCAGATAGGGTTTCAAAGAATCAAAAAGTTACTTCAATAATTTATACTACAAGAAGACTGACAGGATTGAGATCAAAGATGTAAAAAAAAAATTATTTGTAAAACATCAGGTCTGACTCTGATTATTGATGTGATAAATTATTGAGTGCCTGTATAAAATCTCTTTACATTTACACTCAAAACAAAAAAACCTTGAAGAACTGGCTTTAAGCAGTTAAACAGCTCATATTTAGGGCTTGAGTTGTCCTTCAAGAGCAACACTGTGAGGGTGCATAATCAGTGTCTATTTGCCCTAATCACAGGTCAGAAATGCAGAAAGCACTCACTTCCATCACCCCAACACCAGGAGCAACTTCTTAAACTTTAAATTCTGTGCATTAAATATTGGCCCAAGATCCAACTGGAACCAGTCTTGCTAGGTTCAGACCCCCTTCTGCCATTGCAGCTGGCTTGCACACCACAGAAAGCAAAGTTCATCCCCCTCCAATCTGAGATGTTATTTAAGTTTTTGTTTAACCTCAGGCAACACCATCAGACCTAAGAAAATGCAGCTAAGAAGTATCTGGTCAGATGTACCCACCTCTCTCCTGCCACATGACAGAAAGTGTTGGGCTGTGCCTTGGATTGCATCTACAATTGAGGCTCGAGCCCCCTTCCTGTGCTATCCCAAAAGAACCACCAGTTTTGTGCCTCAGTCCCCCTGCAAGCTTCCCCACCAGGAAAGGCAATGTACTGGAAACACTACCACTTCAATTCCTGCAGCCTTCCAAACTATTCAACTCTCTAATAAAGAATCCTATTCCTTCACTTCACCAGCATAAAGGAAACTGGGAATTTTATAGTGCTGCTCTAGATGTAGCAGTGAAACATTTTAAACACCCTAAATCTCTGTACAATTACATATAATTATATATGACATGACTGGTTAAGTAGACACTGTTCAAGAGTTACAATATACAGGAACTTCTGGAAATTACAAGCTGAAAAAATTGAGGTAAGGGGGAGAGCAGATCACCTCTGAAACTAAAAAAGCAATATTTGTGTAAAACTCAGCTTGTGTGGTCTCTACAGAAAGGAAGCCATGAAATAAAGAGAAAGCAATTGGAGCTTTGCCTGATACTGTTTAGAATTATTAATAATTCTAAACTGAGCAGTCCCATTCAGGCTGACTAAACACAAAGGGGAAACAGCTCTACTGTACTAATGGGCCTTGACATCCTGAGAAACACAAATGGCAATTATTGAACTCACTCTCCCAACCTCATCAGGTGGAACTTAAGAATAGGATAAGTCTCCCAAAGAGCAGTGTCCCCAGCCCACAGACTCATCCATCAACACTGCATTCCTGGTGCTATCAAGGGGAAAACCCAACCCTAGATATTAAGCTAGAGAATGAGGGATGGAACACAGGAAAGGAAAAAATTAAGGAGGTTGTTTAGGTTCAGAATACCCTGGGGTTGTGTTGGGGGGGCTACCAGGGCCCCAGAGAGACTTTCAGACTTCAAAACTGAAGGCAGAGCTTGTTAAACAGTGGTAGGGCAAACAGCAACTCCTAGTTCTGATGATTAAAATTAGAGATTCCTAGGGGTGCAAGATAACCCAGAGATCCCAGGCAAAGGAAACAGTAAGATAATTTTAGCAGTAATCTTCTGGTTTCAGCCCCTCGAATAAAAGCTTCAATTTAAGTCCTGCTAACTAAAAGCATCAATAATTAATCAGTGTTGACTTGCTGTACTGCTAAGCTGGTCTGCTGCTGGAAGTATGAGAAAAGGAGAAACTAAAAAACTTTAGCTGCTACCCTTACAAAAACAGCCGAGTGTTTGGAGCAGGGCCGGTGAGGAAGCTGTACCCGGGGGCTGTTTAGGAAAGCCCCAGGCTAGGGAGTGTTTCCTGCCAAACCAGAGAATCCCTGCCAAGTGCTCTGAGATTCGTGCATGGCTCCCTGGAGCAGGCACAAACCAGCACCCCAAAACAGAACCCACAGCTCCAAACCACCCCCAGCTGCAACAGGAAAGGTTCTGTAAACCAGTCTCTGACACTGCTCAGCACCTCCTGGGGACTTCCTTCGAGAGAATGGCTTTTTATCAACTCATATTGTTATTTACAAAGCAATGGAAAGCTCTACATTCCTCACTTTAGTGAGCTTGTTTGTAAAAAAACATTCCTCCTCTCAGAGCTTAAGCACAAACTCATGACAAACTGGACAACCTTCCTGAGAACTCCAGTGTTTGTCCTACACTTCTTCAGGACTACCCACCTTGGGCTGACTGCCCAGAAGCATTTTGTGAAATTGAGAAACTGCTCAAACATTGGTTATTTTTTAAAAATAAATTCCAAACTTGCAGATTAAAATCCTTAAAATACATACCATGTTCAGTGCAAGACACAGCAGGGAAAAAAAATAACCAGCCATGAAATGTAACCTAAAAGAATAAAATGCTGAATAAAATGCTACACAATTTTTAATATTGTCTTCTCCTGTCCCCTCCAAAGTAAATGCCAACCAAAGTATTTTAGCAAAGTAAGACTCAACTGAGACTTTTAAGCTCTGCAGAATGCACTAAAACAAGCACAAAAACATTCAAAGTATGTTTCAGGCACAGTAGAGGATTTAACTTTTTCAGTACAAACTATATTATAATAAATACTTATGTATTTACTTATGTATTTATAGAATTGTATAAAAACTTCAGTAAACCTACACTGAGTAACAGAGTCCATCACCTTTTCTCTAATAGTAGTATGAGGAGATGCTGCTAGAAGATTAATAAAACAAAGAGTGTGTAAGTGCTCATTGTGCATCAAAATTATGCCCTGGTCCATCCTAAGTCTGAGCATTCTTACCTGTCTACTAGGTCAGGATGGAATGTTTTTTCCATTAATTTTTCAAGTAATCTGCAACACTGTAAAACAGAGTTCCACAACTTAGCTATGCATTTGGCAAAACCAACCTTTTTGTTTATTTTGAAGTTTTACTTTCTAATTTTAATATATTTGATTCTCATCAAAAGAAAACAAGCAAAATAGTTCTACTCTAGGGGATCATATTGGTGTAATGATTTTAACACAACAGAGAGAGAGTTGCATCCATGCAAAATCTATGTGTAACCCTGGCCATAGTTTCATCCTATTTTCTGTGCTGATTCAAAGCTTTTATATGCAAGTCCATAGAATCTGGGGCAAAATAAAAAAGAAACTGTCAAGTAAAGAAGGAATTTCTCAAGAATCTTACTTAACCCAAACTATATAACTCATGTTTTTGATGGAAGTCATATAAGATTGACTAGCAAAAAGCCTCCACTTCTCTAAAAAGTTGTCAACCAGTGGGTAAGTCTGGGAACTTACTCATAATTCATGAGTAAGTTCTTTCTGGCAAAAAGAAAACTACTCTGAGAAGAGGTCTGTGCTAAGGTACATATAACCAGACAATCCAGTTTCCAAAATTCTGTCTCTAAGCTAGATAATTAAACAGCTGAAAGGCAGCTATTAATCATCCATAAGAGTCTTTTTTATTACCTTTAGTGGTTTGTCTCTAACAGAACCCAGCTAGTCACCAAACAACATTCTGCAAGGTATGTGGAGACTTGGAAAATGGCAGGAGTTGCCACAAAGCATGGAAGCATACACACATAAACAGTGTATCCAGGAGCAGAGAACACAGGGCACAAGGAAGGCTTGCAACTTGATCAGAGAGGACAAAAAGAATGCCAACTCTGAAGAAACATAAAGCACTACAATTGTTTCTCTGCTCTCTCCTGTAACTAAACAGTGTATCACCTAACTTCTCTCAGAAGAAATCAAAATCTCAACGTGTTAAGCAAAGACAATATCCTTAAGTTTGATGTTTAATTCCATTTTTGTGCCATTTGATGTGTGTACTCTAAAAGAAGGGCAGGTGCTCCAGGTAATAAAAGGAGGTACTGAAGGACAAAGTCTTTGAGAGCTACAGTCCACATCCTACCCTAAAATCCCAGTAATCTGTGCTGCAGCAATTGAACAGTGTGAGGAAAATACCAAGGACAGAGGAGAGGATGAGCTCTGAAATGGCAGGTCTCAATGAGTCAGGTAAGAACACACAGATTACAGTTATATGATCTTTTCTTCTTCATCTTGGTTTTCCCAAAAAAAAAAATACAGCATAATAAGCATGTCCAAAGACATTCAGGAACATTCAAGAATGAGCATGAAGTGACTGTAGAGGACTAGAAAATATGTACATCATTTTCATCAATAACAGTAAATGTCTCAATGCACTTTTGTGTTTGGTTACTCACTAGAGAGTCAAATCAAAAGAGATTTTTACAGAGGCCAAACTAATAGAAAGAACTAATATGGCAATGACACCAACAGGAGTCCCTAAGAAAACCACAGAGAAGTTGTTAGTTTGGGATTTATCTGTTTTCATGCACAGTAGACAAACGTGTTTCTTGAGCTAAACTCAAAATAGTAAACCAAGACAGGACCTCAGGCTTAAACACCATAAATACATGATTATGACAGAACACCAGGTAAGACAGAGATGGAGCAGAATTCCTGCCAGAGATGGCAAACAGATGCCAGCATCCTAGAGCACAGTCTTCACAAGGACCTGAACACACTCTCCATCACATCCACAGGATTCTAAGGAATACCAAGTACAAGAGCTTGCCTATGTGGTTCTATTCTTTTAAAGCAAATTGTGTGAACAATACAGACATTTTGACAATTTTTTCTCCCTGAGAAACCATTTCTCTGACACCACAATCAGAACAGGTACCACAGTTGTCACCACAAGCCTGATGTCAGGCAGACTAGTTACATGTGAGCTCTAAGGATGCAGGATGGGCATGTCAGACAGGGAGGATGTGCACAAAACCCAGGAAACTCAAAGGATACCAGAAGGGTAGACCAAAGATCATAACCTGAATTTCAAAATGTCAGCACCTTCACCTGTGTATGCCCAGGATTAGAATTAAAACTGCCAAGATCAGGACACCATGCCACATTCATTAATACCAAACAGAGCATCACCAGATCCACCACTGCAAAATTTAACCAGGTCAGATATGGTCACTTAATTTTATAATATAAACTTTCATAAACTAAAGCTAATTTTCAAGTTTGCATTTCTACACTATTGTGCAAGAACAATTGGTGGTACCTCATCTCACACAACTTTGTGTTGCAGCCACTTCCTTGAAAACAAATACCCTTTGGTTAGCAGCAGCATGTCTTTGTACCAGTTCAGTATTTGGCTCTGATTTATTAAATAAGAGAGACAGCAAAACTGGTTAAACCACAAATTAACCCTCTCTGCATTACAACCACTGGAAAAAGTGTCAAATTGCCAATGAGTTGCAGTAAATTCTGGACTTGTGTGCAGTAGACTCAGCAACATGAAGGAGGCTGACAAATGCAATTCAAACTCATGGGAAAAGGAAAGACTAACAGAAGTTTACAAAGTTTCTCAGTAATTTTAAGAAATGAAAACACTACAACCTTAGTATGAGCAGCAGGATTGCCAAATAAACATAATGAACAATCATTCCAACATATTTTAAAAAATATTACCTTTTACTTTTTCCCCCTTTAACGGTCCTTGAAGATGCTGCTCACTGATCAATGACTTCCTCCTCACAAAGATGTTCCAACATGTGTTGAGTGCTGGGGACATTAGCACCACCTCTAGAGCATGGAGTTTGCCTACAGGGATAATGTAAGTCAGCTTTATTGCAATATTGAATGGCTCTCTAAGGTTTTCTTTTTATTGTTCTTATTTTACATCCATGGACTTTATAAATGAATCTGGTAGAGAATGCATCTCCACAGAATGATGATCTTAATTTTACTCTCCTTTGCAGAGACCTGGAAATTTAAGCTGTTCAATTCCCAGATGCAAACTTATTCTGAGGCTGGGTAACATATTTTGGTGGGCCCTGAAGGCCAGAACTGCCTTCCACAAATAGCAAGACCTTTTAAAGATGGTGCTCTCACTACATTCACAAAACAGAATGAAAAACGGGTGAAAACAAAATTATTATGGTGAAAACAAAACCTGAATTCTCTAAATATTTCTGAGTAGTATGGTCATGCTCTCAGTTCAGCTGGAGCAAAACCTTTGAAAATGATGCCTGAAGAAACAGCATCATTTTCTTCATAAATAATCATAGTTTAAACATAGCTAAATTAATCATATTTATTTTGAGAAATTACTGCTTGATGAAATAACATCAGTTCTGACACCTAAAGGTGATAACTGCTAAAAGCATAACTCAGATTCTGTAGTGTTGCAGAGCCAATAAGATGAATAAAAAGAAAACCTTGGAAATACACAAAAATATTGAACAGAAGCTGCCCTACCTTTCACAGAAAGGCAGACTCCAAGCTCTCAGGTGGTACTGAAGTTACCATTCCAACACATGTTGGGACATCTTGTAAAACAGGAAGTCTAATCATGGACCTATTAAAGAGAGAACAACAACAGGGTTTAACATTCTGCTGAAGTACTTACTGGTTATGTTTATTTGGCAACACTGCTGCTGATACTAAGATGGGAATGTGTTCCCACCTTTTTAAAAAAGGGAATAATAAAGGTAAATAAAATACAATTGTCTTATAATATTGTAACATTAGCAATTGATTCAGTTGAAATAAACCCAAATTCTCTACTGAACATGTACAATAAACTCCAATCTCAGTCTAATAAACAATTATCAAAACTATGGACATTGGTGAGAAAACTGGGAGCAGTGCACAGCTCATCTAAACACAATTTCTAGGAAATTGCTTGTTTCATACTGATGAAAAAAGCCCAAGTTACAGAACTATTCCAGATGTCAGAATGTGGATCCATCTCTACACCTGCCACATCCCTGCAGTGCCAGACTGAGCTTTACAGAAACTAGAGAAAGTCCACGCTTTTGGCATGCACAGTAACTTGCAATCTGGATTATACAATACCTAACATGACTTTTTTTGTTCCCTGAGAAAAAGCAAGTAGAATCCAGAGAACTCCACTGTAGGTACAGTTCAAGCAGACTAAGCATGTCCTTAGGACAGTGCATGACTTCCATCTGCTACACTTATGAACAGGAAGGTGTTAGAGCAATCCCAAACACAATCAAGAGTTATGTCCACAGGCACTGACGAAGGTCATCCTGACAGAAAGATGCTGATGGAAAAAATTACATTCAAATACTTCAGTCTGAAGACAAATCAACTTATGGACAAAAAGTTAAAAGTCAGCAGTGAAAACAACTAAGTCACATCAATAAAAAGTGCAGTGAAAATAAAATATTATATTCACAGGCAATCAGAGAGCTCAGAATTTCAGAACACAGAACCACTGTAATTGAAACAGCAATAAAAGCCCTCTAAAGTAAAGCAACCAGAGAAGTAACTACACTTTTATGTTAGAGCTGCTCTGTATATGAAAGAGCAGTCAGCAATAGGACAGTTTCATCTCATTCAAACATGAATACAAATGTTGACAAACAAACCCAGAAAAGGAGGATGACAGACTCACTGAACTAATAACAAATGCTTTAAACAGAGGCTGAAATCACCTGGCCTGGTTCCATGCAGGGTACCCCTATGGGTTTTAACATGGTTTAGCAATATAAAATGCCCTCTAGAGCACATGAACTCTTTATTTAAAATATATACATATGACACAGCTGCTGCCACTGTGATGCCACACACTATATTCAATACACTCCAGAATACAGAAAACACAGATAAAGCTATTTCTGTATGTTTTAACATGCAGTTTCATAGTAAACATGCAATTCAAGCCTGGCTGAACAAAGAAAGAATCAAGGCAGGGCAATGATCAATATTTCATCAGAGAGAATTAAAAACATATTTTACATGGAAAATAACAAAAAGGTAAATCTATAAATTATGTTGAGCCTAACCATACAACTGTTATATTGACAGAAACAGTGGCTCAATTCTAACCAGCCAAGCTTCTCTGAAGCTGTTTTAAGGAAGACTGTAGGCCTTATACCTACTGAACTAGGAGAAAGTGGATTCATCAGCACATTTTCAAGCTTTATAATAACTGGCATGCAGCACTATGTGTGTTCTAGAATAAAAATTTATTTATATAAAACAAGAGAATCCACAACTATATTTGTGGTGGGAAATACTGCAGATGCATGCTAAGTCAGTATAACAGACTATTTCCAAATGACATTGATAACCATGCTAGGTAACAAATACAGCATTTTGTAAAACCATGCTACAATCTTAATGCAGATGTAAAAAACTCTGAATGAATCAAACAAAAATATCACGGCTGATTCTCCAATAAATTCATATCATAAGTTTTTAAGCTAAAATAATTTGAAAGATGCAAGATGAACAGTATTCAAAATGTATTCAATGCAGCCCAACCAGTCCCATATTTCTTAGAATGCCACATCTGTTCTGTTCAGCCAGTGCTCTGTAACAATAAAACTGCAGTAGAAAATGGGGTGAAGAACACAAAGTGAAGAAAAAAGGGACCATCTAAGTAAAAAAAAAAAAACAATACACCAAACTCTGCTTAAATTTATTGCATTATGACAATTGGTTAGGGTTCACCATAGGTTGTGACATTTTAGGGAGAGTTAATAAAAGCAAAATGGCATCACCTGGTTGTAGAAGGAATCAGTAAGAATTAGAAGTTTTGGGAATTAGTAAGCTGCTGCTGAATGTAAGCCTGTGAAGCTATCATGCTCTGTTGTTCACAAAATATAAAGCAAAGTTTTTTGGAACCCCCAGTGAAGGTTTGTGAGACTACCAAGCTCTCAGAAAAGTACATGAGACAGCCGTTCCCTTTTTCCAAGGACTAACTTATCAGGCATTATAAAAAGGATCATGTTTTATGCCATCCTTAGCTGTGTCCTGCTACTTTTCACTAATAATTAACAGAAAATGCAGTGCAGTCTCATTCTTATCTGCACTCAGAAACCATGCTGTAATCAAGGAATTAAAGCCAAGGAATCTCTATTGCCATAAGATGGTTACAATCTACAGAAAACTGTAACACTTAAAAACCTGCTTTACTAAGTGTTGCCTGTTGCCTCATTCAGCAAGCAGCAAAAACTCAGAATGTAAAAAATTGGCTTCTAAAACTTAACTAACACAACATTCATACCCAGCAAGAAATAACTTACAAATGAACAAAGTGAAACAATTACAAATTAAGGTTATTTTTTTGTTTCATTCCCACAAAACCATGGAAAAAAAGCTAGGATTTTCAGCAGTATTTATTTGTGAGGGCCTAATCAGCTTGCTTGCCCTCTGAAGAAACACTACTCATTCTACTAACAAAGTTAAAGACCTAGGAAGTGTCAGGAGTTGGTATGCACATGCATGATGAATACCTCTGAACTTCCCAAAAAGAGAAACAAAAGCCTTACAAGCCTTTGTATATGTTTCATTGTGCTATGCTGTCATGTAGAAAGATCAGGGTTTAAAGTTTTATGATTCTGAGTGGAATAACAAAAGAAATACATTAAATGCTAAGAAATACCCACTCTTGATTTTGCATCAAAGAAGAATTTGAAACAGTCACAGCCTTGCCTTCCTACATGAACAAATGGCAATGATTACCAGCCCAAAATGACTAGATACAAAATTGGATAAGGAAGCATGTGGGAAGTGGATGAATACCTTTGCATGAATTACCTTTCAGTTACTTCTTCCATTTAAATGGATCAATATTAGTCCCTCAGATTTAAAATAAACTTTGGATTATAACACTGCCAAGCTCAAGTAGAGATAAGAACACACAATGTATTAAGAAACCTCTTTCACTATGACTTTGAGGCATCTGGCTGGTGGTTACTGCCAAAGTCTGAAGAGCATCTGCTCTCACTTTAGCAGTTTATATTCTGACTCTGGTGAATGGAAGCACAATCTCTGAAACAGCCTTTGGGGAACACTACTGAGTTGCTTGACAGAGCTCTTACTCAGAAAAGAGAGGAGGAGATTAATATTACAGAAAACTTGAAAGATCTAGCTTCTGAGAAAGGAGAAAAGAGCAGTTTCCTAATACTGTACACACCACAAAACCCTCTTTCACTAAAACATTAAAAACCTGCCCTAAAACTGAAGTGATTAAATATGAACAGACCTAAAGGTAGAGAATAACATCTCTTTAAGTCATATTCAGGCAGAAGTAAGAAGAAGTGATCTATCTTATCTCTTTTGTCAACAGGCATCATGAAAACAGAAGGATGAGGACTCACATAACAGACTTTTTCCTAATGTGCTGGAGAAGGTCACAGGCACTTTGATTAGTCCTGGTGTTGTCACAGCAACATATGGCAACACTGAGTCTTGTCATGAACTTACAATGTCATTATTTTAAGTGCCCAGTAGCACAAATTACAAAATTTGTGTGTGGTCCTAAGCAAACAACAAATCTGGCCACACACAGTGAAAACCCAGCTCTTAAAACTTCAAAATCAGCTGAAGAAATTCTCTCCTCAAGAGCCATAGATCCCAGATAGTAGCCACTTCTGAACTCCACAGCCACTTTCAAAACTATAAAAGGTTTCATGTAAAACCAAAATAAAGCTCTAAAAGTGGCTGCAGGAGATCACAAGGAGTGGCCTAGTGGATTCACTGCTTTTGAGAAGTAAATCCCTGCAGCTGCTTTTAAAAGCTTTGAAAGTTTCATTTCAATTATCAAAGCCAATAAAGCTTCAAAAACAGCCATAGGGATTTGTTCCTCAGAGAAGCAAACCCCAAAAGGCAGTGATGAATAGTGTGATGGGTTCTGTGGCTCTTAAAGTATGTACAGATTCCTGTAAGTCCTGCACTTGTAATTACAGCTCCATGTTGTGCAGCAATTGTTACAGCCAGACAGCTCATTAAGGCTTATGTGGCAAATTCATTGCTGATTTCCCATTCTAAGAGTCTTATGTCTGTTGCCTTTTCCTGTTTTTGCACCTGTACCAGCTATCCTGTGAGCACCCCTCCCAGCACACCCCAGGTCCCTCAGTGGCAGGTGTCAGGAAGAGCTCGCTGGCTGCAGTCTCGGGGTGCCAAGCCAGTCCCAAAGGGCAGGACCTGCTTTCCCAGCCGTCATCACATCCTCCCAGGGAGCTGACTGCAGCCTGCCAAGCCACTCCTTCCTCTGAAGGGAAACTTAAAATGGCATTTTGTAAAGTACAAGAGTGAGCTCTGACAATAAGTCAATGAAGAACTTGCCTGCAACTGCAATATAAAAAGGGTCTCATTAATTCAATGAACATAAACACAAATAACATTTCAGAACCAACCACATGATTTCAAAAAAAAACCTAGCAGCAGTGATTTGCAACAAGATTTTGGTCATCTTTAAAACTTTGAGAACTAGATCCCTAAAAATTTGTGATGTAAGCATATGTCTGAAAGAGCTACAATTTACACCCCTAAATAATTGAAGCTTAGTATATTAAGACACTGATAGCACTGAAAAGACTACCAGAATTATGCTGAAAAATATACATTTAGGTACCAGAACACACAGTGTATATTAATATAGTATGTTGTATAAAATACATTCTGTTTTATAAAAGCATATTTCCTAACCTTAAAACATCACTGATTTAGTTATTCTACTGAAGTTTTTAACTTCCATTTTGAAATGGCTGAATAAATAAATATACCTTTCTGCCACGATAAATAAACACAGCTTTTTGAAAACATGCCATAAGAAAATCACTATGAACTTAAAGAGATGCAGGTGTTAAGAACTCACTAACTGGCTCGTATAGGGAAAGAAAAATCTTGACAGGAAACTTAAGCATTCTGTTAAATGTAATTCACAGGTGTCCTCTGTGACCTGTACTACTTACTTTACTTCTCTGTTTCAATCTTCTCGTGTGTAAAACATGAAGGAGGAATGTGAGAAATAATTAATGTTTGCAAAGAGCTTTGAGATCCTTGGATATAAAAAACATGGGGAAAACATGAAGTTTAAAAGTACCAGCATGCTACTTTATTTCCAACTTGAGGTAAATTACTTTTATCACAATAACCTTGAAAGTTTAGAAATACAAAATTATGTAACCAAATGTTTAAAAAAAACATCTTAAGTGCTAAGCATATTCTGTTCCTCAGAAGCTCAGTCTGAAGGACACACTCCCAGAAGGAAAGGATGTGCTTCTCACCCGTTTCAAGTATGCGTTTATGGAGAGGTATAGCAGCAAGAAAGGGCTCATCTTTACAGGACTGCATCTGGGATCCAACCAAGTCAGAGTTGGCAGCCATAATTCGGGCACTTTCTTCATTAAGATTAACACCAGCCATAGAGGCAACATCATTGATGTCATCATCATCTCTACAATAAAAAAAAAAAAAGCCATATAAAACCAAATTCTGCATGTAATATATTCATTTTCTGCATCATCTGCTTCTCCAGAAATAATCTTCATACCACATGCCCAATGGGTGGGCCAACTGAGACACCACCCCTAGTGTCTACATTTTCATAGAGTATCTTCAGAAACAACCACATATTTCTCTGACCATATCAGGAAAACACCAGGAACAGGAAAATCTGACTGGTAACAGCAGGTGTGACAGAGGTCTTCATCTGAGAGTCAGTGATATCAATGAAACCAGGCTGATCAGGAAACTAAAGACAATGATCACCACTAACAACTGAACATTGGGCTTTCCTCTTTACAAAGAAAACTAGACATAAAATGGTAAAGGAAATAACAGAAATTAAAAACAAAACCGTGAATTTTTAACCCTGCACTGTTTCACAAGTTCCTACTAAAATGGGCATCCAAACATTTCCAGCATCAGTCAGGGAAGATTCTTTGACCATGCTGAGCCCATAGGTAAACCTGGGCTCCAAGTGTGGCTTGTGTATGTGCTGATATTTTCTCTGGCAACAAACAAATACTCGTGTCAACAAGTTTTAGGAAAATGAGCTGCATTTGAAAGAATGATAGCAACTCCCAGGCCATTTTTTGCCCTGCAACATCCTTTTTAACAGTTTGGGAATGTACAAGCAAATCTGAGTTTCCATCCTGATATCTCCCAAGCATCTTTACCTGTCTGAGGTATGACTCAGAGCTGTGGAAACAGCCATCTGGATTTAGCACATTCTGTTTCACAGCTATTATTGACACAAACACTATTTCAACATATTCCAGAGTGATTACACAACCTTTGAGAATATTATTTTCAGAACATATATATATATATATATGGATAAGAACATTCAAGTCCAGACTCCTATTACTGTATAAAGTAAACTAACACAAGCTTAATTTAAAATATTTTTTAAAAATTGTTACATATGTGATGTCCCATGCAGCCTAAAATACTCTGTCACTTATAACAAGTTTAATGCCCACAGTAAAAACCAATAGCTGCAAGTAAGAATAAAAGGAGGGAAATCCAGAAACCCATAATCTAGGTCCTACCCCCTCCTCCCATACTTTTCCTGTTATCTGCACTACAGCAGACAATTTTGGTGGAAGACTACTACAGTTTGGTTGATACTGGTTTTGTTTTCTTTCATAGGAAGATGTCAAGAAGGGACCTGTATTTGGGGAAATCAAATTTTACAATGCTTTTCAGAAAAAAATCTAGAAAAATGAGGCTCTGTTAATTTCCAGGAGTGTTAAGCACTTGATTTCTTGTCTTAAAATGAAATTCTTGAGAACAGTGTTGCAACATCACAGAATGGTTTGGTTGGAAGGAAACTTAAAAGCTCATCCAGTGCCATCCCTGCCATGGCAGGGACACCTCCCACTGTCCCAGCTGCTCCAGCCCCAGTGTTCAGCCTGGCCTTGGGCACTGCCAGGGATCCAGGGGCAGCCACAGCTGTATGGGCACCCTGTGCCAGGGCCTCAGCATCTTCACAGAGAACAATTTCTTCCTAATATCCTAATATTAGAATACAATATCTAATGTAAACCTATTCCCTTTTAATTTGGAGCTATTTCCCCTTGTCCTGTCACTCCACACCCTTGTAAATTGTCTCTCCCCACCTTTATTGCAGGCTCCCTTCAGGTACTGGAAAGGCACAGCTGGGTCACCCTGGAGCCTTCTCTCCTCCAGGCTGAAAAATCCCAGTTCTCCCAGCCTTTCCTCCTAGGGGAGCTGCCTCATCCCTCCAATCCTGTCACTTTTACATCTGCCATGGTGGGGACAGGGTGCTCACAGAGGGACCCTGGGCCACAGTGGGGAACTGGCTCTGTGCCCACACACAGCACGCCTGGGACTGCCCCCAACACCAACTGAAACACTCGGGGACCAACCCAAAACTTCCATTACAAAACTCATTTGTAATTCTTCAAACGAAAAACTGCAGGTAAAACTGAAAGAAACCAAGATTTTGTCAGGTTAAAACCTGGATGCTGAAACAGAATGAGAATCACCCAGCAGTCACAAGGCCCAAATGCAGCAGCCTCAAACCATGGGACAATCAAACTCCTATCAAGGCTCTTACACCAGAACACAAACTCCAACTACATAAAACAGCAGAAGCTTCTGGAACAGAGACTTGAACCCAGAATTTCCAAATAAAGCTGAAATGCAGTGATGTGGGCCCTCACCCTGCTGTGGGTGAGCCTGAGCCCCAGGAGCTGCTGAAACACCAACCCAGGGGTCACACCCAGCCCCTCTGTCCTGCCCTCCAGCCAGCACAGCTGGGCACAGCTGGCCTGGAACACCCACCCAGGGGTCACACCCAGCCCCTCTGTCCTGCCCTCCAGCCAGCACAGCTGGGCACAGCTGGCCTGGAACACCAACCCAGGGGTCACACCCAGCCCCTCTGTCCTGCCCTCCAGCCAACAGCCAGCACAGCTGGGCACAGCTGGCCAGCAGCACCAAGAGTCTCATTCTGTATCTCCACATCAGGCTGCCAGGACAGAGGTACTTCCATCTCCTTCAAGTAATCATCCATTAAAAAAAAAAATCAAGACAGCAGTCTTGACTTCCAGAACATAACTTCTAAGAGGAGTTTGTACTTCTCTCTCCTTCTATTTCATAGCTGAGGAAAGTACCATTGATCTTTTACCTTCCTTCTCCTTAGCAGTTGCCTACTCCAAATTTAATTCAGTGTACAGGTCTGTGACCACATTATAAACAAGTATTTTCTGAAATAAAACTAGACAACTCTTTTGGACACAAATTACGTTTCAATGAAATTATCAAAACCAATGCAACAGCACTTACAAAGACCACCACTGTAACTCCTGGACACCTAGAATAATTTTCTTCTATCTTACACTTGCAAGCTACAATCTCAAGTACATCCTTTTTCTTTTTCAGCTACAGTCTGCAAGTACATCCTTTTTATTTCAGTACAACATGGAAGACAAATAAGAAATACATTAATCACAGCTGGGACATTTTTTTTGTGACAGTATTCCTTACTTTGAGGAACTTCTTAATTAAAAATGTTTGGATACTGAAATATACATTTATCTATAAAGAGAGTTGCTATTCTTGCTGAACAGTTTCCTATAAAAGTGAACTTTGAAGCCCAGATAAGAGAGTTTTCAGAAGTCATTCTGTGGAACAAAGATGCCATCCAGTGGTCACCTAGACTGATTATTACTGTCTATCTTTCCTTTTTCATCAGAGCACAGTATTTAAGAGTTTCATATTTCTTGGCATATATGGCTATGCCTGTCCTAATTCAACTGCTTCAGTAAATATTTCTGGGTTTTACTGAATTATATTCTAGGTCTTATAGGATAAATCTAACATTCCAACAACACACATGGTGTTTTTAAGACAGCATGAGCTCTCAAACTCCCTCCAAATACAAACTGCATTTTAAAATAATCCAAGAGTCCAATTCTACCTCCTCTATTCAACTTCTTGCAACAATTTTCCCGCTCCTTTTCATTATAAACACTCATACAATCAACCCAAAGTATTTGCAGAGTTATCTGTGAAAGGTTTCAAAGATTTTGTTTAAACCAAGACAAGCCATTATAAAAAACTGGTGACATTTTCTTTATGAACAAACCTTAACTGCACTATTGCAGTTTTTCTGTCTCATGTGCTTTGTCAGATTTGAGCCACTGCTGTCCCAAACTGCAATACTGAATCCCCAAACAAGCCAAAAGAATGCACAAAGCAATGGAGACAACATTATACTATTGACTCCCCTCTCTCTTAGAAGGGAAATAAAGTCATTAGGACAAAGTCCCTACATCCCACAGATTCCATGGATCACACAGTCAGAGATTAACAACAATACATGACATATAAATGGTGACTTGAGAACACTGGAACAGCCACTACTGTATTATATTTTAAAATGGCAAATATCCCATTTACACATTAATTATAATGTTTATTCTGAATTTCATGTTATAATTTGAAATGCCTCCCTAATACTGCTTTGCCACACAATTCATTTATGGTCTATGCAGAATCTTCTCCCTGATAAGTAAAAAGGCTGACAGAACAGACCACATTTATGATTAGCATTTTTCTTTATTTTGAAATATATGGAAAAATCACAATCCTCTTAAAGCCTGAAATATTCATTTGGAAAAACAAAAACTTTAAGGGCAAGGTTTTGTCATACACCATTTTGAGGTGAAAACTTTGAAATTATCCATTTAACACCCACATGAGCATTCTACCACTTCAAGGGCAAGCTTCTTTGCTTATGTTGTTAAACTTTTATTTTTAAAAATTTAAATAAAATACTAGACAAGAGACTTTTTTTTTGGCTATACAAGGGAGGTCTAAAAACAATTGTTTTATTTCCACATAGTTTACCTCAAAATGCAGCCAGACAGCAGAATAAAACACAGATACTAAGATCAGCTTCAAATGATCTCAGAGATGCACAGAACCATCTCTGAAAACAAACCCCATCAACACTGGCTGTATAAAACCTGACACTGCCAGTTCCAGAAGATCAGATGGAACTTGGAAATACCATTTCAGAAAAGGAAAGGTTTCTGTGAAAAGGAAGGAGCACGTGCCTACCTGGCACCCTATGGCACACCAACCTCAGCATCACCCCCACACCAAGGGGCAGATCTGTGCACTTCTGAGCCTGCTCAGCAGAGTTTGGAAATGCTGGGATAACACAAGAGGACAAACATCCACCTCCATCCCTGGAGAAATGCAGAGCACATATGGACCAGCCCCAGTCCAAGCAGGAGGCTGAACCTTCCAAATGAAATTTTTCTAGCTCAACATCAGGAGTGAATGTTTCCACCAGCTCCCTTAATGGCCACTACCTGAACTGTGGGTGAGAACCACTTGAGAGCCTGCTGCTTTCACATCAGAAGGAGCTGGTGTCACTGGAACTCTGAGGGGACCAGACCAGGTGATGAGCAGGACAAATATGCAGATCCTGCAGACTTGAGTGGGATTTCTGCTTCTGTCAGCTACAGAAACCTCAAGCTGGCCTGTTATGGTACAAACTCAAGTCTAGACCTCTGCTTGCAAAACAAACAGAAAAATTACTAAAAATGAAATTCAAATTTTTGTCCTTAGGTATTAACAGAGTTGAAAAGGCAACTAACTGGGGCTGTAGTTCTCTCTGAAAAATACAGCAACAACAAATTTAATATCAAAAAGGTGTCCTAAAATGTCCCAAGCACAGCTTCACCTTGCAGAACTCTTGGGTTGAGAACTCTGCATCACAGAACAGATACCATAACAGTAACTCATGTGAGCAGTCTTACAGTTCATTAATAAATGCTGACCTTAAAGGCATAGCTGCAATTTGCAAAATTCTCAATTGCTAGATCTTTTATGTAATTCTTGTATCTCCTACAGTTGAGAATAGAGGGGGGAAAAAAAAAAACCAAATGAAGTTCAAATTTCTGTTTCTAGTGACCAACACTTTGCTCAAAAAAGCAAAAAGCTCAAATAAGTTATTTTAAAGAAAACAGAATATAAAATAATGAAACAAATACGCAATAATAAAACACTAAGGGCAAAATAAATTTATACATAACACAACTATTTTTCAAAATTCTTGCTTTGCTTTAGATGCCAGTTTGCCTTCTGGCTAAAAACACATTCTTCACACACGCTGGGAATGTTGAGGAAAACTAGTCAGCATTCAGAGGATTAATACAGATTTCCAGCTCTGTGCCTTTAGGCTTAATAGTCAGACATCTATTTGTCCTCAGGAGAGGTTAGGGGTTGAAATGCAAATATGCAAACAACTGAATTCTTTGTTAAGATATCAGGAAAAAGCTTGATCTTTGCAGCTGTTTAATAAATCCTTGCAGTTTTATGGACTTATTTAAATGCAGCTTTGTGTCTTACTATTTTGAAGGCGAAAACAATGTAAGGAAACAAACACATTCATTCTGACTAAAATTTGTTCTCTAGAGGAAAAATTACATACACCCTTGACAGCTTATTTACCAAACTCACTAAAGATTTATTGATTTATCAATCAGTGCCTTGAGCATTTGCTTCTCCCCAAGGGAAAATTAACAATTCCAGCTAACCTAATATATTCTATGTATAAACTAAGTGAATGCAAGAATCAATCCTGGCACAGTTTACAACATCCAGTTAAAAAAATGCTGTCCCTTTTGGTGTATGTAAAATTGAAAGCTATACTAACGAAGAATAAATGCTCATGTTGCTTACAAACATAAAAAATACTTATTAAGACAGTACAATTGAACCCAACAGACATTTTAATTCATTTAAATACTCAGTGGGAGGCAAAAGCATTGGAAAATAAAAAATGGAATGATTTTGCTTCCAGATTAATACTAAGTACTACCACTATTAGTTGCAATACTGACATGCCTCAAAGCAGAGATATTTCAAAGAGCTACAAATTCTCTTTTACTTCACCTGCAAAAACATAAGCCTGAATATTAATTAGTGGTTTGATTATGTCAGAGCAACATAAGAATCCCAGATGAAAATTAAAATCTAGGAATATTTTGTCATTCAATAAAGAAAGAAAATATTTTAACACAACTAAAATTGCGTCAGCGAGAGCAAAAAGCAGTAAACATAAAATTTGCTTTTTGCTACAAAAAGTAAAAATATTCCAAGTCTATATAAATAAAGGTTTGGAGTATAAAGAACTGGCAGAGCAGCTCAATGCATCACTGTTACTTTGCTGATTCCTACAGGGGCTCACAAACACCCAGCCTGGTGAGCTAAGGGAGCACAGGCAGCTCAGTACAGCAAAGGCTCCCCTTTAAATCCAGGACCAGCCATCCCCATCCCAGGGATCCCCTCCCAGGCCCCTGGGAGTGTCCCTGGCTGAGGAGGGGCTGCTCCACAGAGCATCTTCCAGCATCTTCCCAGCAAGACACATTCCACAGGAGCAGCACAATCCAATGCGTAACACCAACCACAGATTCTTTTAAATCCTTGTGCACACAATTCCATTCAGCAGCAGTTTTATTATAATCCACAGATTTACGGTTTTGTTAAACACTAAAATGTGCATTTTGAGAAAAATCTTCAAGATATGTCATGATCTTGTCCCCTTTTTAAAAAATAGAATTAAGTATGAAAATTGCTATCCAATCCCAGGAAAAAAAAGACAGGAATTATTGTAAAAGACTGCCCTCTGGTGTTACACCAACTCTAAATTCTGTTTTATACTTCAGATCCACCCCCCAGCCACCCCCCTGCATTTTTTTTATTATTATTTTTTCTTTTTTTACCTGAAAGAACCACCTCCAGGGTCATTCAGCTTGTTTTTCTGATTTGCAGAGACCTGAACACCAAAGCCCCCAGGACTTTTACTGGCTTGTATTGTTGGTGCCTTCCCTACTGTGCCTGAAAAACACCAAGCAATGTTATTATGAGCTGTCTTAGACAATTTACATCAAAGAACCTTCTGTCCAGGAACTAAATTTAACTGTCTGTAAATTGCAAACAAAGGAAGTTATTATTTTTAAAGACTATATGCTGAAGAAGAACGATTTAAAATACAAAATTTATATTAACATTACAATTTGTTCAATATTTACACAACAGTGAAGATTCCAAAACTGAAAACCATTGGCCATTAGGAGCTATAATATTTATAATGGCTTTAAGTGTGTTTGCAATAGCCAGTAAACCACTTTTCTGGATAATCTGTACAGGATAAAGAAGGCAAATTTGAAATGTTCTTAATACAAACACTTAAAAGTCAGAGTTACTCAGGATATTAGCTATGCCTTTTATATTTTCTATATAGTAATTGTTCTTTATTGCAGTGAAAAACATATATTTCAGAGCTGAAAGCACTGTGTGTATTTTAAAATGTTTTGCATGAAAAGAAAAAACACCGAATTTGACACACATCCCCCATAAAGGTTGTCTTTTGCTTTCTCACCTTGAAACAATGACTCAAAACCAATTCATGTCTGTATCTAGACTTTACAAGTCTTGAAGTACAAATAAAACAAGGCTTTCTACATGGGCCAAAATTGGGTGGACATTGAGTAAATTAAAGACATCCAACTTCCTCTCTGACATGAAACCTGGAGAAGGCTCTCCATGACTGCCCAAACATTTCCCTGGGCTACCTTTTGGCTTTCCTTTAATCCCACCTGTGTTTTGGCACATAAAAATAACTCACATCTACTTGATGTAAAAGATCTCACCTCTCTCTTGTGTATCCCTCCATTTTATTGAGCATTACAGAAGTGTTTGAGACTCTGAGAAGGATGGGAAGGTTGTTCTGCACCCCAGTGACTCAGTGGCACATAAATGGCATGGTAAGAACCTCAGTAGAGTTACAGTATTTTTCTTTCATGAATAGTAAAAACCTGAAACACAACTATCCAATAAATCCTTTTAAGAACATTTATTGGCTAATACAAAGCTGCTAGCTCTGACTGAGTCCTGCATTACTTTTTTTTTTTTTTTTCCAAAGTCTTCATCAATTCCAACATATGATCTTAAAGAGCAACTAATTTGATAGTGTTTGTTGAGTTCTCAGTCTATATAAATAAACTGTTATATGGAACTCTCAACATTAGCAAATCCAAAACCAGATTTAGAACTTCAGGCTCAAGCCTGGGGAATAAAAATATTTTGTCATCAGAATATTCAAAGTCCATGAGATGTCACAGACCACATTAGTTCACAGACCAGGCAGTTCATTTATCTACTTCAGATGAACTACTGGAAAGGTTTTCTACTAAGTGAACTGGAAGGAAGGAAAGAAATAATACAATAATAACAATTAGCAGATTTCTGCTTTGTACAGTTAAGATATGGAAGATTTAAAAAGTGTTAACCTTGAAAATCATTGCAATGACAAAATTAAAGTAACAACATTCCTCTAAATACATTCCTCTAGAATGTATTTCTTTGGAATCAGTATCAATACTTTGTTTTCTACAGATGGAAACTTTTGATCTAAAAACACCCCCAAAACATGTATATTCATATGGATATGGAAGAATTAAGTCTCACATTCACCCCAAGAATATGTAATTCAACTTAATGGATCGGGCAAAGTGAATGTAAGTTGTGGGATGACATTTAAGTTTTCTGGTTTAAATAAATCACAACTGTGCATGACTAAGGGTTAGACATAAAATATGCCTAAAACATCCATTTTTATTATGGGCAGAGCATATTTTGAAAATTAAAATCACCTGTGGGCCTAGATATTTCATAGGATTGGTAATGACATACAGAGTCTTTTCACTACTGCATCCTTGCTTCAAATTTTAATTACCATCATCTAGAAAAATAAGCCCAAATTTAGGAGCTTATAAACTCCTAGCTGTATTTCAGCACTGGTTAAATAGCTACAACAAATACTCTAGTTAATTATTTTATTATTTGGCTCAATTCCTCCATCCATAAGATGGAATTCACCTAATTAGTATACTAGTAAAGTGTTTTGGTAAAGGAGTGGGAATTTTTCATGCAGTAACAATGGTGTTACTTCCACTGGTGTGGAAGCAATTTTATTTATATAAAGTCTTTAAGGCCTGCCAGTTTTATCTACACTTCTGTTCTAAGGAGCATTACAGTCTGTTCACATGTGTGTATTGAAGATGCATTACACATCTGGAGATTCACTCCTGTCAAGGAGGAAAATGCAGCACTTTGTGGAGGTCAGCTCAGTTCTGAGGTAACTACCCTTAACAAGTCACGCTCCACAAAATTATGCCACTGTAATTTTTTTTTAGATGATGTCCTATTCCAGTATATTATCTCCTCCTGCAGGAATACCTAGGTCAGTATAAAATATCATTACACTGGTGTTTACAGTAAAAGGTTTTAACAATATATCACAATGATGCACTCTTGGCAGTGCTGCTAGCACACAGGCAGACTGCTCCCTAGATGTGAGCTGCAGGATGAATGGTTTTATACTGGGATGTTTTCTAAATGCCTTTTCTTATTTGTTTAATCTGTGTAAATAAAACAATATACTGGAGGGCTTAACCAAACCTGTTAATTGGAATAAGCTCACCAGAAAGTAGGATCTTGCACAAACTGGCTTTTATGAAACCATCTACCATAAGCCAAACTGCCAATTAAGTTGCATTGCACTGGCTGATCAAGGGCTATCAAGAATAAACTCATATTCTGAATTTTCTGTTTGAAAGACAGATGCCAGTATCATGCAAATTCTCAGCACGCTGTTGACATCCACAACTTGGAGACTGAACGAGCAAAAAAATGGAATCTGCCTTCACTCTCAGACACATTAGTCAGAAGTGAAAGCTCATGCTATAAGATGCATGGACATGTTTAAACTCAGGACATGAGTATCAATGCTATCAAACAAACACATTTTATGATGAGTAACTGTATTTCCTCCTAACTTGGAAAACAGCCTCCAGGATTACAGCAACAGCTTGGTCTCTGTGTCCATTCAACCTCTGGATTTCCCTAGGAGAGCAGAGCAAGAAAAACATCAACTGCTATTAAACATTTTTGATGCTTTTTTTCCCAAGGAGAACAGAAATGACCAAGAAATTAAGTCAAGCAGGCAGCTATAGCTTTTATGTGCATTTAAACTAGTTTGGTTCCTGATTCTGCACCAGAAGATGACAAGCTCTGTATTCCATTACAAACCCTCAATCATGTAAATGCCCACATCCAATAAGATACTCTCACACATATCCAGGAAAAATAAAACCCAAGAAGTTCAGTGGTAGAAAGGAACAAATGGGTGTTTATTAGGAAGCAAGGAGGCTTCAAGAATGCTCTTAGAAAGTGGGAAGCATCAGCCAGACATGAACTCACCTGTGCACAGACAGATGGGGAAGGTGTGTACAAACCACATGGCAGCTTTCTGTAGCCAGCTCTGACCTCACCAAACTCACAGGAGTCACAGAAAACCAATTTGAGGCTTGAGAAATTTCTCTAGGGCTCCCACCTTGACCTCTGTAGCTGCAGAGACAGGGATTACCATGCTCTGCTTCAGGAGTATGAATTCCAAGTCAGAGGATTAAACTGAGGAGTCCACTAGGCTTCAGGAAAATTAAGGATTCCTTTCTTGGCCCAGAGTTAGAGTTTAGGACAGTGAGAGCCAAGTTGCTGACCTGGTTTAGAACTTCCCATGACAAACTGCTAAGTAAGGAGCTAAACATGGGAGAGTTTAGTCCTAAGCTTGTTTCAAAACATGTCACTGTGTTGGTCCGAAACACCTGGAAACTGCACATGAAAACATGCATTCTTCAGCCAGCATGAGGTAAAAAGAAATGCCAACAATGTTGCCAATGTCAACACTGTACGTTTTTCCATGCTACTCGTTTGTAATTACAACAAAATTCATACAAAGGTAACAATCTCACTAAAACATTTAAACCCATACCTTGTGGTCTAATGGTCTGAGTTATTACCACTGGCATCCTAATCTGGGTAGTCTGGCAAGCAGGGGTTCGTTTCACAGTTTGAGCAGATGTTGACTGGATAATCTGCTATTATTAAAGAAAAGTATACTTATATTATACTCTTTATACACAAACACACACAACGTAAATACACTAATACCTGTCATTACCAAGATAAGCATGTGGATCTCTACAAGCACAACCAGCTGGTGACAAAAGTCATGTTCATGTAATGCACGTGGTTGTGTGTGTGTGTATACACCTCTTTTGTCATTATGCTTTTAAAAAAAATTAAATAATATACGACACAAGTGTCATACCTCGTAACCTTCACTAAAAATATATTTCAAATTCATAAGGTTAATATCAATATTCAGACTTTTGTCTTCAGAAATTTTACTAGGAAGAAAAGCAGTCTTGTAGAAGAAAATGCTGCAATAATTGTAGTGGTATCCACATTAGCCCTTGCACTAAATATCTATGCTTTTTAAAGAAAACATACTAAAAATAAATTCTAAAATATTATGGGTTCCAAAGTCATATATACACAAGAAAGCAAACCAAGTTTTGTGGTGATTATATACTATGAATCTTTTAAATGCTAATGTGATATTCTCAAGGTTTCACTTACTACTAATTCAGGTTCTGAAATCCTTCCACAAACTTAAACCCGCTTAGAAACTTAAAATTTGACCCATAAACAAAACAAATCAAAAAGAAAACACGTTCAAGGGTCATGTTTAATCACCAGCAAAATGTACACTCATATGATCAGGGACAAGGCAGGCACAGACATAATGAACAGAAGATTCAGAAAGATGTGTGGATGCTGCAGAGCTGTAAAAAAACCCATAAATGAATTTTGAAAATAAAACACTGGCAAACAGCTATTGGAGTAAAATTCCAACCACAACTCAGGCATGGTGACTTCAGCAGCCACGTGCTACTCCCAGGCACAGCTGAGTTCCTCCCACTGTGAGAGGCACCTGCAGAGCCCCCAGCCTCCCACCTTTACAGGGATGCAGCATTCCCCCCTGGAAGGCAGCCCCACACTGCAGCACTCCACAAACAGCACCTAAAACCATCTCACTGAGCTGCACAACAAATGGCCAAGTCTCTGACTGAAAAGCAACCTATGGAGAAAAGGAAAGGACAAACAGCATCTGCAAATGAGACACAAAAGTAGAGGAGGAGCAATGTAGAAACCCTTCCATTAGCAGGAACCAGAGCTCCAAATCTGGAAGGAACACAGGTGAAAAATATAAACAAGAAAAGAGGAATGAGAGATCTGTGATGTATTCTGGAGAAAAAACAAACAGGGCTGTTCTGAAGTTACAAAACTGCATTTTGTACATCCTAAAATACAGAGAGTCGAAAATTTGTAATAAACCTGTGAATATTAACAATAACCACCTTGCAGATAGAGAAAAAGAAAGATTAAGGATTCAGCTTCAACTATGAACATTCAAGGAAAATGGATCATTTGTACTAAGCACAGAAATGGAGCAAATAGATACAAATTTACTTGGTCAAGACAGTGAGTGAACAGTTACACTCGGAGGGGAAAGAATAAAGCATCTACCATGCATACAGGAAAGAAACAGAGTTGGTCAGTGAAAATAATAGAAAGAAGTTGAATATAACTGCACTTTGATGCACAGGAAACATCAACAAGTGTTGTTTTGGTTGTTTAGTCCATGTTAAGAAAACATACACTGGTATGGAAAAGGAGAATGTTGCCACTTTTACAACAAATTTATTGGATCAGTTTTCAGAGAACAGTGAAGAACAGCTGCTGCACCTTAATGGGCCAGAAACCAGGCCATAAAGGAGATGTGTGGGACCTCTGGACATATTACCACCTGGTATTACTGCAATATTCTGCAACTATTTTTTTTTCTCTCTGTGAGACAACTTCTACAGTTCAGAGCAAAGTTCTGTTTCCCTTGATTAATATGTTCATGTGAATACCCTACAGAATGAGCCACTAGCACCATTAAAGATAGGACAATATTTAACCATTTAAGATGACATAAATGGCAATGTTCTCTTTACTTCCAATACATTCCAAAAACTGTCTTTTGGCAAGTACTGTTCTAGGACCTCAGTGTCTAGAAAATTATTGTGCAACAAACTTTTCCAAGGGGCAGAGACCAAAATCATCATCCTAAACTCCATCCAGACACCAATCAGCAACAGGCACTCTCTTGAAAGAACAACTGCTCTAGAGCTCAGAGTAGCATCTTACACTAAATCCCAGTTTCTATACTGGAGTTTTAAGAGATATTTCAACAGGATGCAATCTCCAGAAGTCATTAAGGAACTAACATTAGCAATTTGTTTCTGAAACAGAGTATGTAGCTTCTTTGCAGGCAAACTGCAGTAAAATTCTTTGCAGGCAATGAATCAGAGGATCCTGCATAAAAATTTGTAACTAAGCCACACTCCACTTCATCAATTAAGATAATTTAAACTGTTCTAATCTTCTTGCCTGTTTTCCCAACAGCACAGGCATTACTATTAAGTCCTTAGCTTGACCTGAAAGTTGTAGACAATGAACAAGTGTACTAGCAAGCTGGTTGGGGAGATGATTAATTTAAATTATTTCTCACAGACCAAGAACACATACAAGTGTACTCCATGTCATGTTATCTATCCATACTCTGAATTAAAACTGAATGCCACTGATCAGTTCACAAGCACTGACCCACACTGAGAGAGCAGATACAGAAGTTTAAGGACACCAAGGTTATCAGAGACATTATTCCAGCCTTCAAAAAGGGGAGATCTTTGTGCTGCTGCAATCACCTCTGGGAAGATGTAGAGAAGAGAGAGTCAGACTCCCTCAGATGTGTAGAGCAGAAGGATATAACACAGAAGACACAAGTTGGAATATAAGAGATTCCAGTGTAATATAAGAAAAAAGAATTACTGTAAGTGTGGGCAAGCTCTGGAACAGGTTGCCCCGAGAGGCTGTGTAACTTCTTCTTGAAGAGACTCAAAACATGACTGGTCACATGGGAGACATCCCAATGTGTAAGCAGGAGGCTGCATGAGACACCTCCAGGAGGCTTTTCCAACCCTTCAGCACTGTGTCCATAAACACACCATCACAGATTTTATAAGAGTGCTGAATCACAAAAGGTAACAAGGCAAAATACAAAAGTCTTCAGAGCTTACAGAAACTGCTCATCATTCCACCTCCACTAAAAAGGGAAACATTTTAATTATGTACATACACCTCTGAAGACAGCAAGCACAAAAGCAGAACAACAAAGGCACAGAAAATAGAAAAGATAGAATGTGATTTAGTCATTGCCTGGATTTGACAGAGTTTAAAAAATGTCAAAATTACCAAACAAAATTATGATCAAGACAGTGTTGAGACAGCAGGAACTGTCATATACTAGTTATTCCTCTTCAATTTATCTGTCTGAAGTTGAAGAATCATGTCCTAGGCTGCTACACTTTGGAGCTCTTCAAGGAACACACTAAAGCAGCTAAGTCATGGCATTGCTTCACCAAATGCAAAGTGTGAACAGCTACCTACATTTTTCTTCCATAAAACAGCGTTTTTCTGCAAAGTAAGATGTATATTTCTCTCAATAGAAAGTACTGTCCCTCTCTCTTTATTTCATCTTGGCCTTTCTCCCCTTGTCATCTCTCTCCACTATTCACACTCACTTTGATTCACCATTTTTCTTCTCTGCCAGACCAGTTCCTCACCTCCTGAGCACTGCAGATCCTACTCTGCCCTTTGCTAAAGCTGACTGTATTTGCACAGCTGAAAAAGGGATGTTTATACAAAGGTGCTTCCATAAGGCAGCAGGCTCACGAAGACAGAAAAAGGATATACAACAACCACACTACTGATAACCAGAATAATGAAGAGGTGACAGATGAAATACTCTTCTTTTTCTTAAGGGTTTTCTTCAAAAAGTGTAGACTTAGAAACTATGAGAATAAAGTAATGGTTCTCTTTGGTCCTAATCTCAAGCCAGAAGATGATAATCATTCCATGACACCTTCCACTGTGTAAGTTATTGCAGGACAGAGAACATATTATAGACAAGAAAACAGACTAATAATCAACAACAAAACCAACAAATACAGACTGAGAAAGAATCCAGCCAAAGCACATCAAATGTACAGAAGCAGAAAAAGAAGTTATTAGTCCTTCTCATGCCTGCACAAGAGAGGCAAGATGAAGTAAGAGCCACTACCTACAAACCCTTGAAAGGAAAATTCCTTTAGGACAGTAAGATTTAGAACTCATTGCTAAAGCTTCTGAGGACAAGGATTTTGCAAATCTCTTGGACCAGTGCAGATGCACAAGGTTCCAATCTTTTCTTGATGAGGGCTGCAAAAACAACCTGGCTCAATTCACAGAAATCACCCTTTGCAACAAAAGCATCTGATCCAAAAGCTTAAACCTATCAAGTGCAGCAATAAAGACAAAAACACTGTAAACAAGAGCTTCTGCAAAGAATAAAAAATAAAAAAAAAATTTGAAAAACTATACCCTTTATCAAGCATTTTTGTCTCTCAATTAAGTTAAAAAGATATTGTGGAAGGAAGAAACAAGACATGCATAAACATATAAAACTCAGAATGGCTGTGGTCTGATATGACATTTATCTTCACTCATGAGTAAACACTTGCTAACTCACTTGTGGCTATGTCACTTGTGATTTATCAGTCTACTCACTCCTGAAGATAAATGTCATATCAAACCTCAGCTATCATGTAATCTGGCAGCATTAACTTACAATGTTCATGCTTTTATGGGCCTGGAATTCATATTTACCATTGCTTACTGCAGCTACAGTTTTTCAATGGTGCCTCAAAATCTGCATAAGCAATCATTTTTCCTCCCAAATAAAAACTGACTATTTAAAAACTCAGCACATAAATTTTAATATTAATATGCCAACAATATTATTCTATTGAGTATAGGTTTTCAACAAAGAAATGAAGAAAAAGAAAACAGAAGCCACGAGATCACTTGTCCCACCTGCTCCTCAATTTATTATACCTACATTCTTCCTACAATGGTCAAATGGTCTACTTTTGAGTGTCTTCAATTATGACTTTTTCATCACTGTCTTTGGGAGCCTGATCTACCATCTAATATCCTCTCTAATGATATTTTGCCTTCTATCCTACCTAAATCCTACTTTATTTAGTTATATTCATATTTATACCATCTTGGTCTGTTCCAAAAAATGGATTCTCCCTTATAATCAGTGTTTGACCAAGCTATGTGAGTTCAATTCCCTTAAACTCTTCTTTTAATCTTTGCTTTTAAGCCTGGCCTTTTGTTATTGGTTTCCAAACAGCAATCAGTGACAATATTCTCCTTACACTAAGGTACAGCCCACAAAATTCTGAAAATAAAGTCCATGATAACTCAGAAAACCACTAGGCTGTGTTTCAAATAGGCATACAATTTGTCAAATATAGACTTTGTTCCTGTTAATGGATCCCAGATATCTACTGCTAAACAGCTATTTTTATTTAAATTTTACTGCACACCAAATTCCACGTCAGTGGCTAATCTTTATTAGTCAATTAATAGAAAATACTCCTTTTATCCAAACAGCCATCTATTACTCTTCCATTTCTAAGCTGCCTTGCAGACAAGACAAAAAGAAAATGATTTCCTAAAATTTCACTAAAATGTGTACAAATTAACTTTCATTCATGAACAGAAAAGTGATGCCAGAAAAGCTCCAGTGGAGAATTAATAAGCCAAGCAGAACATCCCCATATAACATAATTCTTATTCTGCTGCTGTATCTAATTTCCAAAATCCATTACTCTAGCTCAACTCTGAGAGACTCCAACACTATGACAGTGCAGGGAAAGTGTCAGTAAATGTTTGAGCAAATCCTGTTCTAAAGTAACTTAGAATATGGCAGAGCCAACCCTCTGGACACTGTGCCCAATTAGTGCAGCAGTAATGGTGCAGATGTATTTCCATACATCCCTCCTAATTCTAGACCTACATGAATCTTTACACAGCTTTGTAAATAATTAAATTTGTTTTAATTAAGATGGATCACTGATTTTCTTACTGGGATTTTTCATCATTCAAGTTTAATACTTGGCTTTAACCTCCAGGAGTACTTTCTCCTTGTGATACAGTCAGTGCCAACACAATACATTAAGTGCTAATCCATCTCTGCCACCCATCAATCTATTTACAACCTCAAAATGTGTAATAAAAAACATCTCTCTTATTCATACAAATTTCATCTGCTGCAACATCCAAAACAAGACAGGAAATGTCTGCATATATAAAGCAACACAGAGCACATGGATTCTAAGAATGGCAATTCAGAAAAATTTTTAACATTGCCCTTAGAACAATTAAAAAAAACTGATTGCTGGCTTATCTCATTAGTGTCTCATCAATAAAATATTAGCCTAAGATTGCTCCTCTTTTCTTTATGTAGAAGTAGCACTATCTAGCTTTATAAAGCAGTTTTTCATAGTTTGGAACATGATTCCAGTACTTTACAAAACAGATTGAAAGTCTCCTGTTTCATCTCCACTAACACTGTACATTTCAAAGCCTTTGTGCAAGCTGTGCTGCATGCTGACAGTGTACACAGGATTTCCATGCTGCAAGTTAGCTCAGCACAACTGGAGAAAGCACTGCCACAGCTGACACCTTTGAGAAACAGAAAAAACAAAGGAAGGAACAGCTAACAGACCCTTCATGTTGTAAGGGAAACTGGACTACTGTAACCTGGCTGGTATGAAAAGATGTACATTCTAAAACAAGCTTGCCCTTCTGCAGCTGGACAGTTTGCAAAGCCAGCTGGAACTCTCTCCAATGAGCTTCAGGCTCGGAAAAGCTGGAGCTCAGCCAGTTCTTCCATCAGTGCTGGCTACCCTCAGGCAAGCCAGCTGCAATCTTCCTCTTCTGGACAAGTCCAAGGCAAGATGGCCAGCAGCTCTGTGCTCTGATTTCGGGGAGCTCTGAGAACTGTGACAGTGTGATCACTGTCACTACAAAAAAATCAATACTTATCAGCAGTTACTGGGGTGATATGGAGCTGCTGCTGTGTTGTCTGCTTGGCACCTGAGCTGATGGTTGCTCTGCTAAGATTTTTTGATGCAGTAATTCTTGATGTCTGATGGTGCTTTTGTCTGCATAGAACCACTCTGAGGGTCATTAAGTGCCTGGTTAGTGTGACGTTTGATTCCATTAACTAATGACTGACAAATTTAAAAGAAATATGAAAAGACAGTTTCACACAAAAGCAAATAAATTAGGATTTTTAATGTCTTCTCCCTATTATTTATATATAATAGGGATTATTGCTTGCTTAGAGTACCCATTGACATGAGACAGGCAGAACGTGCCTCTCCCAGAAATCTGGATTTATCCCAATCAGAGAACACTCCACCAGAACTATCATCATTAGAGTAAGAATTCCTGTGGTCTTACCCATTTTTGTCCTACCTAAGTGTTTCTCAAAAGGTGGGGTGAAACCTGCCTAGTGGGCACAGGAGCACCTGAGATGGGCTGCACAGCACTGGAAAAAGCCATGTTACTTGGCAGTAGGTTAGCCTCAGATTGTGGCACGAGATAAGGCCAGACTTACTAGCCATGGACTTTTCTACCTGTAAGCAATCTATCAGCTGCAGGCAGAAATTTGCTTAACCTGGGACAAGGAGTAATTTTTCCACCTACTGCCTGTAATTATCACGTTTCTGCTCTTCTGCCTAGAAGAGCCAAAGCTATTGTCCATTCAGTCACCAAACATGGACAAATCAGAGATGTCACAGAAAGTGCAAGCAAAACCTTCCTAATTAACACAACAATCCAGACAGGGTGGGGAGAAGCCATCCCAGAAAAAGAAAGAAAGTGCCTGGACTTGCACTGAAGCAGCTGAGTTAAGGTGAGAAACACCCAACTTGTGTGTATTACAAATGACAGTCAGAAATTTTATCATTCAAGATGTTCTTACACATTAAAACTATGCTTGCTAAAGGTATTGAATTATATTCATTTTATTTTAAAGTTAGTAATTTAACCACTAGAGAGTGTTTGTAAGGTTCAAGACACAGCTCAGGTATTTTCAGACTTTGCACTGCTACTTTTAAATTAAAGCAAAAGAAATATTCTCTCTCCACACACCTTACAAATTATTTATATGCTTTACAGAGCCTATAAACCCAAGGATAGGTCATTTGAAGGTTTTACATTATCACATTTGCATTTCTCGACCTTGATAATATAAATTTCTACCAACTTGACACATGTTCTGGAACCTCTCTATATGATTTTGAAACCTAAGTGAAGTACTTCACTCACATACACAGAAACCACAGACAAGGAAAATCTCACAAAGGGTAGTAACTCCTCTATAAACCCAAGGCCTTGTAAAAATCCTTACACCTTTTAATTACAAGTGCAAACACACACAAGATCCTGTGTAACAGCAAGATTAAGTCACCATGCTCTCAGTGACAACCTGGCTGTACAGCTGCCTTACTGACAGTGCCTTTGAAATTAATGATTTCTAAGCATTTAACACTCCACTATGCACAACAAAGATACAGTTCAGTGAGTAACAGAATGGCATTATTGCTAAACAAAACATCCTGGTACGGCACAGCTATTCTTCTACAAGATTTTATAACTATGTGCAGAAGAGTTTAAAATGAGACAGTTAATTTTAATTTGAAAGCAAAGCAGCATACCTAATGACATACTCAACATTACACTCTTGCCTGTAAATCTTGGAAAGCTTTCTGTTCCACATTTGTAATTCTGTCAAATTCCACTGTGCTCATACAACAACCACTCTATTGCAGACAAAAAGACCAAGAATGCACTTCCTTAAATAAATGTTAATAATCTGATCTAAAGTAATGGTTGAGCATACATGTGAAACAACTGAAAATGAGGTACTACCACATACCACAGAACATGATACGAACAAAGAAGAATTTTCCCAAACAAGCAGCAATGAAAGTGACAATGAAAACTGCTATACAGTTCATTAAGAAATCCTTTTTTATACTACAGTACCTACCAGTTGAGAACTCTGATTTGACTGTACCACCTTAACCTGAGGAGGCTGCACTGTATTTGATACAGAGACTGTGCAAATGTTGTTTGGTTGCCTTATTCCTATTGTCTGCGTGGTGACAACAGAGGAGATGCTTGCCGAGGCAGACTGAGGTATAACTTGTGAGAGCTTGCTCTGCTGGAGTGACTGCTGAGACGGCTGGCCTTGCAAAACCAAATGCTGACTATTCAGTAAAGATTGTCTCAGTGCAGGTAGACTTTTCTACAAACAGAAGAAAGTTTATGAAACATCAAACTTAGCGCATTGATAAAAAGCATTTTGAAATTTGCTATAAACATAATTAAACGAATTCTTGCTTCCCAATTTTACTAACTGCCTGTTCACCAAATAGAACTAAGATTTAACATAGTTTGTATGAGAAAGTTCAGTTTTTAGTAAGCTTTCAATTTGGATTTAGCAACACTGTAGATTTTCATGTGCTCTTAATTCTACTGCAGCAGAAAAATATAACACTCTTCTTCTCAAGACTATCTAGTACTTGAAGCTTGGGTCTTTGGAAGGGCAAGAAATGGAAGCAGAAAAGGCAGAACCATGGAACAACCCTATTCCCAGCAAGCTGCACCAATTTACCCCTCCTAACACACCTTCAGTACCTAGAACCAGATGATTTCACTCTTGGTGCTCTACAGCAGTAGCTGCTTATTGTATTATTTCTGAAGTAATGTAATGTATCATGAGTGGATTAAAAAAGTATACTATTGTAAGCTCCATGTTCATACCATTTCAAGGAAAATATACTTCTAAAAGGCTGTACTGTACCTTCCTGAACATACTTTTTACATTTTAAGTGGCAGACGTTTTCTTTTGAAGTTCTCCCCCAGGCAGCTGTAGAATGCAACAGTGTTTAGCCCAACCTACAGCTCTTTCTAAACTTCTAATATTGATTTAGAAACTTAATGCCTGCTGCCCAGAAAGGACTTCAAAGAAAGGATATAAATCAAAACTTAATCATGATGCTAGAAGTAACTGGAGTAAAAGCCACAAACAAGAGTTAATGCTAACTTGTAAAAACAGGAGCAGAAGTTCTGAAGCAAAGTCACAGGGAGAGAAGAGAGAAAATCTGCCTTAAACAGAGAAGTTTCAAACTAGACCAAAAATACTGTAAAAATCGTATTTGTGGTTTTGTTGGGACTTAAACATGCTTTTTATGTTTGCATATAATCCTGCATATGGAAGTTATTGTAGCTGATTTAGAGAACCAATTAAAAGTTAAATTTACCCCCGCATATACTAACTTAGATTTATTGTGGGAACCTATCTGGTATCACATTAGAAATTCTACTGTTGATTAGTTCCAGATTAGAAGAAGAATCATCTAAGCAGCACTGTATCCAGTTCAGTTTTTCATTGTTACATGTTAATCACTGTTACATGTGGATTGAAAGTTATCAATGACCCAAACAGAGATTAGAAAAACTGTATGGAAACAGCTTATTAAATTTCTTGAAGCATTCTGTAAAAATAACTTGACACTTTGAGATATTAATGTTTTTCTTCTTCACAAAAAATTACTTACTACCACAGAAAAGTATATTAATTCTAAAAGTAAAGGCACATGACAGAATAGCCAATGGATGGTTTCCAAACTAGGGAGTAACTGCTTGTTTTGGCATTTTTTTAAATCTAATTACTGCAGCATTCTAGATCAGGGATACTCAAGCTGTGAACTCCAAATCAACTCTGGATGACAAATTCATTTTTGTAAAACTCAGCCAAGGTTCCAAACACAGGAGGTCTCCCTCCAGTGGGAACTCCTTGTTTCTCAGCACTGCCACTCAGGCTGTGAGCAGCACCTGCCTGGCCTGACACAGGTGGAGCCTGCACACACTTCCAGCCAGGAAGATCTTGGCAGAACTGGGGAGCATTTACCAGTAAAGGACGTGTAGTCCTGCTCCAGACCAGTGAAGATAACACTAATAAAAAAGGTTATTCTAAGACTTAATGTAATGAAATTTTGCACTGAAATAAATTTATCCAAACAATATTCACATTACCTTAAGGAAAGGTACAAGATATGGCTGAGGAGATGATTTGAGCTCTGTTTGAAGGCGGCCTGTAAATTCTTCTGGATCAATCTTTGCATCCTTCAGGGTGAAGAAAAAAAAACCATCAACATCTCAGTTCAGTTGTTTGGTTGTCTCTTCCCCACTTACTGTATACACATGTCTCTCTAACTAAACAGGCTGCCACATCAAAAACTCTCAGAGCTGAAGTCCCTTAATTCCTATCTAAGATCCTCCTGCCAAGAACTCAAATATGTAACATGCCACTCAAAATTCAGAGAATTCCCTTGGGGATGCACAACTTAACTCAAAATGAGGCCCCAGAAACAATCAAGTCTCTTTTGGGACTCCCCTCTCTTGCTAACATTTACATAGTCATTTCTTTTTCTGAAATTAAAAGAAAACAACAACAGGTTGTTGATGTAACCTTACAAATATAAAATTTGTCAGCCTTTGTAGTAATTCCAAAACCAATTCTGATGGTACAATTTAACTTGCAGAATCCATATATATATAACTATGTATGTACAGCATGGCCATTATATCAAGCATGCTCATAAGCAGACATAAAATTTTCTTCTCTATTAATCTGTATGTATACTTACAAAATACACACATACCAAATATAGAATCAGTCATTTATTTAGTAGTAATTCAAGCTAATTCTAACTTGGGTGCATTTTATGATACTTCTTAAGTATCATTAGTTAAAAGTTCAGGTTGTAATAAAAATAATAATTAGCCTTCCTGTCTGATACAGAACAACAGAGAAACCAAACCAAGTTTCAGTAAATATATTTATTACATGTGTGTTGTTGGTACTTTACTTAAAATACTCTAAGTAGTTACCTCTGCTCTTTTCAAGTCTGTAAAAGTTATAACAAGTTTTCACTGTCATCACTGAATACAATTGTTGAACGGCTCATACTTGAAAACGGTCTTAGGCTTGTCTAAAATATACAGATTTCTCTGGTAATTAATTCAAAGAAATGTATAGCAACTACTTTTAAATCAAAGTTTTTCACAGACAATATCACATTTCTTTGCTGCATTTCCCCTTTCAAAAACCAAGACAAAGTCTGCCTCTAACACATAATACACATAACACACAGAATATTGCATTTTGATGAAGCCCAACTCCTTTCATTACAGCCAAAAGAATTGTTAAGATCAAAGCAATAGTTTTCAGCATCCATAAATAAGAAGTTTAATAGATAACTGACAAAATAAAAGGTATTTACCAACAAATCTTGAACCAGAGCTTTCACATTGCGGGACGTTTCTGGAGATGGTGAATTATGAGAAGCAAGTTTTATAAGGGTAGCTAAAAAGTTTTTACATTTTTTCACATTCTCTTGCATTTCCTGCAAAAGCCAAAGAAAACAATTATTAGCTTCATGCTATTTTTCCATCACAATCAATGCATGCTCTGATCACTACAAATAGGAAAATTATGAAATTTTCTAATTCAGACAGGCCATATATGAAATATGTTTTGCTATCACTGCTTGTTACCTGAGATTTTCTTACCTTCTTTAGGTAACTGAACATCATAGCTCACAAATAACAACAAAAAAAAATCAATTAAAAAATATATGTTACATTTTACAGTCTGCTTTGGTACAAATAACCTTAAAAAGGAGAAGAAACAGAACAATTTGCTGGAGATGCATTCCCTTTGAGATGCCCAATAGACAATGTACAAATGTTGCCCAAGCTATCCTAATTTGTTAAATTATTGATTCAGTATGTTTTTTACAAACCAGCTACAGCAGTAAAATCAAATTAGAAATAGGTCTTCGAACATCATCATATCTAATCCTTTTTTCATCAGGAGTAAACCAAGCCATTATTTTTATATGGTGTAATTGGTCCAAGAAACAGAAATGTCACACTTCAGTGTAACTATAGTTTTGAGGCCCAGCAACAGGATAATCATGAAGTCCATAGATCAAAGGTTCTGGCTACAGGAACAGCAGTTCTTTCACTAGTAACACATACATGGCAGGATGGGGAAAGCTGAGTGCTTTTCCTCCCTCTCAGAATTTGTATCCCATTTAGCCAAAACCAGGGGAAGGGCTTTCCTGTTTGTCTTCTTAGGACTTTAGGAACTCCTCCAGTATGTTCAGGAGTAGGAAGAGCTTTATCTTGACACAGGCAATTTGCTCCCTGATGGAACAAACAGTTAACAATGTTCCCACTGATTTCACTTGCCTGTGATACCACTGTAGTTCCAGGCACAGGAGAGCTGGGGATGACCAGGGGCTGTGCTGGCACCTGCGCTGCCGTGTGAGGAGGGAGTGGCAGCCGAGGCTGGCCCTGGGGCTGGGCTGAGCCCTGGCTCTGCCCACCACTGATCACTGCAGCCTGCTGAGAAGCTGAACTTCCAGTTGCTGCTGTCGTCTTGAACAGATTCTGAGCGCTCGTCGTAGCTACTGATACCTAGTAATGTTTTATATTGAAAAAATATTAATTTTCACTTTCAAAAAACCACATCAATGA
The DNA here is from genome assembly GCF_029582105.1 of Oenanthe melanoleuca. Taxonomy (NCBI): domain Eukaryota; kingdom Metazoa; phylum Chordata; class Aves; order Passeriformes; family Muscicapidae; genus Oenanthe; species Oenanthe melanoleuca. The sequence goes on from NC_079345.1 coordinate 18,325,194, forward strand.
TAAAAATCACAGAATGGTATGGGCTGGAGAGGAACTTAAAGCTCATCCAGTTCCACTGTCCCAGGGTGCTCCAAGCCCCATCCAACCTGGCCTTGTGTGGGAAGACAGGCTGTAAGCATAGTGCAGGAGGCAGTCTTTTCCAATACTGATCACTGAGGAGTGCAAACACGTGCCTGCCCAATGAGTTTAGGTGTTAGAAAGAGTGGGTTAGTGGCTACAAGCTGCAGTTTGAGGTGGAGCTTGAGACCCAGTCTGCTGCAGTTTGGGATGGAGTGTGCTGGCTGTGCTGTGAGGAGGAAGGGACAGATAAGGTAAGAAGATGCTGTGTGAGGAGAGGGTTAGGTGGCTGGGTAAGGGACAGGTTGGGGTTTATTCAGTCATGCAGAGAGGAGAGGAGTCAGAGCTGTGTGGAGCTGCCTGTCAGAAAAGAAGTCAGTGCTGTGTGCAGCTGCCTACGAGGGAAGGAGTCAGGGTTGTCAGAAAGAAGTTCATTGAGAGAAGGCAAGTGAAGCTTTGAACAAAGGACTGGTGGTGACACCAGTCATGTCCGTCCCGACTTGGGCACTGCCAGGGATCCAGGGGCAGCCACAGCTGCTCTGGGCACCCTCCCAGGGAACCATCCCTCCATGTCTGTGCCCCCCAGGGTGCCCCAGCCGCACTGACCGTGGTGTGGGGCAGCACAGCCCCTGCTGGCAGCGTGGCCGTGGCGCTGGCGGGCGCGGCCGGCGTCGGCACCACCTTGGCCTGCACCGGGAGCCCCAGGCGCACGCCGGATGCACCCACGGCTGCTGGCTGCTGACAAAGGGAAAAACAGCATTTTACTGCCTTTTCCTCCTCACTAACTTCATCTCCAAGGCTTTTTAATAAGAGCAATTGCAATAATAATTATTAATGCTAAAAAAAAAAAAAAAATCAAAGCTAGTAATGTGCTTTTATATATACAGTCAGAAATACTGGAAAAATTAGCTTTCTCATGTTCAATGGCAGGTTTGCAATATTTCTCCTAAAAGCTCTTACTCATACAGCTATATGGAAAAGATTAGAAAAAACAAAAGTGACCTGCAAAAAAATTGATGTTACATTGATGTGTTAATTCAGTTGTAATATTTACATGTCAGTATTCATCAATATTTGAGTTTATCATTGCCAGTAACACATATCAGTCCTCTTGGTATTTACAGGCCTGTTCTACTGCTTTTTCTTTATGAAAATCAATATGGACAGAACATTTAGAAAGCAGAAAAATATTCTTAAAATAATTTCAGATTGAATTATACAGAAATTAACTTGCAGAGAAATGAAATCTAAGCATTGGGAGAACCTTTGTCATAGAACACAGGCTCTGTACCCAAACAGCAACTGCAATGTGAAGTGCAGACAAAGGAAAATGACTGACCTACAGCTTTTCAGTCAGTAGTACATTCTGTAGCTCAAGAAATCTATCTTACTTAGCAAACATATTACTTATTTTTTTATTTACTTTCATTACAAGCCTGAAGTCTCTTGCCATCTCACAAAAGGACAAGATTTAGGAATTAAAAATCATCTCCAGAGAAGTTTCTTAATTCTGCAGGAATGTAAATACCATTATAAATTAAATGCATCATACAATATGGCAATTATGACATAATGAGAGCCACACATTACTAAATATGAAGGCCACACTGCTGTCTTAGAACTTGCATTTATTAAGATATGCATTCACACACTTGAAAAAGACAAATTTTCTAAGTGGATAGAGTAATACATCACAGCTGATGTTGTTTCTCACAAGATTAAACTAGTTTTCCTTGATTTAAATTTTAATTTGTACGTCTCTAAAATTCATATTTTATAAACAACTGCTTATTTTAGATTCTTACATTGTCTATTAAACCTACATAAAATACTTCTCCAAAGAATATCTAGTCTACTCTAAAATATCTCCAAAAGGAACAGAAGCCCAGGCAGGCATTCAGAGCCCCAAGCATTCCTTACAAATCAGTCCAGCAACGTCATCTACTGGATATCAATCTTCTGTACTGGGGGGAAAAAAGGAGGAAAGAAAACAAATCAAATCAATCTACCTGACATCTGAACAAACCCCTTCTTTTGTTTGTATAGCTTTCAAGTTTTTTAAAATCTTGACTAGGAATGCCTTCCATCCTGAGACAGCCTGGAGACAATAAACAGCATCATCATGAACAGGAAGAATCATCTGGTTTTTTGGAAGAAAGACCATACAAGCTTTTTTCTGTTTTAAACACCCTACACCTCTTTTCTTCATTATAAAAATGACCAAGTATTTTAAAATACTGGTTGAATGAAAGTACATCCACCCCATAAGTGCTGCATTTAAAATATAGATATTGTGTATCTTGTTCACTAGCTTATAATTAGTTTCCAGCCTAAGAAGAAAGCATGCCTGTGATATCTGCCCCCTTATCAGTCTGGGCTTCCAGAAGTGAGGATTTAGGAAAACAAGCAGCCAGCCAGGGGCACTTCTGGCAGCTGCTTGCTTCCAGGCAAGACCTGCTGTAAGAAATCCACAAATACAGAGTAAGACTGGGAGCTAGAGAATTTTTCTCAGCTAATAAATGCCTATTATTCATCACAGAAACATACTTGAAAATAAAATTAAAATATAAATTTTCACTATTATAATATCCAACTAAGAATGTATTCCAATGTGCCAGACCTCAGCAGCAAACTGTGAAACTTGAAGACTAAATTCACACTTTGTTTTAAAAATCAACAGTGACAAAAGCCTTTAGATAGAAAATGGCAATAAAGTCTACTACTGTGGTGGGTATGAAGAAATCCCTCACCACCAAAGAACTGCAAACAAAATAATGCAATGGTTTTACTAACCTGGTTCCAAAACTCAGAAGGGTTAAAAAAGTAAATATGAAATGAGAGGATGAGAAACATAATGAGGAACTAGCCTGGAGAAATTCTTAAATATCATGGAAATGATCTTCAAGTGACAGCTACAAGTTGCCAGAAGACACTCAAAGGATTCCCAACATGAATGCTTCCAGAACTGATAAAAATTATTTAGAAAGAAAAATCTGTGTTTTCTGTGGAAGGAAACTTGTAAACAGATCTCATGAGAAATACGTCAAAAAGAAAACAAAAATTATGAACTGTATTTTAACAAAAAAATCGTAATCCAATGTGTCAAGTTCCTACTGGAACAATCTAAAAGAATTCATGATGTTCCTTAAGGAAAAGCTACTGAGGTTTGGTAGGATGCTATGAAATTCTGCAATTACCAGCAGAGTTCGAAAGAAATACATTTTCAAACATAACTATTACTTTTATTAGATAAATCAGGTGTTTTTACATTCCCTAGACACACAGAAGTACCACTGAGGAGCCTTTTGCCCTGTGCTCAGACATTACCAGGCAGGAAGCCAGACCTTGAATGAGCACAGGCAATAACCTGCTCCTGATGCTCACAGGACACTGGGGGATGCACCTGCACACAGACCTGAGCTGGCTCTGTGCACTCAGCCCAGAACAGAGAGCACAGCACAGAGCTGCAGAGAAAAGGAGGATTTCAGGAGGAACAGCCTGGGGTGCAGGGGTGTGTCCCAAGGTTTGTTCTGCCTGCCCAAGTCACACAGGTAACACAAGTGACTCCCATTTCAGGGTGCAACAAGTCACTCAGGCAGTCAGAGCACATGGGAACTGTTCAGAGTGCAGAAATATTCTGTATCCTATGAATTCCCTACTTAGACAACATCTCTACTTTCCTTCTCCCCAGAGCTCTGGGCACATGAATGGGGAGGCAAAGCCTGGGAGAGAACCCATTGTACCTGCTGTGCACAACCAAGCTGTCTCTGTACTTCAAGGAATACACAGGGCTGCATTTGAAAAAGCAAGTCACCCGAATATAGAGCAAACACTCAAAATAGCTATAGATTATCTGTTACTGCCAAGGCAGGACTGCACCAATCTTAGAGACTGCAATGCACATTCACAGCTTTATCAAATGAAGAGACACTGTCAGAGGGTTAATATGCAAATCCTTGGGAGTAGGTTTGGGTTACACTTGTATTTTGTACTATAGAACCACCTACTGACCAACACTCCAGGTACCAGCAGCACAGGCTCTGCACTAGAGCTCACTTTTGACAAATCAGTTCCACACATTTTTCATGATAATTCCTGCCAATAAACTTGGCCACTATCAACCAAAAAGAAGAAAATACCCCAACAGCATTTGTACACTAACACAAAAGCCATGTTCTTCACAATAGGTTGTGACACCTCCTTACATTGTCCAACACATGGCTTCACTAAGTGTTATGCAAAACTCAATTTTCGTAAGATCTTCGGGTTTAGATTTAAATTTGTAAAATCTGAAATTAAATTACATTTTATTTCTAATCATTAATCTAGAAGACTTCTTACAAACTCAACAGACCAAGCTAAGATGCCATCTGAGACACCTCAAACAATTAATTGCCACTGTTGAACAACAAGAAAACTACAGTGAGATCACAGACACTGGCAGAAGCACAAGCTAAAGGTCAAATCTGGGAGCTCACCTGCACTGAGCTGGCATGGCCAGGTTTTGGTGGTGGGGTGACTTTGCCAGAAGCTTCCCCTGTGTCCAGGGGAGCCAAATTTGGGCCCATCAGTGACAGTGGCAGCACCTCTGACAGCACCCATGGGATGGGACCAGGCTGGAGCAGCTCCTGGAGCACTGACTGCACCCATGGGATGGGACCAGGCTGGAGCAGCTCCTGGAGCACTGACTGCACCCATGGGATGGGACCAGGCTGGAGCAGCTCCTGGAGCACTGACTGCACCCATGGGATGGGACCAGGCTGGAGCAGCTCATGGAGCACTGACTGCACCCATGGGATGGGACCAGGCTGGAGCAGCTCCTGGAGCACTGACTGCACCCATGGACAGGGACCAGGCTGGAGCAGCTCATGGAGCTCACTCTCTCCTGTGGGAGGGATCCCACACTGGAGCACAGGAGGAGTGTGAGGAGCCCTTCCCCTGAGGAGGAAGGAGCAGCAGAGACAACCTGGGATGAGCTGAGCACAGCCCCCATTCCCCATCCCCCTGGAGAAAGCTGGGAGTAAAGTTAAACTCAGGAAGAAAGGAAGGGTGAAGGACAGGTGTTTTAAGATTTAGCTTTTAATTTCTCATTTCTTAACTTTGATTTGATTGGTAATTAATTAATTCCCCCCCCCAGTTAAGTCTGTTTTTCTGTGTCAGTAACTGGTGAGGGATCTCTGTCCTGACTCACAAGACCTTCCTTACATTTTCTCTCCTTGTCCAGGTGAGGAGGGCAAGGATGGAGGGGCTCTCGTGGGCACCTGTGTCCAGCCAGGGTCAACTACCACATAATTTTTCAGTAACTCATAAAACCTTTCCTCCAGGCATGGCTGCTATTAATCCACCATAACACTCCCCATGAACATATTTGGCTTCCTGAGACTTGAACTCCTGAAGAGTTCATGGAGAAACTTCACACATTGACTGACTGCCTCTCAATTCCTCTGGTTACAGTTCACATGAACAGGCACTTAAACGTCAGATGCGGAGAAACTCTTTATCAGAGATCTCATTTTTTCAGCCTAGTAAAAATACAGCAAAACTGACCCAAAGTATTATCTCTTTAAAAGCCAGACATTTGTACACAATTACAAAAAGTTACTGGAAACAGAATCTCTAACAGGTCAGACAGAGGCAGAACCTTCACTGCCACCACAGTGTCACTAAGTGGAGCATCAGAACCCAAAGCAGGGAGATGCTGCTCTGCCCCTCATGGGCACAATGTCCCTTTTGGGATAATAGGGCAGGAAGCAGAACTGGGAGCAATTAACAGGACAGGCAGAGGAGTTTGAGGCCACAAGAGAAATCCTTCAGAAACCAGGGGTTCTATTGCTGAAGCAAATACTTATCAAAGAACTTTCTCCTCCCTGGTGAAGTGGCTGGTCCTCCTGCAATCACTAGGTTTCATTCAAAACATCTGGTGAATAAAAACCAGCTGAATTCTGTCACTTCAGTTGGATTCTACTCCTGCTTAGTGCTGCCTGCAAATACAGATAATCCTTTGTAATCAATACTCTTATGCAATGTATTTCTGAGTGCTCAACTTGCAATGTGGAGCTTGTGACCAGGAGTGGCCATGGCAGCAACTGAAAGCAATGAAGTCAAACTGAACACAATAAATTAACCAGCATTTTTCATTTCCTATTTTAAACAGAGACAATTAGGCTCCATTTCCTACTTACAAAAGGAGGCTAGTAATCCCCTTAACTGCATTGTTGAGAAAGTTATTATAGGGATAAGCTTCACAAAAAAACCTGCTTGGTTATTAATTCCTACTGCAGAGGGGGGCAGCAAGTAAGCCTGAAGCAACCCACTGAACAGTGGAGGAAAAAATATTATATAAATCTTCATTAATTAGGACTGTCCAGCCTACACACTGTAGAAATTAAAAATAACAGTAGTATGTAGTCATGCAGTATAATGCATCTGCACATGGGAACCACTGTGACTGAGCTCAGGAACCTCCTTTATAGCACTTCCTAATCTTTGCATGTTTAAATTTACAGCCTTACTAACATTTGAGTGTTTCATAAATTTTAGAGCTGTGTTAATGCTACAAAAATTTAAACAGCATAATTTGTAAGTACTGAAAACCTATTGTCTGCTTAATACAGAAAAGAATCACTCATCATGAAGGAAAAGAAGGAAAGCAGTTTTGTGGTTAAAGCACAGTAAAGACCACACATTTCTTACTCTCTCTGACCTCCCAACCCACCTGCCCTACTACCACAAATGTATTCTGCAGAACACTGCAAAGAAGCCCAAAAGACATCTATACAAAAGAAATAGTATGTAATAGCTTATCTGATAATAATGGCAGTGCACCTTAGCAACAACAAAGATTTATCTATTTGCTTAAAATGTCTGCAAAGAGTAAAATAAGCATTCGTCAGAAAAGCAGAAAGAATGTGAAAAACAGAAAGAAAAACAAGAGTCAATAATAATAAATAAGTGAGAAAAAAATACCAAGGCTGCCATAAAAATATAAACAATGCTGAAAACCCAGGCATAAGTGTATCACCAGAACAACCTCAGGTTTGAAAGGCTCTACTTTAGCAAGAACAGCAGCTTGGGAGGCATGAGCCAGGCTCAGACTGCCCTCAGCATCAAGGGAAGGCTCAGCCTGAGCTGCTGCTGCTCAGAGCATGGTCCACTGCAAAAACACAGCCACAGCCAGAGCAGGGGATGCAGTATTTGGCATACTCTCAAAAAACTTATTTTTTTTTTCAAATTTTAAAAACAGATGGCAAAGTGAAACTTAACAGAAAATAAGTAATGAAACACAGAAAACAATGATGCTCATGATGAAAACTTCAATTTCTGAAGAGCAGAAGTTAGAAAAATGGCTGAAGTAAGAAAAAAAAAGAAAGCTAGGAAAAACTGTCATTTTCTTTAAAAAAATTAAAGATATAGATATAGATATAGATATAGATATAGATATAGATATAGATATAGATATAGATATAGATATAGATATAGATATAGATATAGATATAGATATAGATATAGATATAGATATAGATATAGATATAGATATAGATATAGATATAGATATAACACACTGTTTAGACAACAGAAAACACTAAACCATCAAAGTTCACATATAAATGCCTTTTCTGATCATTAAAAATATACAACAAAATTTTATACTGGAAATCACATTTTGAATCAAACTTGAAACAAAACATCTGTAAACTATGAATACAAATCCATTTTCAGCAGCAGTCCCATGAAAACTCCAATATACCCTGTTTCACCTGCTTTGAAGTTCCAACAACAGATATTCCAAAATCAACTATTATGGGCCAGGCTAACATTGGTCTTTCCTGTATGATATTCATTTCATAGTCTTAGTTTACAGCAGCACTTTAATTTTGTAACTAACATCATTGCAATTAATAATTTGAAATAAGCAACTTTTCTTGCTATTTGGTTATGAATGTAAGCCCACCTGGGTGTTAAGATACTGAAAGCCAGTGAAAAAAACACATCAAAGGCATGAAAAGCCATAAAGTGTAGAATGAAAAACACAGATAAACAAAAGAAACACAGCAAAGGAAAACTAGATGGCAGCACCTCCTTATTTTTCACAATTTCACAAGTATAAGATTCAAAACAAGATATGGAGGCAAAAATTTAATGCAATCTAGTAACCAGTTTTAGAAGACTTCTGAATTTGTTTATTATCTCTGAAGAATATAGTAGTGCAAGCAAACCCACAGTGCTTGACCAGAGCAGAATTCTTCTGTGATCAATATAAGTTCTAACAAATTATGGCTTGTTTCCTAACAATCCTGTACCTTAACTAATATTCTAAAGCTGATTAAATTTTGGCAATGTTAAAAATTTTATTAATATTCAGGTAAAATTCATGTCAATCAAAAAGCAAAAGGAAACTAAAATCACAAAGAGAAAATAGTTAAATTTTAGTTTTAAATTATGCACAGCTAAGTCTAAAACATCCAAATCATATTTTTCAAAAGAAGCACTTTATCACTTTCACAGTACAAATTTGCATCCAAATATTATTATAATTCTCAGGGAAGACCAAGTATTTCCATGTAAACCCTGAGATACCAATTAAAAAAAAAAAAAAAAAAAAAAGCCTCTTGCAGCTGCATTGATATGAAAAATACTTTTAATATACCTGAGTATGTTGCAATTTTTCTCTAAAACAATAAAACAGAGAAAAACTGCAACTAGGAGTAGTTAATATCACAGAATTGTAGATTCATTTAGGTTGGAAAAGGTCTCAAAGGTCAGTGAGTCCAACCATTAACATCCCCATTACAATCCTATAAAATCTTAAAATTTGAACTAAATTAAAACTGTTACTTGGTACAATTGCACTTACTCATGTTTTTCTCAAATATTTTAAAGATTGCATAAAGACTGTAAATGGTAAAGACCATTAATATCAAATACATCTTTGTGTTGCAGGTACTTCTCTCAGTCACTGCTCTCTGTACTGTTGCTACTTTCAGGTTCTGCTGGTTTGGGCTGGATGTGCTTCACTTCTCTGTGGTACCTGTGCTGCAGACACTGTCCATCCTCCTGGGACATGTCCATGCTCCAGCACCTCTGAGCTCAGCCTTAAACTGATCCCAGCACAGCCCCTCCCTACAAGCTATGTGCTTATCCCCATGTGCCAGTTTTCCAGGATCCCACTAAGAATGGAAACAGGCAGATTTTATTCATGCTTTACACAGCAGCAACTAAGAGGAGCATAACTAAATGTCTAATCAAAGATTACCCCACCTAAGAGTCAAGAAGAACCCAAGCCTTCCTTTCAAAATGGATTTGCACCTCTTCTCCCAAGAATCTAACACAAAAGTACCCAAAGCTGTACACCTGCCCCTATTCCTGAAAGCTGCAAAGAACAAGACAAAGATACTATAAACAGCAGAAGTCACACAACTTAAACAGCAAATGCAAGCAATCAAAGAATAAGAAACAGCAGATTTAGGTCTGCTGTGCAACTCAATTGTGTGCCTTGACTGCCCAGCTGAAACATTCACCATGGAAGGACTGGAATTCACTGCACACCCACAGGACACAGCAATGCAGGATCAACAGGATCTTAGTCCTTCTGAACTCTTGTGTTTGGCACTGCAATCCAAATATATCATTTTTTAAACCTGGGAAGGAAAGAGGGGTGGCTCTACCAATTCCCTACAAGGGTAAGCACTACTGTATATAGATATTTAACTTCTGAACCTTCAACAACAGAGTAAGGATAGAGCCAGTGTCTTTAAGGAAAGCCTTTACTTAAGCCCTTACACAAATTCCTCAGAGGAAACACGCCACACTTTCCATATCTCAGAGAAAGGTGGCTCCTTCCTCACATTCTCTCCTGGGTATCAGCCCAGCTGCTGAAGCTAGAGGAATTTCCAGGGAAAACCTGGTTCATTTTCCTCCAAAGTACCTGTGAGTAAATAACAGCCCTAGGTATGGAAAAAGAATCTTGCTGTAGTACCCAGGCTGCAGAAGTGGCTTAAAATCTGAACAGCTCTGCATGTATTGACCAAGTTGATCTTATTTCAGAATTTCTTATTTCTTATTGCCTTATTTTCCCCTCCCTTTTTGAGAGTGGAGAAATTACACAGTTGTCAAGAGGAAGAGAACCAAAGAGCTTTCAAATTTAGATGAACACTTGGTAGTTTTTCAGACACTCCTTCTTCTAGTTTTAAAAGAAGTAATTCCAAATCCATTTCATGTTCTCCAGTTAGCACTTTCAACACTTCTTAATGAGTTGCCAAAAGTAACTGCCAGCTTCTGCAACTTCTTTGGCATGTTGTTTAATATCCTGTATTTTACATCTAGCTCTATAGCTCACAACAGACTTTCTCATCACAATAATTATTTAAAGTGTATAAACAAACGAAAACAATCACTTAGCTGAGTAACTTGTGACACCTGAATGGCTGTCATTAGGCCAAAAATTAGGACAATCTGCAGAACAGCAACCATAATATCCATGAAATATAAAAGCCATGTCTTTTCTGATGCATTCTAAGATACTATTTCCTAGAATCCTTAAGACAGACTGCAAGTTTCCACCTGTGCTGACTTTCTACATAGGTAGAAGGGTAAAACACAAATTCAGTGTTTAAAATACAATGCTAAGCTCTACAAATTTAAAGCACTCTGCATTTTAATGCAAATAAATCTATCTTAAATAACTGAATAAAGACACAGTAATTAAGGTGAGCTCTGCACAGTAAAGTAACAACCATCCCACTAATATGAGAAAGAAAGGTTAAAACTCCATAGCCTGCCATGTTCATCCATCTCACAGAACACTTTGCAGGATTCAGGCAACTAATGTTTATATTCTGTCTTGAGCTAATGGCACCAGAATTTTACTGTGTTTCAGTCACAGTGGAAACCATGACTCTTGAACAGTCATATCTATATACACAAAAACCTAGGACATTATTTTTTATTAATTTTAAATTTCTTCTGGAAATTTTAATTCACTGAATTCAGCTTTCTGACCACCAGAAAGAGATCCTGAAAGAAAACAGCTTAATTAAAAACTCCCTGAAAAAAATATTTTTCAGTACACACAATTTCCTTTATTTCAGAACTGGATCCCTGAACTGACTAATTATAATGACTACTCAAACAAATAACTGACATTTCTAAAACCTTAGCATAATATTTACCATTGAACATTTCGTCTGGAAAAACAATGAACAGTCTCTGGTTATAAACCACCCACTTAACCAAATAAAAGTCTTGTGTCTTGCTCTGATTAGATAAACTTTTAGAATTTATATCTTTACAACCTTGTTTTAAAAGGCTGCCAAGCACAATTTTTAAAGAACACTCTAAGGTCAAACATATATAAAACATAAGCATGTCACAATGAAAGAAGACTCTGAAGATCAAGTGTAGAGTCAAGGAAGTTCAATATAAATTTCCCAAGGGCAGTATTAATTATTTCTTAACCCTGTTAATTACAACAAATACAGAAATTATGCAGCAGTTTGGGCAGCTACCACTGAGATTTTCAAAGGAGATGAACCCTGACAAGCTACAGTATCATGATTCTAAACCCTCTACACTAAAATAATCAAACTTTTCCATCTTACAAGATATTGATCATTCCTAAGGCCTTGCTGACCTCCTCTATTCTGAGACAGTGTGTTTAGCACTAGGTAGTGCAAATGAAAAAAAAAAAGGAAAAGAAAGTGTACAGTGGAGTGGGGTATTTATCTGGGCAGAACTCTGTACAAAAACAAGCACAACCTTCTAATACCTGAACTCCTCCAGACTCTACAAGCACCTGAACATGCAGCATTCTCACAGGTTTATTTTTATATAAATCCATCAAGTAGGATTATACTCCTTCTGCTCCATACAAGTAGAGAACAGCTGCCTGAGATCAACAGGATCTACATTTGCTGTTCACATAACTTGAGGCTGACTTTGGGTCCAAACCACAGACTGAACTCAGAGCCAAGCAGGGGGGTCCACATTACTGCACACTCCCTTAGATTCCATGTGCAGTAAAGGTTATTCCTCAGAAGTCTTCAATTTTTTAATATCTGTTATGAATATTTTCATGTTGAATTTTAATTCAGTATGCTGGCCACCTAAGAAACTAACAGTGTGGAAGAAAAATAGCTAAAACTAGCAGATCCCATTCCTGGTACAGTCCCACCACATACCTGTTCTGCACTTACACTATGCACTTGTCTCAGGAGCCATTCCTAGAACTTCTGCTTGTAGCAATTACTAAAGAACTGCACTTTTTCACAAAGGAAGGCCCCAACAACCAAAGACAGATGTACAAATTCAGGAACTGGCTGCAATTTTGTCCAAACTAGTAAAAAAAAAAATCTGTAAATGAACACAGGCTTATCTCTGTGCTTATTTTTCCTGGAATACATTTCTCTTTGAAGGTTTCTACAAGTCTTACTCTTCCAGATATCAGAAATTTAAACATTATAAGGCTGCCTTTTCTGCAAAGAGTTCTTTAACAAATTTCACCCAATACTGCACTTACCTCTCTTTGGAGAGCATAAAGTTTTCCCAAGTGATTGCAGACTTTCATTTATGTTTTTCCAGACAATGAGCTGTCTTCACAGGTAAACTCACTTCTAAAACTTACATTCTAATTGGCTACTCTGTGGTTTATACATTGCCTCATGTTACTATTTTCAATTCTCCAAATTTATTCCAGCTTCCTACTCTTCTGAAATGTTTATCACTGTTTTCAGTTTGAAATAAACTTTAAAATCTTTTATACTATAAATACGGTGCAATGCATAAAGCATATAAAGGGAAAGTAATGAAATGATAAATATTGGGAAATACCTGTTGAACTTACTTCAAGCAACTTCTACAACAACTGAAGAGTTGTAAAGGCACCTTTTTAATCTTTCCATACAGAATTACTTATCTCTTCTGCAAATACAGACCTTAGACAAAACTACCTTAAACTTAAATACCTCTTATAACTAAGGTACAGCAGCCCTGTAACTAACACCCAAACATGTTTGCCTCTGCATTTTAGTAAAATAGCTCAGTTCTAGCCCTAAATGGCCCAAAGCTAAATTGTCTCTCTACAAACTTTTAAACCAATGCAGCCTTCAAAGAAATTTAAAAAAATAACAAAACAAACAAAACACAACCCTACAACAACAAAACACTAAAACCAAAATAAACCAAAAAACACAAAACCACCCCACACTGAACCTAAAAAATAAATTAGCTCCAAGTTCAAATCAACACATTCCACTGATGAGTTTGAGACAGAAAAGCACTCTATCCTACCAATCCCTAGAGAAAGTGAAATGTACTCACAACAAAGGCAAAACTTTAAGTGTAGGCAGATCATACCCAGAGGCAAATTAGAAGAATCAAATCTTTCTTTTGAAGGAAGTACATTTAAAGAGTTATTTTAAAATTATTGCAAATCCTTGGACAGAATGTGATTGGCTTTCTCTTCTCTAATGTCCAGTGAAATCAGCTATCCTGGGATTCAGCATGTTGGGATATCACAGTAATGCTGATTCAGAGCAGCAAGGGACACTTTCTAAACCACTGATACACAGTCCAGACTAAGACTGAGCTTTGTAGCCTCCAATCATCTCTCACTGAACAGTCTTAAGAGACTCTCTAAAGCAGCTTTTTCCTAATAAAAAAAAATCCTAGGCCTCATAAAATAAACTACATTTGAATAAGTATTTCCTGTTTTCACAACATAAAGGAGAAGAAAGCACGGCTGCAGAAACAAATGAGGCAATAATGTGTAAGACATAATGCACCAATGTGAAATCAAGCCACACATACCTGAGCTGTTGAGAGGCGGAAAACAGGGCCAGTGGTGGGCACAGAAAGTCTGGGTGACATGCTGGCAGGTCCCTGTCCCTGTGTCTGCACCTGAGCCTGCATCTGAGCCTGTGCCAGAGCCTGCTGGGGCACCATCACGAGCTGCCCGGCATCCGTGCGCACCAGGACCATCCCTAGGGAGGCAGGGAACAGTCACTGCACAGCAAGGAACAGCAACACAGAAAAACTAACCAGCCACAGAATGCAGAGTAAAGTTCATGTATTGCACTGTACATCATTCTCTACAGTCTTCTTTTGATTCTCATGTAACAGGAGATTTTATTTCAAAGAAAAAAGGGAGCCCCCACTAGCAGACCCAATTCAGTTTGGAATTTAAATAACTGCAGTTTATGGAAAGCAGTGATGAAAAAAGCAGCCATCTGAGTGTTTGGGGGACAGGGATTTCTACCAGTCTAGTCAGGGTCTGGACAACAAAATTAGAAATAAATACTCATTAAAAGTAAAAACTCTAAGGAAAATGCAGGTGCTGGGAACACAACTGAGTATGTGCATACCAGGGACAATGACCTGAGAGCTTTACTAAACAACAGCCTATGAGTACATGCAAAATTAGGCCAGACATACTTCTGAGTGTACAGTATTTGAGATATAATTAACATTGAACATTATTAGTTTAATCTATGTGGTACCCACCATCACCTCTTTGGGAGGAACTTCCTGTGCCTTAAACATCAACAACACTGTCAGGCCCAGAGAACCAACACGACTCCTCAGCAATACAGTGCAGCAATTTCAGAAAATTGGCAAGTTTTCTAACACTTTCCAGAAATAAATGATAATTTTTTCAGATTATTTTCTTGTAAAACACCTCACAAATAGAGGCCTCCTAGACAACAGAGCCATTGCCATCAAGCTGTGCCCAAAGTTTTGTAGTCAGCAGGCTGGAAAAGGGGAGACAATGACTAAGTTGGTCCATGGATCCTGGAGTTTCACACATTCAAGGTCACTGCAAAGCATGTAATGTTCTTCCTACAGTTCACTCAGAACTAAGCAGCAGTTCTCCACACAGATTACTAAAAAGAATTTCCAAGTCAGTTCCAGAATACATTTTAATAATTTAATCTAGATAGGATACAACAAGTCAAATAAACAGAAAAACATCTTGTCTGCAACAACTAGAGAACCAAAAACTAAAAACCTATGAAATCTCTTTCAGTCTGCTGATAACAGGGTGAGTAGACACTGTTTCTACAACTTATCTCTATGTGCAAATTGCTTCACATACTTTTTTAACTTTCCAAAGGAAAATGAACAAGGTAAACTCCTATATCCAATTCCAAAGGTAAAAGCTTACATCCAATTCTAATTGTTAACTCCTCCGAGGGAAAAAGCCCATCTAAAACACCCTGCTAAAGGGACACAGTTTGCAACATACCCTGAGGAAAAACAATTTCTAACACTATTATAACAGGTTGCTAATACCTTCTTTCTTATATCAAGAAAGTCTTTTCTTCAGTCTGACATGGAAAAACCAAATCCCAATTGTGGGATGAACATGTGAGAGAACTGCAGCACACATAAAAGCCCTCACTCACAGAGTTGGGTGCTCCCAGCCAACCTTTCCTGCTACAAACACAAACAGAAGGCAAATTTCTGCCACTAGAAACTAAAGATTCATGGAAATCAAAGTTTAAGGTAACAGGCAAACAGAACTACAGCAAGGACCACATCCAAAAGTCATAATAACAACTCTCTTTCAAAGCCAAGAGTAATTTAAAAATTAAAAAGTTGAAAGAAACTAATTAAAAACTCATCTAAAAGGTAACTTTTAAGGTCCATTAGCCATTTAAGCACCAAGCTTCATAGTTTATATCTGCAGAAAATCCTGCAAGCAGATAATATATTTGGCATATGACATTCCTAAACCATCTGGACACCCCAATATGCCAACTGGCTAAACTGGTTATCACTTCTCTGATTATGCTGTGAACCTTATTAAAAAGTCCTCATAGGATAATGCCTACCACACATTAAAAAATACATGATCTCTTTGCATTACATAGATTCACAGGTGTGCTCTTAATTTATCTTCCCATTTTCTAAACCTAATTCTGAATAGAGAAAAACTGAGTGGAAAGGACAAACAAATTGCAACACGTGCCACACAGCCTCAACCAAAGTTGTAGACACAATTACTGCTATAAAGGAATAAATACTCATGTGTTAACAGGATATTTTAATTCAGTTTGGAGGACTACAAATTCCTGTTACTGAGCAGCTGGTACAAGCTAGAATCCAGTTAAATGATGAGTTTAATTTTACCTTCCTGTCAGTAACATAAAGATGAAATACACAACTTATGAGCATTATCTGCTAAAATAACTTGTTCTCAAAAACTGATTGTAAATTTCTATTTTGTAAAGAAGTTTGCTATATGAGGGTTTCAGATTAATTATCCAAAAAGTTAAAAATTCAAAAATAACATTTTCTGAAAAACTTTCTTTTAGAACATAGTATCTTCACGTTTATGCAAATTTAACTGATTTCCAACTATCTTGTAATAAAATCAAATTTGAATAAAAACTTTCTGATGTATTATTTGCACAACATTTTCTAAATCCTGGACCAGACTGTTTTCAAGGCCCAGTTTTCCCACTTCTGCTTGAAAATAACAGATCAAAATATTGACAAAATGAACTTCAGAAACAGTGTGCAAAGTTACAATGCACATTGTCATCTGCATAGAGTTACCTTCAACAGATTAACAAAGGGAGGCAAAGGTTAAAGATGTACAGTCTGAAAAGCAACTTAACTGCTTCAAGTTAGCTGGGTCTTCATGAAACCACCAAGATTTGTATGTTTGGAGCATCAGATTCTGGAGGATTTTTCATAAACTAGGGCCAAACACAAGACTACTAAAAGTTCACTCAGAAGCAAACATCTACACCATCACATTGCTGCTCTACTTGGCTAGAAAAAAAATGAATTAGCTTAAATGTTGAAGGAGCTCCTAAATCAAGAAGGTATGAAGATACCCAAGTTTTTGCAACATGAAAATCTAAGTAGGGGACCACAGTACCCTTCAGATGAAACAATGTACAGATTAAGAGTAGGAATCATGAGGATGAAGGCATGCTGGTTTGGTTAGCTAGCAACCTTGCTGAACTTAAATTTTTAGTAAATAAAGTTCAGAAACTTAGAGGAGTACAAAGAGCACGCAATTGCTTCAAAGTTGGAAATAAACTCTGGTGATGTGAAGATTACCCTCACAAAACGACGACATCATCACAATCACTGAAATTAAAAATTTTAGGTTACATACATTTACCACCCGGTTCACAGCACAAAACATTCTTTCAAGCAGAAAAACTTTTCAGGACTATCAAGTGCAAAGCAGAAGATAAAGTCCTTAAAACACATATAAAGTTATTCTTAGTTACTCCAGCTCTTTATCCGGTGTCCAACTGCAGCATCACAGGGTAACTCACCGTAACTACCGCTCTCCCCAGGACAAAACCAGCACCTCACCGGCAGCAGCTGCAATTACTCCGCATTAGCCGTACCAGTTACACCCTAATTAGCGGCAGACGGTGCCCTCAGACAGGTGCCTCTTCTTTGGTTTCCAGCACGTCGAGCCCAGGGACAGCTTTGGGGGAAAGCAGAGCCCTCGGCCGAGAGAAGGTTAGAGCGAGCGGCGGCCGGGAGCGCTGCGCACACTTACCGGGCGGGATGGTGAAGCCGGGCGGCAGCTGGATGGTGGTCTGCGGCGGCGGCCGCACGATCAGCTGCGGGGCCACCATGCGGGGGGCAGCGCCCAGCGCCGGCCGCGGCGACACGGCCTGGGGGGCGGCGGGCAGGGCAGCGCCCGCCTTGGCGGTGACCGCGGGCTTGGGCGCGGCGGGGGCCGCGGGGGCCGGCGGGGCCGAGCCCGGGGCCGGCGGGGCGGGCGCGGGGCTGGCGGAGGCGCCGAGCGCGGTGGCCGCGGGCAGCGCGCCGGGCGCGGGCTGGGGCTGCGCGGCGGCGGCCCCGCCGTGCCCGCTGACGGGCGGCGCCGCTCCCGCCCGGGCCCCCGCGCCCTCCCCGTTGGGCGCCGCCTCGCCGGGGCGCGGCGCGGGGGCAGCGGCGGCGCCCTCGGCCGCTCCCGCCGCTCCTCCGCCCCCCGCCGGGGTCCCGCCGCCCCCCGCGGCCCCGGGCGCGCCGTCGGCGGCGGGCGGGCTGGGGCCGGGGCTCCCCGCGTCCCGCGCGGCGGCGGCTGCAGCGGCCACATGGTTGTTGACAGGCTGGGCAGGGGCGGCGGGCTGCGGCGGGGCGGGAGCGGCGGGGCTGCCGCCGCCGGGAGCCGCTCCATGTGATTGCTGCACACTACTACTGTTTACACTCGCTCCCCTCCCCGCCGCCGCTGCCGCCGCCGCCGGGGGAGACGGGGACGGGAGAGGCCCCTGGGCGGGGGCTCGGCTCCCCGCGCTGCCGGGGCGCGCCGCCGCCTCCCCTGCCCCGGGCGCAGGGCGGCCGGGCTGCTGCCGGCCGGGGCTGCTGCCCCCCGCCAGGCTCCCCTGCTGCGGCTGCGGCTGCTGGGACGGGGCGGAGGTCCTGGGCGGGGGCGGCTCGGCGGGGCCGCGGCCGCCGGCCAGCTGCGATTCCAGGGATCCCACCAGGTCGCTGAGCGCCTTCTCGTCCACCTCCTCGGAGAAGAGCAGCATCTCCTCCAGTGGGTCCGACGCGCCCGCCGCCATCTTGCGCTGAGCTGGGAGCCGGCGGCGCCGTGCGCATGCGCGGGGCTCTGCCGCGCGCGGGGCACCATGGGAGGGGCCACCGCCTCCGCCCCGCCCCGGGGCGGCACCGGGACAGCCCGGCGGGAGCGCGCACGGCACCGGGAGCGCGCCCGGCACCCCGGGACCGGGACAGCCCGGGCGCCCCGGTGGGTGCGGCCGCCCAGGGAGAGGCGGTGCTGCCCTTCGGGAAGCCGCGGGTGCAGGGAGGTGCCGTCGGGACGGGCTCGGTGTGGAGCAGTCTCCCTGCCCCGGGTATGCGCAGGGACCTGTCCCGTCCCGCCGGGAGAAGCGAGCGAACCGCCTGGGCGGCCCCGCCGCGGGATGTGCAGCGGGGGGAGCTGTCCAAGCCCTAAGCACGGTGCTCTGCTCTGCTTTGCACTTACCGGTGTCCGAAACTTTCCCTAGCCAGACCAGAATGGCTGTAGTGATACAATTTCCTAACGGGGACGCTGTTGGCAGATTTGGAAAACAAAATTAAGGCTCTTTGCATCGTCAGAGCTGCTGCCCTGGCGTGCAGCTCCCCCGGCATCCTCGCGGGAGGTTTAAGGTAGTTAATTTTGTTGCTAATGCTTTTGTTAGCGCACTTCTGTGTGCCCTTTTCCCACCAGCACTTCCTCACACACTGAAATAACTATTAAGACAGTGGTCCTAAATCATCGTTTTTTAATCAAATGACAGGACAGTGTCTTCGATAGAACCTTCCAAGTAAAACCTTTTTCCTGTATGAATTACACACAAGGGATAACCATGGATTTGTGACCCTGGCAGCAGCTTGGATTCCAGATCTGTCTCTGCTGGCCTGCAGCAGCACGAGTGTCTGCAAAGCTGGGATGCACTGGAGCTGCTGCTCTGTGGGCTGAAATGGTGACTCATTCCTCATTTTGTGAGCTCTCTGGGTTTTCCAAAAAACTGAAAGAGGTGCCTCAGTGAATAAGGACATTGCTCCATGCACTGGTGGGGAGGAGTGGGGGCTGGCTCAGCTCCTCTCCAGTCCTGGCTCCCTCTGCTCAGCCCTACCGTGTGCCACTCGCTGGGGTCACAAGACCAAACTGCTCGGTTTCCTCTCAAACGAGGTTACATTTTTATCCAGGGTAGTTTCTCCTGATTGTCCTTTAGCAGCAAGTTTATGATGAATCAAAAGAAACCACTTTTTAAATGCATTAAATATAGGTTGTACCAGTTTAATTCGGATAAGTTTAAAGGTCTCCTGAAATTAAAGTAGTGCATATTTCTTCAAGAAAGTAGCCAGTGAAAATACTGAAGGCCCAAAGGCGTGGTAGGATGTATGAGCAGGATCTGGTGCAGTGTGTGAATGGGAAAGTACAGCAGTGTTTATGAAAAGCAGCATTAAATGTACACAAGAGATCTATACATAAAAAATTGCTTAGAAAATGAGCATTGCTTTTGTGGAGTGCTACAGCTAAATTAAATTTGGATTTTTAACAACTGCTTCTACCTGGAAGTTTAATTAAAGCATTGTAGATACTAAGATTATGCTATTGCATAAATATAAAGAGGAATTATTTGGGTTGGAAAAAATAGAAATCTATCCAGTATGACTTTTTTATAAGTCACAGACTATTGATTCTATCAGAGCATGTTCCATGCAGTCCTCACTTAGTTGCCCTGCTCCTGAACTTCATTTGCATATGACCATCTCTAGAGTTTTCCTAAGAGAATGGAAAGGTAGACATTCTGCAAATAGTCCTGACTATAAAACACATTTTAGTGTCCATTTTTCTAATACTGTGGCATTAAACTGGATGTTTCCATAGAAACCAACCTGGAGGAAACTGAATTGCTTTGTAACTTTAGAAGATAAAAGTTACTTTCCCACTGGACAGAGAAAATGGAAGTATTACAATTTGAATGTAGATTGTGCACGGGTAATCTGTAAAACATTAATTCGTATTTCTCCCCACTCACTTCTTTTAAATTGAGCCTTTTTATATACATAAACACACAGGGTAAGGAAGTGTAATAGAATGTTTTATTTAATAAAACATGATATATACTGACTCACATTGGACCTCCTTCAATTCAAAAGGTGAGGACATACCTAAGAATGTTTATAAACTTGTTGGTGAAGCTGCCTTTGGGCTTGAGCTTTTACATAGGGAAAAATACTTCTGGTAAAATACAGAATCTCTGTGAACTTTTGTATTCATTCTATTATAAAATGTTTTCCAAATATGTTCATGCATTTCATTACAAAAAACATTTCTGAATATATTTGTTTGCTCTTTCATTTTTTGGAGTTATATATGTATAAAATACAAAAAAAAAAAAAATCTAAGAGACCATTGTGATCATCTCATCCAATCTTTTAAGGTACAGTCTTTCCTGAATTATTTTTTTGTTTGAGATACAGAATGGTCTTTAGAAAAGTTAACTTCCAACCACAGTTTCAAAATTGCCTGTGAAAGAAAATACACAAGAGAACTTGTTGAGCTGCTCTTCAGTTCTCAGCACTGCTCAGGCCTATGCCCTGCTTGCAGCCCAAGTTTATCATTAATAACTCAGTGCACAGCAAAGTCCCCCTGATGTGTTCAGCTGCATGGGGATGAGTAACCTGTTGTCTTCTACAGAAGTGAAAGTGTTTAGAAAGGAGCACTATTCTCCTGCTTCTGTCTCATGGGTTTGTCTCAAATACATACTTTCAGTGCCTTCAAATATACAGTTTAACCATCCTAAGTTTAGTATCAAGATGCTATTTACCAATTCAGGTCGAATTTTGAGTTGACTTGTTAAAATGAAGAATTCTTTATCTATGTTATTGAAATTCAGTTTACACTATAAAAATATTCCTTCAGCTCCTCATTTTAAGTACAACATAGAAATTATAAACTCCAAAAATTGGAGAGCATGAAGATGACTACAGAACTAAGAGCTGTCCTATGAATAGCATAGGTGTAGGTTAAAAAAGACCTCTAAGATTCCCTCAGCACTGCCAAGGCTACCACTAACCCATGTCCCCAAGTGCCATATCCACATATTTTTCCCTCCAGGGATTGGGAGTCTGCCCTGGGCAGCCTGACCACCCCTTTACATGAGGAAATGTAAAATATCCACCCTGATCCTGGCACAACTTGAGGCCATTCCCTCTCCTCCTGTCCCTGTTCCCTGAGAGCAGAGCCTGACCCCCACCCCCAGCTCTCCCCTCCTGTCAAGGAGTTGTGCAGAGCTAGAAATTCCCCCTGAGCCTCCTTTTCTCCAGGCTGAGCCCCTTTCCAGCTCCCTCAGCTGCTCTTCATAAGATTTCTGCCTTAGATCCTTCACCAAACCTGGGTCCCTGGCTTGGAAGGCAGAATGTGTCTAAATTTAGTTTCATGTACTTCAGTTACAAATTAATTTCATTTTATATATGGCTTATATGAATTTTGGAGCTTGCAAAGTTAATTGTAAATACATGTTTAATAACCTAGACAGGACTTGATGGTGAGACTTAGCAATATTTGTCATTAAAGTCAGAATTTAACCCTTAAGTGTTTCAAGGGGGTAGTTTTCTATTCCTAGGCATGTGTGCAGATCTTTTGTTTGCCTGTTTTAGTTTTTATTTTGTTTGTGTTATTCATTCTGGCCAACTTCTCTCCTCCAGAAACTTGCAAGTTGTTTCAGAAAAGGCTGTTAAGCCTAAAGACAACTGTGAGGGGCCCTCAGCCCTGTCTGTCTGTCTGTCCCTGTGTGCAGGAGGGCAGAGCAGTCCCAGGCTCTGCTCCAGGCCCAGCAATGGCACCAGAGCCACGGGCAGGGGCTGAGCCCAGGACCTGCCCCTGCACAGGAGGCACAGCCTGTGCCCTGGGCAGTGCCAGCCCTGAGCAGAGTGTGCAGAGAGGCTGTGCAGTCTCTGCTGGGGATATTCCAGAGCCTCATGGACACTGTGCTGTGCCCTGTGCTCTGGGATGGCCCTGCTGGAGCAGGGAGGGGGCACCAGAGCAGCCCCTTGGTCCCTTTCATCCTGGGAGTCTGTGAAAAATAAACCCTGGCAGTTTCCCAACTGGTTTCTCTTCTGAAATGCTCGTCTATTGTGTCCCAGGCTCAAACAAATGTCAACTTCTATTTCCTCTTCCAACCACACCACCTTGGAACCCTAATTCTATAAATATAGAACGGAGAGTGTACATATGATTCTGCAGCTAGTCCTGACTATGAAATAAATGTGAGTGTCCATTTTTCTAATACTGCGGTATTAGACTGTGTTTCCACAAAAGCCACCCTCTCCCGTTGTAAGAGGCTCACGGGGGGCACCAGCACTGGCCGTTCAACCACCGGGCCCTCAAACACCCCGAACCCCCATCACCGAAGCTCACGAGCTGCACCGGGACCGGGACCGCCGGGAGGGGGAACGCTGAGGGCGGCCGGGCCGGGCCGGGCAGAGCCGAGTGGAGCCGAGTGGAGCCGAAGATCCGCGATCCGCTCCCGCCGTCGCGCGCTCAAGCCCGGTACCTCTCCGCGCCGTTCCCGCCCCCAAGTCAGCGTTCCCTTCGCAGCTCTCGCGAGAGCAGCCGCGCTCCCGGCATGCACCTGGCGGGCCGGGCGGGGGGGCGCTGTGAGGGAAGATGAAGGCGGCGGCCATGTTGGGAGCCGCGGGGCGCGGGCCGTGCTGAGCGCTCGGCTGAGGGCTGTGCCGAGGGTTCCGCTGTGCGGGGAGCGGCGGCTCGGGGCGGCAGGAGGACAGCGCCTACCGCGACTCCGGATTGGGCTTTTTTGGCTGCTTGTGCCCAGCTTAAGGAGCGCTCGGCAGCGGCGAAGGGGTGTCCCTGACCGAGAAGCAGCGCCATGAGCGGGGGGACGCCCTACATCGGGAGCAAGATCAGCCTCATCTCCAAGGCTGAGATCCGCTATGAGGGGATCTTGTACACCATCGACACCGAGAACTCCACGGTGGCGCTGGCCAAGGGTAAGGACGCGGCGGGCCGGAGGAGCGGGCCCGGCGGCGCTCGGGGAGGGGCGGGAGGGGAGCGCGGCCGCGGGACGGGATCGAGCGGGGCCCTGGAGCCGCGGCGCTGGCCGGGCGCTGAGGGGCCGGCGGGCGGCCTGCAGCCTGCGGGGCCCGGCGGAGAGCCCGCCTCGTCCTGCCTTCTTCCCGGCGGGGCGGCTGCGGGGGATGTGGAGGCGAGATAGAGTCTGGCCGTGAGTGAGAGCGGCGGCGCTGCGAGGCCCCGCTCGCCGCGCTCCGCGGAGGAACCCTCGCGGAGAGGATCCGAGAGCGGAACCGCGCCGGGGGCTGCTCAGAGGTGTTCTGTGCACTCTGTGGAGAGCAAGTATGAAACCCGTGGCGGTGGAAGCGGTCCAGAGCTAGTGCGTGAAAGGGAGTAGGAGTGAGAGGCTAGAAAGAGGTTTTCTTTGCGTTGTTAAGAATTACGGACCTACAGGGGTATATGACTAGATTGCTCTGCATCTTAGGACGGCAGACAGCTCGAGTCTGAAGGGAATCCTGAGTGCTGGATTACGGAGAAAAGCTGAACGTAAGATGTTAATTTTGGAGGTTTATGGCACAGTATAGTTCGAAATGGTAGGAGAATGTTATTGGCCGGAAGATACATGCATATCAGCATTTTTCTCCTTTACGCTTCTTGCGTCTGTGAAGTCTTGCTAAGTAATCTGCATTCATATGTAAAAGCAGAGAGTCTGTCCAGCCATTAGGTAAGAGAAAAAATTGCTCCTTGTGTAAATGAAATATTTGGGGCAGAGAGGATTCCGGAGCTCGGTTCCTGGCTTAAATGAAAGGCTTAACGCCGGTCTGTTCCGTTCTGCACAGCTGCCGCGGGTGCCGGTGCATACCATGAGTGTGTTCGCTTTCGCTGCCCTTTGTGGTAATTCTTGTTTGTGCGCTGTGTCACTTTAAGGCCTTCCCTCCTCGCAAACAGCACCCCCCCGTTGTTGTTTAAGAAATAGGTTACTCTGTTTTGTAAATGTGATACATCGGTTTTGAAACACCTTACTGTGAGTTTGGTCCTAGGCTTGTACATTTCGTATACGGGGCACTTAGCTTTCATTATGTGATTTTTACTTATTTCTCAAGTTGCCTTTAGGTTATATTGCCTGGCTGGAGTTGCATTATCTACTTTGAAAGGACAGCTGGTTTTGGTTTATGCAAGTAGAAGCTGGATAATGTGATTAAAAATAAATGTCCAGAAATTCTAGTTGCACGCTGTGATTGTTAAAGTTTGTGCAAAAGCACATAGAGAAAAAATCCTATCCTTGAGGACCTTATGAAAGTCTTGTCCAAAATTAGACTGATTTAGTGCTGACCAAGCCGATTTTTCATGACTTCTCAAGAGTAGTTAAGTCATGTTGTGGTGTGTCTGCCAAAGTGTACGTATCTAAGATTGATCAAACTACAGTCAGAGTCTGATCTACTCTATTCTCGTAGCTCTCATCAGAAATTTAAATCTAAACCATTGAATTTACTTCAATAAAACTTGGCTGAGTTAGCTGAATACTGTTTGTTTTCTGATAGTGTTATGATTCAGAAGAGAATAAACCAGTATTTCTAGACCACATGGAACCAAAAGTCTTGAGATTAATCTGGAGCTGATAACAACCATATTAGCATGTGGAGCAGTTCTCTGTCCTGTTAACAGAATGCTCCACTCAAGAGTTTCTGAAGGCTTAGGCCATTGAATGTATATGACAGTGTATATGTAGGATGGAAGGTGTGCTTGATTATTGGCCAGGTCTGTTTGTGAAAGAAGCAGAACTTGTAATCTAGCTGGAAATAATGTTGATCAGGTAATAGTTACCATTTCTTCTTGTGCTGAGTCCAGAAGTCAGACCAGAACTGTTTAGTGGGAATCTTGACCACGTCATTTTTTTTTTTTTTTGCCAGAGAGACACGAAAAAACCCAAACCCCAAAAGACAATACATTCAGTTGCTCAGCTGTGTAGTCTGTGTGACATGACTATTCCCTGAATTGAATGCAGGGCACCTTATTATTCATATTCTAACTGAGGTTACTGAAATGGTGACATAAAGTGCAAAAATAGAGGTAGAATCTGTTTTTGAGTAATTACATATTCGCCCAGCTGTAGGATTTGTGCAGGCTAAACCGAAGTCAGAGATTAATCTCATTCAGTTGTATTCATGGAATGCCTTCCTTTGCCTTAAATTGTCTAGCGTTTCAGACAGAAATAAGTTTTTTTGGTTGTCAGCACAGGCTGTAGTCCTGCCTTACTGGGGGCAATCTGCTCTAGTTCTCTAATCAGCATTTTGTTTACAACGTTGTGATCTTTTCACTAAGCAAAACTTGTGGTGTCTATCTCACAATTAGAGAAAGATAGGAACGGTTAAATATTGAGCAAAACATTTTTAACCTAAGCTAGAGTCTGATAAGGTGAAGTGATGCATCCTTTCACAAAGTGTGTAAGTGTATAGTTACATAAATAACAGGGGAACATCATCCATGGTGGATTCCAAACACTAAGCAAGCTGTGCAGACATTTGAGGATCTTAAATGTTACTGGTGCGTGTGTTTTCTTTGGATCGACGGTTTTTCAGAGACAGTATCTGGAAACAAAACCTACTCATTCCTATTGTCAAGCCTCAAGTTAAAATAACTTGAAATGTCTTCCTAGTTCATGGTTCTAGTTAATGCTTAGTTTTTTAAAAATGCATTATTAATTTTCAAAACATTAAGCTTAAGCAATTTAAGAGGAGTTTGCAAGCCACGGTTAGTTTTCTTGTTGGAAAATGATTGCTGCCCTACCTGGGGCATTTACAGAATAATCGCAGTGCTTGATCTTAAATGTTGTGGCATTAAAAAGGAGATCCTTCATATTAGTGCACTCTGTGGAGTGCACTAATGCTTTTGTGTTTCTGTTTCAAGGCAGTGAATTAGAAAGAGTTATTTTTAATGCAGGTAAGCTGTGTAGCAACTATGTTGAGTCAGAAAAACCTTGTTCCTTCAACAATGGAATCCTTAGGTATGTGAGCATAAGAAACAAAATTATACATTGTCTTGATATGACACATCAGTTCTCATTTAGCAACTCTTGGACCGTTGAGAGTTGCATTTGGAACCATTATAATTAATAGACATAAACGAAACAGGTTTTGGTAATTTTAAGAAGTAGTTAAACTTCTGGCATTTTCAGCTGTCTGTGACAGTGTTGTCCATGGTATAATGACACATCCAAAGGAAAACTTCCTTTTAGACTTCTACAGAACGTTAATAGCCGTTGAAAAACTCAGAAATGCAGACAGAGGAAAGTTAAAATCTTTTGAAGGCTGGAGCTCATTCAGGGGTGGGAGCAGGAAAGGGAAGGGTTAAATTTCTATAAAAATTTTATGCATGTATTTTTTAGTCAGTTAATATCATGCTCCTTTCATGTCTTCAAGGTTAGGGTACGTGTGCTAAACCAGACTTGTGCCCAGTATGTCGCAGCAGGAAAATTCCTTTTGTCAAAGCCCACTCCTGGCTACTGCCCTCATCCATCTCCCTGCAAGTAAGGGAATGCAGGCTGAATTAATTGTTCTGGAGAAATGAGCCTGGCATGAGCTCAGTGTGGTGTGCAGGCATCAAAGCATGTTTGCAGTGAAAGGGTGGTGATGTTTGAAGAGAGGTGGCAATTGAAATGACTTGTTGCTTGTGGTGGTCTCATTTTAGTCATCATGCTCCTCCTGGGTGCCTTAGGAGCAGGGAAGAGCTGGTTTCTGGGTGTGTTTGCTCCTCAGGGAGTGAGGGGAGACTGTCAGTGTTGTGCACAGACTGAACTACCTGTTTGCAGTAATTCATTGAAGTCATCTTGCTAGCAGAGACTATAGCTTCACTTCTGATTAACATTCTGCTTAGGTTTCCTGTGTTAATCAACAAGTAATCATGTTTATTAATCGGCAGGGAAAGTTGCAATGTTGCCATTAAATGCTACAGTAGTATAATGTGGTAATATACATAAAAATATCGTGTAGTAGTAAAATCACAGACAAAATCTGTACAAAAATTTGCTCACAGCACTTTAATATGAAGTTAGTGGAAAACTATATGGGCATAAGTTTACATATGAATAGGCTTAAGAGAACTAGTTATTTTAGCTTACTTAAATTGTATGTATTTACACTGACAAAAAAAAAAGTTTGCTTTTAACCGTGCTTGTCCTTTTGTTTGCAAGTCCTTAAGCCAGTTTAGCTCTTTCAAAAACAAAAGAAACAAACAATCCTGAAATCGACAAGGTAAGATTAATTAGATTTACTGCAATTGTAAGATTGTCTTTCACATGCTTATTTTCATTTCCTCTCACTCTTCAGTATTTGGCTATATATGAACTACTGAAGGAAGGAGGTAGTCTGAGGAAATTCCCCAAGAGCTGGATAGAGGTCTAAGCCTGCTGCTGCTCCAACACCTTGTGCTTTTGATACTGTAGCAACTTAGTATTTCTGAGTATGAGAAAACATGGTAAAAGCTATTTCTTTCTAAAATCCTGTTACAATGGCCACTTTTAATGTTAGACTTCTTACTTTCATGAACTCAGATTGTGTTAAATCTAAGTGAGGAAAACAGAAACTGTAAAGAAAGTATGCCTTTGCAAAATACAAAAAGTAACTTTCAAGTCCTTAACACTGCTCTCTCTGAAGGACTTGACTGGGTTGGACTCTTGAAGTAGTCCTTCCTAAGATCACAGCACATGCAGTTCTGGTTCCTGCTTTAAAAGGAAATTGCACTTGGAGTGGTTAGTTTGGTTGCTTGTGGTGAGAGGCCGAGTCTGAACTGCAAATCAGGGGAGTTTGCTTACCTCTCTCCAGCAGAGCAAATCTTCATTGGATGAAATTGTGTTTATATTTTGCATAAGGCTGTGATAACACTGGTTTGATTTGGGCCAGGGGAGAAGTAAAGGAAGAGTCTAACTTTTAGTAGCAAGTCTTGATGTGTTTTATTGCTAAACCATTGGCAACCATATCAGTGTCTTGGGATAACTGCTTAGACAGTTGAATCTCTTAGAGATGAATTCTAAATTTTGGCATTGAAAAACTTCCTTTTGATGTTAGGGTAATTTCATGGTGTGGAGAAAGACACCTTGTTCTTTAACATACACTGAAATCCCTTTAACTCTTTCAGCACATCAGTAGATGAAAGTCTGGTGGTTCCTTTTTGGTTTTTTGATTGGTTTAGAATGGAGAAAGGTAATTGCTAGGTGTTAGAATTGGTCCTATATGTATCATGGGACATTATTATTAATATTAAAATACTTACATGTGTAATGTAGCTCTGACTTAAGGGAAGTACTTTGAAAGCATATTTCTTTCACAGTCCATCAGATTTTTATTTCCATGTAAAGGCAAGATGCAGCCCTCTAATATTTTACCCTTTCTCTGTGGTGTTGCTGTAGAGTAGTTTCTTCACTTTAGCTAGAAAGTAAAATCCTTTGGTAACTTACTGATCATACTCTGGCCATTCTTGTGTATTTTTTGTAGATAAAATGGCTACTAGAGAAACCATTTCAGTGTGGGACAGAGAGAAGCAGTACAGACGTTGGTTTTACTTACCAAGGCAGCAGGTCAAATGATGGAATGAAAGTCCAAGATAGTTTATTAGTTATCTGATAAACAGAGTAGAAGATGGCCAGAAAGTGAGGGTAGATCCACGATCGAGGTAGTGAAATAGAAAAGCCTAGTGAATATAAAGCAATGGAATTAATTGGCCCAGGATTACACATGACCCATTGACAATGTTATTAAGCTACTGTGCATTACTTTTAAGTTAATTTCTGCAAATTCTGAAGCTCCAGACACTTTTCTGTAGAGGAAAAGCAGACAAATTCCTCTTCTAACAAGGACTGACATTAACTAAAATGTGTGTCTTTTTACATTGCTCACACTTTGTGGTACCATTCAGAGCAGACTTTCAGATGCACAGAAACAGAAAAGATAATGAAAGTCAGCTCAATACATGAACAAAATAATTGTAACCACTTAATGTTATTTTTCTTTGTAATGTGGATGTAGTGTCTTTACCCCTGAATTATGCTTCTTAAAAAGATTTTAATATCTGACTGTTAAGCTCTGTTTATGCAGTATCACAAGAAGCAACAATGATGGAAGGTGGCTGGTGCAGCCTGGGAAATGACTCAGTATCACTTTATACATCTCTACAGGAGACTGCTTTTCTTGACTAATGATTCTATGGCTGCAAATAAGTGCCTAATGATGTCCCCAAAATGTTGATACATCTGAAAATGGAGGGAAATCTAATTCTGGTAAATTAAAGCAAACTACAGATTTATTTTTTTTTCTCAGCATAACCTGTATCTTGCAAAGCAAGCAAACACTTTCTAAAAGGCTGGAGCAAAAACAGTCATAAGGGATTGTTAAAGCTGCTACAAGTTGATGAGATTGTGATTGAATGTGACTGTCATGATTTCAGGGTTTTGGTTTTCCCCCCCTCTCTGGTTTCAATCCATTGTTTAGTTTTTGCTTACAAAACTAGCTGTTGGAGACAAATCTCTTCTTCAGTTATTTGCTTGTTTCATTTGATACTCACCCAAGGTTGGCAGTCTAAGGGTGGGGAAGAGTTTCGGAGAGGGCAGTGACAGCAAAGTGATGGTATCCGTGTACCGTGGTAGTGATTATACATAGCGCAAAAGAGAGATCTGGATTGCTTCATTGCTGTGCAGTCAGAAAGCTGTTGGAATTCATACAAGGAATTTCATGTCTTGCTATGGTGCACGCTAGGATGATAGTTGTACCCCAGTGAGTTTGCTTAATTTGACAGAGATCATGTGACATCATATGAGCCTTACAGCAGCAAGAAGAATGCATTTTGCATAGTGAAAATTGTGTCTAAATATCACAGGTTTTGTTGTTTTATTAAATTTTGAATCTCTTGAGAAACTCACATTTGACAGTCTTTAATATTCCAGATTCTAGTAATAGTAGCATATTTTTCCTGTTTTGCAAATACAGAATATGAAGTATGTAAACTCATGTATTCCTTGATTCATAGGATTGACTTACCAGCCAGAAAAACCTGCCTCGCTGCTTCCCCTTACCCTCACAAAACATTTGAAATATTCAACATGAAATTCATAGCATAAGTTATGTCTCAATCTTTCAGCTTAGGTTTTAACTCAGGTGTTTTAGCTAAAATTAGTTGTTTGTCTGAGGAGAGTTGATGATGATAAAGAATATGATGTCTATTCAATAAAGGGTTTTTTTCTCAACAAAATTTTATTATTTTCATTTAAAGCTCTTCGTCTCTGCAGTGTATTTGAAGCAGTTTTGTTGAATGTGGGACATTTCATTCTTTTTCTCCCTTGCCAACTTTGCAGTTCGCTCCTTTGGCACAGAGGACAGACCGACGGACAGACCCATCCCCCCTCGCGATGAAGTCTTCGAGTACATTATATTCCGTGGCAGCGACATCAAAGACCTGACTGTCTGTGAGCCACCAAAACCTCAGTGCTCCTTGCCACAGGACCCTGCTATTGTTCAGGTAAGTCAAAACAGTTTTCAGTAGTAGTTGCTGAAGAGGTAACTTGCTAGCTTAAGTACTCTCTAGCTCTCTAGTATTTAAAAATTAAAGTGTTTATCACTGTGAGGTTCATGACCTAATGTGAAGACCTCTGGAAGGATTTTCTCCTTTCACAGTCTTTAACTGTGAAAATGAAGGTTGAAATCTAACTCTAGCACAGTGCACTACATACCAAAGCTGCTGTCTTTTCAAAACCAGCTTAATGATGTTTTTGTAGGTCTTGATGCCTTTTTTCAAATGGACTTGGCTTAGGAGGAAACATAGTTCTTGGGAAGATCAGACTGAGTAGATGCTGAAATAGTTCCAGATCATTAGCGGCTTTTGTTTGCTTGTTTGTTTTATTTTTTGTTTTAATGTTCAACATTTTTTGATAATTATAACTTCGAAGTGTTTCATCTAGCTTTGTGTTTTTAAACAGGCTTCATACTATAAGGCAGTTAGTTATTTGAATAGTGAATACTTGGTTTCTGAGGGGAAAGCAACTTACAACTTCAAGCCTTCACATTTAATTCGTCAGTCCTTTTGAAGTAAACAGACCGATAAATAGTTTTCTCAGAAATTTGTTGGCTTTTTGATTGTGCTTATGGGGTATCTTAACATCATCCCTGAGAGCAAGAGGAAATCTCTTGCTTCAAATGGAGGTTGGTAATCCCACATAATACGATTCTACTGCTTTATCTATTGTGTAGGATAACATTTTTGAACTTCCATATGAGGTGTCCTTGCATTTCTCCAAGGACTTTTATTAAATTTGGTGCAAGTCCTTCTGTCAGTTGTAGTCAAGAGCGGTGAAGTTTCATTACTGTGAGCCCCAATAATAGTGATAACCCAAGCCTCCTCCAGTATGCTTGGGTGTCTTATTGTATCTGTGGGGCTTGAAACTGCAAGGAAAACGATAGGACACTTCCTAAATTTGCAAACAAAGCTTGTATGTGTGTGTTGAACAAGAGAGTCTGCTGTCTGAGGTTATAGAGAAAAGATTGCAAAATTTTGTGGTATTGTTTCCGTAGGTCTGTGATGGTGGAAGGGTGAAAGTGCTTTCTAAGCTGTACCTTCTTGTGAAAATGTTTATTTTAGAGTTTCTACATTTCTTGCCTCACAGAACTATTTCCTAATTTTTGTGTAAATACGACTTTTTGCTAGTGTGTTGTGTGTTTTGTCTTTAGTCCTCGCTAGGATCTTCGACTACATCTTCATTCCAGTCTGTGGGGTCCTATGGTCCTTTTGGCAGGATGCCTGCGTACAGTCAGTTCAGCCCGAGCCCGCTGGTGGGGCAGCAGTTCGGCGCTGTGGGAGTTGGTAGGTTCACTTTGGTTGTCCAGTGTTCTCCTGGGAGTGGAGCTCTGTGTGTGCACAGACAGTAAGCACTGCTTAGAGTTTCATCAGTGTCTTACCTTAAGGCAAATTCAAAGTCTTCCATCTCTGCTAGTTCTGCAGTTTAGCTCTAAAGCAGAGGGTTCTTCCATGGTCTTTGCATCTTAAGTCAAAACAATTATGAATGAGAACTAAACACCTATTTCAGAGAGACAAGTGTTCACTGTATTTCACAAGTGGTAGAGGCAGCCCCTCCAGGGAAGCCCCATAGCTGTGCTGGTGGGTTGACCAGGTGCTGTGTGCCTTATCTAAGGATTTGGATTATTCAGCAATATCATGTGCCAACACAGTCCTACAGCTGTTCGTGAGGTGTTGGCTAGGTGAGAGATAGATGCTGGAAGTACTTGTGAGCTGCATGGGCTAGTTGCTCCTTTATACTGCACGTTCTCTCTGAGACTCACCAACCAACTTTCCTTCCTCCATGAGAGTTTGTTTCACAGTTTAGTTTTTCTCATATGAACTTATATTCTTGTAACTGTTATGGCAGCAGTGGTACTCCTGGTACTGAACATGTTAGCCAGGCAAAAGAAAGGCTGTAGAATTGGCCATAAATTGATATCAGTTAATGAGATGTGGCGGTCATATTTTTGCTGAAAGGATCTTAAGTGGAAAAATATACCAATAATATATATGGCTCTGTAAGATGACTGTGTTTTGTTAATACTTGTGAGAGTGAAGTTAGAAGCATTTGTCATTTTAGATTAAAAAATCAAGATATTAATGTTACCGTCTTATGTGCATACATCTGTTAAATTAAACTAAAAGTGTATGGGAAGGGCAGACATATATGTACTCTAGAATAAGTGTCTAATAAAGCTTCACTAATCATTTAGTGTAAT
Source organism: Oenanthe melanoleuca (assembly GCF_029582105.1). Taxonomy (NCBI): domain Eukaryota; kingdom Metazoa; phylum Chordata; class Aves; order Passeriformes; family Muscicapidae; genus Oenanthe; species Oenanthe melanoleuca. The sequence continues at coordinate 18,358,506 of NC_079345.1, forward strand.
TAAAAAAAAAAAGTCTAAAGCAGATTTTAAAACTATATTATTTCTTTCAAAGCAGGAGGTTCTTTAACATCTTTTGGAACAGACTCTTCAGGCAGTGCTAGCATGTCCCAAAGCACTGCAGTTGGTTCTGCATTTACAGCAGATGCAAGATCACTAAAAACACAGATGTCTCAAGGTAAAATCTTTTTTTCCTGACGTCACTCATTTTTTGACCAATTGTGTCTGTGTGGTTTCGGTTGTTGCCAGAAATGCCAACCAAACAACTGAATTCTCTCATGAAAACACTTGGTATTAAACCTGGGAAACACTGTTGTTCTTTAAATGTGTTTTCTCTACACCTTGGAGTGCTGCAGGTAGTAACACATTTATTGTTACCCTTAAAGCATGTGTACTGAGAAGTAGGATTTAATTAAGTGAATACTGTTAGCAAACAGGCACATGTGGAAATGCAGTATTTAGTTTTATTGATAACATGACAGAACTGCAGATACTTCATACTGATTGAAATGGGAAGTCATTCAGTTTAAAATTTTAAAATGTTTATCCCTAACTGTAGGTTTTTTTGTTTTTGTATAGTTACACAGATGATATTAACAGCAGACCTGATTTCCTGTAGAGATGGTGACATGACTTTTAAGTCAGCTTAATAGTAACGGGAACTGTATGGATAGTTTATGTAATATTGGAAAAAATGAGATTCTGGATATTTGAATGGCAAAGAAAAAAGGAACTTAACATTGAGAACCTTCACCCTCACCCTTCATGCAAACATTGCTCTTTAAAAACCCAAACCCCGTTACTTCCTGCTCTTCCACTTTTCCTTACTGTTGAAGTGTGTGCCGAGATACATTCCTAATGCTGTTTTTAAATTATGCAGTCATGTTAAAAGACAATAGCAAACTTAAAGCAAACAGGTTTTTTTCCTAAATTCAAGCTGAGATTTGTATACCCATAGGAGTGTTTCTAGGACTAGTTGAGTGGGTTGCCAAAAATAGATTCTACTTTGTTAGATTAATTCAAGGGGCAAAAGTATGCTGAGCATTTCTCTTGTTGAAATAGTAGTTTGCTTTTCTGTAGTTAAAGCCTGTATGATTCATGGACATGTAGGGATATGTATGACATATGATGCAGGTGGACATACATTCTGCCACAGCATTTCCTGTGGGGCACCAACAGGTTTTTTCTGAGTGTTTGCTTTTAGAAATATTGTTTGGGTTTGTAGATTGCAAGTGTGGTATGGTTGGATTTATTGTTTTGTTCGTGGTTTTTTGTGGGTTTGGTTTATTTTGTGTTTTTCTTTTGTATGTTTTTTAATGAGATAGAACCTTGTTCTTTCAGTTACTGGGACTTGAGTCTTACTGTAATTTCTTAGTATATTTACCTATTTGATGTTGTAAACTTGTCTGGCTGGATCAATGTCTCTGTTCTGAAGGTGCTTTTGCTGCAGCCCCTCGTGCTGCACGTGGCCCTGTGTGAGCAGTGCTGTGTGGGGCAGCTCCCACAGCTCCTTCCCTGCCCTGAGCCTGGCCAGACACTGCTGTCCTTGTGCAGGCAGGGATCCTGCAGCACTGCCTGAGCAGCTGCAGCTGCCTTTGGGAGCAGCCTCTTCCCACTCAGCATCCCAGGGAGGCATAAGGAGCATTTTTACCTCTAATCAATGCCGAAATTTCCACAGCTAAATGCACCCCATTAATGGGTTGGTAGGGATTTGAGTGTCTTACCCATTATTTCCTTTTAGACTGAGGGAAGGGATATTCCTAAGTAACCTTTTTTTTTTTTTTTTTTTTTTTTGACACAGCTGTCTTGACTAGTAAGGCAGATAAACCTGTCAGTCTAGATTGGCTGAGACCAGTAACTCACCTTTGAAGATGAGAAATAACTCTGTGGGGTTTGGTTTTGTTTTATATTTTCCCCAGGTCGTTCAAGCCCTCAGATGGACCATTTGAGAAGGAGCCCCACCATGGAACAAGCTGTACAAACAGCTTCAGCCCACCTGCCCACCCCAGCACCAGTTGGGAGGAGGAGTCCTGTACAAACCAGACCTTTGGTGTCTGCAAGCCAAAAATCCCTAGAGAACCAAGAGCACAGACGAGGTAGCTTTGGATAGTTTTTATACAGCTTAATTCCTTCCATACACATAAAAAGTGCTCTTTTAAAGGGTAATACATAGGAATTTTCCTGCTTCGATTACTGGTAGGCTGGCCAGCAGAGACCTGGATTAGATACATATTTCTTTTTAAATTTAAATTACTTTCTTTTTCTTTCATGATTGAAACATGTGATTTACATTTATAAGTTTGGATTTTTTTAAAAATCTGAACTATATATACGAAAGTATGATCAAAAATATCTAATTGGATAAACAAATCATGTTTTTATTTCCAACTTTAGCTGAAGCACACAAGGTTTCAAGATCAGAAAATGAACTCAGAAATGAAAACAAACGACAAATTGGTAAATCATGTTTTGAGAAATAGCTATCATTGCTTTCAGACCAATAAGTTTTTTTAAAATTTGCTAAAATACATCAATTCTTTCACATTTTACTTTGAGGGGGTAACAACTTAGCATTGAGCCAGAAGAATACAAGCAAATGAAGTCAACATTAAAGAGAAAAATCTCTTCTTGTTGCTTTATACTAAGCAATCAATTTAAATGAAAATGTAAATCAAGGATTATTCAGGAATTTATAGACATAATAGCATGAAATAAAAGCCTTTCTAGAAAAATACTTGACTGAAAAGCCACTAGTATTTTAACTCTCCTTCCATAAGTTTTTAATGACTTCTAGAGAGTTTTTTAACACACACATTTAGTACTATTATGCTTTCTGTGTCACTGCCATCACTTAAAAATTATAAGCTGCTTTGATGGGACTTTAAACAACAGGCATTCTCTTTCTGCACTTCTGAAGTCCCAACCTGTTACCCCAGGAATTAGAAAGCAAACCACAAAGCAAAACACCCTCCACCACCCTCAGAGAAAAGCCAATCCACAAAGCAAAACCAAACAGAATTTCCCTCTTTTCAGTTCCAGGTGCACCTGCAGCACGGAGAGGCCGTGGAGGTCACAGAGGGGGCCGAGGAAGATTTGGTATTAGGAGAGATGGTCCAATGAAGTTTGAGAAGGACTTCGACTTTGAAAGTGCAAATGCTCAATTCAATAAGGAGGAAATTGATAGAGAATTTCATAATAAACTTAAATTAAAAGGTAAATAAATTTCTGCTTTAGATTTGAGCATGGGAAAACTCTGTTGCTGTTTTGATCCTACCTTAGAGTACAACTCTTAAAAGGCATATAGAATTGAGTCTTGTTTGCAGTCACTAAAAATAAATTTTAAAACCAATTAATAAGTAAACTGGAATCATATGTTAATTAAATACTTGGATCAATGTTTGCATCTTTAATGAATTTTAACTAGCAGATATCATCTGTGAAGTTCTAACAAGTCTCTGTTAAAATGCAGATTACTTAACCAGAAGTCCCAGTAATGTTTATTACTTTAAAGTTCTGGAAAGCATGCAATAAAAGAAGATTTGTTTCAGGTTTTCAATTATTAGACCAAAATTTTAATGTCAATTATAGATGAAAAGCAAAGAAGTTTGGGATCGGAGCTTCACTGTAGTATGCAGGAGAGTTTGTTTGAACGTTTCTAGCATTTCCTTGCTTTTATCCTTTTCCAGAGGAACACAGGAGTAGTTAGAAACCATGCTGCCAGCACTTGTTTTCTAGCAGGCTTCTGTTTTGATTACCTCATTCTCTTGTGACCAGCCACCTGTTTGTTAAACCGCTGCTACTATTTTTGGACAAAAATTGTTGCAGGTTAATACAGTGAGTTCCCTGTTTCAGTGAATGATTGGCTAAAACATAGGAAACAAAAGGTGGGAATAAATGGTCAGATTTCAGTGTAGAGTTTAAAACACCAGTTGAATCCCATAAGATTTGTCTTGTGGTGCTTGCCTGTTTTTCTGGAACATTTTTCAATGAGTTGATGGTTTGCTGTTGATACTGTTTTTTTCATAATAATAAAGAGAAAAGAGAAAGCTAACCATAAATAGCTATAGAAATGTTTGTGAGTGTAGTAATTCTTGTGTGTGGTGTGAAAAGGTCGGGCAGGTTAGCTGAAGTTTATGCACAGCATGGTGAGATTTAAGCTGTAGACATTTAGGAATGAGATTTAAAGATAGTAATAGCTGCTGGTGTTGAATCATCGGCTTTGTTTTCAGTACCAGTTAAAGTAGTTAAGTTGAACTTGAGGCATTATTAGGAAGGACGTACATCATAAAGTCAGAATGCTGACCCTGCATCTCAAAGGAGATAACAGCAAAACCAGAAGACAAAGGAGAGCGACAATGGGGATGAATAAAACCATGGGATGGCTTTTAGGATTCACTGAATGAGGCTCTTAAGCCTGGGAAGGAGGTAGCTAAAGAGGGGAGAAAATAGATGGCTATTAAGTCTATTCTGACACAGGGTTTTTTGTTAACTAAACCCACAGGAATCCTAGAAACCTCCAGACAGCAGCAGCAGTGCATCCTAATTTACATGTCAAATTATTTGTCTTCCACATTATTTTTGTAGCATTCAATATAGTTCCTCTCTGACTAGGAATAAGTTAATAGTGCTGGGTTTTTTAGGCTTCTGTTTACTTTTTATTTTCTAGAAGATAAACTTGAGAAACCAGAGAAGCCTGTAAATGGAGAAGACAAAGGTGACTCAGGTGTTGATACCCAAAACAGTGAAGGGAATGCCGATGAGGAAGATCCACTTGGACCCAATTGCTACTATGACAAAACCAAATCCTTCTTTGATAACATTTCCTGTGATGACAATAGGTATGGCCTGCAAGGAGAAGCTTGTTAGTCTGCTTAATGCATGTTTATATCATAAGGTACTGTCATGCTACCCGTTACAGTCAACTCTGAATGAAAGGTGATTAGAGCTTATTTCCACATGCAGCTGGCAAAAATAAAACAGGAGTAAGAAGCACAAAATTTCTTTGCAGGCAAGTGCAATATGATCATAGAGAGGTATTTTAAGATGTTTTAGAGCCATGCTTTTAGAACTTACTGCACAGGCTCTCGAGTCTCCTTTGCAGATTTACGAAGATGTGGAGGGGGGTTGTTTTGCTTTGCTCTTAAATTAACACTTTAAATCAATTATGACCCTGCTTTGATAATGGTTTCTAAGCAGATTACATAACTGTCTCAGCCAGAAGTATTGCTCAAATGGGCAGATAGCATTTCAGGGAAATTAAAGCTTATCTTTTACTGCTGCCTTTTTATTAGACATGATGATGTGGATTGCTGACCTATTTTGACTTGCGGGAGGGGGAGGGGGACTTATTGGTTGTACTCGCAGCCAGATAAAATAACATCTGTAACTGTAAACTGTTTTTTGTTTTAAATGATACTGTGTGCAGAGGATACAGAGTGTGCTCTTCAATATGGCAAACTCTTGGAGCATTATTAATGTCTAATTAATGACTCTGTAACATGTTCCTTCTTGATGAGTCCAGTGAACTGTGGCAGACACCTGGGTTCTCGTGGAAGGGATACTGTGGAGATTTACCGTGTGATTAATGTATCGCTTTGCATCTCAGGGGCTTTGTGGCGCTTCTCCCTCCCTTCCCAAGTGTTTCACAGCAATCCCTCATGTTTCTGTGCTGCAGGGAGCGGCGACCCACCTGGGCCGAGGAGCGGCGGCTGAACGCCGAGACCTTCGGCATCCCCCTGCGCCCCAACCGCGGCCGCGGCGGCTACAGGGGCCGGGGCGTCATCGGTTTCCGAGGGGGCAGAGGCCGGGCCGGCGGCAGGGGCGGCTTCCCCGCCCCCCGCGGCTTCCGCGGCGCCTTCCGAGGAGGCCGTGGAGGCAGGGAGTTCGCTGACTTCGAGTATAGGGTAAAGTGCACTTCATTCACTCCGACCCAATCCACTGCTCTGAGAAAGGACAGGTCAAAAATCTGCTTCTACATTTGATGTTCAGCTAGAATTTCTTGAGCAGTATCTTGCAGGGGCTCTGAGCTGCTTTTTTAAAGTCCATTAATGCTGAAATTTTTGTTACATAGCATCATTTTACTATCAACAGCAACCAAAAATAGAGGTTGCCTTTTGTCACATGCTCTGAATAGCTATTTGATAGCTGGTATTGGGAAGGAGAAGAAAAAGAAGGGGGAAAAAAGTTTTATAGATTGAATGCAAGTGCTAGAAATGTAAATTGCATACGTTTTTCTGAGCAATATTGTTAAATATAAAGAATGAGAGGGAATAATTTAACTTGCTTCCAGTGTGCAACAAACTTCTGAATTCTTTGTGAATGAGTTGGCACAAATCCTATAGCGTACTGGTTAGAATCAGTAACAAAGACAACTATCCAGATTGGTTCAGATAAACTAGGCTTTTAGAGTGCTGACTGGGACAGAACAACAACTTCTGCTAGTTTACTGCATGAGCAGTTAGAGTTTTGCAAACAAGAATCTCTGATTTTGGATAGAAATCTTAATTTTTTTTTAACTAAAAAAACGGGTTTCATCATAGCACATTTCTCTGTTTGAGACATCCCTCAGCTGTTCCTTGATTAGTTTGCAACAGTTAGTCCTATGACTTTAAGGAACTTAGGGTAACGAACATGAATGGAAATGAGGGGTTGAAGATTAGCAATTTGAATTTCTGAAGAAGAGTTTTGCTGGCTTCCAGTTGAATAGGAGGTGGTGTAAGGGCTGAGCATTTGTGCTGTGCTGGTATTTGGAGTGATGAGCTGCTCTGCTCAGTGCCAGACTGAGGGGGTTTGAGCTGATGCCAGCCTGATCTCCGGAGGTCTCCTCTCTGCTGCAAGGCATGGGGAATACTGCTCAGCACAACTGCTCCCAGGGCTGCTGCCCAGATTAGTTTGTTGGGTTTGTTTTGCAAAATGGATTTCAACACTGTGTTTTTGTTCCCTCTAGAAAGACAACAAAGTTGCTGCGTAGTCTACAAGAAAGCTGAAACCAGGTGAACGTCTAGATCTTCTTGAATCAGAGAATTAGTTTTGATCTCTGCAAAGAATGAAGTTAATTTGCTGTATACTTGTCACCAGCACTGGGATTTAACTATTTAATTTCAAAGGGGTGTAATGCAGTTACTTTTGAGAAATGGCCATCTTTGAAACAGTAAGCATTAAATATATTTGAGACAGAAGGATAAGTAATTTCTTATGTATAGTTAATTATAAGCAGTACTTCGATGGAGTTAAGTATTTTTTCATCACTGAAAGGATTTTTCATATTACTAAACTGTATTTGATAATTGCTTCGAGTTGTAAGGACAATGGTATGCAGAAGGCCGTCGATACTGTGAGTGTTTTGACCCACCGAAGGTTGTTTTTTGGAAATCCTGTAAAATCCCTTTTGAGGTAGTCGTTCTTGTATCAACTAGGGTGCTGGACAGTAGAAAACTTGCTTTGTCAGTCAGATATGTACACACAGTAAATACTGTTTCTTAGGCAAAGGAAAGTTTTTATATAGTTGTAAAATTCCATTATATCCCATTGCCAAAGAAACATTACAAACTTTGTATAGCTGTATAAAAAGCAACTAATTTTTTAAAGAATAAACATTTTTAAGTCGGTAAACATACTGTTATTGCAGAAAGTTGATATGCTGAAGAACACTGAATTAGTTGGGGTTTTTTTTTTCTTTAGTAGCTTTTCAAGCTTAAATGTTTGATTTTATATTTGGACTATAATGAAGTTTTGAAAATGTTCTTCCATTACATGAGACTGGATACACGCTTCACTGCTCTTGCAAGAATTTGATTTTGTAGTTTCTGGCATATCACAGGATTTGACCAAGCTAAGGAGATATTTTCAAAAAAAAGAGAAAAGGAATTTTCATATGTCAAGATTTGCAATTAATTTTACTTAGTGAGAAATATTAACTTTTTTTAATAATGGACCAGGCACACGAGTTGGTGATTCTCCTAGAATGCCTGGGATAAAAGTCTGTCTCCATTTGTCAATTCTTGAAACGTTAACTTTGTTGTAATACCTGTAGACATGAGCAATTTAAAGAATTCTTAGTGTTTGAAGTTGTTTGCATTTTGATAGACCGTAGCTTGGAGACATTGAGACTCTGGTTCTAAGACCATGAAGTCATAAATGACAGTACGGACTTTTTGCCAATTCTGGATAACTAGTTGCAACTTTCTGATATGCTGAAATAGAAACCTGGTCATTTGTGTCTGTGTATGTATATGAAGGCCACAGGAATAAAGGGATCCAAAGATTACATCACTTTGATCTAATTTGCTGATTTATTTTTTTTTTACTTCAAAATGTTCAGTGGTGATAAAGACGTGAAAAACTGCACTGTTGAAAAATTGGAATATTTAAAAGTGGTTGATAGAATCTTAATTTTATAACTTTTGTATAGCACTACAACGAAGTATTTTGTAATTGGTTTCCTTATTAAGGTCAAGTATTTGACAGCTGTAGAAGTTAGATAATATTGTTTAGTAATGTTTTTGCATGTTTAACAACTGCCTTTTGGGATCCACAAGTCATGATTCTGAACACCGGTTGAGATTTTTGACCGTAGAGGCAAGTGCTGTCTGTTGCAATAACTCTTTACTGTCTGAGGTGTTCCAGCTGTAAATACCCGGGCCGGGAGCCGCGGGCGGGGGCAAACCCTGCGTAGCCCCGCCCCGCCCGCCCAGGCTTTCTGTTTTTTTAATTTTAAACCAGAATAAACTGTTGAGTAAAAGCGGCACGGCGGCGGTGGTTTGTTGGGCGCGGGCCGGGCCGGGCCGGGCTCGGGGGGTTCCGGCGGGAGCGGCGCCCAGCGCGCGTGCGCGCGGGCCGGGGGCGGGGCCCTCAGCCGGGCCCTCAGCCGCGAGCCGCCATGTCCGTGGCGTTCGTGCCCGAGCGGCTGCGCGGGAGGGCGGAGGTGAACCAGGACACGCTGCAGCGGGTGAGCGAAGCCGGGGCCGGGACTGGGCCGACGCTGGGCCGAGGCTGAGCCGGACGGTGGCGCAGGCCCTTGCGGCCTGCTTGGGGTCGAGCCGGCCGGGGCGGGGCGGAGGCCGGGCGGGCGGTAACGCGCTCTGTGCCGCAGCTGCTGGAGGAGAACGACCAGCTGATCCGGTGTATCGTGGAGTACCAGAGCAAGGGCCGCGCCACCGACTGCGTGCAGTAAGTGACCCCGTGGGCGGCAGGGCGGAGCGCTGCGGGCCCGGGTGTCGCTAATGGGACTGAAACGCGGCCCGAGCTCCTAGAGCTTTCCTACCGCTTACAGAGGGCTTTCCCCAGAATCGTTCTCAGAGGTGTGTAAAGCAGGGAGTGACCCTGCCGCCTTGGTCAGGGTGTTTGCTCAGTGTTCCGAGACGCCCGGTGTGGCAGAGCGAGCGGTGTCACAGCAGGACAGCCGCTGCACTGCTCACCCAGCCCGACGGGCAGCGCTGTCCTCCCCTGCTCCGCTGCCGTTCGGCGGCTTCCCAGCGAAGCTGGCTAGTAGCACAGGCCCATGCATTGTACCGGCTTTCAGAATAAGAACAACTTTTCCCTGATTGATTATTCTAGTTTGCTATTTTTTTCCCCCTAACTGCAAATACTGATCAGACTACACGAGTGCAAGTAGGGGTAGTTGTCTAGAAAATGTCTCCCAGCTCCTGTGTTTCCTCCTCTCATAGGTACCAGCATATCCTGCACAGAAACCTCATTTATTTAGCTACAATTGCTGATGCCACTCCGCCCAGCACGCAGAAGCCTGTTGACTGAGTGCAAGACCTGGACATGAGCAGTGCTGCTTTCAGAGGCTGTAGAAATAGTTTAGAGTCTACTTTGGGAGCCAAGAAGGTGTGGGTTTGAAAAAGTCAGGTAAAAAGTGATCTGAACTTCTGTGTTTCAAATGTGAATGTTGTTTTCAGTGTAGTATTTGGCCAGCTTTTCCCCTGTTACTGTAACTAACACAGTTCAAGAAGGATAATTATCACATTCCCTTTTCCCTCTGAAAAACTCAAACTCAGTGTACTTCTGGGAATAGCCTGGTTGTCAGGAGAGCACTATGGGAAGCAGAGCCCATTTCATGAGTAAGGTTCTATAATAACAAGGTAAATGTTATGCTATGTGACTCCTACTTCCAACATGTTGGGCAATTCCAGAGATGTGTGTTTCATACATAAAAGCAATAGACTTTTGTATTCTGTATCAAAACAACTGTGCTAAATAAAGATCTTCCTTGTAAATTGTAGTATATTCTGAATTAATATAATGCATTAACAAAGGAGCTGCTCTGTGATTTAATCAAACAGAAATGTTAACTTTCCTAGGACTGTGCAAGGGAGAAACCAAGCCATTATTTTAGCAAGCTTTTGCCTAAGTCTGTTAAGGCTTTTTCTCCATGCTTGAAATGCTCTGTAAACAAGTTAATTCTTGCAAAATCAGAATGGGTTCAGTGTGCTTCCTGGATACTGTCAGCACTGCTGGCCAGCTGCATGCTTGTGTGCTCCTATGCAGGAAGGAACAAAGCAGCTTTGTACACCCTGCCTACAACATTCCAGTGCCACAGTTAACACACACTCATCTAATAGCCAATAGCAGGGACAGGGACAGAGTTTACTTTTTGCTTACTACCATCAAAGTTACTTACTCTGTGATTGCTAAAAATTCAAGTAACATGATTTGGGCAATGTTCACCTGCACTACTGGTTCAAAGGCCCTACTGAGGCATTGTCTGTACCACATTCTTCTGTGCCACCACTTGAGAAAGCAGCTTTAAAGATTAGATGTGCATAAAGTTCACTTTTATATGATAGTCAGTAAGTAAGCAGTTGACAATTTTCAAACTGTTAAATAATCCCATATTAATGAAATAAGATCTTTGTTTACAAACTGAAGTTACAGTTTAAGGTGCTGCTCATTTTCAGCAAGGTGCATATTTTAAACAGGTATGACCTATTAAATGTATATCTTTAATAAAGCAAATAGTTTACTTTTACAGAAGCTTTAAAATACAAACTGTACAGTTCCAGTTCAGAAGCATTAGCTATTCACAAGAAGCACTGCAATAAGGGTAAGTTAACTAAGCACCAAACCCTTGCACTTGGCAGTGTAAGTGAAGTTTAAGGGCAAGACTCATTTGCCAAGTGCAACAATTCTTAAAATTACCAGTGTTCAGAACAATCGGAAGCAAAGGACAGAGTAGCACCCACGTGGTCAAAATGCAGACAAACTTCCTTTGTTTTCACAATTCACTTATGTAGGTCCAGAAACTTGCCAGCATTTGTAATTATGAATGAACTGCAAAAACTATAGCAATCATTTTGGCACTTGTTAGAAAAAAAGTTCAAAATTAAGTTGTTTTGATTAACTTCCATTTTGGTCTTAGTATGAATAACCAAGTAAGTACAACCAAATTTGGGATTTTATATTAGATCTAAACAACAAGATTTAGGAAACTCGAAACCATTCATGAAGTTAAATAACCACTAACATTTTCAGTGGAGGGTTTTCAAAATTATAGTAGTACAGACCATTAACAATTTACAGACAGAAGCCACACTGATTGTGCAAAGCACATTACTGTAAAAAGTCTATGTACAGCAAACAAATCTTTGTAAACATGGTAAGTATGAAGTTTCAGAAAACATGGTGACAATATCATAAATACAGGCAACATTGGCATCCTCAAACAGCACAAAAGGTAACAATCTGGGCCTGCAAATAGAGCCCGTCACCATACAAACAAAAAAGGTGGATGGGTTTTAAATACCCAAATGTTTAATAGTTTTAGTGTTGTGTATACTTTTTATTTATATATATATATATATATATATATATAATGTATTTTTTTTTTTGGTATCTTTAGATATAGATGTTCTTAGTTTGTAAAACCAAAACCAAAAAATGTGCTTTATCTTCATTGAAAAATTATGTAGTTAGAACCTAGTAGTTAACATATTAGAATGATATGACTTAAGAAAAATACAAAAATAAGATTAATACTGTCAAAACTCTTATACCAGAAAATATTGTGGTTTTTAGACTCTTTCAAAGATGAAATATGAAAATTTAAATAAGCTCTAACTATATAAAGAATCTTCTGTAATCTCAGTTCATATACAGTGGGATAGGTATACATATATTTACCATTGTTCTTCAATTTGTAAGCACCAGTCACTCACCCCAATCCACTTTGGTTGGAAGATTATTCCTAATTCCACAGGTTCACTTAATGGCACATATTGACTGCAAATAATTACTTTATTTTTTTTAAAAAAAATAATGTTCTTTTAACTAAATGCTACCCCACATTTCGGTTTTAGTATCTTCTGAGCCAGCTCACAATTTTTAATCAACTGTAGCATCTGAAATAAGACTTTAAATAAACGCAAGTAGTCTCTCAGGCTTTGCTTTCACACACTGCAGGAGCACCGTGTGGATAATGCCTTTGGCCAAACAGCCACAGGACACGTTTGTGTGAGAACCAGGGTCCCAGTGTCACACAGGTGTGTGTGAGAACCAGGGTCCCACTGTCACACAGGTGTGTGTGAGAACCAGGGTCCCACTGTCACACAGGTGTGTGAGAGAACCAGGGTCCCAGTGTCACACAGGTGTGTGAGAGAACCAGGGTCCCACTGTCACACAGGTGTGTGAGAGAACCAGGGTCCCACTGTCACACAGGTGTGTGTGAGAACCAGGGTCCCAGTGTCACACAGGTGTGTGTGAGAACCAGGGTCCCACTGTCACACAGGTGTGTGAGAGAACCAGGGTCCCACTGTCACACAGGTGTGAGAGAACCAGGGTCCCACTGTCACACAGGTGTGTGAGAGCCAGGGTCCCAGTGTCACACAGGTGTGTGTGAGAACCAGGGTCCCAGTGTCACACAGGTGTGTGTGAGAACCAGGGTCCCAGTGTCACACAGGTGTGTGTGAGAACCAGGGTCCCACTGTCACACAGGTGTGTGAGAACCAGGGTCCCAGTGTCACACAGGTGCCATCTACATCAAGCAGCTCTGATAACGTTTGCAACACAAGGCTGAGTGGTTCTGCTGATCTTCACCTAGAGGAAACTGCCACAAAACCCAGTTTTGCAGCTGTTTCTGCAGCCGTTCCCAAATGAACTGGCTTGTGTGGCACAGGAAAAGCTGCTGTTGCACTTCATTTTAAAAAAGCTGCCCACAGGCTGTAATGGAGAATACAAAGGCTCTACAGCTTGTCCTTTATAAATTTAAACACAAACAGTGTTGAGCAAAGTGACCACTATATATTTGCTTCAACATATTCAATGTGTTTCAGTAAGATGTTTAACTATAAATCTATATGAAAAATAGCTATAAAATACAGTGTTTCTTGTATGGTAGTCCTTCAGCAGTTCTTTTTAGAAAAAAAAATGTCTTGAAAGTAAAGGCAATTACACATTTTTAAAAGCATTTCTACATCACAGTTTTGGGCTGTTTCATGTACACCAAACATATTGGCCATATTTGCTCAGCACTGTAACTCAGAATCCAAGAGTTTGTCTATCTCACCCAAACCCCCTCATCCCACACCAAGAGAGAAACAGGATGTAGCCACCACAGCACTGTGAATCCAAGTAAGGTGGTTTCCATTTGGCCCTGCGCTGCACTTTCCCGTGGGAGCAGCAGTCAGTACTGGTGCAGGTAGGACGGTCTGCGCTCGTGCTTTACGGGGAAGGATTTGAAGCCCTTGTTGATGTGTTTGTGCTGGGCAGCCTGCTGGGCCTGCTGCTGCTGCTGCGCGTAGGCGAAGCTGGAGGAGATGGCGGCCGCCGGCGCGCACTCGCTGGCCCACATGGGCGACTGCAGCATCTGCATGGTGTCGCTCCACTGGCTCACCGCGCTGCTCAGCGGGTACAGGGACGTGCTCTGGCTGGGCAGCGTGCTGGGCACCGAGGATGTGTGCTGCCACGGGGCCTTGGGAGGCCACGTTTTGGTCTTGTTATCCTGAGAAAACAAAAGCAGTTGGGGCTGGCTTGGTTTAACAACAGAACGCTGTGTTTTTGAGACACACCTTATCACCTCCTTAAGATACTTTCACAAGATTAGTTTACATTTGAAACCAAAACTGATAACTGACAGTATAGCAATCTCAATTCTTAAAATAACTGTCTGTTAAAAATATTTACTTCAGCTTGACACACAGTGACCCCACTAAAAGGGAAAAGTAAGTGACTTCCAATTTTAATATATTAAGCTTGGTGACTTTGACAAAAGCATCTCATGCTACTTGCAGATGGTTTAGCTTTTCACTGAAGTAAGCAATCTGGAGATACAGATGCTTTTCCCTTTGACTGCCTCGTGGAGACACCCCCAGGTGCCAGCAGGAGAAAGGACTGAGCAAAGCCGCGCAGAGCTCACCTGACTGCGGTCATCTGCTGCAGAGAGAAGGGGAGGCGATGGCAGTGTGCTGGGTTCCTGTTCACCACTGCTGTGCTTTCTGCCCAGAAAGAGAGAGACAATTCTTGGTTTGAAACGGGTCAGCCTTGTTGATCTGCCACTGGCACAGATAAGGCAGCCTACAGTACTGTTTGCAGAAACATCTGGTTTCATGTACTTTGCGGTCATTACAGGTAAAAGCAACAATACAGAAACTGTCAGGGACTTGACAATGCAGTGGTTCTTGGAGCTACAGCTTCAACATTTTCTCAGAGGTGAAAGGGAACTGGGATAGATTTTTGCCTACTTTGAAGAAATGTGCCAGAAATTGTGGTTTTTCTTCTGCTACCTGCTCTTGTGGCTAGGTTTCTTTTGGTTTTTTAAGTATCTTTTCTGAAATAACCTTACAGATAACACAAAAGAAGAGCTGAGCAAGTGAAACATCTGCTGAAGCTCAGTAATTTTACTGAAGAAAAATTCCACCTTCAGTTTAAATTTGTAACCTAATGCCTGTCAAATAGAAATCCTTGACCACATGTGCATTCTGAAAGATTTTTTTCTTGGGTTTTTTGGTCTTTATTATTTGTTTGTTTAGCGTGTTTTGCTTTGGTTTGTGGGGGTTGTTTTTTTATTGTTGTTGTTTTTTGCTTTGTTTTTTAGGAGGAGCAATTAAGGCATGGGTTTAGATTAAAGCAGAATCTTTTATTTCATCCTTTTTATGAAAAACCCAGTCAGCACGTTGCAGTCAGGCTCCCATGAGTAAGCAGCCCTTTGCAGGTCAGCTTAGCACTCAGCCCTTCTACCTCCTCTTACTGCCCAGCTTTAGCTCTGGTATGTTGTCAGGCCCTCACCTACAGAACACTGCTCTTCTAAAGTAACAGGAGACTAATACTGTTACTTAGCTGAGGGTTTTGGTCAATGAAGCACCCTCTTTGGAAACTTTCTTCTGCTATTTAGAGCACTATATAAACCACAGACTTTTCTTGCTCCGTGATCAGTCAGTCTCCAGCTATCTACTGACTTGGCATGTTAAGTAACCCTGATGTGTCTGTTTTCCTTCTCTGCTGCTTTTTTTTTTTAATACAAGTAAGTACTACTTTTTTCTGGCTGTTTGTGAGATGGTTCTTTCCCATTCATTTCAATTTAACATTCGTTGAATCTCAATTTTTGTTCCCTCCCTATAGTCTTGGCTAAGTGTAAAGATTCACAAAATAGCTACTCTTACTCCTTTCTGGTAATGCATACAAAAATAGCTATCCAGGTAGATTCTGTGAGAAACTGGCACTGACTTTATTTTCATTCATGACCAAAAAGCAGACAGACAATCTTTATATATTGACTCCAAATTACTCCATGACTACAAACAAAGCCAGAATATTTGGCCACTTACTTCATTTTTAGTAAAGACTGAAAAACAGTTTGAGAGAACAATCCCAGATTAGAATTGGGTTGGTATTTATGCTTCATCTTGTGCCTTTTGTTACTACTCTCTGCTGTGGAATCACTGAGGTTCCAAACACACCAAGCCTCCAGCCCTCTAGAAAAGCAGAACTGCTCTAATTCCCAGTACTGACAGAAGTGGACTGTCCATAGCTGAAAACCCTGCCTTAGTTTTTCCTTTACTGAAGTTATTCACAATGGCAATTTGGTCTCCTCTTCCTGCTGTGAGAAATAGAGGACTAAGCAGGAGTGTGCTTCCCACTCCCAGAACAGCAGCAGCCAAGGTGAGACAAGTCCTCACCCAGTTAGCAGCAGCTTCTCCCCAGTGCCACAGGGCTGCAGCTGAGGCCAGGGAAGGCACTCTGCAAAACCAGTGAGGAGCTCCTCAAGCCCCAGGGAGTGGCATCCAAAGGACACTCATGGAAGAGGAAAATCATCCAATTTTTCTAGCCATACTGACCCTCAGTGAATGGTTGGCTGTTTGCACAGGTGCTGGTTTGTGCAAGGAGAAAGCTGCTAATACAACTTACTTCAGGAATCCCCCAGTCCACATCACAGTGTAGTACACAAACTCATGTTTGTGGAGACTTGTCTCATTGGCAGGAATTTCCTTTGTCTGCCTACTCAAAATTATATATGAACAAAAGGAAGCTTACAAAGTGGTCTATTTCTGTTCAGTTTGCTCACCTCCTCTGCTTTACAGCAGCAACAAGGTCTGGCCCTGAGAACATGGAGAACAAACTGTCTCCGTTGGCTGAGGAGGTCTCATCACTTGAGCTGGCAGAGTCCCCTTGAGTACCAGACCAGCTGTTTGTCACATCACTGCAAGACAGAAAGTTGTATTAGTCCTTGTATTTACAGTGCCTGGTCCAGACTGTGTGCCACAGGTGATACCTCAGAACACAAAATTTCAGTACTTGGTATAATGTGCCAGTAATACAAATACTTTCACTAGTTCTGAGTGCTCACATTAACTGCTCTGTTTGTTACAGCCTTTTTATATATATTTTACTACAATAATTGTATCACTAGAAGCACCTCTCCTGTTTGGGAAGGAGAAACAAGTGATTCTTGGGTTTGGAATCACTAAGTACTTGACTTTTTCACTGCAAAACCTACTGGCTTTGCACTCACAGCTCTTACATTATGGACAGAGAATCTTGAAACACTTCTTGTGTAGTAAATAGTTATGACTTAGAAGAGATTAAAAACTACCTGTATGTACCTGCTGTGAGGTACCTGCCTTTTAGTAGCAAGATTAAGTGGCTAAAATCTGGAAAGCTGAATTCAGTCAGGCAACTGACAACAGTATCACTTTGAGAGCATCACTTTCCATAGCTGTTTTCAAAATACTCAAAGAAAACTGTCCTGAATACATCTGTGCTATAGATGCCTTATTTCCTCTGCTGGCATCACAGTCAGTATCCATGCCACTCTAGAGATGACATCAAGCACATCAGTGCCTTGGGACCAGCAAAGCAGGTGGGGATCACATTGCTCACTCTTAGCAGTGAAGTGCAGCTTTCACAGATGCAGCAGCAACTGAGAAACCACACAGCATTCCCCCATTCTGGCAAGTCTGGGTGCACAATAAGGTCAGAGAAGGAAAGCCCCGAGGCTGTGCAGTGTCTTACCCCTCGGTGAAATAGTCAGGGAAGGGCCAGGTTTTGTGAGGATCATCGGTCAGAGGCCAGTTGCCGCGCGTGCTGCTCGGACGCCGGACGTGCTGTGCTTGCCTCTTCTGCTGCATAGCCTGGTTCACCCCAGCAACATAGCGGGCAAACTCGGGGTCAGAGCCAACTGAATGAAAGAAACCAACAGCCATTGCTGCCACCAGCCACTGCTGCTCCTTCCATCCTTCTGTGGGGCCATACTGCACAACTAATCATTCCCTCCCTGATGGTCAATGGCAGCCAGCAGTGGGCAGCTCTTCATGGGGCAGTGAAGAACACTGAACAGGAAATGTTCTCACAGCATCCATGGTGGACAATAATTATCACATGGAAGTACACCTGCCCCTTGCACTCCATCAGGGAAACTGTGTCTGTACTATGATCATGTCTATGCTGAAAGGTCCAATATCCATCAGCTGACACTGATGAAATGGACACCATGTGTACATTTATCCACACACATGAAAGAGCAGAACAGTTACTGTAGTTGATACCAGAGTGCAGTATGATTTCCAGCTATGTCCACTTGGATCATACCAGAACAAAGAGTGCCAAAACTGCCTCCTTCCTACAGGGATGAGATAATTCTGAAATTGTTCTGATCCTGATTTACAAAATATTTCAGAATAAGAATTATATTTGCAGAATAAAGCAGTAATTTAAAAATTCTTCCATTCTTAACATGCTTTTTGTGTCCCAAGCATCCAATAAGAAATAAGCATGGTCTTGAGCAGACACAGCAAAAGCTTTAATCCAAAAGTGTTTCAAATGCTCCAATGATCAGAGCATGCAATTGCTGGATTCAAAAGACTGCTGATAATGAGTCACTGTAACTGAGTTTCCACAGCTTCTCTTTCTTTTGCCTTTTTTTCTTCCCTGAGAAGAAACTTGGCAATCTGACTGGATTTATGGAAAATGTCTAGACTACATGCACAGTAATTACAGTGGGAAGTACTGAGCTGCTGGCTTGCCAGCCTCAGTTTGAGATTTGAGTGAAGACTGAAGAACATCCAACAATCATGCACAGCTTGCAAAGCAGAAATCTTTCATCTGATGGCTCCCTACATTCAGAACTGCATTTAGAAGATGTTTCCTTGTTCTCATTTGACACATCCAGAAAAGACCTGCACAATGTTGTGTTGGATGCAAATTTAAAGGACAGTGAAGAAAACTTTGTTTCTCTGCCTCCTTTATTAAGCAAGGGTATCTGAGAGTCCATCTAGGAACAAAATATCCCCACTAGTGCTTGTTTTCCCTCTGAAATATCTTTATGTCTATTTAAGATGAGTCTGGAAGCCAGACAGTTTCTTAGATCTAAGAATAAATCTAGATGGATTGTGGCTTTTTTTACCAGTGGACAGCATAATTTCTCAAGTACTGGTATATTCAAAAGAGAAGCCTGTGTTAATTTTTATCTTTCTGAAAGTTTTTTACTCCAAAAGACTGGAATTACCAACATTCCTTCTGCTAGTTCTTATTGCAACATTGCTTCATCAACTTCTTAGTGATGATTAAAGTACTACAAAATACACTGTTGGGACTAGTTCAAGTCTTCAACATGAAAAGCTATCAATTTCAGTTTTATAAATTCTTAATCAGCAGTTTTGCATCTGAAGAGATGTCATTTTCAGACTCTAAAAGTATTTATCAAAAAAGTAATGTGGTTTGTTTCAAATGACAAATGTACAGTCCTAGGAAAACCTGGAAATGAAAAACCATTTTCAGTCTTACAACTTTTTATACTACAATAAAGCTTAAAATGAAAATTTCTACTCCACAACTCAACCTGGCAAGTTCTATGAAGAAAAGTTCTTTCTAATGGAAAAGTATTTCAGCTGGAAGGATTTTTGTTTGGTTTTAGTTTTTTAAATGCCAGATCTGTGAAAAATACTGTTTACTTATCACTAAAACTGCAGAAGTGTGTATCTTAATCCACTGAGCACCATTTATGGAACTTGAATAAGTCATCTTTTCCAAGTACCATTTTCTATGTCCTTGACATTCACCAAATGGAACAAAATAAGTATTTTATGTAGAGCAAATGGAAAATACTAAACAAATATAATGGATTCAAAATCCTGACAATGCCAGTCCTTTGCATACCTGCTTTCTTTTCCCTACACACACATGGATTTAGTGTTTGCTGAAAATAATTTTGTCCTTCCTTAGAGACTAATGCTTAAGTCTGTACCTTAAGATTGTTTAAGTAAGATGATGCTAATGCAGACTTAAAGTTATTAAGCAACAAGATAACTATGGTGGCTATTTTTGCCACAGAAACTCCACTAATTTATCAACTAAGTTGACAAAATAACTATCATAATTATGAGTCAAAGGAGCTGGTTTGAGACGCCTACACATTCCAAACACAGACAAATGCAAATGAGTGCAAGAAACTGAGCCCTCCTTTGATAAAAGGTTTCCCTGTTCTCCTGCTCCTGCCTCCAGGCAGCTGCCATAAATGCACACTACAGCATTGCTGCAGCTGTGCTCCAGGCCAAGAGGAGTTACATCTACAAGGCAGCAGCTGTTGTTCTCAGTACTAGGATCAGAATCACACAATCACAGAATATCCTGAGTTGGAAGAGACCCACCAGGATCAAGTCCAGCTCTCAGGCCAATGGCCCACACGAGGATCAAATGTTCATCTCCTCTTGGATTCCATGGCCAATTTTTTGGCCTGGAGCTGTTTGTTTATGACTCTAAACTTTTATCTCACTTAATCTGTGAGAATGAATAATTCATCTATATTTACAATTTATTGGTGGTCCAAACACATGCAGCAAACCTCACAGAACTTGCTCTTTAGTCTCTAGTGCTTTGACATCCAGATTTTCATTGCAGAACCAGCTGTGGAACAGGAACCAGTATGACTCCCAGGGAACTGGAGAGCAATGGAGGGAAAATGTAGGTATGTAGGAAAGATGCAACCCAGCTGTATCTCCAGGTTACAAGACTGGTAAAGAGTAGGAAGAATAATACCTGAGCTCAAGAGTCTGATTTTAAACAATTGTACAAACTAAGAATAGGAGGAACATCACCTCTAAGTATCTTTTCAGTACTCTGCTGTGCTCCATATAGAAAAGGTCAGACTACCACAACTGGGACAAGAAACAAGGAATTAGTTCCCATGCTTGCTTATTAATGAATTTTAAGATCACCTTCTGTTAAAAAAGCAAATAAGCACACACACAAATCCCTTCTTGCATTGGTCAGAATCCTTACATCCAGTGGGCAGCGTGAGGAAATGACAGTTATTGCCAGCAATATTTCACAGTATTCTTTTACAAAGGACCCTTACAAAAAGCATAATAAAGGAAAAGACACACACCTGCAGGGTCAAAAGGCAGGATTTCTCCCAACATCCCAAACACTCCATCAGTTTGGTCACGATTTGGCCATGTGTTGTTTCTAGGTCCTTGTGGTTTCTGTCCTAACATCTCTGCCATCATATTGTCCATATAGCTGCTCACAAGACCCAAGCTGTACAAATCAGAGCTTAAATCTGAAAAACCAGGATTGTTCCACTGATTTATATGAGACAATCCAGCTCCAACAGCCGGGGCTTGCTGCTGTGAAGAATTACTGAGCCATTTGGCAGGTACACGTTGCTGTGGTCCAATAGGTTGAAGCAAGTGTTGGTAATACTGCATTTGCTGCTGCTGCTTTTGGGACTGCTGCTGGGACAAGCCTTGCTGAGGAGGATGCAGTGGAGTGTGAGACACAGACTGTGGCTGCTGTTGAACTGCTCCTGACTTTTGTTCTGTTGCTGTAGAGGATGCAACAGAGTTCCTTCTTTTCACCATCGGAGAAGTCTGCTGAGACTTGCCCATGTTAAAACCAGACAAGAAATCTATAACATCCTGCATTTCTTGGTCAGTTGGTAAATTCATACCTTTGTCATCCTTGCCATCATCTGGTTTGAAGAAGCTGTCCCGTCTCTCCACCAGAAACCCATTGACCAGCTGGTTACTGGTGCTCTGAGCTGGCAGAGCATCTGCGCTCCGAGGGAAGCTACCAATGTTCAGGATGTTCTGCAACCGTGTGTCCATGTTCGTGGGCATTTTAGCTTTCTCCTCTGAGCTGGAACTTATGAAGACGTTTTTGGAAGGTGTATTGGGGATTGAGTAACTTCCTGTGTTACTTGTACTGCTGCAGGAAGTTTTTTTTGTAAACCGTGAAGTCAGTTTTGAGAATGTCTTTTGCAGGCCCCCTGAAGATTTGCTTCCATTCCCCGATGGCATGTCAACTTGGCTCCCAAAGTCTGAGATCTCACGCTGCAACTGGATCTGAATACAGGGCAAAGCTTGCTCCCTGCATCAACAAAAAACATGTGTATCAAACCACCTAATACATAACTGAGTTTGTACTTGGGGGAAAACATGGATCTCCATAATAGCTCAAGAAAGAAACAATACTAAAGACTGCCAAGTCCACCAGCTACTTCTTAGGGTAACAAAGCAAATTATTCCTCATATTTGCAATACTTTCCATTCCTTAAATTTTGGTTGTGCTTCTAGACCTAAATGGAGACCAATTTAATATAAATCAAATGTTTTTATAAGAGAGAAGCAAATACTCTTTTACCCTTAGATATGCTGCTGGTTTGGTTTTAAGCAGTCTCCTGTATCTCTGGATGTACCCAGAAGGTATCTGTGGGGATTACCAACGTCTGACTCTCAGTTTGACTCCTGTTTTCCCCTTCTGATGAGCTGGCACAATCAAATCCCTCAGCACAGATTATTCAACAATGACAGCTTAGTTTGAGCTAGAAAAGAGATGTACCTTCCTTCCTTCCACCTGTGTATATCAAACACAGCAGTGTAGAGCACATCTACCAGCCCCAAAGTCTTCTCCGGATCCAGACTCCTCTGTAGCAAAGACATTGTTGCTGGATCTTCTTTCAGACACCTGTCATCATTAAGTTGAAATTAGAAATCAAAATGCTCATTTTTTACATTAAACAATTCTACCATATCAGAACACAAAAGGCCAGTTGCTGCACTGCTGCAGAACAACATGGGAATGCTTAGGGCTGCAGCCTGGGCAGTCTCTGCCTGCTGTGGAACACAGAATTAATCTGAGGTTCAGCAGTGCACTGAAACCATCTCTGACAAGAGCTCTTCGGCAGGCACAGTCCAGGCACAGCAGCAACAAACGCAGCAGACACCCATTTCTGGAACAGGGCAAAGCCTGGCACAAGCCAGCACACGGCGAGAGCCCGAGCCTGGCAGGGTCCGTGCGGGGCCGATCCCGCACATCCAGCGGCGGGGAAGGAACCGGCGCCTGAACCGGGACCTCGGGCCGGGCCCCGCCGTACCGCCGAGCGCCGGCAGGCGGCGCTGCCCGGCACGGTCTGCCTCAATTCCTCCTTCCTTTCCCTGGGACACGGCACCTGGGCACTCCTTCCTTCCTCCTTCCTTTCCCTGGGACACGGCACCTGGGCACTCCTTCCTTCCTCCTTCCTTTCCCCGGGACACGGCACCTGGGCACGCCTTCCTTCCTCCTTCCTTTCCCCGGGACAC
Organism: Oenanthe melanoleuca; assembly: GCF_029582105.1. Lineage (NCBI taxonomy): Eukaryota > Metazoa > Chordata > Aves > Passeriformes > Muscicapidae > Oenanthe > Oenanthe melanoleuca. The sequence continues at coordinate 18,381,512 of NC_079345.1, forward strand.
GGCACCTGGGCACTCCTTCCTTCCTCCTTCCTTTCCCCGGGACACGGCACCTGGGCACTCCTTCCTTCCTCCTTCCTTTCCCTGGGACACAGCACCTGGGCACTCCTTCCTTCCTCCTTCCTTTCCCTGGGACACAGCACCTGGGCACTCCTTCCTTCCTCCTTCCTTTCCCTGGGACACGGCACCTGGGCACGCCTTTCTTCCTCCTTCCTTTCCCTGGGACACAGCACCTGGGCACTCCTTCCTTCCTCCTTCCTTTCCCTGGGACACGGCACCTGGGCACTCCTTCCTTTCCCCGGGACACGGCACCTGGGCACTCCTTCCTTTCCCCGGGACACGGCACCTGGGCACTCCTTCCTTCCTCCTTCCTTTCCCTGGGACACAGCACCTGGGCACTCCTTCCTTCCTCCTTCCTTTCCCTGGGACACGGCACCTGGGCACTCCTTCCTTTCCCTGGGACACAGCGCCTCGACACTCCTTCCTTCCTTCGTTTTCTTTCCTTCCTCCCTTCCTCCGAAAACAGCACCTGGACACTCCTTCCCTTCCCTTTCCCTTCCCTTTCCTTCCTCCCTCAAAAAACAGCACCTGGACACTCCTTCCCTTCCTTCTTCCCTTCCCTCCTTCCTTCCCCCAGGACACTCCTCCTCCTGGGTGTGCCATTGTAAGGAGCAGCTGCCTCCATAAGGAGCCAAGTGAATCAAAGGTGTTGTTCTGAAATTCCTAGCACTGACTCTGTCCGAGTGAGAGGCAAGTGCTGCCATTGCTCCCTGTTCCCAGCGCTCTGAAGGGGCAGGAGCCCTCACAAACTGCAGCTCAGCCATTGTTCTCAGGCTTCACCAGCACTGGTAGAACAGCATCTCCTGCAGCCCAGAGGTCCATGGCTCACAACAGCACCTAGAGAGCAGCCCAGTGAAGAAAGAGCAAAGGCTCTGACATTAACAGCCCATTCTCAGCCTTCCTGAGCTACAGCTGGGACCTGCCAGGGCAGAGCATAACAGGAGATTATTACTGCCACATTATTTTTGAAACCTTCTGCTTTATCATCAAACTTTTGCATTTCCTTCAAGTCTCAGTGCCCCTGACTGCCTCTCTTGCCATGCTCCTACAGAGGCAGCTGAAGTACACCCCTCAGGAATGGAGGTGTTCAGCCAGTCCAGAGAGAGGAATTGTGCACATTCTCTCTTCCATATATTTCAGTCACAATCTACAATACAGTATTTTTATTTACCAAGTTGATGGAACTTGCACCACAATTCTTGATCCTTCTAAACTTATCTGAGGAGCATAGGCTTCTTTATTTTCAATCTGTGCCGTGTCCACAACCACCTAGCAAATAAAATAAAAAGGAAAAAATCTTAGGAATTAAGTTATTTTATTAGTTATTTTATACCCTCTAGTTAAACTCTAATAATCTCACCTCCCATTCATGCTACAGGGACAAAAAAAAACCTCCAAATAAAACAAAACCAACTCAAGAAATCATTGTAAATTTACTTCTATTTTAATATTAAATTAGTTTAGTACAAAAACCTCTATTTCAAAGACTTAATTCTCCTCAGTTGCATCCTGTAGTAATGTATCACTATGTCATTACCAGCTGCTCTACCTCCCTGCTGGTAGCTCTCAGTGGCTCCACACAGCAGCTCTTGTTTTTGAGTTTAGCACAGTTACTACTTTAAGAGCTCCCAAACACTTATTCAGCAAAATGTTTTAAATAACTTAACTGTAGTGCATGGTATGATATAGACAAGTAATATTCAGCCAGAAATCCTTCACAGTTCCTAACATACAGCATCCCTCCCTTTTAAGATAAAATTCCACACCAACTTTTCTCTATTCTACCTAATGAAACTGTATTATTATTAATTCCTGATTAAATAAAGAGAAGAAAAGTGGCTGTTCAGTTTGGTGGACTCTGAGCCATCTGTAAGACACCACTAAGACATATGGAAGAGGAAAGTCTTGAAAACCAACCCTGTGTCATGAACTTTTCTTTTTAGACAATGGAAAAGGAATGGATTCACTTCAGCTTCATTTAACCTTTAATTCAGTAAGTTCCATATTTGGTTCATGCTTTCTGTTGTTGTCCAGTCAGTGTGGGTTGGCCTTTTTGATCATTTCCATAATTTCCTATTTTGGTCATGCTGAAACAGCAGCTTTTTGGCAGCAGTCAGCAGTTCCTGCTTCAGAGACTTGCAGATTAGCTGTATCATTTATCCTTGAAATGGTAAAAGTGCTCTGGTGTAAATAAGCCTCAAGGGACATTATTGACTTTTTTGCCATCACCTAACCTAGTGGTTGTCTGTTAGTGGGTATGAAAAAATTGAAACATAATGCTGAGTTTTCCTCTCTCACTTCAACAAAACTATCAAAGAACACTTGAACATAATTATTTCCCACCTTTCAAATATTTTATCGTAAGGCCTTTTTCCTTCAGTTGACTCTAAGCATTTGCCCAGGTTTATTTAATTTTAAACATGTCTAAACATGGTGACAGAAGGCCACACTATCATCCACCCATTAAAATACCTCTCATTTTGTAGCAGGGCAATTCCAGTACTCTTTTCTTGGTGTTTGTACATTTTCATTTTATTTGATTGGGTAATCTGTAATTCAGCCCTGCTGCAATTATAACTGTGATAAGGAAAAGTGAACTCAGCAGTGATTGCTCTCAACTCCCATGAAAAATACAGTCTGCACCTCAGACCTGCAGCTAGAGGCAAAACTCTGATTTGTGCAGACCTGTGCCAGGTTCTGGTTGTGGTGCATGGTCTGGGCTTTGCTGGGGTGTTCCTCCCCCAGAAGAAACCTTCATTTCTTCCCTTTGCAAAAAGCTGAACATTTCTCAACATCTGTCAGAGTCAGGACATCTGGGATTTAAACTTCACTAGGGGATTTAGTGCTCCTGCAGTCCATGCTGGTGTTTGCTATGGAAAGATCTACTAGCACAAAATAAGTTTTATTTGTTAACCTCTTCACATGAGGCAAACTGGAAGTTTTATTTCTCATCCTCTGAATTCAGCTATTTGAATGTACATTATTTTTAATCAAACATGTAGATTTCATCAGCTGACCCAAATCTCAAAATGCAATTCTTATTATATATATGCTAAGCTAAGAACTGAAAATCCACACTTCAAATTATTTCTTATGTTAAAAAGCTACAGCCCAAAGTAACCAAGCAACTCGTTGTGCTTTCCACTCCTAATGAGTCACTTCTTGAAACATACATGGCAAGATAGGTTAAAAACAGTGAGACTGTCAAGTAATGTTTTTTCAAATTGGGCATTTAAGATAAGGGTCCACACAATTCTGAATGAATGCAGACAGCCCACTATGTAAAAGCAGGACACCAAAACCTACATAATAGTGCCATGATTCATTTATCTGCCTTCACAAAATAAACTTAAAATAAACACATCCTCCCTCCCCGCCTGGTGGTTCCTAGAGAACAGCTTCCTGTACCTCAGACATCCATTGTTCTTGCTTTACAGGTGCTTCCTCTCTCCCTTCCACCCAAAGAACTCTTTTAAAGACCCAAATTACCATTTCTTGTCATTGCATGAAGCTACAAGTGTAACTGATGTTGTAAAAAAAGACAGCACATAAGTTTATAAAGGAAAACCTCAACCCTCATACCCCTCTAAACTGTAACAAATCAAAGGGAGAATGAAGGAGAGCAGGCTTGCAGGTCTTCTCTCATGTGCACAGCTCATTATGTGTCTTTGAAGAGTGAAGCCTGCTACTTTCAGAACCTGAGCTTCATGCAAAAACCTTTGGAGACATTCAGGATTCAACACAAGTAAAACTCTATAGCTCAGCACTGTCATTTGGGAGAATGTGTAAGTTTTATGCTGACACTCTCCAAAAGTGATGACAAACCTGAAGAATGTCAGTGCTTCAATTACCAGCAGGTCTAACTCGTTATGTCTAGACTGGGGAACACCAGATTTCCAGATTCCTGAGTCCAAATGTGCCTCGTGCCACTCCTCCAACCTCCTCGGGGCAGGACTGGGTGTGCACAGCACTGAAAGCCCCTGGAAAGGAAATGGTGGAAGGTGCAGCATCCTCCCAGGCACTCCTCATCCAGACACTCAGGAGCCACCAAGTGCTCCTGGATTACAGCTCAGTCCCACAGGGCTGCTGAGAAACTCCTTCCTCCTTGGCCTCATTTCCTGTACCTCACTGCTGACTCCCAGCATCCTACCACCAACTCAGGCAGCTGAAGACACAATCCCATTTTAGCCATATCATTTTTCCAGTCCTCTTGGTATTTATTCATATATAATACATGTTTTCCTTCAAAACACCTAAGTAGAAATTTGATAAATTCTACTATTCCACAGTTTCTCTGTCCCTGCAAAGACACCACCTTCTTATGCCTCCCTGTAAAACTTCTCAGACAAACCACTACCATCTCCCATCCTTCAATCCCTATATCTCAGTGAAGTAAGGAGTGACAGCAGGTTCTGCACCTTTGATTTCAGGCTGCCATTATATGAACAGTCAGCTGAACTTCAGTATAATTTCAACCTACTTCTCTAACAGGCATTTAATATTAAGGGACTATCTAAGATCTGGTATCTAGTATCAAAGGGATGCTGAAGCAGAAGTATCTGAAAAATTCATCATTTCCAATTTATCATCCAACGTTACTGGAGAACCTTTTAACAATACCAAAAGCACATTAACTTGCTAGGATGAAAGGTCTAGGTCACCTAACCAGCTGTATGATTTGTCTGAAAAACAGATTTACAAAATATGCAGCTATTTGGGTCCTTTAATCACAAATTAATAATGAAGCCCTCATGGTCTCCCATCACCTTGAACAAGGAATCAGCAGTGAACCAGCAAGAAGCATTTAACTCACTGTAGGTTAAAGACAATTCAAAGAACACTTGACAAAACTATCACAGGCCACAGTGTACCTTTATGCTTGCATTTCCTTCCTGTTGAAGGAAAGTTTTAGGTGCAGTCTTTTCCCCTACTCACAGCAGTACAAAAAACCTACATATTATGCAGGCACACTTCACTAAGTGCAGAGATTGCAGTAATTAGTCATGGGAGCACAAATGCATTTTCATATCAGAGTATGTTCTAAGCATCTCTTTTTATCAGCTGCTTAGACACTGTAAATTCCACTGGTTTTCTTCCCCTCAAGAACACATATGCCTTCAGCAAGGCATTTACTTGCTCTGTCTTCTGTTGGAGGTGTCAGGTAGCATTACCTGGTGCAGACACTTGCTGGGTTATGCTGGACAGGAAACTCAAAGCTTCCAATCCAAGCAGAGAGGAAATGAAAAAATGGCAGGTTTTGAAGCTAATTTGAGAGGGGGGGCAGATGTGTGCTTGGGTCTGCAGTTTTTTTAACATGATCATCTATAAATTTGAAAGTATTTCTATTTCTCTGTGAAGTTGAAGTTTCATGTCTTGTGTTCTCTCTTGAAACAGAGACCAGGAAGCACCTGGTGCATTCTTCTGCTCCTGTGAACTCCAGACACCACCTACAGACTCCCATTCTACAAGGACACATTCTGCTCAGGAATCAAGTTAACTGCAGCACTAAAAATAGAGCAACATAGAATAAGACACTGCAAATTAATTTCTAATCTCCAAAATATCTAGTTTCTCTTCAGGGTGTTTACATAACTGTTGTTTTGCTTAGACCATTGGTAGCACCTACCAGTCCAGCCTGGCCAAACAAGAGCTGCACAGCAGTTTTGCAGGCTCCTCTCCACGTGGAGGGGCAGACCTGGTTCAGCACTTCAGTCACGGGGGAGTCGTCCCGGGGCGTGAGTCCATTGTGGCATCCTGCTTCCTTGATCAGCTGCAGCATTGTGTGCTGAAAAATAATAAACACTCTGTCCTACCCAACACACTCACAAATGGTACCACCAATTGCATGGATTTGTCATTGTTCTACATGCTTCTCAAACAGCTGTAATGTCTGCAGCCTCTGAACAGCCTTATATAACTAGGAGAGCTCCATTGCAGAACAGAAACATGGAAGATATCTCTGCTGTTTGGAGCTCCAAAATCATACACTGTGTTTCTGTCTATATTCTTGCAAACTAGTTTAATCAAAACTATAAAAAACACTGCAAAGACAACAGAAAAGCAGCATTCTAAGCAACTTATTATTTCAACTCTTTCAGGAGCAAGGAACTGGGTTGTTCTAAAAAAAAAAAAAAAAAAAAAAAAAAGTTAAAGTGCTGATTAAAATTGCCCAAACCACTTCAGAGTGGACATATTTTCCATTTGTTTATACTGCAAATGCAATTAACTTCTCTATAACAATAATAATTTAAAATTATTTTTAAAAAATTTATTCCAGTTTGTAAGATGCCATCAAAAGGAGCTCTGTTACAAAGCACTGTTTCCAAGTATCTCCCTTGGCATCAGGCTGGGCTGACTTATGTGGACACCTAAGAAGATGAAGGCTCTGACATCCATCACCTGGCTGGGAATCTGTAAGGGCTCACTTCCCTCTGCACTTCTCCATACCTAACACATCTACTTTCAGAAAGTCCAGAGGTGCTTCACTGCCTCCTAGATCTCTATGCCTGTGCTTCTCTCAGACTGGACTGAAATTGCTCAGGTGGTCAAATGTCATCACAAACAGGCGTAGCCCTGCAGTGTTATCAGCACCATGTTTCCACAGGAAGCCAGGCTTCTAAACACAGGTTTGGCACAGAACTTCTACTGCTGCTGTTCTCTACATTTTAATGAATTCTCCTCTGTCTCCCCCATCTTTACTTCTGTGGTTAATTAGGAGTTATTACCGTTTTCAGCTTCAGGTTTTCTGCTGCAGACTCATTGAAGGAGATTCCTTTCAGAAAATGGGATCCGATCTGGACAGGGACAGTGGGCAGCTCACACTGAATGGGCTGAGGTGGAGTCTGTCTCCTTCCTGTTTGCTGGGCTTCAGCTTCACTGCAACAGCCCTGAAGGACAGAAGAACAGATCAATCAGAGGAAACTGTGACATTAGAAAATCCTCATATGGGTCCAAATGTTTGTGCACTTGAAGTACCCGTTTGCAAGGTGAGGAGGGGTGAAAGAGAGCAGGTTTAGCAGATCCTACCTGAAGACTTGCTTCAATTGCTTTTGGGTTCAAGTGGAAGCCAGCCTTCATTGCATATTCACAATGACCCAAGCTCTCCAGAGCCACTTTGTAAGCCTGACATTAAACAAAAAGTTGAGATAGCACAGGCGTATCAGCAAGGAAGCAAGCACACATCACTGTGTCTGGGTACAGATAGGGATGGGAACAAGGATTTACCCCACTCAGTTCTATAACATACACACATTTATCATGTAAGGTTCCAAAGCTGTCATTCCCAAATACCTCTGTGCTGTCTGTGGTACACAATTCTGCAGGAACACACTCCTTCCCTATTTCACTCCTTGACCCACTGACTGTACTACATGCACATGAAAGCAGCAGACTTGAAAAACCACCTGCAAAGCACTGTCAATTTTCATGTTTAGCTCTTTGAGCTGATGTTCAGGGATGGCCACACTCTGTGAGCAGAAAAGTTGCTGAACTTCAATTCCTGCCAAACATCCATCACAGCCTCTTTCTCGCAGTCGAGATGTGGCCTGTAATGTAAAATAAAGATCCAGGGTGAGGAGGGTCAGCATTAAACCAGGGCAGGCTTAAATCAATTTCAAAAAAGAGCAAAAAAAACCCCACAGACTTTAAAACCTTCTACAGGAGATGAGAAGCAGTACCAGGGTAAGGACCTAGAGGAGACTTTATTATAACTTTCACAACTACTGCTGCTTTGGAAGCAGAGCTGTGATGTAACCTGCAGAGCACATGGGTGTTGGCCAGCACTTGGATCCAGCATTGTTTGCTGTTACTATTTCAGCTCCTTCTCAGGACCTGGGATCCTGTTACACACACCACACCATGGCTGTGGTTACCTGAGGAAGGACTCCTAACTCCAACATAAACAGAAAACATATTAAATCCTGTGTACAAGCACTCCTGTGTTCATGGGTTGATACATTTCATAAAGTTCTGGGTGATTACTGTGGTGCCATTTGAGAAGAGCCACACAATGCTAAGATCATCTTAGCACAGCAAGAAAACAGCTTTGTGTGTATGATTTTGAAAAACAAGAAATAAGCCAAATATCTACTTTTAGCTGTAAAATCCTACATCACTGAACAGGGCAAAGCAAATAGATGTGGGTTATTTTCCAGTCTAGGAAGGAGTCTTGCTCTAAAGCAGGATGTCCAAATTGGAGGGTTCTGGTACTACAGCCAATGGACAGACATGGGCTCACCTCATGGACAGAATTACTGCATTTCCCAAAGTAAATCTTAAAGAGCAAAACCAGTTTTGAGCTACTGACAAAGTATCACCTTAAACTTCACTCTGAAGCAGCAGTGTTCTCCTGCCAGAGGCTGATTTTATAGGAAAACAATGTATTGCCTTCCACTCCAAAGTAAAAATTGGCAAGGATTTCAGTATTTCAAATCCCCTTCTATCTTTATATTAGTCTAGCTAGAATTATGAGAGAGAGATTTCATTTATTTAGAAACCACATATTTTTCTTATGCTGTCCTAATACCCCACACAAATACTCCAAATTGATTATTTCAGTCAATCATAAAAACTGAGAAGTTTCTTCTATTGTTCTTCTGGAACTATGGAGAATCTGTATTTTATCTCTCTCCTCTCCTTGTATGTTTAATACAGGATTTGATTAGTATAATACTTGTACAAAACTATTTTGAAATATGGTGCTTCTGAAAACCAGAAATAGGTGAAGTGGGCTGCTCATAAAGTAAAAAATAAAGTTAAGGTCCTTGATTCGGTGAAGCTGAGTTTAATTTTAACCACAGTTTAAACAAATTTTATGGGAATTGCAGGGCATTTCTAGAAATAGTAGTTTTAAGAAGCTAAGTACATTACACATAAAATTAACTACTTTTCTGCCAAAAGGTATAGCTATACCAGGATTAGACCTGTTACAATTATCTGTAATACACCTAAGGCACTCCCAAATCCCTATTTTATCCAATGAAATAAATGATTTGCAATAAAAATTACACACAATCCCTCTGCATTCATGTAACTTATTTACTTTCCTGTACCTTGCAGATGTTAGTGATAAATGGAGACCTTGACAAGATTTCCAGTCAGGATGACTAACAGGCCATGTGGGCTCCAAGTCATCTGAATTTAGGGGAAACACACACTCTGTGTCTGAATCCATTCTCATCTATCAGTCTCCAGACTTCAACAGTGCCAGGGAAAGCAGAAAACCTCCTAAAACTGAATGTCTTTATAAAATACTGGTTTTGGCTGGCAAAGTAAGGATTCCACAGTTGACAGGTGTTTGTGAAAGTACAAGTCCAGAGAGTGGCACATTTAAGTAACATGGGTCACACTCCAACAATGCAACATCAAGCTTAACAGCATGAAAACAAAAGTGTTAATAATTACTACAAAGATTTTAAAGCACAGAATAGAACTCATGCTCAAAATTTGAAAGAAATAGACATTATCCATTTTTCCTCATGATTTTACTCTGTTTTCACAAAGACTCCTTGAGTTTTTTATTTTTAATTCCCTCTCTGCCCTATTTGAACACTGGCAGTTCATTACTAATAACAAAAATCTGTTTGCAGTGTTTGTGTGCTCCTTATGTAAAACCCTATCACAAAGAAAACTACACAGGGCAAAGACAGTGCAATCATCACATGACTAAAATGAGTTTTAGTGTCTGAAACCAACTGTGCCACACAGCATGTCTTCAAAACCAGGTATTTTCTGCCTTTGTTAGGGCACCCAGGCTGATTTTAGGTTTCACTCATCTACTGTGCTTACAGCAAGCCCTCCATACCTCTGCTGCTCCCCTCCACGATCTTATTGCATCCTCCAGCTCATTTGTGGGGCTTGTATTTGAGGCTCCAGTCCCACTAACATTCTTCCTCTCCTGAGCTACAGCTTCAGCAAAGCAGGAGTGTGCCACTGGCTGGACCTTCTGCAAAGCCTGTGACAGGAATTGGAAGTGGACCTGCATCACTGTCAAGAAACATCGCCCAAGTACCTGTGGGAGACAAACAAACCAGTTTTAAGCACAGAAAAGAGCTTTCCCTTCTTCCTTTTTGTTTGGTGTTTGGGGTAAGGAAATATGTTAAACTCTGATCTTTTTTTATTAAAATAATGCTGATAGTAAGTAAGGCATGATATTTAACAATTCACTTAAAATAAGAGAGCATTAGTTTCTATGAATGAAGGGGACATCAACTAGTCCTGAGTAATTTTTAATTTTGTACTCAAGTTCTGACTACTTGATGAATGAAAAGCTTGCTCAGTTTTTTTGCTTGGCAAAATCAAGCACAAAAATGGGAGTAGCATATTATCACAAGGACCAAGTCAACACCAAAACCCACCTGCACAAAGACCTGGCTGAGTTTCTGATAAAAATCCAAAAGAGCAACAACAAAACAAAATCACTTTAAAACATGAACACAAAATGCAGGAGTTGGCCCAGCAGTTCACCCTGCAGGGAGAGTGGTCGTGGGCAGGCCATGGGCACGGACAGCCTCCTGCCCCAAACCCCAGACAGCCAAAGCTGAGCCTGGCACTGAGCCTTTGGAACACTGCACTGAACTCATGCCACGCTCCTCAGCAAGGCCAGGCCAGGGCAGCCAGGAGCTCCCTGGGCTGAGGGCAGGAGATGCACCCAGCACCACATCCCCTGCAGGCACTGCCCCTCCAGCTGTGCCCAAAGACACCCAGACTCCACAGGACTGGGGCCAGAAGAGCAGTGCCACCATGCAGGGACATCCTGAGAGCCAAGGGCCCCAGCAGGAATCCTGTGTGCCTCTGGGGCTGCACTCCCTGCACAGGAAAACACTGACAGCCAAGAGCAGAACTAGAGAGCTGCACAGAAAGGATTTTCCACATACTGTAGAAAGTATTTAAAAGCTATTCAAAGTGTTTCTTTTATGAAATTTATCACACAAAGCGCTTTAAAATATGTATTTGACTTTGATTTATTAAAAAATACTCAACTTGAATTCCATTTTAGGAATAATTCATAAAATACACAGATAAAAATACAAAGCCATCATGCCTCAGAGCCATTAAATCATCTGCCTTATTTCCAGCTACATTCTTCTGGATAAAACTATTCAGACACGATGTATCTCCCTGGCAGGACTCTCCAGTCACACCAACAGCTCTGTGCATTTACTATCTACTTCAGAAGAACCAGGGGTGGCAATGCTTTTTTCCACTGCATCCAGACTCCTTTTGACATTCCATTCTGGTTCAATCACTTCCCTTCTTTGTACAAGGCATAAAATTAAACATTTTTGGTACTTTGACTGACCTCTGAAAGTGGAGCTTGCCTTATTAAAAAAAACAGTCAGCAAATGATAAAATGAAGAAAACTTCAACCTTCCTGGGTATGAGATTAGAAACATTTATAAGAAAACTGCAGGAAGAGGCAACTGGTGATCTGAATTATTTCTGTGTAGGAAGAATGCAGTTCCCAGGGGAAGATGAAACTAGACTCATTAGGAGTTTCAAGCTGATTAAATTTCAAAGAATATTTAAGGTACAAAGGTTGAAGTTTCCCCAGCCTGGGAATAATGCTCAAAATAAACAAATGATTTAGGTTTTAAGTGGCAGCACACAAAGTTCCTATAACTTAAAATGTTAAACAGTGAAGATAAGTAGTAACATCTGCTTTACTGAACTTCTGTTTTGTTTGAAAAAAATCCATTTCTCCAAAATGCCTTCCTCCAAAATGGATAAGGATGGTTTACACTGCTTCTCTATCAAAGGGGTGGAGGATTTTTGCACTGTTAAACCTCCCTTTGGATGAATGGCAGATGCCAAATTCACTTTAAAGTTTCAAAGAGTTCACTTGTTGAGGAGCCCAAAGTTTGCCTTATCCATGGGAAGGTGCAGCTGGCAGTGAGCTCCCCAGGCAGGGCTGACCCTGCAGACAGCACAGGAACCTCTGCTGCACATCCCTGCAACAGCATCAGCACATGGATGCAGCTTTCCACAGTTAGAGACACCACCAGGGCTTTTCACACTTTATTGTCCCTCTTGTGCCATGCAGAAGTGTGTGACTCTCCTCCTTCAGAGCAGAATAAACATAAACCCTACAACTGTGCAGGAATCAAAGCTGAACTGCAATCTGCTCAGGTGGCAAGCAGTGGGATTTCCTTGGGACTGGTGATGTTTTTTTTAAATTTCTTAGATTCATTTATATTGCATGAACTTCTTCAGCTTCCAAACTTTTTGTCCCACAGAACAAGCTCCACCACCTTGACTCCCTGACCTGTATCAGGCAGGACAGCTGCTTTTCCCAGCAGAGCCTTACCTGAAGGAATCTCTTTTCCTGCTGAGGCACTTGGAGGCAATGGGACTTTTGGTTCCCTACCAACAGGAGCACCAGGTGAGATGCAGTGTTAGGTTACTCCATCCCACTTTATCCTCCTAGGGGGGCACACAGTCAACTTTGGAATATTCCACTGGACAAAGTGTACACAAAATTGCCAGTTTTCATTGCTAAACAGGGATGCCATACAAATTGCCCAGCAAGAAAATCTTGCACAACAGATTCCTTAAAACAGAACACTACCAGTAATAAAGTCAGCAAATAACAAGTGTCAGTTTTCCACACTTGATAAAAACATTGGCTAGCAGTTCTCCAAGTACTGCTTTATGCAGTAGAACTTTCTTCTTTCCCCCCCCCCTTTTTTTTTTTTGGCTATTTCCTGAAACAAGCAGAATGCTCTAAAAGCCAAACACCACAACAGAATTATTTGGTGGTTTCCCTTAACAGCATCCTTAGTGGCACAGCCTGGCTGCCACTGCACTGCTGTGCCCCATTATGAGCCAACAGCCTTCCTGTACCTTCCCAGAAGTGGGCAGAATATCACTCATTTTCACTCCCTAGCAGTTCCCTGCAGCTCCAAAGAGTGATCTCATGGACAGAACACCTTCAAGGGAAGACTCAGTCATGCCCAGGGGTTGGAATCACCTGCAGGCTGAAATGGATTCCAGCAAAGCTGTGAGACTTGGGAAACCTAACAGACTCATTTCTTCCAGCAGTGACCTTAAAAGCCACTCCTCATAATCTGATCCTGACAGCTACTGAAGTGGTCACTATCATTTAGCAGAAAAACAATTAAGTGTGAAGCACTTCAAAAATAAAAAGCAGCAATTTAAATGTAAGACAAAGTATTTTTTGCTACTAACAGTTCCTCAACTTAGAAGAGTCTGGAGCCAGTCCCTGAAAATCCCAGGAAAGAATACTTTTAAAAATAGTTAAATTTGGCTTTACAATGTTTGCTAAGGAAAGCCTACATTTAATATTTACTCAGACATTTTTATCTCACAAGATTCTTGCTCAAAAACATCTTAGGCTATTTTATACACATAAAAGCCAAAAATTATCTCAATTTAATACAAAACAGAGTATCCAAGAATATATGTGAAGCCCAACCATGCTTCCCTTTTGTACAGGAAGGCAATGTGGACATTCCTCATCACTACCACTTGTAAGGCAATACACAAGCCCTGTGCAACTAAAAGTCACTCTTCATATTTTGCAATAGTGAGGCTTCTGCAAAGCTTCACAAGAGATGGGGAAATACTCTTATTTTTACCAGTTTTACTCCTCCCTACAGATTTGCTTTAATGCTTTTATTACCAAGCACAGAGTTACTGCATTCCCCCAGCTGACAAACAGACATGGAAAACACCTCTCATTTACCCTGATTTCCAAGCTGTTCCTCACCCATACAGGCACAGAGTACCCGAGAATTCAAAGGTGTTTGAAAGGGGAAAAGAGAAAGAAGAAAATAAAAGTCAGCATTTGCATTTCTGAAATAAAGGAACCTTGGGAAACTCCCATCTGTCACCACACTTTGATCAAGAGAAGTCACCTTACACAGCCTGGCAGACAGTTCTGAGCTAGCAAGCTTTGTTCTAAGGAACAATAAATAAATTAAAAACCTCAGCCCATGGTGCTATACTCCAGGTTGCACAACAGCTTTCAGTCCAAATTCAAGTCAGGTATGTTCACCAAAACTGAAGTTTTCTTGACATTGCCTTCCCTGGGGACAGAGCCCACTAAAGTAGATAAAGACATTGGCACCTCAGAAAAGCCACAGCTCTGCTTGATTCCTAAAGCCAAACCTGCTCTGCTGGGACTTCTCACTGCTCCCAAAAACTAAAGCCTGGGTTAAGCAAGGTTTAGGAAAATTGCAGTTTCCTTAGCTGGGCTCACACACAGTGTCTCATTCTCATGTCCTTCTCATGAATCTGGGGTTCTGCCCCACTGCACTCTGAATTACAACTCACCTCCCACTGCTTCCATAACACCAGGTCTTCTATAACCTCCACCCCTCAAACAAGAGCTCTGCAGAGCCATTCTCAGGGTCCTGCTGAGCTGCCACTCGGGGGTTTCTCCATCTCTCAGAGCTGTGAGTTCCTCCAGTCATCCACTAGAGAAGCTGACAAAGCAACTCCAGCTACACCTGTATTTCCCTCCTGGTATTTTCGAGGGGAACAATTACACTGCCTCACACTCTTCCCCCATCACTTCCCTGTTCAGTAAACTCTGATGAAGTCAGGCAAGCCCTTTATGTTTTTCTGCTTACATTGTGAATTTTTTAATCCTGCTGGCAGTTTCATGAAATGTTAACTCCTCTATCCACCAGGGGCGAAAAAAGTGAACCACTTTTTAAACTGAAATTTCAGCATCAACAGCTCAGTCTTCAAATCCTAGAAAAGCACAATGGGAGAGGATCTCACCAGGTCACCCTTCTGTCCCTAGCAAGGAGCAATTTCACCTAGGTCAGTTTTGTCAGATGCAGGTTTAACCTGTTCCATAAGCTCTGCTCCCTACCCTTTGTAGCAATCTACATCAGTGCTCCACTAACATTACAAAGGATTTCCACAGCATCTAATGTGACTCTTTCCTTCTGAAATTTAAGTTACTTGCTCCACCTTGGACATGAAGAACAGACACTGACATGTTCTGGCAGCTTCTCACATATCTGAGCAATTTTGATTTTCCTTCTCAGCCTCCTTTTCTGTAGAGTCCATCTTTTCAATTTGTCCTCTGATGTCCTATTTCCTGGATGTCTAACTACTCTTGCTACTCTCCTCTGCTGCCACTCCAGCTGCTCCCTGTTTCTCCAAGTGCACCAGCAGTGCTGTGCATGTGAACTGCTGTGTTTAAGGCCATAACAGCCAGTGAAGAGTTCAGTGCTCAGCTCATGGCTCTTGCAGGTTAGGGTTGTGTTAAATACAGGGTAGCAGTGTCTTTGCACACAGCAACAGCACTGATTTATTATTTCCAATGCACAACACTGACCCTTACCCAACATCAACTCCCACAAGCCCTAGGACTGTTCTCCAGAACTGCTGCCCAGTGGGCTCTACTCCTGAGGCTGAAAAAGTCTATTTAAATATTGCAACATTCAGCTTTCCCCTCTGAATTCCATCCCAACTGGAAAACTCATCTGTTCGAGATTATTTTTAGTTCAGCAGGTCTCCCAGCATACTTATATCCTGTGCTTTCAAGTCACCTACAAACAAACATATTCCTGTAGTGGCCTCTGCCAAGGTCCACTTCAACAGTGAGCAGCTGCTGCTCCCTGGGCACAGCCACCCAACCCCTGTGCCTGCAGAATTCACTCACCTACACCACAGTCCTGACTGACCCACAGAACAAGCAAATCCCTGCATTCTGCTGATGCTTAAGCCAAAGCAGAACACAACACTTGTCTCATTATACAGAAGTTCCCAACACTCTTGCATACTGACTTTTTTCAAAGCCATGTGCAAGATGCAGTTTTAATTAAGAAAAGAGCCCAGGAAAGTACGATGAGAAGTGGTGGGACAGCCCAAGAGGTGCAGGCAAGGAAGCACAGAAGCATTTCTGCTCTGCTGGCATTCTCCACACTTGCTCCCACCACAGAGGGGAGGGAGCACTGCAGGTCCACACAGAGCCCAGAACAAGCCTTAGGCCTGGCCAGGTAAAGCTGGGACCAAAGGAAGCTTCTCTGGCTTTAGGCTGGCAGGGTCTGCACCCACCCAAAGCAAACCCTGCTCTGCTTCTGCTCCTCAGCTCCCTGCTGAGCAAACCCTGCCTGCACAGCACGTGGGGCAGGGCAGAACCAGCACCCACCACTGCCTGCCCACTGGCAAAAACAGTTCTACACATGGCTCCAAGTCCACAAAAATCCCTAGAAGACATCTAGTGCTTCCTATGTTTTTTCTTTTTTTAATTCAGAAAGTCTTTCAGCACATCTATTAAAGATCAATTAATTACATAAACTCACTCTTTTATATACATTGCTATAGCTTTAGCTAAAGAGTGATGTTATTGGATTGTCTTTAAAAATATTAGCCTACAGAGATATTTATAACAAATATACAGCCCATTTTACTTCAGCCTGTACCAAGTATACAACACTGAGAGCTGCCACACACAACTGCAGGGAGAGTTGTGACTGACAAATTGCATCCTCCTCAACGATTCCATCTGGAAGTGGTGCAGTTAGAGAAGGCAGATAATGCCTGACAGGCACAAACATTCACTCTTACAAAGTTACCTGGAATTTAAATCAAAACCAAGAGAACTTAAAAGTAAGTTTTCCACTCAGGAAGTAGTTCTGAAGGAATAACTCTGCAAAGACTGCTGCAAAGTGAAGAAATATGTCAAAACACAAGGAGCTACTTAAAACTCCAGGGATTTATCTGTGACTAACACTTAACACTGCCTGCTATGTAACACATTTTTTACAGGAGAAACACCCAGACCTTCCCAAGCAGGATGGTGGGAATTTGGGGATCCTCTCTGAATCCTAATTCTTGGGCACTTGTGCATGAACATTACAGCAAAGTCATGACAAGTTTTTACAGCACTAGTCTCTCACACAGTGTGTTATTTTCCTCTTACAACAGCTCAAAAAGACAAAAAGGTTCTAAAGAGTGATAAAATATTATTAGTCAACGAATATGTAGTTTTAGTGAAACACTGATGACAATATGCTACTCCCACGTGCTCAGGTTTCCCCTCAGAATGGGTAATACCAAGGAAAGTGTAGGCTGATTTACAATACACTGCTAGAAACGTTAGCTAGCAGAAAACAGAAAATGGCTTAAAACTTCTGTCTAGCTGGTTCTTCTACAGAAATACCTACTAAATGACAGATGGGGGTCAGAGCCCACAAATGACTTGGTACATAAGAAATGAAGAGTTGCTTTCTCCACCAGCATTACCCACAAATCCACAGTAAGGCACAGAAAACTCTTGGTGCAGAAGGGGTTTCCAAGAGAAATCCAGTTAAGAAGGAATGATACAAACTCACGTGCAAAGCAGGTAACTCACCTCAATGTCCTGCAGGCTGAACTCTTTTTGATCCTTGAAGTTTGCAGCTCCTGCACTCAGCTCCATCAGCATTTTTGCTATTTCTGGTTTTATTGCTGCTGTGAGTCGACTGGCCGCTTCCATGACATGTTCCTGCACGTCCTTCAGTTGCATAGCTGCCTTGGAGTAGTGCGAGTTCCTGAAGACGCCGCTGAACAGCTCCGTGAGGAAAGTGCTCGTTCGGCAGAAGACGTTGAGCGCGTCCAGGTACTTGGAGATTCCCTGCTGGATGTCAGCGATGGGAGTGGTGTGGGGGGCGGGGTGGGAGCAGCCGCCCGCAGCAGCCGGGGACACCAGCGGGGAGCCGGGGGTGGCCGACGCCAGCGGGGCGCTCAGGGCCCGGCCCAGCTCGGGCAGCTGGTACTGCTGGTGTTGCTGCACCTTCTGCTTGGACCCGCCAAGCAAAAAGCGCCGCTTATAGTCCATTTTGCTTTCTTGTGCACTGCAGCAATACATAAGTGAGTGCTTGTCCAGAGAGTTCTTCAATTAACAATCACTTGTCAAATTCCTTCCTCGAGTATCTATGTACAGTAACAATGCAGGACTGTGTACATAGGTTCCACAAAAGGCATTTCAGAAAGGCGAGCGTCTGTATAATCTGTATCAGCAGTGGGAATGGCAGCAGATTCGCTGACTCTGTGTTTTCAGTGTTCGGTGCAGCCCTGCTGCAGTTATAAACTGTACTCAAAAAGCAAGCCCAAGTATCTCAATAAAGCTCTGTCTCTTGTGTGGTACCCCCTCTGCAAGCAGAAAAGCCAACTGGAGCAGAGAAGGGATCGCCTACAAGTTCTTCACGAGCATGACATTGTCACTTGCTGTTACATCTACAAAAGTTAATTTTGTCAATGCAAATGATAGGTTTAGAAGCAATTAATACAATTCTCCCATTAGTAGTATCAGGAAAAGTGGAGCAAACCACCGATCAACAGCGATTATAAAAGCAGTGCAGAGGCTCTTTCCTTGAAAAAGCAAATCCTTATGTCAGCAGATCAAATATCTTCAAATGTCTTGACAGATCCAGTCTGCCAACTCAATTTACCTGTAGTGTCTCTTCTTAATATCGGAGGGGAGAAAAAATCTGGACTGTTTACAGAAGACTTTGCAAATATAAGCTATTAAAAACTCGAGTGTTTGTTATTGCAAGCCTTCTTCCCCTTTCCCTGTTAGTTGAGGTAGTTGTTTCTGGTGTAACATTAAGAAGTGGTGCTTCCAGACTGCGTTTGCCCTCAATTGCAGACTCAGAACAAAAATGCACGAATGTATTTGTAAGGCCTCTAGGTCATTTCCTGTGAAGGAGAAAAAAAAAAGTTTAAACATTAGAGAACAATGAGAAGGTTTAAAAATTTAACTCCTGCAGTGTCCTGATTCACATTTCTGGGAAACACAGTCAACAACACCCAAGGATCCAAAGGAAGAGAGAGCTGCACTGAGAGTTTCAATGGCTGTTAGAAGCCAGTGTCATCCTGTTGCTAAACTCAACAATGTTGAATATTTTCTTGTCACTCTAGGTTGTCAAATTGAAGAGCCTGGTTAATCCTCAGTGCAAGTCTTGCACAGTTAAGAACAGTGAAAGGTTATTACTGCAGAGCTCAAGGTGAGTTAATCGCATTTTCTAATCTCATCCTTTAAAAATAATTAAAGAATGAAATAAATTAAAACTTTTTTCATGCACCATAGTTTATTGCAAAACTCTCCCATTCACTTTAATAGTTTACTAAATCAACAGACACAGGTCCTTAATTTTTTTTTAGTACAACACACAAATCTGCCTAATCCTACCTGAGATGAGCTGAGAAATACAACATTGTGTTCCTTTCCAGTGTGATGGGCAGGCAGCATCTCTCATACACAAAGTGGTTTATGAGGCACAACTGCCTGAGAACCTGACTCTAAACAACACCCTCAGGACACATCAAAGTAGGGAGGAAATACAAATTTTGCACTGCCCTGCTCCTACCAGCAAGCCCTGGTGCAGCTGGAGAGCCAAGAGCTCCTTGAGGGCATCTGCAGGGAGGTGAGAGTGGGAAAGGGCCAAGAAGGAGCAAGAGGTGCTCAGTAGCAGACACTGATCAGTGTCAGGACATTGTCAGAAGGATGCAATTCCTCCCATCAGTTTGCCCAGCCCTGGCTCCAGCCACACTTCAGGCCACTCTCCCTCTCTCCTACACACAACCCACCTGATTCTATCAAACAAGGACATCCTTTTCCTTACTGCAGCAATAGCTATGTTCCAGGCACTTAGAAGAATAATCCAGGAACCTCTTCATTTAAAAACAAAATGTTCCTTTAGCTATTATATTTGAGCAATGAAATCTGTAATAATATTGTTGAAATGGTTGGGGAACAAAGATTTTATTTTCAGTCAAAATTTCTTATTTCCATCTACCTGAACACACACAATATTAATTCATTCCCATTTTAGCACATATGTAGGATACAAGCATCCCACAGATAAAGAAGGAGGCAAGACACAGCAGGACAAAACATCCAGAGCTGGGTAGTCTCACTCCCACTAAAACAACAGCACACAAGTTTTTCAGAAGCTGTTGCTGCAGATGGTTCTGCTTCAGAGATATAGAGCAAATATTCTTTCATATTCACACTTCTTAAAACCTAAAACTCAACAAAACTACCATATGCATTTCAGCATCCTTAAAATACTCCAAACTGACCACTTACCTCCCTAACTACTTAATACTTCTCTCAATATTTACACTGAATGTGTCAAAATGCAAGAAATTCATTAAAACCGTAATTTTCTAGGAAGTCTTGATGTCACATGCATAGCTGAAAGTAATTTTCTCCTTGTTTTACAAGCTATGGCCTTACAGTGGAGAGCATAATTAAACTGGCTTCCTTGACTGCATATAAATGTAGATGGAACAAGAGAGTTGGTTAATTTAAATGCAACATATAAGTAAATTAGTGATTGTTTTCCTAAGCAGACACGAAGTTTCTCATTGCAGAGGAACTTAAGAAATTATCATGAAAGAAAAAACTAAGAAGGAGTTTTCAAACTCTGGGGCACTGAATTAGGTGGAATTATCAGAGATGCACCTCAGCTCAGTGCTTGTGATTACACACAAAGCAATCAGGATCAAACACTGAACTCTTCATTTGGAATGGTTAGATATTTAGCCAATACATAAACCTGCTGCATCCTAAAAGAATATAAATGCTATGAATAGGGGAAAAAAGTGGCTTCATATTTTCTACAGTTATAAACAAAAATGACAAATCATTGTGTTTTACTTCTAGACAATTTTGTAGTCAAACTTGCAGGTACTTACTCAATTCTTCAGCTTCAAAATTTCCTTGTAATAAAACCTACACAGAAGCTTAAGGAGGACAGCTTGTATCTTCAGCTGACATTTATTCAGAGAGGAAAGCTGCATGCCTCAACACCAGACATGTGTCTGAAACACTATAATGAGCCCTCTGACATGTTACATACAAAATAAACATTCCTCCTTTTGCATCTTTTCCTGAAAAAGAGAAGCACAGAAGGTTCCCACGCCCCCCCTTCCCTTCCTCACTGCTTTTGGTGCGTGGACTAAATGTGAGAGCTCCACACTGAGCTGGAGGGACTTGGGCCAACCTACCTCTGGCTACCTTAGGGGGAAAAAAGTAACCAAGGTGTTTCCTTCTACTGATACAAGAACACCATGTTATCACCCAAAATACAAACTTAAGGCTATACTCCATTTTGTGGAAAAAAATACAGAAATCAAGTGAAGGAATTATCAAAAAAAGTTACCATACCACAAAGAAAGGTGTTTTAGTCCTTTCCTTATGTAATCAAAACCAAAACAGTGCTGTTCAGGTACTATTAAAGATCACAACAGAACTGATATATAGTATAAACCCAGCTCCACACTGAACACTACCCTGCTCAGAATGGCAAAACACTCCTGGAAAAGCTCAGCACACTCTTCACATTCCCACTTCAGGAGTTAATGCTGAAGTTAAGGAACTGCTACTAGTTCAGACTGTTTGTACTTCCACAGAATCAGACAGCTGCACAAACTGCTCTAAAAATGGCCACATTTCCATAGAGGAAAGAGAAATTGCAGGAAAATGAGTGCAAATGCAAATTGAGTTTGCTTCTTTTTTCTAATGCAGCATCCAAATTTTTTTGCTTAGATACTTCCCAGAAAAATGCTTTTTCCCAACTTCAGCAGTCACAAGAGATACAAATAAAGAGGGAAGACTTTCAGACAAGTGCAATTTGCTATCCCCCAGTTTGTTTTGAGCAGCATGAGGGGCCTTATCCCCCATCTGTCCTGTTTGGGATTACTGTGCAGAAGAGAAGGCAACTTCTTCCCTGAATCAACACAGGAAACCAAGCAGAGAAAGCAGTGCTTTAAAAAAGGTTCTGACCTCAACTTTAAAAACTGGCAAAGGTTTGCCTTCAAATGGTGTTCTTTATGGATTCTGCTGTCCTTCCAGTGAGTATGCAATAAAACACACAAGAGTAAGATAGTGCAAAACACCTGAGCTAATTTTTTGGAATGTAACACTTCATGTTATTTCATGCTGGTTTTAATTTTATGAGAATCAGATTCCAAATCTCAGGATGAACTTAACACCGCACCCACTACTGATGTAAAACAAACTAAATTCAATTAATGTTCAAAAAAAAAAAAAAAGCTCCAAAAGACACAACCCAGAGCAGGCAGATTGCTTACCCAGGAAAAGCCTGAACAAACAAACCCACTGCGAGGCCAAAAGGCCAGGAAGCTGCCAGAGCCAAGGGCCTCCTGGCAAAAACACACACAAGTCCCTCTGGCATTTAGAGACAAAAATAAAGTGCAAATCTAAAAGTTACACCACAAGCAAAGGTGTCATTCCACCTTCAGCCTCCTGCCACTAACCATACATCCCATCCATCAGCTGGCCAGGACACCTGGTGTACAAATGTGAACACCTTCAACCAAAGAGATTCTAAATGGTCCTCAACATCAGGGAGCAGGAGGGCAAGGCAAGCCTGTACACCATTTCCTGATGATATTCAGGGTCCCTCTGTCCCCAATAGAGCTGGCTCAGGGCTAGGGAGTGACCAGGCAAAGACAATTTGTGTGTGGGCATCCAGTCACAAACACCCTGAGCAAGGCAAGCCTGGCTGGGGCTTGTGGGGCCCAGAGCACCCCAGCACAGCTCACCTGCAGCACACACTGCCAGGGATAACAGCACAGTCACCTGCAGCACACACTGCCAGGGATCCCAGCACAGTCACCTGCAGCACACACTGCCAGGGATCCCAGCACAGTCACCTGCAGCACACACTGCCAGGGATAACAGCACAGTCACCTGCAGCACACACTGCCAGGGATAACAGCACAGCTCACACTGCAGCACACACTGCCAGGGATAACAGCACAGTCACCTGCAGCACACACTGCCAGGGATCCCAGCACAGCTCACCTGCAGCACACACTGCCAGGGATCCCAGCACAGTCACCTGCAGCACACACTGCCAGGGATAACAGCACAGCTCACACTGCAGCACACACTGCCAGGGATCCCAGCACAGCTCACACTGCAGCACACACTGCCAGGGATAACAGCACAGCTCACCTGCAGCACACACTGCCAGGGATAACAGCACAGCTCACACTGCAGCACACACTGCCAGGGATCCCAGCACAGTCACCTGCAGCACACACTGCCAGGGATAACAGCACAGTCACCTGCAGCACACACTGCCAGGGATAACAGCACAGCTCACCTGCAGCACACACTGCCAGGGATAACAGCACAGCTCACCTGCAGCACACACTGCCAGGGATAACAGCACAGTCACCTGCAGCACACACTGCCAGGGATCCCAGCACAGCTCACCTGCAGCACACACTGCCAGGGATAACAGCACAGCTCACACTGCAGCACACACTGCCAGGGATAACAGCACAGCTCACACTGCAGCACACACTGCCAGGGATCCCAGCACAGTCACCTGCAGCACACACTGCCAGGGATCCCAGCACAGCTCACACTGCAGCACACACTGCCAGGGATAACAGCACAGTCACCTGCAGCACACACTGCCAGGGATCCCAGCACAGTCACCTGCAGCACACACTGCCAGGGATAACAGCACAGCTCACCTGCAGCACACACTGCCAGGGATAACAGCACAGCTCACACTGCAGCACACACTGCCAGGGATAACAGCACAGCTCACCTGCAGCACACACTGCCAGGGATCCCAGCACAGCTCACACTGCAGCACACACTGCCAGGGATAACAGCACAGTCACCTGCAGCACACACTGCCAGGGATCCCAGCACAGCTCACACTGCAGCACACACTGCCAGGGATAACAGCACAGCTCACCTGCAGCACACACTGCCAGGGATAACAGCACAGTCACCTGCAGCACACACTGCCAGGGATAACAGCACAGCTCACCTGCAGCACACACTGCCAGGGATAACAGCACAGCTCACACTGCAGCACACACTGCCAGGGATAACAGCACAGCTCACCTGCAGCACACACTGCCAGGGATCCCAGCACAGCTCACACTGCAGCACACACTGCCAGGGATAACAGCACAGTCACCTGCAGCACACACTGCCAGGGATCCCAGCACAGCTCACACTGCAGCACACACTGCCAGGGATAACAGCACAGCTCACCTGCAGCACACACTGCCAGGGATAACAGCACAGTCACCTGCAGCACACACTGCCAGGGATAACAGCACAGTCACCTGCAGCACACACTGCCAGGGTTAACAGCACAGCTCACACTGCAGCACACACTGCCAGGGATAACAGCACAGTCACCTGCAGCACACACTGCCAGGGATAACAGCACAGCTCACACTGCAGCACACACTGCCAGGGATCCCAGCACAGCTCACCTGCAGCACACACTGCCAGGGATAACAGCACAGCTCACACTGCAGCACACACTGCCAGAGATCCCAGCACAGCTCACACTGCAGCACACACTGCCAGGGATAACAGCACAGTCACCTGCAGCACACACTGCCAGGGATCCCAGCACAGCTCACACTGCAGCACACACTGCCAGGGATAACAGCACAGCTCACCTGCAGCACACACTGCCAGGGATAACAGCACAGTCACCTGCAGCACACACTGCCAGGGATAACAGCACAGTCACCTGCAGCACACACTGCCAGGGATCCCAGCACAGCTCACCACTGCAGCACACACTGCCAGGGATAACAGCACAGCTCACACTGCAGCACACACTGCCAGGGATAACAGCACAGCTCACACTGCAGCACACACTGCCAGGGATAACAGCACAGTCACCTGCAGCACACACTGCCAGGGATAACAGCACAGCTCACCTGCAGCACACACTGCCAGGGATAACAGCACAGTCACCTGCAGCACACACTGCCAGGGATAACAGCACAGCTCACACTGCAGCACACACTGCCAGGGATAACAGCACAGTCACCTGCAGCACACACTGCCAGGGATAACAGCACAGCTCACCTGCAGCACACACTGCCAGGGATAACAGCACAGCTCACACTGCAGCACACACTGCCAGGGATCCCAGCACAGCTCACACTGCAGCACACACTGCCAGGGATCCCAGCACAGCTCACCTGCAGCACACACTGCCAGGGATAACAGCACAGTCACCTGCAGCACACACTGCCAGGGATAACAGCACAGCTCACACTGCAGCACACACTGCCAGGGATAACAGCACAGTCACCTGCAGCACACACTGCCAGGGATCCCAGCACAGCTCACCTGCAGCACACACTGCCAGGGATAACAGCACAGCTCACACTGCAGCACACACTGCCAGGGATCCCAGCACAGTCACCTGCAGCACACACTGCCAGGGATAACAGCACAGCTCACCTGCAGCACACACTGCCAGGGATAACAGCACAGTCACCTGCAGCACACACTGCCAGGGATCCCAGCACAGTCACCTGCAGCACACACTGCCAGGGATAACAGCACAGCTCACACTGCAGCACACACTGCCAGGGATAACAGCACAGCTCACACTGCAGCACACACTGCCAGGGATAACAGCACAGTCACCTGCAGCACACACTGCCAGGGATAACAGCACAGCTCACCTGCAGCACACACTGCCAGGGATAACAGCACAGTCACCTGCAGCACACACTGCCAGGGATAACAGCACAGCTCACACTGCAGCACACACTGCCAGGGATCCCAGCACAGCTCACCTGCAGCACACACTGCCAGGGATCCCAGCACAGTCACCTGCAGCACACACTGCCAGGGATAACAGCACAGCTCACCTGCAGCACACACTGCCAGGGATAACAGCACAGCTCACACTGCAGCACACACTGCCAGGGATCCCAGCACAGCTCACACTGCAGCACACACTGCCAGGGATCCCAGCACAGCTCACACTGCAGCACACACTGCCAGGGATAACAGCACAGTCACCTGCAGCACACACTGCCAGGGATAACAGCACAGCTCACACTGCAGCACACACTGCCAGGGATAACAGCACAGCTCACACTGCAGCACACACTGCCAGGGATCCCAGCACAGCTCACCTGCAGCACACACTGCCAGGGATCCCAGCACAGCTCACCTGCAGCACACACTGCCAGGGATCCCAGCACAGCTCACCTGCAGCACACACTGCCAGGGATAACAGCACAGCTCACACTGCAGCACACACTGCCAGGGATAACAGCACAGCTCACCTGCAGCACACACTGCCAGGGATAACAGCACAGTCACCTGCAGCACACACTGCCAGGGATCCCAGCACAGCTCACACTGCAGCACACACTGCCAGGGATAACAGCACAGTCACCTGCAGCACACACTGCCAGGGATCCCAGCACAGTCACCTGCAGCACACACTGCCAGGGATAACAGCACAGCTCACCTGCAGCACACACTGCCAGGGATAACAGCACAGTCACCTGCAGCACACACTGCCAGGGATAACAGCACAGCTCACACTGCAGCACACACTGCCAGGGATCCCAGCACAGCTCACCTGCAGCACACACTGCCAGGGATCCCAGCACAGCTCACACTGCAGCACACACTGCCAGGGATAACAGCACAGCTCACCTGCAGCACACACTGCCAGGGATCCCAGCACAGTCACCTGCAGCACACACTGCCAGGGATAACAGCACAGTCACCTGCAGCACACACTGCCAGGGATAACAGCACAGCTCACACTGCAGCACACACTGCCAGGGATAACAGCACAGTCACCTGCAGCACACACTGCCAGGGATAACAGCACAGTCACCTGCAGCACACACTGCCAGGGATAACAGCACAGCTCACCTGCAGCACACACTGCCAGGGATAACAGTCAGGCCTTCAGAAGGCAGCAGACAGATCCTGGCTATGGAATTCCAGAGCAGCAGTGTGGTTAAAAACATGGGCATTACTGATCCAGGGGAAATGGGAAGCACTCCCAGGTGGGGACTGGCAAAGGTGGCACCAGGTGAGCCACACCCAGCCTGCATCCCCAGGAATCAGCAATAGGGCCCTTCCTGCTTCTCCTTTTACACAGGTCACTAAGTGCAGGTAACAACACAAGCGGACTAAGACAGATGGTGGAACCCCTCCAACTCAATTTTTCAGGATCTTCATAAATAAACACATTTTAAAAATCCAGTCAGGTATCCCCAGCTACGTTTAGAGAGAGTTTTAAGACAGGCATCACATTTTTAACTGGGAGTTGACTCATTTACACTCTATCAAACTGAAGATGGATTACATCTAAAAAACATAACCATTCAAAAATACTTGAAATTGGAATTCACAGACCAGGGATTTAATATAAAGAACAGTTCTAATTTCAGCAACAAATCACAACCTGATAAATTAAATTCTGACTTTGACTACAACTTCTCCACTACACTCATCAATATACCACACTTATTGATATTAAAATTGCCACAGGAAGGGCACCTGTCTAATATATTCAATCCACCCATGAAGAGAAAACACATCAAATGAAATGCGAGTGGGCTTTCTAAAATTTGTTCTCGTTTTCAAACATTGTTTTGAACATAAAACTTTTCAGAATAATACAAGAGCTGAAACTACATTTAAAAAAATTAAACTCAGTCAACAAGAAGAGCAAACTTCAAGTAATGCTGACTGGAAGAAAATATGCATCCACCTCTGACATGAACCAAGTTATTCTGCACTCAATTTCTTACCAAGCCATCATAAATACTTAAAGCATGTAAATACTTTTATAGGGGGTGACAAGTATCTTCACTAATAGGGCAAATAAGGCTTCTTTTTTTTTTTTTTTTTTTAGGGTTTTTCCAGACTCACTTCCAGAGCTGGCAGGATGCAGGCACAGGACAGCAGCCCCAGGAGTCTGGGAATGCCAGCAGGGAGAGGATCCTCCTCACCAAACCCTGCCTGCCTCTGCTCTGGAGCTACAGATCCATGAAGGAAAACCAGCATTGCTTCCCAAGGCTTTCTAATGGGGTGGGCTGCAGTTCCCAGGCACCTCCTGGATGGATTTTTTAATTTGGAGGTTTTTTTGTCACCCAAGTTGCAAAAATCTCCTATTAGAGGAGGATGGAGGAAAGTCAGAAATAGATTATTATACCAAAATCATTTTAGCTCTTGGTAGCTCATGAATTGCTCACTGGGATTCCTTTTTGGCTGCTTGCCCAGAACAGTTGGAGGAAAAAAAACAAACCAAAACAAAAAAGTAGTCAAGTGAATCCTTAGTGAATCCATGAAGCTCCTGTTGGGTACAGGGTGTCCATTCCCAAGAGCAGCTCAGCAGAGCCCACCCTCCCACTCTCTGGGGCAGTGGGTACCAGCAGCCACATGGAACTGTCCCTGTGTCCCCCCTGCCCCAGCTGGGCACCAGAGCTCCCAGGACACACTCCACAGGGCCTGAGGAGTCAGCACAGTTCAACCAGAATCAAACTGAGCACCTCAAATTTCAACAGAGCCAGTTATGAATTTGGAACCTGCTCTCACTTACCAATGAAGCAGTTTCCAACCAAAGCACTGAGATCTGTTAAAGCAGCAACCTGCTTTTATTAACTCAAAAGGCCAATTTCACTGATTTTATATACATATATACACCCCCCTAAACAGATAGACAGATATACCTAGTATTCTCTGAGAGTCTCTGAACTACTCTTAACTAATTTATTATGCTTTTGTCTAGAGTCTTCTTCCCTTTAAAATGACACTCCTTAAAGCAACAACAGTAAATTATTTGTGCCAATTTCTGTCTTTTGCATTTGTACTGAAAAATCCTGTAGAGGCACATGCCTGTTAGGTGTCCAAAACTGCACGACAAAAACATGACCATGCTCTGCCCAAAAAACCCAAATAACCAAAGACTGTCATGGAAACCATTCAGAAACAGAGACAACTGGAAAAGGCTGAAGAACATCGAATATGGGGAGTTAGGTAAGTACTGATGGTCCTGCCTGCTCAGCACTACACCACCTCACAGCCAAACCTTAACCCTTCAGAAACAAAACCAATAAAACTGGTAACTACACTCTCTAAAAGAGGGAACGTAGGTGCTCTGCAGTCACATTCAGACTTGTCAGCACAGTGAACTGGATTTTTCCAGGGCAGAGCCTACAGTCCATTAGGAGACTTCCTGCATTTTGTTTGAAGTAGAACATGTAAAAAACCACTCCAAATAGCACTAACTCAAGTCTCAGCAATAAGATGTGACAGCAAAGGAAAAGCTGGTGAAAGGAATGTGTTAAACCAGAGCTTCTCTCAGCCTTGTGTGCCTCCGCCAACATCAAAAATAGACTCCTGTGTCAGATCAGGATCACTGTTTCAATCCTGCCTTGGCAATAGGTGCTTACTTATCTATTTTGAAAGCAGGACCAGTTCCCCTTTGAAAAGAGAAAGAAAATAATTCCCAATCTTTTGAGGGAGCAGCCTAACAAAGGCCCTGCACACAGCAAGAGAAATTCCCGCACGTGACTGTCAGGCAGAGGAGACTCCAGGCTCCACCTCTCATCTCCCAAAAGGGTGCACTCACCACCAGCCACAGGCTGGAAAATGTGCTAGGAAGAGGGAAAAGCTCGTGGGATCACTCTGAGAGCAAGCATAAGCAGCACAAATTTCTGTAGAAAAGGCACAGCTCTGCCTGCCAGAACAGCTCACCTACAGAATCCTTTGGTCCTACAGGACTGCTCAGGGAGAAACACCTGTGCACATGGACAGCCATCCATGGGGAAAATACACTTCCCTTCCAAACAGAGGGAAAAACTGCAGCCCACAGCTTCAACCCAGGGACAGTGAGCTGACAACTTACAGAAAATCCTGAGATTAAGCTAACATGTTCCTCTAAATGATCTTTTAGGTCATATATTTCACTTCCTGCTGAAGGGAAGTCAGGAAGGAAAGGCTGAGCTAGATAAATATTCAATTAAGCATATGTGGAACAGGAATATTACTTGGTCAGGCTTATGCACCATGGTCCAGTTATGGGCACCTGAGACAACTCCCAAGTCTGCACATCACATCCACACTTGAAATCCTTCCAGGCAGAAGCCACCCACATGGCAATTCTTCACCCTGCCACTCCTGATGGCTGTATTCAAAAAGAAAAATGTAAACACAGTCTAGCATAGTGTTTTCTTTTTAAAACTGAACTGAAAAAAAAAAAGCATTAAGAAAACAAATTTACTGAAAACTCCAAAAATTACATTTCCCAAGTTTATGCAGAAAACCAGCTTTCACATGTGGGGTGAACACAATACAATAAAAAACAACACCAAAAAGGCCCTTTACAGCAGACATCTTAAACCTCTGGGCTCACTTCAGTAATGAACTTAGGCACATGTTTAGTTCCAGGTCCACTTGGAGGTGTCTCCCACCAGGTAAGAGTTAAACTCCTTGTTACACCATCAATTGCAGCTTTCCAGCATAAGCAAATGTCATACTTCCTTTTCAGTAACATTAACTGGGAAGAGATGTTTTCAATACAGTTTAAGACCATGCTAAAAATTTCTTCTAAAATTTGTTAAAGAGGTTTAGGAAATGACTTTGAAGAGCTTAGTTACTGCTGAGTCTGTGCAGATCAAGAAACCAGGCAGAAGGCTCCACATAGAGATTTATCATCAGCTTAAAATGATTTGTCCATGGATTCAAAACACTGCAAAAAAAGCTTCCACACCCAGAAAAAGGGGAATAATTCCCTCTCTTTGACAAAGTACACAGAAAAATAAATGAAAGACATTCTTCAACACATCTCCTTTCAACAGTTAGGTTCTTCTGAGGAAGCTTTCATTTTCCTGAACAAATCATGCCTTAAACAAGACTTGGAAAGACAAGTGGGAATAAGAACCTGGGTCAATACTACACTATTCAGCATGACACTGCATGCTCTAACACATTATATATATATATACAGGACTAAGGGACTAAAGACATTAGATTAATTAGGGATACATTTATCAACTTATACATGAAAAAAGAATCCTAACCTCACACACAAACGATGGGCTCTGCTCTGATCATTGCCATTGAGGAAGGTGGTCTCAGTGCTAAAACTGGCTGGTTTGCTAAACTTCAGCCTGATGCTGAATGATGATGAATGAATGATGATGAATGGCAGAGTCAGAAGAATAGATCTGGAAGGGAACAGCCATGTTGGAAAAGCCAGACACCTACTTATGCCACTGCATAAATCCATGGTTTACCCACACTTCAAGTTTAGTGTGCAGTTCTGGCCTCTCAGGACCCTCCTTTACAGAGGGGCTCACTTGGGTCACTGAACAGCCTGACCACAGGCTCAGGAACCCAGATGTACCAAGTTGCTGGGGACAGTTTTAGATTAGCATTGCCCACAAATTCACCCTGCTCTTCCCTTCCCTAGATATCCATTTATAACCTCCAAGGGATAAAGGAAATTGAGGTGGATCAGTTTTGAAGCCTGGATCAGCCACTTTTACTCTGCCACTCTCTCCACCCCAGCAACCATTGAAAGCAGTGGAACAGTCACAGACAAAAGTGCCACAAGGACACACACACTGTTTACAACTCCTCTGCAAACAGAAACATTTCCTCAGCCCAGCTCAGCTACTCCATTTCAGACTGCAGCTATTCTGCTGCTCCTGCAAACACAGATAGCACATTTCAGAAAAGCCTCAGGACTTGCACTTCCCAGCACACACACATTTGAATTTTCTCACTGAAATAAATATCCCTAAGCCAAACTGTTTTAAGAGTTTGTGATGCTATACAACTTTAAAAAATCCAAACTCAGAGTAACTTGAGTAGGCATTTTAATTATTTTAGTACTGCTAGATAAAAGTAGTATTTCAAGGCAGAGAAAATTATAGATGATCTACACATTTAAAGCTCTTCTATGAAGAAGGAAGTTCTGACTACTAGAAACATGAGACAGATTATGTACAGCAAATCCTGTAAAGCCTGTATGTGATTTTTTTTTGCCTGTTTGCAGCAAGGCTGATGAAAGCTTTCAAAACATTTGGAGTAACTCAACACCAACAATCTTCCCTTACCCAAATTACTAGGCTGCTCCTGAATTCTCAACACTTGCCACAGAATTCATCTGCAACATTCTCAATACCAGACTACATCAAAATGATAAAAAACCCTGCAAATGCACTTTCTTAGCTGCATTAAATGTACTAATCCTAACCCCCTTGTAAAAACAAAGTGGCAACTCCTAGCATGTATTTCCACATGGAAACTATCCTCTTTTTCATTTAATAACTACTACCATAAACACTCCTTTGTGACTGAAATTAAAACCTAATCCAATATTTACTAACATTTATTCTCTTCAGTACAGAGTACAGCTTTATCTTAATGGTCTCCCAACTCATTCATTGAAAGTCTCCTACTTGAGAAGTATTAAGTATTCTGAAATGATATTAATTTCATTTCCAAAAATAGGAAACAGGAGTCCATATCAGGAGAACTGACATCAGCACATCCCTTCAGTGCCACAGGACAGTTGCAGCCACAGGGTTTTTGCTGTCTGTGCACACAGAGATTCTGTCTCCACAGAACAGCTCCTGTCCCAGAACAGCCTTTCCAAATGCTTTATGGGCTCACTGTATTTGAGCAGCAGTAAATTCATCACTGAACAGCTGGAGTTTTGCCCAGGAAAACAAACTATATTCTGCTCTGAAAAGAGGGACATGATGATTACGCCTTTCATACCCCTCTCATGTTGAAAATTATGGAATTACCAGAAAACTGTAATCATGAAAATGTTAAACTAAGGAGAATGTATTTTTACAGCAAATGAACATAATTATGTTTACCATATTTGGGCCCAAAGCTGGCTGGCAATTCAGTCTGTATATAGACAGCAGTATCTGATTCACTGTCACAGGATATGAATAAACCAGAGCAATCCAGTGTGAATTACAGTCTCCTCCCCATAACAAAACCAAACATTAGTGTGTACATAATACTATAAAAGTATAATACTACTCTAAATAGCAATTCCATTAACAGTAGTAGCTGAGTAGTTTTCACTTTAATTCTAAAAATTATTCTTGAACTAGACCTCTGTAACATTTTGGAACTGTCAAAATGCTTTATTTCTAACAAATCTGTGGTTTATAATATATTATCTTATGTAGAACTAATCCCTGTAGCTGATGAAGGAACAGTGGTGACAAGTAATTTGAGATCATAAAGATTAGCAAAGAAGAAGCAGTGCATGCATATTTTATAATCTTTCTTCATTTTTTCTGATCAAAAAAAGCTGCTTGTGTGTCCTGGGCACAGAATTCACCTCTGCATTTAGACCAGAATTTTAAAAGCTTAATTAAATATAGATGAAATTTTTAAAATAGCTCTAACTCATCTTGCATGGCTGGAGCCAAAATAGGATTAGTTATAAGATCAAATATAGCACCCTTCCAGTTTATAAATCTCTAAAAATTCAAAGGAAAAGACAGGAGCCCAAACTTGCCACCTGTAACATCTCCCCCTCCAAGACCACCCAAAGCTTAGTGCTTATCTAGCTGTTCTGCCAGCTTTACACAGCAGATAACTGAAAAAATCCTTCCCCAAGCTGCCCAGTCTTCTGCAAATGCTGTTAACAACCAGTTCAGGCACAAGCACAGGGGACAAAGGGATCCTGCCCTGTCCTGCCCCAGCCAAGGCCACAATGGCAGCAGCTCCCATCTCTGAGACTCCAGATTCCAGTGCCCTCCATTAGCTGCTCCAGTAATCCCACCTGCTATTTCAGTCCACACAATAATTTGTTTCCTTTCATCCACCCAACGTAAATGCCAAAATAAGCCACAGGTCAACATCAAAAAGCTGCAGGCTGAGGAACTCTGCAGCAACCCTGGGTCTCCTCCATCCACTCCTTACACAGAGAAAGCTGTAAGAAATTTCTGTCTTCAAAAGCAATTAGTTACCTGGGGTTTACATTATATATGCTTTTCCTACAAAGACTAGCTTGATTAAAGCTATTTTCCTTTTATTAAGAAAAGCAAGTATTTTAATATTTTAACAACTGTTTTGCTGCTTCTTTCAAAACAGAGTTAACATTCTTTAAAATGAAGTTTAATTTCATTCAGTACAAAAAAATTCACACATTTGGAAAATGGTGTAGATGCTACCAAGGAATATAAATAACTTCCCCCAAGAGCTCTTTGCTAACAAATGCATACACGGAATTCTGCTGGCACTCTCCTCCCTCCTGGCTCCAAGCTGCTGCATTAACTATACAGCAGGGAAAGGCACACAGCAGTCAGACTGATGTGCACACAAACACTGATGGCCTATGGCTGATAGAATGGGATTTTTTCCCTTTTAAAAAAACTTGCCTTGTTCTTAGGCTGAAAATTATTCACCAAAGAACTCTCAAATATTTCCCAATAAAATCATCAGCACTTAAATAATTATCAATCCTAATCTACAACACATAAAACACAGTCACACCACTTCACCATGTCCTGAAATTAAAAGTACTGATAGTTTTATATAAACAACTAAGCCCTCAATCATGGGCATGATTTGTCACCAGGTTACGTGCCAAATATTTCTGCACTGAGTTGTGCAAGAACTCTTTTGTGCAGCAGAGGATACAATGGGATATTTATGCTGGTATAATGCATTTTGAAAGAGAAACAAATGTAATGTTTTAATCCATAAAACAAATTAGCACAATGGGATTGATCTATTCAGTAGAAATACAACATCCAGAGGCAAATCCGGAGACTGAAACTTTCATTATTTGTTAGATCTTTCTGAAACCTCAGGAGTGTTCCCCAAGCACCAAGTCCCAGCAGTGGCACACACACAATGGAATATCCCAAGCCCACACCTAACCAAGCACAGGCTACAGCATCTCTCCATACTCCTTAAGAGAGCTGGACTTTGTTCACAAACTAAGATAAGAAAGAAACATTTAAAATTTTAAGTGGCATCTTCTGATGTATCAATTATACTTAAAATTTATTAGCAACCTGAAAGACTAAGCTTCAATTAAATTATATTTAGGTGACTTGAGCCAAATGATATTTAGGTGACTGACACTCCTTCCCAGCAACTTTTATTGGACAAAGGGCTTTTCTGCTACACTAACAGGGACACAGTAAAGTTCTGCCAGCCATGAGACACTGCAAAGATGCCAAATTCATTTAAGCAATGTCTCAATCCCAGCTGATGCATGCACCATGGATTTGGCCAAACACACTTCCCCAGGATCAGGTTTAGAGGAGTGACCTTCTCAGCACCAGGACACCCCTCAGGTACCAGCACTGCCCATGACTCATCTGGCCCCAGCCAGGAGGAGGCCACACTGCACAAGGCTCAGCATCAGGGCACTTCCTCAGCCTGGCAACCCCTATTGTGTCTATTACTACAAACTCCCCCAGGCACCATTTTTAGCCACTGCTGGATTTCATCCCTTCTCCCATCCCCCAGCCAGGCTCCAAACCTTGAAGTAACCTTGCTCTGCTCCCCCCCCAGAGACAGCTCCATGCCTGAAACATAACCTCTAATCTTATTTTCTATTTCTAGCATACAATTCACGACCCTTATCCCAATTTTTTAAATTAAATATCCTCCACATTGCACACTCTGCTTCCGACAGTCAGGACAGCGCATGGACTATGTCAGAATTTATAGCCATATGTTTCTTGTTGAGGAAAATTTAACATTACTTTTAAGAGCATTAGAAACAATGTATTTATACAATATAGGTTTAAAGCTTTCTCTGAAAAAGATATTAAATACTGCTGTCAGTACTCCACTGCAATGAAACAGCTTAATTTGTTGGAAGGTTTATCTAAAGACCTTAAAATACAACAGATCTGCACTTCAGAGCAGTTTACAATGCAGAGCATTAACTTCCAGCAATTATTCATACCTTATAGACCATCTATGGACACTAAGTTAAATCCCACAAATTACAGGGGTTTGTTACAAAGCAAATTTCATCTGACACCATCAATTTACAAGAACTGTGATTAAACTTGTTTGGGTTTTCAGAATGACAAAATACGCCATTTGTTTGCCACTGATTCTGTAAAATTTGTTAAAGCCAATTAAAAGTGGCCTACTGGACAGACAGCACCCATCCAGGCCATAAGGGCAGTGGCCAAGACCTCCACTTTTAATTAATGACCACTATCCATAATCCTCTTTCATATTTTTACCAATTATACCTGATCTGTACAGTTGCTAGGGCAAATGTTTTTCCATTAACAAATTCTGCCACAAAAGCACTTTGATACAGAACAGCTCCCAGAGGAATGAAGAAAGGTTCTTCTGTCTCCAAAGTGCTGAAAAACAAGAAGTTTCCAGGACACATCCCAAGCCTGGAGGCTGCAGCCTGACATGGGCAGGCCCTCTGGGAGCTGCCAAGAGGTACCAGCACATCTGTGTTTTCACCACCCCCTCTGTACCCCAAAATGAGGGGTTTCAGTCCCAAAAAGCTCCCCCAGGAGCAGGAGGGAGCGCTGGGCACTGCTGAGCTGTCTGTGCTCACCCTGCACAGAGGGGCCCACCTGGCCCCTGCCTCTCAGGGAACACCTCACTGAAACCCAGGGGGAAAAGGGAATTCTCATGGATCCACACCCCAAAATATTTATAAAATGTTTATATATAATATTTATAACACACCAAGATAGAAGGAAGACTTTCCAAACAAGGCCAACTATTCCAAAATTACTTGATTAATCACAGAATTAGCCAGCCTAGGATGCTAACAACAAAGAAATTGCCTCTAGTACTTCACAAAATTACATTTCAGACATAAACAATTACAGGACAACTTGACCACAGAAGCAAAATTAAGAAAGAGGAATAATCCCTGACCCATGACATTAGGTGTTATGACACGACATGTTCATTTTTTAGATATATTCCTTATCAATGTGCCTGACAATTAATATGGATTGTTTCCCACTGGTTTGCACAGACAGTTCCAGTAAATACCATCAGTTTGTTCTGCTTCTCTCTCCCACTCCTTCAGCTCCCATCCTATTCTCAGCAGGGCATCATTTGAATTTCTTACCAGTTCCACACAAATTGAACAGTGTAAGTAGGAGGACAGCTTCCAGCAATTAAGAATAAAAGTCGATAAGTGAACACAAACCACACTAGAGAAAACCAAGTGTGAGAACTTTTTAAGGGAGCAGAGCTGGATTTTGGAATGGACTGAAAAACAGACAAATTGGGCAGTCAAGAGTCACCTCATTAACATATTTATCCACCACTGGGTACCATGAAACAGAAGTTATCAATGACAGCACACCCAGGAGCAGCCCATGAGATTCATTCCTAGGTGACTCCTGGAGGATAACAATACTTCCATTCCTTAAAAAAAAATAAAATTACACTGTCAACATAAAGAAATACAATTCAGGAGTGCTCCATCCCTCAGCAAAAACATGATGTTAAAAATCCCTATTTTGAATGGCAACTTCATGGAGTCTTCAGGGTCAACATTTGAAAACTTCTCTACCCTACCTCAAAATGAAGACTCAAAGCATCTTAAAAAACCTCACTGAGATTCTCATGTCAATGAATGACAGCCACAAAAATTTATCATGCCACTAGGAAAATATGTGAAAATGTTTTCAAAAGGATACTGTTAGTCCAACGGAAAAAGAGTATCACAACACTGTCCAATAACCCAGCTATTTCAAAACACTGAATTAATTATTTGATGGACACCAGAGTAATAAAAATACACCATTTAAAGAACTAATATAATATTGCCTGTCAATGCAAATATAAGTTAATTTTCCCAGAGTCTCTGCCCTATGAAAGGTACTGAAGCAATTCTAGGTCCTCATCGAGGACAGCAATAAAGTTTAATTTTTTCAGCACTGTTTCCACTCCCATCTTTCACAAACTTGTGGGAACACAGCATAGGTGGTTTCAGTTATGCTAAGAATATTGTCCATTAGTGATAAAGAATGAAACCTAAGTTGTACCAGAGTGAATCCATACCTAACACCATTTTAAAATGATCACTTTGCAGGGAAAGGGCTCCTGGAGCACAGTCATTGATGCAGGCTGGAGCTGCATGCTGATCTGTGCCTTCATTTCCAATAAAGCATTCAGTGCACATTCAACTAAGTCAAAACAAGCCTTTCAACACACAATCGTTTACAGGAAACATTCCAATTACTAATGAGCGCATGAAAAGCTTCGAAGCTCACTGAAAATTTAGCAATTTTAAATTTTTTTTCTGAGAGGAAACCTAAGAACTATTTTTTGAAAAAGAAGCCTTGGACTTGGAGCACTCAAGCATCACCAGGTAGGTCAGTTATCAGAGCAGGGTGAAATGGACACTGACACCAGAGGGCCTGATGGTTTTCTTTGGTATTTAACAACACAGTCATTAAACTCATGTTTAAAAATTAATTTAACAATTCAATTTAAGCTAGTAAGTACATTCATACAAGGATACAAGGTGATCTAGTGCCACTCTATTAGCCACTGTGCCTTGTGCCTGTGCCACCTGCCATGAACTTGCCTGGCACACCTGGCTGAGCTCACACAGCTTCCCTGCAGGGCAGCCTGGAGCCAGCTGGGAGGGAGCACACTGCACAGCCACCCCCTCAAGAACACAGCAGCAATCTTCTATCTGATCACTCATCTCAGATAAGACATTCCCACTACTCACCACTCCCAAGTCCCTCCAGCCCCAGTGGAACCATCCCACAGCAGGTATGGCTCAGCCAGGCTAATTCTGGACAAAACTCAATGGCCACACTGTTCCATAAACAATATTATGGAAACAACAGCTTCCACAATGGCTCTGGAGAAGGTAAGTGATTTATTATTTAGGAAACATTTCTCCTTGCATCTGCTTTAAGATAAGCAGCACAGTAACAGAGCCCAGGGAACAATGCAGTGGTTGGGAAGAACCCTGCTGTTAGACCTTGACATCTAAGGCTGAAATTTCCACTGCAGTTCTTTATTATGTTCTCTATTTAATGATAATGCCCCTTCTTCCACATCTTTTTCCCATTAGGCAGGCTGTGACAAAAACCTGAACTTGTGTGTCCTGTGCCCCTGAATTACTGATGGCAGCAGAAAGTGCCAATGGCTACAGCACAAACCAAAGCAAACAGCAAATGCTTCTGCAGGAGGATTTCCACCCACTCCTGCTCCCCACACTGCTAGTTCTGGAAAAAGTAGGGAACTGTGTTCCTGCTCTATCAATCCCCCTTCCTTCTACACTCTGCAAGGATTTTGCCCTGCTTGTAGAATTAGTCAACAACATCTATATTCTACAAAAGTCTACAATATGCATCTGTAGAAGCCTCTCAGGGAACACTATAATGCATAAACACAGGGATGCCACATTTATTTTCTGCATTTCTATTATAACATGAAGTTTGTAGTTTCCTGCAAATTTTGAACACTAAAAGCATATCCTGCTTTCTTGCTTCCAATTCAACAACACTGGTCTATTTTCAATTTCTTTTCCCTTCTTTTAGATTAATTCCAGCCAGCTTAAACCCCACAGTAATAGACAAGGATCCTTACTACACACTGAGGTATTTATAGGTGTGGTTTTATCCAGAGCAATACAAAATATGGATTCCCTGCATGTACCTAACAATGCCTGTTATGTGCACACCACACCACACATGTTCTGCCCACTGAGGGAGTCGAATTTCTATGAGACATTTTCTCAAAATTTCAAGTCTAGAAATAAATAAAATAATTACCTTCCTTCAAAGCATCCAGTAACACTCTGCAGCTGGAGCAGGCCATACCACTTTGTGCTTTTATTTTATTAGGAACAATGTGTTCTAAAGACAGAATCAGGACTAACCACAATCAGAGTATTATTGGATACATCAAGGGGTTTTATCCTCTGCTACCACTTGTGCATTTACATGAATCAAGGAGAGTTTAAGCAGTGCTTCAGCTGCCTCAGGGACACTAACACACCAAACTGAGTAACAACAGGAAATCTTTTGCATTTTCAGCATGGCAGATTCCTCTCCCCATCTTTCAGCTAATATTCCAATCCTGTCTAACACATACAATCAGGAGAGTTTTATATTGGAATTAAAGCCTAAAGCAGGGGGAAAAAAAAAAAGTAAAACTCAAAGTAAGAACAAAAATAATCACAGGGGAAAAGGAGAGTGACTAGATTCAGCAGCATAAAATACTGAGATGATTCTGTGCCTGGCAATGAAACTGATGTGTTTTTTTAACAAATATCAATATAACAATATTCAAAATTAAGATGAAACTATATTTTAGGGCTCTCAAATGCTATTAGTGAGGCATCCTGCTGCTTTCTGAGTTGTTGCATCCCTATCAGCAAATCACTATAAACAGTATAAAGTCATGCAAAATAGAACCTTAGCTCCTCCTACAGCTAATGTTTTATTCTCTATCTGAAACAGAAAATTCTTCCATGGACTGCTTTTCATATTTTTCAGGTGATTATGCTGGTATTTCTTTGCCTCAAGTTGAAACATACACTCTGTTTAGGAGTCATTTCTATGTCCACACTTTGGTCAAAACAATGGATTTTTGTTAGTCAGAACTGAGACTTATTTACTACTAATAAGAATTACTTCAGTGTTACATTAAGCAATCTCTACTAGTAAGCACCTAGGAGATAACTACTCAATGAAAAAATCTTGTGGTACTGAGGTTTTTACCACATACCAATGTTGTAAATACCTGACTTATCTTATCCTGAATTCACAGAATGGTTTGGGTTGGAAGAGCCTTAAAGCATCTCATCCCACCCCTGCTATGGGTAGGGACACCTTCCATTATCCCAGTTATCCTTGGTAATTCCAGAGCCCATCCAACCTGGCCTTGGACATTTCCAGGGATCCAGGGGAGCCATAGCTTCTCTGGGCACCCTGTGCCAGGGCCTGCCCATCCTCACAGGGGTCATTTCCTTCTAAGATTTCATCCAAATCTATCCCTCAGCCAAGGCAATTCTCCCTTGTCATACCACTACATGCTCTTGTGAAAAATAACAGATTTAAGCTTGCTATTCAGAAAGGAAAGGGTTTTTTACCTAACATGTGTAATTCTAAAAGATTACATTGAAGAGTCTCAATTACTCATTGAGTTCATGACTATGAGCAGCTGCTTTGCTACGTTTCTTACTGCAGTCTTCTCATTTTGAACAAAGAAAAGAAAACAAGAAAAGGAGAGGCACTGCAGTGCAAGTGCAAGTGTGCCACAAGTACCTGCCACAACCTCCAGCTCACCACCAGCCCAGGATGAGGCAGTACCTTCCACAAGGAGGGACACGAAGCAGCAGTTTCAGGAAGAGTCATTTCACCAGTGAAACAAAAACAGGTTCTTCCCTCTACATCAACTACAAAGCATCACTTTTGAAGGATTAGTCCTTTAGATGCTGGTTCTTACCCAAGAGGTACACAACATCTGACCTGCTGTGCTGAACACCCCACAGTTAAGACAAAGGCATCTTACACACACTGATATCTCTAAGTCAATTTGTCAAGTGTTTCCCTCCTCCAAGGGTTATTCTACAGCTGCAATCACCATTCCCTGCCTTTTTTCAGAATATATTAAGTGGGTCCTCTGAGATTACCAGGTTTGGACTGTTCCAGACAGAAACCCACCATCCTCTGGCCAAAACACCACCTGACTGTGACAGTGTAAGGTCAGGGAAAGCCAATAAACTACAGCACTCAGGTCAATGGTGTAATGTAAAAGAAGAAATTTTTTAAAACCCTCAACACAAATCCTTAGTGACAGCTAAATAAGGGATCTTAAGTCCACTAAGCTAACAGTGCTTTGAGGCACAATGAGGTTTTTCACATGCTACTGAGCACAATAAT
The DNA here is from genome assembly GCF_029582105.1 of Oenanthe melanoleuca. Lineage (NCBI taxonomy): Eukaryota > Metazoa > Chordata > Aves > Passeriformes > Muscicapidae > Oenanthe > Oenanthe melanoleuca. The sequence continues at coordinate 18,423,224 of NC_079345.1, forward strand.
CAATACTCACACACAGCTACTTGCATTTTTGCCTCAAGTCTACCGTTCCAAATTATACCAGTTTAACTTTGCTCATGTTAAAATTCATTTTAGAGAAAAATATTTTATGTAGACACAGCATGCAAGATGCCCTGCATTCATACTATAATTTATTTTTCAACACACTGAACATCTGAATCAAAGCACAGCACACCTTCCTAGGAACACTCATGATTCTGAAGACTGGATCACTTACAAAGCTTTAAGTTAAAAAGAAAAGGAGCATGATTATGTAGTGTAGAAAAGTTCATAAACTATACTTACCCTTGTTGTTCTTGGTCATTAATTTCATGTGCAGCAAAATACAATCAACACAGCAGAGAGGAGAACTCATGCTCCAGATCAGAATATATCAAATAACATATGCAAAGAAGACACAATATATTACCTCCCTGAAACCACAAGAATTTTTGGAAAGAAGCTGCCTCATCTGTTGTATAACAATTTCAGAACAAAATACAGATAAAACTCTTTAACAGAAAGCAACTGACTGAAATTCATAATTTTCTCCTGTTAAAAAACCAGTAACAACATATTACATCAGACAGAGAAAAGCACCCACTGGCTGCAATGTGAAGCTGAAAAAAAGCCCATAAAATGTGAATGTCTCAGGAAAAAGAAAAAATTACAACATTAAGCCAAATAAAACCAGCAGTCTTCATCTCTCACACTGCAGAAAGTTAAGGGTCATGAAGGCCTTTCAGGTGAAACACAGCAAAAGATGCTGGAACACAAGAGAAGGCAGTCTACACAGACATTTCCATCAATAACCCCCTAAGTGCAAGGGAATAATGAATAAGAGGGTAAGGACAGAGGAACCTGAAGACCAGTAACACGCCAACTGCCTTAGGTTGCAATGCAGGATGTGACCAGAAATGTGTGTTCCATCACCATCTGCTGAAGCTGGGTGGGCCAGTGACCCTTATCTCTGTGGCACATATTATCTGCTAATGGGCCATGTTTAAAACCAAGTGGGGCAGTCATCTTTATCTTTTCCCCAACCCATCCTCCCTCCAGGAAGATATCATCTGCTGCTGGGCCATTCAGTCCTACTGCATGACTGATAAAATTACATCATCCCACTGGGAGATGCTCCAGCCAGGGGAGGAGCCAAGCCTTTCCTACCTAGATAAAATCTGAGATTTGGAACACCAAGGCAACCTTCTTTCCACTGGGTTCCAGAGGAAAGCCAGACCTTTCCACATCATCCCTGGACCTTCAGAGAAAAACTGCACCTTCTACAGGAGCACTGCTCCAGCTGAACCACATCTGCCACTGCAGGAGGATGCAGCCACCACTGAATGGCACTGCTACCAACACCCTGACTGACTGATGGGGTGTCAGGTTGTAGTCTGACTCTGTCAGTGTTTTGGGATTGTTCTTTGTAACACTGTATTTCTATTTTAATTTTCCTAGTAAAGAACTGTTATTCCTAATTCCCATATCTTTGCCTGAGAGCCCCTAAATTTCAGAGTTATAATAATTTGGAGGGAGGGGTTTACTTTCTCCATTTCAAAGAGAGGCTTCTGCTTTTCTTAGAAGACACCTGTCCTCCAAACCAGGACACCAACCTACAGATGCATCCTCAGAAATTCACTTGAGAAGCTTAGTTTAAAAATGTCACAACCTCCCTAATCAACAAGCTGTGCAGCTGTTTAGGATTATGTATTGTACCTTGAAAGCCAGAGGAGCTCCTCAGCCTTGTCCTCTGCTAGCCTGAGCCAGAGCAATTCCCACACCATGTTCACCTAACACATCTGACCAAAGAACACCCTTCAGAAATGTGCCCAAATATACAGCAACCACCTGGCACTCCTGGCACCTGAGTGACAGCTCCTGCCACCTGACAGGACCTGATGGTCACTGCAATATGGAAAAGGAGGGCACACACAGGAGAGCTCTCATCTTCTAACCCGTGTTCAGTAGAAGCACAAGTACAGAGCAGACCATGGTCATTTGTCTGACTGTCTCAGACAATCCCAATCAAACCTCCTACAACCCAACCATTCCAAAAACCAAGATTGGGGAAAAAAAAACCAAACAAGTTCTTTTCCTGCTGCATCTTCAAAGGAAGAAAATGCACTTTACCCAAAAAACCATTTCCCTAAATCTTGTGTGTCAACTACAGATTTAATCTATTGAACCAATTCATCACCACAAAAATGTAACATTCCTATACAAAAACAAAAAATGTATCATTAGTGGTTTTCAACAGATTTCATATCCAGAAACATCTGCAGAGCAATGCATTCACTTAACCAGTCAAGGAACTTTTCTAACCACTAAAGCAAGCAGCAGATTTACTTCAAAACAGCACAGGTCAGATATACCACTTTTCCACATGGAAAAAGCTCTAAGTGTACTTGACCAGAGACAGCCAAACCAGACCATATACTGTCCCACAAACCAGCAGCTGGTCTTAAAACTGAAATAGTCATTTATGTGAAAGACAACATTTAAATCAGGGTCGATAACTGGACCTGAAGAATATCTTTGCTAAGAAGGTATGAACAGGTCTTGTTAAATTCATGGCCAATTTTATATAAAATTTGCTAACTATCAAAGTTAATTTGCAATACCTGCCTGAAACTTTATAAGGTTTGCTCCTCTTTGAGAATGGAATGAGGTCAAAGTGCTGAATTCAATATCACAATCTGCTGCCCTGGAAATTATTGCAATGTTTACACAAAGAAGTTTATTATGAGATCTAATAGGATTGCTCAAAAAAAAAAAAAAGTTTTCATTCTCCTTCTGAAAGCAATACAACAGACAGAAAGGCTCTTTTGAGTAAGGACTTTTCCAACATTTTAATACAGAACCAAGCATATTCCCAAAAGCAGAATATTGCTATAACATGCTCTGTTTTTCAGGGTTTGGTTCTAATAACTGGCATTTCCTTCCAGGACTCCATACATTTTTTATCAGCATGAAACAAAAATAAGCCATGGAATTAGAAATTCACATACACTTGCATTATTTTAGGAAATTTAATTTTTAGTTGACTTACCCAGCTCTTCTGTATATAACCTTCAGCAATTTCTCTTCAGAAACAGCCAAAACAAGTGTAACACTACCAAAGCCTTAACCTTCTTTCTATCAGAAGATGTGCACCTATTTACACTGGTGGAAGGACAATTTATTTTGCACTGTGTGTCACTAAACCATGCCCAGTTTGCTCTCTGTACATAAAAAATATCCAAGTACCCACTCTCACCTCTGCTCTCCTGCCAACAACAGCAGACTTAGTTTCATCTGCACCACTCACAACTGAACTCAATAAAACAAAATTCTGATCATTACCAAGTCTCTTCATTCTCTTTTATCTAGTAAATTGAAGGCTTTAGTTTTTCCTAAAGAACACATGCATATTTAGCAGAAGACCTATTTTTCATCATCATATTAAAGTTTTTGATTGCATCGCTTGCAAACCCTCATCTCATAGAGCAATAAGTGTTGATATTATTATTATTTAAATTATTTAATTAAATTACTTTATTATTTAAATATTTGCAAGCTGTGTTGCTCAGCTGAAAAACCACAAATACCTAACTATGTCTTTGGTAAGAGGCTAAATAAAGTTTATTCTGCAGCTCAGACACATGCACTGATGAAGCAGGATTCTGTAAAAATGTCTTTGCAAAGTTTTAGTTAAAGCTGTTCCACACTACCAGGCCTTAACTCCTGCTTGGACCAAGAACTGCAGACCACTCAACATAAGCAGCATTGCTACTCTCCCCTTCCACCAAGTATCTTCTCTCCTTAGGATCTTCCCATCTTTTACAAAACACAGTGATGAACACTAGCATTCATTTTTACCTGCATTGGACAAACATGGCTTATTCTGAGCATTTGCAGATGACAAACTTATCTTACACCAAAGTCTCCCTGAAGAAGAACATACAGAACAGCAGTTTTAGGTACCCTCTTCCTCCTTGTATTCTTCCTCCTTGCACATAATACAACACCATCAGTGCAAACAGCATCCTGAGAAACATTTTGCAATGCTCACGTTACATTCCTCAAACCTTTTGGAGTCTGGCACAGAATTACACCTCCCCACTGTGATCCTTGCCCTGTGATTCCCCAGCCTTTTGCTGCACCTGTGAGGATGCAGACATGAGAGGAGCCTTCCAAGAGGAGGAGTGTTTCTGTGTGTCCTTCCTAGGCACTACAGCTCTCTCTGCTTTTCAGCATTTTTGTTACATGATCATATAGAAAGAATATCTGGCTTCTTCAGGTTGAGATTGCCAGCTTCAAATATTTTTAAGGAACTTTTGAAAATATTACCTTCTACTTAGACTTTTAGGAAGCAATACTTAAAAGATCTCCAGATTTTCCTGGAATGTGAGCTGCAGACATTCAGGTGCTTTATCTTTCCCCAGGGAAGTTCTTGTGCTTGGACTCAAAGTGTTCCCAGGTACACAGCCAACTTTTGTAATATGTACAGAAGAGCAGGAAGTTCAACTTTCATTAAAAAATACCTAGGAACATTGCCCTGAATATCCTGGTATGAGACAAATCATGTGGACACGCTTCAAAGGATCTAATTTTACCCCAGTAAATCCAGAGGAATTCCCAACACCATCCAGAAACTCACAAACATACCAGTTATGACAGTCAGGTAATCTACTTGGGAAGCTAAAAACACTCAGTTACTGACAGGATTAGAGATAAATTTCTTTGGTAGACAACTCTCACACGAATGAATGACACTACAGATGCCTGTGGAGAAAAGGAAAAAAGGTCCCCCATGGCCCCTTCCTCCTGCTCTTGTCCTACCTTCTCCTCTACAACTCATTCTATACACTGCTTCAGAGTTCCCAAAATGTGCTAAAATAAAGCATTAAAGAAACAAAGTTCAGTGTTATTATTATTTTAATGACGAGAAACAAACTTTCTCTTACATTCAGAAGCTGTTTAGGCTGAGGACATTTTTTCTGTTCCCAGATTGCAGAGTACACGACACAGAGCCCGAGGAATTTTCTATAATTGGATAGTACCATTTAAATGTCAGCTTTGAGTGCACAACTAAACAAGAGTCACACCTAAAATACTGTTATTAAACAGCCAGTTGACATGTTCCCTTACAGCATTCTAACCAGCACATAGGTAGTGTGAGGAAAGAATAAAAATAGAATAACTCAACATGAGGAGTGACCAACAGGGTGGTGGAAGAATTTTCCTGTTGAAATTTTCCAAAGAATCTGTCTTTTGCAATGCTGTTGTACAGAAATGCTTATTAGAAAATGTTAATGCCTGACAAGTACCCCACTGCAATATGACTTGATAAACCAAAACAGAGTCCTGTTGACCCCAAATCCCCAATCACTTAAAAAAGAAGAAAACTGTTAGGAACTGATAGACACTCACTCACCTGCCCAGCAACAAAAGACCATGAAGAAGGAACAATGAAAATCTAGTTAGCCTAAACCAGAAAATACTCATCAGGTATTTCAGGGAGAAAATGTTACTAAAAACATCAGCAGGAACTGGTCACTATTTAGGGAGGCATTGTAAAGATGTTTCCCAATACATTATTTTGTCTGATGTGACCCTAACAGTAAAACATGGGCACTTACTCTACAGCCAAAATTTTTTGATGTTTTTTATTTGCTTTTTAGCTAATACAGCAAAAATTCTATCTACCAGTGCTGTTGTGTTCTCCTACGAGGGCTTTCCTTAGAAGGAAGAATATTTATTTCCTTAGTGAAAATGGCTCTTCAAAGCCAAGTCCTAGAATATCACACTTCCAACTTGAGTTGGATAAGCTGCCGTATGTTATCACCAGACTGAAGCCAATTTGCCATCGATGGAATGCAGTATCACAGCTGGGAAAATGCCTGACGTGCTGCACAGCCTCTCAAAGATGCCTGAAAGCCTCACAGAGCCTCAGCTACTCCCACCTCAGACCCACCCATGCACTCAGACATCCTGGGACAGCCCCAGCTGTACCTGGAGTCCTTTGCATTCCCCTTTTCAGCCCTTTTCTGCCATTCTTCAAAGTTTGACCAGCATTTCTAAACCTTCCATTCTGCCCTCACACACACTCACTCCTTTTTCTTTTACTCCAAAGCACTCCAGCCTGAATCCCTGCAAGCTGTTTTGCCACATGCAAAGCTAGTGACCTTAACAGAATCACACAGATCAATTCCCCAAAATTTATCTTAATTCATTAATTACAGCAGGGTAAGGCAAGATTGATATTCCAAGACCACAGCTCTCAAAACAATTTGTCTTGTCACATTAGAGCTCTTCAAAGTGAAACACATCTCATTACCACCAAAAAAGTTTCATTTAAAAAATCTTTTTTTATCCCCTCCTTGTTTTAATTACCATTTTGACAAAATTCAAGGACTGGACTAAACCAATTTATCCACAGAACACTACAAGACTGGAATGCTATCAGACCAAATTGGCAATTAACCTGCAAAGCAGAATTTGTGAATGGAATGTGTCCTCTTCCCCCACACACACCTTAAGGGTTTCTTTGACAGCTGGGAGGACAAATGTCTAAACAGCTCCTGATGTAAAATTGTCTCGAGGTACATAAGCAGCAGAAGAGAAGAAACACAAAGCCAGAGGTGCAACAAACACAACTCCAAGCTTCTTCTCAGTGAGTTTGGAACCTATCTTTAACATATTCCACTTAATTTTAAAAATATTTTTTCATCCTACAAGCCAGAGTTTCAGATTTTACAGGTATCAGGACACAGGACCACCTATGGCTTAGATCCACAGTCCCCATTAAGTTTCCAGCACATACAAAACCCACACAATGGCCCAGGAGCAGGGGATTGCCTGCAGCATGTCACCACCCTGCTGCCCAAAGGCTGGGAAGGGTATCCAGGCAGCACCAAGCTCCAGGAGGAGCAGAGCAATTACAACACAGATTTTTGTCAGGCATAGCAGAGCCAATCACCCTCGGAGCCAGCCCAGCACAATGCCCTGTGGTGAGGTTACCCATGCTGCTGGAAATGTCATCTTTCATACATGATATAAACCCCTTCTGTAGCTACTAACAATACCCTGGCACTGTTTGCAACACGTGGGGTGTTGCACTGGCTAACACCAGTAGTAAAGTTCTATCTACCTACAATCACCACAAGAAAATACTCACTGCAGCAAGTTCTGGATCTCCCTGTGCAGTTATCTGTGCACCCATCAGACACTTCTCTAAAACTCCAGAAACACCTTGAGATCACTGTGAATAAAGGAGCTCTTTTCATACAGCACAATTAGTCATAGCAGCAGTGATAGCTATTTTGAGCAGCACCCATTAATCACTATCATTAGCAGGATTTCTGGTGTACCAGCATTCATTGTACCCAAGAACAAGTCTTTTCCTATTACAGTACTACTACATAAACAAAAGCAGCAGCAGCACAATTTCTCTTGACACAACCCTGTTTTGAGCAAGGCAAGTGGCAGCACTTGAAATGACAGTCAGTGTCAGGTTTAAAGAAAAGCTTAGGTAGGACAGAAAAATACAATTGTTCTGCTGCAAAGAAAAATCGGCCATCATTTGTATGCTGGGGGAGAAGGGGTGTTGAAAAACAATAAATAGTGGGAAGAAGTGGAGAATAAAGATCTCAAGCTGGAGATAGAACACTCTCAGAAAAATAAGAGGCCAGTGACCAAATCCAAGCTGATGCCTAAGAAGCAGAAGAAACCTAGACTTCACTTTTAAACATCAGTAGTGTATATTTGCCTTATTACATTTTATTTACCTGTTAGCCAAATTTCAGTCACAGAATGGACTTTCAACTTGAAAAATATTCTCCATCCACATTATTCCTGGTTTCCTAACCACCCTGAGTAACTCCTGATGCAGAATGAGAAAGTCCAGCAGCATTCCTGCCTTACACTGATGGAGGAAGCAGCAAAAGATGCATGGAAAAGCAGTGGCTCTGAGCTGCCTCCAGCTGGGTTCCTCCAAGCACCAGGAACAAGTACATTTGACCTGAAACACACCTTCATTAAATACTTTGTAAGTTCTGCTGGGAAGGAAAGAACAGAAAATACAGGAAGAAAGAAAAACCTTCTGCAAGTCTTGAACGTGGAAAACTCGCCATTCTTTACAGAAGGGTCCGGCTTTATCTTCTGTAGAAACATTGCCTGGTAGAAGACTCGAGCCAAGTGCAAAATCGTGTTGGTACCCATGACACACAAACTGCACCTGTGCACATACCAAAATGGGCCAACACTGCTGATCCCATGAGCTGCATACCAAAACCTTCAAGTGGCCAGGAGCCACACAACACACAGCACAAACCTCCGAGAGGTGAGGAAGGGGAGCTTTGGCCGCCCGTGCCCACAGAAAACAGAAACAGCTCCTCAAGAGCACCACTTTGCCGAGGAACCAGAAACATCCAGCAACAATAGCCTCAAAACGCACAAGGCCGGCAGTCCCAGCCGCAGTCCCACTTCGGGAGCCAAGCCTCACCCTGTGCCAGCCCAAGTGGCTGAGCCACCCAACACCGAGTTTATAGCAGCGAGGTACGGCCGCTTCACAGCCCAGACAGCTGTGCCTCCATAAAAACAGTAATGATAACAACAACGGCCAGTTGATACCCATAACTACGTTTATAATCTCACATAAAACAAACAAATAAGACCTTCTGAGCGCTTTCAAGTTCCTAAGCCAACCCGACAAACACATACCTCCACCACTTCCTCTCCACTCAACGAATAAAACCCCTCAAGCAGGGAGAAGCAAGGGAACACCAGTAAAGTTTTAAGCTATAGCCCAAAATGCGTTCTCCCCTTGCTGGCAGCTACCATATGCACACAAGCCAAGGCTGGGCAGCACCAGGCGGCACTGGCAGCTCGCACCAGGTGAGCGATCCGGCGGCAGCCCTGCAGCGGCCGGGCACGCCGCTGCCCGCAGGCCCGGCCGGGGCGCGGAGGGGCCGCGGAGCCCCGAGCCCGGCCGGCTTTGGGCGGCGCCGCTGCCGCGGAGCTCCGGCCCGGGAGAGGCCGCGCGGCGGGGCCGGGGGCCGGCGGGGCCGGGCCGGGCGGGCGCCTCGGGTCACCGCGGAGCAGGAAGGTGCGCAGGAATTCCCGCAGGCGCACTCCCGGCCCCGCCGCGCTGCCCGGGCTGCCCGCACACGGGTCACGGGGGGGCGGCCGCAGCCCCGACACCGCCCCGGGCTGTCCCCGCCGCCACGGCCGGCCCGGCCCGGCCCCTCCGCGGCACCGCCGCCTCGCCTGCCCCCGGCCGGGGCTCCCCCCCGGCCGCAGCCCCCGCCGGCGCCTCCCGAGCGGCCCAGGGGCTGCCCCGGCGCTGCCGCCCTCCGCGCCGCGGCTCCCGGTGCCGCGGGCGCTGCCAGCGCGGTGCCCTCACGGCCGGGCCCGCGGGCCGCGCTGCGGGGCCGGGCCGGGCCGCGGGCTCGGCGGGGTCGGCGCGGCGCTCACTCACCTGCCCGCGACAGCCCCGGGCCCCGCGCCGAGCGCTCCGGAAACGGCGGCGGCTCCGCCGGGGCCGGGGAGGGGCCGGCGAGGGGCGGGAGGAGCCGCGAGTGACAGCGGGAAGGGGCGGCGGGAGCGGCGGGCGGCGCCGGCCGGGCAGCGCGGCGGGGAGGCGGCAGCACCGGCGCGGAGGGACAAACAGCCTGAGGGGCGGCCTGGAAAGGGAGAAGGGCATGAATCGATCAGTGAATGTTTTATATGAGCTCAAAATTGTGAAGGGTCTCACGCTTTTGTCTTGGGGTCAGATGCTGTCCCGATTCAGGAGAGCGGTTCGAGACGGAGATCGCCGGCGGCACCTGCGAAGTTCTTTATTCCTTTTCTGTCCAAAGTCTCTTGCTGAACAAACTGCGAGGTTCAACACTGGTGTTCAGTGCATTTATTTGGGAATTAAGTAAAACGCACAAACATCATCTCAAACTGGTCCCTTTGACATAATTGTCAAGGTGCTATCTGCTTTAGGAATTGTTCAGAAATAGGCCTGGTCTGGGGTGTGAGTTTAAACTGGTTTCATATTATTTCTCAGCCTTAATGCAGGTTTTATACAGAAAAGTTTGCCATACAAAATGATGCATTTTCAAATCCTATTTCCACAGAAAGAGCCTCTGTTAATCCTGTCTTCATTAGTAAAAAGTGATTGCTTTTTATTTACATTACTTCTTTACAATCTTACATTTTAAATGGAACAAGAATTTAATAATGTACAGAAATGTCTAGTAAATATAGAAAATAAGATAATGTGTAGTAGGAGGAGAGTAGTTAAAAATTGTTGAAATACATGTAAGCAAAAATTTTGCTCACAGGGCTAAGCATCCAATCATCTGGCTCTAATTCCCCCCCAAAAAAAACCCCAAACCCACACACTTGGATAGGATACTCATTAAGTGAAAATAACAGTAATTTCAGTGCTGCTAATCAGAAAACTCTGTGGGAAGAAGTGAAATTGTCAATTTATTGGACACCTTGTAGCCACAAGCTAGAAATAGTCCTGAAGCAGCGTCTGCGGGGAGCTGCCTAGGAGCAATCTGTGGCTTTGTTTCCTTCTCCAGAACAGATGGTTGCTGGCAGACCAGGCTCCTCATCAGTGCCTTCCCTCTGAACTCTTCTGATTCTTGCATGTCTGCTAAGCATGTCTCTTCCTAGTGAATTTAGTCCTCAAATTAAGAGATACCTGGGAAATACTTGGAAAGGCACAAGGTAACAGAAGGCTGCCTTATTGTTGGCTCCTTAAAAAGAGGTGTTGAGGATTCTTTACACTGGAGGAGTACAATAAAGGGTTGGAGGTAGTAATTTTTTACTTTTTTTTTTTTCTGCTTTTAACTAAATGGTTGCTGAAACATTGATAAAAAAAAAAAAAAAAAAGATTAAAAGACTGATGAGGTTTCAGCAAGGTTTTGTTTGGATGAAGGTACAGCTACGAAGTAGAAAAACTGAGTGTAAAGGAAGTCAAAAGAAGCTGAAGAGGAAGGGAAAGAAAAAATAAAATACTGGGATGAATTTTCCTTCCTTCCAGGACATATATTGAGGCAAGACCTAAAAGCAATCTAAAAAAACCCACAAAATGCCTCTTGTTTTTTTGGTTTAACCTTGTTTTGCTTTCGTTTTTTTCAGGAATGAAGAGGGAGATATTAACACACTCAAACAGACATATATTTTTGGGGATGCTTATCTTCCCTAGCTGTGGGGAGCAGGGTGGCCCATCTGGAGCAGCTCCTGAGGAGCTGCAGTGTTGGTGCTGAGCTGTGTCAGCCTGAGCAGTGCTGCAGGAGGACACAAAGCCAGGAGTGACCCAGACAAACTCTGCACTCTTCTTGGGTTTGCTGCATGTCCCCTCCAGGCCTGGGCACAGCAAGCCTGGCTCTGCTGAGCTCTTGCTGCCTGCCCTGCTCTCCAGGGCCCCTCTCCTCTCCAAGCCACGTCCCCTGAGGTTCCTGGCCAGCTGAAGAGTGTCATGTGCTGCTTGTCATGTTCCTGGGGAACAGCTGGGAGTGCTGCTGCAGGAGCTGACACACCACAACTCTTTGAACCATACCCTGTTTTACCAAAATGCAGTTTTACTAAGAGATCCCAAAACAACACAAGCTATGCTGACTGAAGTGCACAGTGTTCACAGGCAGAAATCTGTTCTACAGACCCAGTCTCAACAGTTCAACACACCAATGTGTTCTTTCACACTATCTGGAGGTGTCCAAATATGCTCCTGTTTTGTTATCCTACTGATTTAATTGTATTCAGTGGAGCATGCAGAAATTGGTTCTGTCAACACTAAGAGTGGAGTTACACACCATAGTCATATTTTTTATTTTGACTCCCTGGATTTATTTACATATTGTTATGAGGATTGTTTTTACAGTGCTGCATAACAACTTTTAACACGTAATATCTCTAATGAGCAGACATCTCATTTGAAATTTACTGCAGATTAAATTTATAGATTAAGAACATAAAGGCACAAAGGACTTGTAAGAATCCTAGCCCCAAAGTTAGTATATCTTGCCAGATGGCAGGAATTTTAGACAGACTATGAAATAAATAGGAAGTTCACACTTCCTGATACAAACAGGGCATGAAAACATGCAATTCAGCAGAGTGTATAATAACCAGTGCAGAATAAAGTGGAAACTATCAAGGTGGTGTAGGTATCTATTATGACATTGTACCTTAAAATTATTTTCCTGAGGTCTTACAATCTCATTTTTACTGAGAAGTCTATTTTTAAAATTTTCTGAATTCTACTTTGAAAGATGGTAGTATGATTAACGATTCAGTAAAGTCCTGTGTAGATCAGCATAGAATAGACATATTCAGTTATATTTATGTTTTCCCCATTGATGTTACATATATGTGAAAAGTGTTTTCCAAGACCTCCCTTGAATAGGAAGGGAAGGAAATCAGTTCACAGTTTAAACAAAAAAATGTAGCAATGCTGTTTAAAAAAAGAGGAAAGCAGCTTTGAAACATATTATAAGTGCAACTCAATGTCACCGGCTGTAGGAGGAAGAAATCATTAAAAAAAAGCAGCAATGGCACAATAGCCATGTACAGATGTTAATAAGGATATGCCTATCAGCAAGGTGTGGGATAAGATTAGGAGGATGAACGTTAGTAATATAATCCCTAAAGAGTGTGTTAAAGGAAAAACCTAATTAACAGGAGGTTGTTTTTGTTAACCAGATGGAGATACATTTTGGAAAAGGAAATGTGGGGAAGCCCAGGATGGTTTTGAAAAACAGACATGACCACTAATGTCCCATTGTATCAGCAGTGATTTTCCCTTTGTGGTTGGTAATTACTGTGAGGGCTGTGGTGAGAATATGTTGCATTTGCAGTTGAGCAGCAGCAGTGCTGCCCTGGGGCTGGGCTGTGTGTGCAGTGCAGTTGAGCAGCAGCAGCAGTGCTGCCCTGGTGCTGGGCTGTGTGTGCAGTGCAGGATGAGCAGCAGTGCTGCCCTGGTGCTGGGCTGTGTGTGCAGTGCAGGATGAGCAGCAGCAGTGCTGCCCTGGTGCTGGGCTGTGTGTGCAGTGCAGGATGAGCAGCAGCAGTGCTGCCCTGGTGCTGGGCTGTGTGTGCAGTGCAGGATGAGCAGCAGCAGTGCTGCCCTGGGGCTGGCTGTGTGTGCAGTGCAGGATGAGCAGCAGCAGCAGTGCTGCCCTGGTGCTGGGCTGTGTGTGCAGTGCAGGATGAGCAGCAGCAGCAGTGCTGCCCTGGGGCTGGGCTGTGTGTGCAGTGCAGGATGAGCAGCAGCAGCAGTGCTGCCCTGGGGCTGGGCTGTGTGTGCAGTGCAGGATGGGCAGCAGTGCTGCCCTGGTGCTGGGCTGTGTGTGCAGTGCAGGATGAGCAGCAGCAGTGCTGCCCTGGTGCTGGGCTGTGTGTGCAGGTGCAGTTGAGCAGCAGTGAGCACACAGCTCTGGCTGGGGCTGTGCTGTACAGTCTGTACAATGTGTCACAGCCTCGTGGCCATGGCCTGACCCACTCCTGTTGCCTGCATGTTAGACAATGCAGGCATACATGTAGGCAAATCGGCCTTCTAAAAATACATTTCACAAATCATCCATTCCAGCTGCCAGGGCGAGAGCAGTCCTTTTGTCCTGCAGCCCTGGACGACGAAAATCCCATTTCAGACAAATTAAATGTAGTCCTTTGCTGCCTGCCAGGAAAGCTGCTGACCTGTGCTTTATGGCCTCGGTGCTCTGCTCCACTGTTGTGTCTAACCTGAGGCTCAGCACACGAGCTGGCCTCTTGCCCAGAGCCTCTGGAAACAGCACCAACTGGCAAAAGCAGGCGTGGGCAGAGCCCCCAGTGCTCTCTGGGGCAGCTCCTGCCCTGTTCCTCCAGAAGGCCAGTCCCACTCTGGAAAAGCTGAACATGGCTGGCTATAAATGCCCACATAAAAATAAAAATAGGGGCAATCACCTTTTCTTGTCAGACAAATCAAAGATCCAGGTCACCTTACAAAATGTAAGCCATACTTGTTATAGGCAAAATAAATAAATATATAGAGTATATTTAACCTCAATCCTGCATGGATCAGTCCAGTTTTGATCAAACTGAACTGAGGCCACTGACTTCAACTGACGCTGGATGTGTCCCATGACCTTCTGGTTTATATATTTAGACTCCCCACACTAATCTTCTCTTCTACAGGTCTGATGTCATCACCATTATTATAAGCAGAACTTGTGACTTGATTGACAGCAAACAACCTTTCCAAAAAGTAGCCAAGGAGTAAGAGTGTTTTGTCAGAGTGACATATGATCATGACTGCCTGCAGTCCATTTTTGTTTACAGGCAGTGGAAGAATTTCAGATATTTATAAGGTCAGTGTCCCTAGTCCAGAGAAGAAGGAGAAGATGTGTTTGGTTTTAAATTGTTGTTCTGCTTAAAAAATGGACTTCCAGTTGGGCTTGAATGAAGAACTGGGCTGACGTAAATGCTTTGCCTGTTGCAGCCTGGAATGGGCTGCTCCCAACTGCACACACAAAGGGGTCACTGGCATGCCATAGTTTTGCTTTAGGAAGTCAAATACTTAAACATATGCATAATTCTTTTTGACTGTCTGGTGATTCAGATGTCTGGGATCTCATTTTGCTTTTTATTTTGAAAACTTTCACAAAAAAGGAATCAGCTTGCAAAACCACAAAAATGAACTTCTCAGCCAGCTGTGGTAAAATAGTTTTCATGGCCATCTTGATACTGGAAAAATCTTTATATTTAAAAAAAAAATCATTCTGATGAGTAATAAATTAACATGGATTCATTATTAGTAAGGCATTAGCAGTTGCCTTACAACTGTTCAAGGTATGCTGCAAACACAGAGGTGCTGAGAGAATAGTTGTGAGACAAAAGAGCTGTTGGCATTCAGTCACACTAGAACTCAGACTATTGTTTTTAAACAGATATGCTGCAATATGCAGATATGTGGGAGAGAGAACTAGACTGATTTTTTTCTGCTAAATTTGGCATTTCAGTAATATGGCGCTCTAAGCTTTGACAAAAAGTAAAATGTAAATCTATGTAACTGACCCCACTTATTTTATAATTAATTCTAGAACATTTATAAGCAGCTATAGAAAAAAATAGTGTCCATTCTACTAAATATTAGAAATTAGAGGCTACCTACCAAATAATGTGCTTGTTTGACCTTGTTCAACTTGATTCCACTAAAGTGTTGTGTATGTTTCAGGTAACAAAATTCCACTTTTTAGTAAGTGCCTTATATTGGATATAAAATTGTTATTTTAAGTCTATGCTAAATGTTTTACCATAAGAATGGTAAATTTTATTTAACTTATATTAATATAAATACACAAAAATAATACATGTTTATAAATTAAATATAAATATTTAAAGTGGTCTAGAAAGAAGCCTAAATGGTAGTTTTAAATCATTTCCATGTGGTAATTCCTGCAACATGGGATTTCTGCAGGGGGACTGGATAGGAGCCCAAATGCTATTGCATTGACTTAGTTTTTGTCAGGGCACTGTAACAGAGGCAACTAAATTTTAGCTGCCTTGGTGATACTGTTATTACCTTTCACCTATACAGATTTTTATTGTGGGAGACTGCCAAATAAAGAGTAATTTTGTAATTGAGACATGGAATTATGAAAGTAGTTTGAACAGGAGGATAAGAGGGAAACATATAAGTTAATATTCCATGGCTGAAACTTTGCTGAATTACTTGATAACACAGAGAAAAGTGTAGTAGATTCCTCATTAATTACTGAAATGCTCAGTGTTTCACTGTGTATCATAGATCCATCTATGCCTGAGATTGGGATGTAAGGAAGCTCCTCAGAGGAAGGCAGGAATCCACTTCAGGAACAAGCTGTGAGACTGACAATGCTCCTTCCCCAATGGCTCCTGCTGAACCTGCCATGCAGAGCCTCTTCTGGGTGTCCTGTCCAAGCCAGGCCAGCTCTCCTGGTGACATCATGAAATGGGAGATGCCCATGAGCCCACAGCAGAGCTTTGGCCACCTGTCTGTCCTGTGCTTGAGAAGGCATTCAGGATGTTGACAGAGAAGAGTGGGACTTACCTACTAAATCTTGGCAACCCAGGCTCGTCTGTTTTCCATGGGAGAGTGCAGCCCTCAGTGCTTGATTGGCTGAGGACCATTTTCCTCTGGCTCCAACAGGAGAACCAGCATAGGTGACCTCACTGGCTGGTTTCAGGTTCCTGATTTGTTTAGTCAGCTTCCAATGCCTTCATGCTTTCTCAGTGACTGCTGCCAAGAGTGTACGTGGTTTGTTTTTATCATCGGCCTCTGTGGGGCCAGGCTCTCCTCACATCTGATACCAGGTTTGAGCTTGCTCCCCTCACCACTAAACTAAAGTTCATGATACAGTGCCCAGCCTTTTTTTTGTTTGTTTGTTTGTTTGCCTGTTTTCTCTTTAAGCTTTGTCAGCAAAAATGGTACCCAAGTGGCTGTGTTATTAGGTACAGATATCCTGCACTGCTGGACACATGCCAGGGATGCAGAAGCAGAGCTCACAGGGGTTATGGTTCACTCTGCTGTTGTCTTTTCCACAGCCCAGAAATTCCACAGTTGAAAATTAAGGGCTACCAGAAGTTATTTCTCTGGCATCCCACAAAACTGAGATCCTGTGTGGATACTGGTGAAAGCCAGGGAAAGAAGCAGCTTGGATTTTCTCAGACTCAAGGCAAACATAAGAGAAAGAATTACAGCAATGGTTAAGCACCTGCTGGATGTGTGAGAGACGTGATGTTTCCATGAAAGCGTGTTTGCCAGGGGTGTCACCCTCCTTGCACCAATGAAGCCACTTCTGCCCTTAGTTCCACAATCTACTCTATAACAGTGTAGTTTGTTTCTTTAATAAAGGGCTTCTTGCTTCTCTTCTGCCTGAAGGAAGTCTTGCTGCTACATCCTTTTCACTGCTCTCCTAGCCCAGCAGCAACAATCCTGCAGGTGCAGCAGGCAGAGAGATGCCCTCGATGTCTGAGTGACTGCTTAGTGGTGCTCTCTGCATCTCCTGTCTCAATTTCTGTGCCCTCCTTGTTTCAAAAGGCACATGCAAGCCTCTCTATTGTCTTTGGGCTCCAAAGGTCACAACTCATCTGTCGATATAAATTGTGTGCAGCTTTATTGAAATTGATAATTGTGGTTCCCAGCTCTTCTGCATGACATCTAATCAATTGCAGTATTGCAAAAGAAGGTAAAATAAGATGTATCAGACTATCAGATCCCAGTTGTGCCTGGTGTGAGAAGCAGCAAACAAACCAGCAGTCCCACCAGAACTGCACATATGAATTATGCAACTCTTGTGTGAGTTGTCACGTCTGTGAGCATGGGGGACTTTGAGACAAGAGCCCCGTGGTAGCAACTGACAACTGAGGGAAGGAAGAGCTCCCTTTGTGTGTGCCCTGCTAAATAATTCAAATACAAGATAAACAGTACCTATAGATGCATCTTTTTTTATTTCACAGTAATGAAATGTTCTAAGTCAAATATGTGTATTTCAGATCCTTTTAGGCACCCATCAAGCCACCAGTTACTAAAAGATAAGGGAGATAAGACAAAGTGATCAAATTCTATACATCAGTTGTTTTCTGTTGTTGAGTTTTCATATGTTAGCTTTTCTTTCAGAATTCCAAGAGTAAGGAAATTATATAATTCTAGCAAAGTTAAGCTTTGATAGTGGTATTGAGTGTCAACACACTGTATTCACATCTCAAGAATCATTGTAATTCAAGGAGCTGGAAGATAAGAAGGCAATAAATAATAGGATACAGGGTAAGGTCTTCTTCCTTTGTAATGAGAAAATATTTCAGCCACAGTGATGTAGTTGACAAACATTTGGTTTAGCATAAAAGAAAAAGGAGAAGAAAAGAGATTGAAATGCATAGCCATATAGGAAACAAAAAACCTAATTAATAAGTAGTCACAAAAGCAGTGGAAAACTTCTCCCATAGTGTCCTTAAATTAAAATGTAAAACATGCATATGTATCCTCCAATCTGCTTGATGCTGTTTGTAGAGAATAAATAATCTGTAGATTTGTTGGAGAAACATGATTTGCTATTTCCTGGAATAATTGCCCACAAACATGAGCTTGATCTCTGTGTTAAACCAACGTACTGTTGCCTGTGTATGGAGGATGATCCCTGGTGGGATGGTTAGAGAAAAGTCAGATTTGGACATCAGACACACATGTCCCTAGCAGGAGTTGGGGTTTTCTCCTCATATGGGTTAAAAACCCACAGACCATCTTCAGAGTTGCTAATTTAGGCCTTTCTGATTGCAAGTTCCAGGCAGCTTCATGTTTTGCTCCATCTTATAATTCTAGGAATGGTGGGTTCCTGAGAAAAACAAGCTCATAAGACTTTGGAACTCTCTCATGGTTTCTGTGCACGCAGAATTGGCAAACCAGCACAGAACATAACAAGAATGAAGTTCAATCTGTAGTGGTTTTACACCCTATGTTTTTAAGAGTCTGCAATAATTTTTCTGAAAACATAGGAACAGAAATCCTTGTCAAGCTGTTTTCTCCAGCTGCACAATGGTACACATGTAATTTGGGGATTTTCTGCTATAAATATAGTAGCACTAGCAAAAGCTTGTAAGCTTCAGTCATGTTTTTTTCTTAATGATTTTAAAAATCATGGTGCTGCCCTTACAGTGAGATCCATTTGCACATAGATCTTATTGAAAGCCCAGGACCTGCAGTTAGTATGATTCCATTCTTACCTAATCACATTCCCATTCTACATAAAATGAAGGTGGGAATTTGTTTCAAGGTCAGCAATTTATTTAATGATAATAATATTTGTAAACATCCTCAAAATCCTATTCAAAAGGAATTTGATGACCTCAAAAATGCAAAGATCTGGAGAGTTTATGCCCTGAAAAATTGGTTAGTGTCATGAATGATGAGGTATGAAGTTGTATCTGGAATTCAAGGACCTGCAGTTATTTGCAGTGGAGTAATTTTTGCCCCCTGTATGACCATACCTTTAAATTCAGTCATCTGATAATACAGACAAGCAAAATCAAACAGGCAGGTAGTTCAAACAGAATAGAAAGAACAGCAGTAACTCGTAGATCTTTTTGAAAAGACTCAATCTATAGAACCAGGATGTTAAAGAGAGAGAGTCTGGCAAAAGAATTAGACTCATGTGATATGCAGAGGAAAAAATGTCAACCTGAGGGTAGCACCTTCAGGAACAAAATCTCCATTTCCAGAGAAACTTCCTTGAACTGAAACAAGCTGCAAGATGGGCTCGTTTCTTAAAATATTAATAGTAAACTTGGGTGAGACATTCTTATTATGCTTTCACTGATGCAAATTCATTAAATTGCAACTATAATAAATCTTGAGACATTAAGTTTGTAACAAAATATCAGATGGTTGTTTCTGGGTTTTCTAAGACCCTGAGATCTGTTTGGCATGCAGCTGAACCATCATTTATCTTTGCTGACAGCCCAGTTTTCATTCCCAGGCTTTGTGCTGCTGTGCACCAAATGACACTGTCCAGTTGGGGGTATTTTTAGTCTGTTTTGTAGCAGATGCAGGCTGGCACATCCCTGTCTATTCCAGGGATGTGGGTCATATTCCCAGCAGGAGCCCCACCAAGAGAGGAGGAAGGAAACCACTTGCAGAACTGGGAGTGGTGCAAAGCCCAAGCCTCAGAGCTCTGCTTTAGCAGGTCAGCTGCCAAGAGCTGCATGTGAGTAGTGCTTTAAAGATGTCTTTGCTTCCCTTCAGGGACTCCACTTGCAGCTGAAATATCACACATGGGGAATTTGCCAGAACTTTGAATTAATATGCACATGACCAAAGCAGTTAAAGAAGACATTTTAGAAATTCTATTACTCGGTAGCTTTAGCAAAACAATAGTTAACTGAAGAGATTTTTTTTTTTGTGCTAATAGAAGCAATTTATTGTCACAATTTGTAAAATAACTCTTCCAACTTTCTCAAGTGTAGGATTCTACTGCTGGGTTTGCCTTCCATGATCATATGAACAGTGGTACCCGTGCTCCTCTCCAAGGAAATGCAGGGTTTAACTACACATGCATCTTAGCAGAGATGAGACCTAAATGTGACAAAAAGGAAATTGCTCTCATCTTTACAGATTGATTAAAGCTTTAGGCATAGAGCTTTTTAAATGACAAATGCTCAATGAAATAATATTATGTCTTTATACTCCAGAGCATTATTAATCTGAGGTTCTAGGACTTTGAGAAATGTTAATTAACTCATTACCATTCACATAAAGTGTTGCCATTACATTCATTTTGTGGCTGATAACCAAAGCATGGAATTACTATGTTTTTTGGAAAGAATGAGACTGGGGCTCTCTTCCATGTGTGTTCCCTATCAGGTATTTACAGAGATGTTAACTGTTCATGCAGTACTGAACTCCATGGGTCTTCAATCAAGTCAGCCCAAAGGAACAGCAACAATTTTGGGAGAGACTGAACAACTTCAGCAGTACCCAAAGCAGGATGTTTCTGCAGCCTGAAGCCTTGTGTTGGGTATTTGGGAGCCCAAATTTGATAACCAAGAAGCTAGGCAGTGTTTCTAAGGGTTTGAAGAAGTTCCATGCTCCAGGAAAGAACAGAGACATTTTTGGCTGTTCTGCAGCAATGTAAAGGTTTGCATCACTTAAAGTAATTTTTTTCCCTGGGAAGCTGCCTGTTCTTAGAATTTAGGGCAAATAATGTGCAAATTAGGAAGCTGCTGTTTGGTCCATGGACTTGCATCTCAGGCTTGCTGCAATCTGTTTGTGCTTTCAGTATAATGGAAGAATATGGTCCCTGCAAAACTCAACTCACCACAGAAGTGTTGTGCAGTGTGGGGACAGAATTTGCTCACCCAGTGCACACACAGCCTCACACTTTGTTTCACTTCCTCACATACACTCACTTCCTTTGTTTCCAAGGAAGCCACCAACAGATGATTTGGGGGAAGATGTAGGAGACCCATAGGTAAAGAATAATCTGCTGTATTCATTAGATCCCAGTCTTAAATCTGTTTGCATGGTAAAAACATGAGGCATCATATTTTCATGTACTTCCCACAAGTTTTTAGTCAAAGAAATCACTGCTTTCCAGTCCCACTGGTAACAATTTAGCCACTGAAACTCTTTGAATCTTGTGAAACTGTTGGTCTCAATGATTTTTCTTAAGAATTAGTTTTTGTAATATAATTACATGTTTGTACTATTATTGTTATTTTTGCATTTCACAACAATTTTTCTCTTGTTTCCTGTTACAAGACAGCAAGAGCTGATGTTCAAGATCTACCTTTCTTGTAATACACTGCAATTTTTTTTTAATCAAGGCCTTTCATGCCTGATTAATTTTTAGGGTAAAAACCAAACATCTATCAGTTTGCCTTTTCCCTTGCCCAGTCATTCTTCTCATCCTTTTATTAATTTCACCTAATCCTGAGATATCCTTTATTGAGATCTTTGAGCTCATATCATTACACTCCCTTCCATATGAAAATACTGATTTATCTAACATTCTTCAACTTTTAAATTATCACTTTTATGCACACCAAGATTTTGATTACTTGTTTTGACCACAGCTAAACACGATCTCAGTCTGTTCTGTAAGTTGGGACTCTTTATAAGAATGAATCATACAAGTAACTCCTCTTCTTCCCTTCCATAGCTCAACACTTTGTACTTAACAAATTTGAGTTTTATGTGCCACCAGCCTGCCCAGGTGATGCTGCCCAACTGGGTCTTTTAAAACTCTTTCTAGGCCTTTCTAACTCTCATGTAAATAACTTGTCATCTACAGATTTTGCTGTTTCCTTGTCAAATTTTGCTTTTTTCCAAATCAGTGATAAACATACTAAATCACAGAGAGTTATTATTTAGTACAATTTATAGTAGTTCCAATATTAAAAATCTGAAGTTGGACAATTTTATGTCTCTCTGAAAGGTAGCCCATTTCCTACCTGTGTTTTAAACTTTCGTAGCCATTAGCTTTTTTAGAATGGCAAGTAATTAAACATGGTGGTTTAAAGCTCACTTCTACTCTGGCTCCCTTTTCCAGAGATGAGAAGCTATCTGTAGTAAAGAGAAACTGATAGAAAATACATCTATTATACAGAATTGGATTTTTTTTTTCGCCACAATAGTAGAATTTATGTTCTTGGCCTGCCTGTGTTACAGGGGCTTTGATCCACATAATTATTTCTTTAAAGGAGAAAGATTTTTGAGCAGTCTTGGGAATCTGTAGAGGTTCCAGCTGACTGGAAGCTGGTAAAAGTTGTCCCAGTTTTCAAGAAGGGCAAGAAGGACCCTGGATTGACATAGGCTTGTCAGTGCCACTTCAGTGCCTGGTAAAATCATGGAAAAGATTATTCTGGGAGGTGCAGAGGGTCTGCCAGGACCATGCAGCCAGCACAGCCTCAGAAGGGGAGAGCCCTGCTTGTCAAACCTGATCTGCAGCAGGGTAACCCAAGGGAGCCACTTGATGGAATCTTTTTGGACTTCAGCAAAGCTTTGAGACCATCTCTCCCAGGATCCTTCTGGACAAAATGTCCAGGCCACAGCTGGATAAACACATGGTTTATGGGTGAGCAGCTGGCTCCCAGGTCAGGCACAAAGGTGACACCAGGCTGGGGCTGGCACCAGCTGGGCTCTGCAGGGCTCCATCCTCAGCCTGTGCCTCCAGTGCTTCACTCAGGAGCTGGACCCAGGACCCAGAGGGGCACTAAGGGGGTTTGCTGATGACACTGAATCAGGAGAGCTGGTGACTCCTCTGAGGGCAGAGAGGCCCTGCAAGGAGACCCAGCCCAAGGAGAGATGAACAATCCCAGGCATGTGAAGTTTCACAGGCAGTGCTGGGCTCTGCACTGGGACAGGACACCCCTGGCTGGGTGGGCATGAGGGGCTGAGAGCAGCTGCAGGAAGGGACCTGGGGCTCCTGGTCAGTGGGATCTGAGCCAGCAGTGCCCTGAGCCAGCAGGGACATCCCTGTCCTGGGCACCAGCCCTGCCCTGCCAGCCCAGCAGGAAGGGAACTGTTCCCTCTGCTCTGGGCTGGGGCCTCACCTCCCCTGCTGGGGCAGCTCTGGGCACCACAGCACAAAAAAGACACGAAGAGAGTGCCCAGAGGAGGCCATGAGGATGGGGAAGGGCTGCAGGGGAAGCCCTCAATGAGCAGCAGCTGAGGGCACTTGGTGTGCTCAGCTGGAGAAGAGACAGGTCTGACCTCACTGGGGTCTCCAACATCACCACAAAGGAGCAGCGCTGATCTCTTCACCCTCCTGACCAGGGACAGGACCTCAGGAAATGGCTGGAGCTGTGCCAGGGGAGGTTTAGGTTGGATCTCAGAACAAAGTTCTTCCCCCAGAGGGTGCTGGGCACTGAACAGGCTCCCCAGGGAATGGACCCCGAGCTTGCCAGGGCTCAAGAAGAGTTTGGCAGCACTGCCAGGGATGCACAGGCTGGGATTGCTGGGGTGTCTGCAGGGCCAGGAGCTGGACTGCATGGCTCTGATGGGTCCCTCCCAGCTCAGCACAGTGTCTGATTCCATGGTTCTGTGATAAAATGCCCATCATGGTTTAACCCCAGCAGCCCCATGTCCCTTGAAGGGCTCGCTCTGCTCCCACCAGTGGGATCAGGCAGAGAATGGAGAGGAGAAAAGTGAGAAAACTCCTGGGTTCTCCAAGATAAAGACAGTTTAATAGGGAAAGTGCAAGGTGTGCACACAAACAAAGCAAAACAAGGAATTAATTTCCATGGGCAAGCAGAGGTTCAGCACCTCCAGGAGAGCAGGGCCACATCCCCTGACTTGGGAAGACAAACACCATCACTCCAAACCCCTTCCTCCTCCTTCCCTCCTTCCCATTCTGGTGTCATAAGGTGTGGGATACCCCTGTGGTCAGCTGGGGTCCCCTGTCCTGGCTGTGTCCCCCCCAGCTTCCCAAGCAGCCCCAACTTCCTTGCCAGCATGGCAGTACAAGAAGTAGAAAAGGTCTTGGCTCTGTGTAACCTCGGCAATAACAAAACCAAAAATATTTCAATATTATCAACTCTGTGTTGAGCACAAGTTCAAAACATACTGTGAAAAAATTAACTCTACCTTAGCTAAAACCAGCGCAATGTCTTACTAAAAAAAAGGTTTTACACTTCAGAAATTGAGTTTTATATATATATATAATAATTTCATGCTTTGGACAAATCTCTAGTATTTTTAGGGTGACATCTTTCAAAAATGTTTATTATTAAGAGAACCCCCAGTGAAACCACTGATTCTCCCATTACCTGCAGGGGGTAACGACATGGGAGGCCCTGATGGCATCCGAAAGCACCATCGCGTGTATCAACAGCGAAAGCAGGGAAGTTCAGAATTCCTATCCAGAGTCGTTCGGCAGCTCACGAGCAGGGAAGGACCGGGCGGGCCCCACAGGCGGGCGGCGAATTCTCGGTGCGGTACCGCCATCTCTCGGTCCCGATCCGCACAGCAGCCGCGAATTCTGCACTCTGCATCCCGCACTCCGCATTCTGCATCTCGCACTCCGCATCCCGCACTCTGCATCCCGCACTCTGCATCCTGCATCCCGCACTCTGCATCCCGCACTCCGCATTCTGCATCTCGCACTCCGCATCCCGCACTCTGCATCCCGCACTCTGCATCCTGCATCCCGCACTCTGCATCCCGCACTCTGCATCCCGCATCCCGCACTCTGCATCCCGCACTCCGCATTCCCGCATCCCGCATTCCGCATCCCGCACTCTGCATCCCGCACTCTGCATCCCGCACTCCGCATTCCCGCATCCCGCACTCCGCATCCCGCACTCTGCATCCCGCACTCTGCATCCTGCATCCAGCACTCTGCATCCCGCACTCTGCATCCCGCACTCCACATCCCGCACTCTGCATCCCACATCCCGCACTCTGCATCCCGCACTCTGCATCCCACATCCCGCACTCTGCATCCCGCACTCTGCATCCCGCACTCCACATCCCGCACTCTGCATCCCACATCCCGCACTCTGCATCCCGCACTCTGCATCCCGCACTCCACATCCCGCACTCTGCATCCCACATCCCGCACTCTGCATCCCGCACTCTGCATCCCGCACTCCGCATCCCGCACTCTGCATCCCGCACTCTGCATCCTGCATCCCGCACTCTGCATCCTGCATCCAGCACTCTGCATCCCGCATCCCGCACTCTGCATTCCGCACTCGGCGCATTCCTGCACTCTGCATCCCGCACTCCGCATCCCGCACTCCGCATCCCGCATCCCGCACTCTGCATCCCGCATCCCGCACTCTGCATTCCGCACTCGGCGCATTCCTGCACTCTGCATCCCGCATGCCGCATCCCGCACTCTGCATCCCGAGCTTCACGTCCTGCACTCCGCACTCCGCATCCTGCGCTCCGCACTCTGCATCCCGCGTTCCCCACTCTACATCCCGCGCTCCGCACCCCTCACTCTACACCGCACCCCCACACTCCACATCCCGCTCTCCGTATCCTGCATCTCGCACTCCGCATCCCGCGCTGCACATCCCGCACTCCGCATCCCGCATTCCTCACTCTACATCCCGCACTCCGCACCCCGCGCTCCGCACCCCGCACCTCCGCCCCGCAGCCCTGCGCTCCGCATTCCCGCACTCGGCGCTCCCGGGCTGCCCCGGCTCTCTGTCAGTGTTCCCGGCGGCCGCTCCCGGGAGGCGGTGTTTCCCCGGCAGGAACTGTCCTGCCCTGCCGGGCACGGAGCTCCAGCCCTGCTCGCCCTGTTCACACCCTCCTCCGCACCGGGGGCTGCTTCCCAGGGCAAAGGCTGCGGGCACCCGGCAGGTCTGGAACAGGAACATTTAAGAATTCCCCACCCCTCCGAAGGGGAAAGTAGAGAGTGCAATCTGCAGAACTCATCTGCATGAGTTTTAGAACCTGTAAAACCTGTGATAGATAAAAAGCTGTTAAAAACACCATTCTAGCCAAGACATGTTTACCTATCACATATCTAATCGACAGCTGTACTTTTAAATACAAAAGATGTGGAGCAAGACCTGGGATTGGGCGTGTGGAGTCCCAGTTGCAGTGACTCACCAGGCAGAGGTTCACTTCCTCAGCACTGCCAAACCGAACTGCTCTGCAGCAAGTGTCGGGAGTGCCAAGCATCGGGACACTGAATTCAAAGTCCTGGAGCTGCTGAACTCTGCACAGTATCCATCTTTCCTAGACTTGGACATGCCAAAATTTTCTCTTATCTAATGAATCAAAAGTCCTTTGAGGACTATATGAACCACACAGTTACTAGAACCAAACAATTATTTCAGACAGAAATTAATTACAGTAGACAAGTAACACAACACAGACAGAATTAGCAGTGGGAGCCTAAACCAAAGTTAGCATCACTTGAGATTGCTCCCCTGACCACCAAGAAAGACTTAAAAAATATTCTGAAACACAAGCCCAGGAATAAAAATGACAATATGGATATAATAGAGACATTGATCTTACAGTACATGACAATTTCCACACACAAATCACCTTGTGGCCCAAAGGAAACGGGTAACTGCTGTTCTCTGTTCTGTATAAGACCCATTTTACTTTTCCCCTTGCAAGTTTCCTCCACTGTTGCATGTGCCAGGTACCCTTTTCTTTTCCACCTCATGTTGTCTAACTGATTTACCTAGCAAAGTTAAATTCACAGCAATTTCCTCCTGTCTGTGCCTAGCATAAAGTTTGCTCTCTCTGTGCCACATCTGAAGAGGAGTTTGTATCTGAACATCACAGTCTGAAAAAAAAACAACCTCTCCTTGCAAGACATCCCACCCTTGAAAATTCAGGACACTTACTTTATCAGAAATACATAAAAATATAGGTATAGACCAGCAGCTCAAGTATTTCTGAGTCAGTGCAGTGACACAGCCCTCCTGACCTCAGCTTGCTCTGTGCTTTTGCCCTACAGCTGCTCCAGTCCCTCCAAAGTGCTCTCAGTGAGCCTCAGTCCACCCAATTCCTCACAGTGAGCTGCAGCCAGGTTTGTCCCAGAGCTAAAAACAAAAGCTGATGGCTGTGAAGCACTCTGCAAATCTGGGTCCCTTCTTGTCTTTGAAATTGGATTTGAATGTTTGATCCCTTTTTGTATTGTCAGTCATCAGGAGAATCCATTCTACTACTTTCTATGTGGCCCTGCAAGTATTTTGTTCCATTACTGGAAGAAGAAAGCAGGATTCAAGACTGTAGGTTTGCTTGCTTTCATATAGTAAGTCAGTACAATGGATTTAAATGGAAGTGGAATTATATACGAAAATTCTTTATCATGCCAGAAAATTTCAATTAGGGGAAATTAGCCACTTGGTTATTTCTGATAAATTAATCATAGAGATTATCTATTAAACGTGCTACTTAACCTTTCTGGTATAAGTGCCTGAGGCTGTAGTATTTAGGCTCTCCACATTAATTTGGAAATATTAATTTCTAGGCAGCTGTCTTCCAAAATGGAATTTTCACTTGTCTTTTTTTATAAGTAGGTCATTGTGCAGCTGTTGTTAATAGAGGCTGGCATTTGTGGAATGGTAAATCCACCATTGTACCCTATTGGCCACAAAATTGATCTCCATCAATTACAGAATATCCTTTACTGAAATGCCCTTTCTCAGCCCCAAAGGGTGCCATCCCTCACTGTGGTAGCCTTTGGCCTTTTCTGGAATGGAAATGTGTTTTAGTGGGTTATCCTGCAGGAACTGAAGCACCACTGTGTTCACAATCTGCCTTCCATGAGATAAGGGATTGCTTTACATTATCACTTCCATCTACATTAGAGCTGCCTTAAAATTAATCCCAAGGGAGATCAGTATGGCAGCTCTCAGCTGTCAAAGAACAGCTGGTTCAGCTGCTGAACACCCAGTCCAAACCTTCCCTGGACCTCCACAATGGAATCAATTGCTGCTTTCACTGGGAACAAGGCCTTGCTGTCCCTGTGGTGCTCAGCTTACAGACAGACAAGCAGCTCCTGGAACGGCTGCAAACCTTGTCCTGTGCTCTTTCAGAATTAGAATCAGGACCTTGGCCTGGTTATCTTCCTCACATGTCATAAAATTTGCATAGTCTGCTGCAGGAATAGTTTGAACTCTAGAACTCTCTACATTCTAGGGAAAAAAT
This sequence comes from Oenanthe melanoleuca, assembly GCF_029582105.1. Classification (NCBI taxonomy): domain Eukaryota; kingdom Metazoa; phylum Chordata; class Aves; order Passeriformes; family Muscicapidae; genus Oenanthe; species Oenanthe melanoleuca. The sequence goes on from NC_079345.1 coordinate 18,451,335, forward strand.
AAAGAAAGTGCTAGAACCAAAGGAGGCAGTCTAAGGAAAGAAAATATGAACGGATGACAATTTCTATAATTTAAGGTTAGTGAAATAAGAAAGAATATCTCAGAATCTTAGAATAAAATATTACAAAAGAAAGACAATGGAATATACATTATATGAATAGCAGGCATATTAGTAATGGGTAACCAAATCAGTGTCCTAGAAGGGAGAATTGGTAGCCAGGCTGGGATGTCACAGTCAGCTTGTCCCTACTGTGAACTAGAACCAAAACATTGTCAATTACCTTATTGATTACCTGAAGCTATAAATTCTTGCACTGATACAATCAAGCATAAGAATGCTTGCAGACTTGGGATGTAAAGTTAACAAAATCTGGCTTACTTTGGGATTGGGTCAGATAAACTTGAAGATCTTTGAGGTTTAAGATATGGAGGATTTTGAGATGATTCAAGCAGTGCAAGGACTATGATACAATAAGACAGTGAAGGGGAAACAAAACTGACACGTGTCTCATGAATGAATTGAAATTCAGACTTGGACTGACATACACTTGAACAGCTGTGCTGCACAAGGCCATGGGATTCATGTTTTGTGTGAAAAGGGAAAGAACTATTTCAATAATAACAATTCTTGTGATCAGAATGGAAAGAAGATAATGTGGCTCTGTAGTTTAGAAAGAAAGTGGAAAAGTGAAGTGGCCAGAAAAGAGAAGTATAGTAACGAATGAGAGTCAAGAATTGTCAAAAGACCTTTCAGCAGGTCTTGTGACCTGACTGTAAAGTCCTGAGCATGAAGAGAGTAACAGCTCAGACATCATCCAAATTTTACAGTGAAAGGCAGGATGGGAATTGCCCATTTTGAAATAAAAAAGGTGGAAAAGTTGGTGCAAAATTGAGACATTATCATAATTTTTAAAACAACAGGATAGCTGGGAGGACCTGCAGAAGTGACTGTTAGTGTGTAAATGTGGCAGGCCTTTGGCTGATCATAGAAAGAGGTGAAAGTGCTCTGAACAATGCCTACTGCTAACAACAGCAGACAAGCTTGGGAAAATGTATTTGTGAGATCCCTGGATTTGATAGGGATGAGGAAAGAACAGTTTAACGAATTCTGCTTCCCCTGATTTGAGAAAAATCTGACAGGTGAGTCAGGAGTGTTTCATGGCTGATTATCAAATGCTGTCAGTAAGATTAACATTTTTTTAAAGGGTGTTTGCTCTCTCCCTGTGACTAATAGGAGATATTTATTAAGCCAAAGAACTTTGCATCACAGGTTACAACTGGGTTACAGTTCTTACTGAACAAGAGTCTGTGATTATTCAGAGTTTTATCCTAAAGGTTTGGGATAGGAAGGAAAATATGTAAAGGTGACACGGCAGTGTGGTGACCCATCTTCTTAAAGACTTACTGGGCACTTGTGTTCTCCTCTGTGGAATCAACTCTAAAGTTTAATTTTTGCCATTTTATTTTCCTGCCTTACATGGAGGCATGCAGGGAACCACATGCACTGAGAAATGGCCAGGTAGATTTGGGTGACATGAAAGAAGCAGCTTTGTCTTGGCAAAGTTGTCCAAAAGTTGTCATAGCAAGGCTGAGAGTGGCCTCCAAAAATGTAAAAAACCCCAAGAAGATATCAAGTTATTAAGATTTATTTTGCTGAAGAAAAATGTTTTGGTCTATTAAACAATTCTTTTAAGTCTGAAAAAGCAAATCTTAGGAACAAGCAAGAGTGAGGTATAGAAGGACTTTTGTTAAGGATCAATCATGAATGTTTTGTGTTTTGCAACAAGGACAAGATGCTGAATCTCCAGCTTAAGACTTGGGCTGTGATTTTAGTGCTCTGAGCCAAGTTCATGCTCTGTGACTCTGATTTGGGCCCATATCCATAAAGGGGCTTAGGTATTTAAAACATGACTTCACTGGGATTTGCTCTCCTAAGCTGCAGAATGCAATCTCTGGAATTTGACAAGCTCCTTTATACACCCACGTTTAAACAACATCCTGCTTTATGCCCAGAACAGCTTTTGCCCCTGAGGATGGCACAGCTGCTGCTCTGCCTGCCCTGGCCTGCCCAGAGCCCAGCCAGCTGTGGTGGACAGGGGGGCAGGCAGGGGTCTGGCACACAGGGACACAGACAGGGGTCTGGCACACAGGGACACGGGCAGGGGTCTGGCACACAGGGACACGGGCAGGGGTCTGGCACACAGGGATGAAGGGCAGGGGTCTGGCACACAGGGACACAGACAGGGGTCTGTCACACAGGGATGAAGGGCAGGGATCTGGCACACAGGGACACAGACAGGGGTCTGGCACACAGGGATGAAGGGCAGGGGTCTGGCACACAGGGACACGGGCAGGGGTCTGGCACACAGGGACACGGGCAGGGGTCTGGCACACAGGGAGAAGGGCAGGGGCCTGGCACACAGGGATGAAGGGCAGAGGTCTGGCAGACAGGGATGAAGGCAGGGGTCTGGCACACAGGGATGAAGGCAGAGGTCTGGCACACAGGGATGAAGGCAGGGGTCTGGCACACAGGGACACAGACAGGGGTCTGGCACACAGGGATGAAGGCAGGGGTCTGGCACACAGGGATGAAGGCAGAGGTCTGGCACACAGGGATGAAGGGCAGGGATCTGGCACACAGGGATGAAGGGCAGGGGCCTGGCACACAGGGATGAAGGGCAGGGGTCTGGCACCCAGGGATGAAGGCAGGGGTCTGGCACAATGGGATGAAGGCAGGAGTCTGGCACACAGGGATGAAGGCAGGGGTCTGGCACCCAGGGCGGCCCCGCTGCCCCAGTGGGGTGCGGATGTCACACAGCTCTGTCCCACCCTGGTGCTGAGGCCGGCTCGGAGCGCTGGGGTGAAACCAGCCCGGCAAGGGACGGTATTTCCACCGCGCACCCGCAGGAGCAGCGGCCCCGCACAGCCGCGGGCGGACACCGGCCTCGGGGAGCGCTGCGCCGTGACAGGGACACCGCCATTCCCTCACGCGGGAGCGACACCCGGGAGCGCGGCGGGTTCCCCGGGGCCCTCGGCCCCAGCCCCGGCCCCAGCCCCGGCCTCAGCCTCGGCTCCGGCCCCAGCTCCAGGCCCCGCCGCCCCGCGCACGGAGCCGCAGGCCGCTCCTCCCCGTCTGGCGCGGCACGGAGGGAATCCCGCGGCGGAGGGAGGGAGGGCGGGGCGGGGCGGGGCGGCCGCGGGAGGCCGCGTCGCCGCTATAAAAGCGGAAGCGGCGGTGTACGCTCTGCTCGCCTTGCTCGGCTCATTCTGCTTTCCCTGCTAGCCCCGCGGATATGGCGCTGTCCGGCGACCCCCATTTCAAGAAGCTGGTGGAGTGGCACAAGGCCAACTCTTCCAAGCTCGTCCTGAGGCAGCTCTTCGAGGCCGACAAGGATCGCTTCCAGAAGTTCAGGTGAGGCCGGGCGGTGCCGCGGCGGAGCGGAGCAGCGGCCCGCGGGCCCCGGGGGTGCCGCGCCCGGGCGGTTGCCGCGTACCAGGCCCGGGGCCGGGGCTGTGCTGGGCGCGGTGCGGCCGGGCCCGGGCGGGCAGCGCTGGCGCGGCCCCGCTCCGCTCGCTCCCCCCGCGCAGCCCGGGCGGGAGCGGGGCCGGCGGGGAGCGGATGGTGCGGGGCCGATGGCGGCCCGGGCACATGGGCCGGCAGCGCCGCCGGGGCCCGGGGCGGGGGCAGCTCCTCGCAGCCCCCGAGGGGCGGCCGCGCCGCCTGCCCTTGACTCATCCTTGCAGCAGGGTACGTGCCGGGCAGCACAGCGCCCGCTGCGCTCGCACAGCCGCACTGTGGGGCGGCGTTCGCAGCCTCTCGCACCCCGTGCTTAGTCATGATAAGCTCCGCGATAGAATCGCGAGGGGCCGCGCATCTCTGTGAGCCCCCTCCGGCCCTGGACCCTGCCCTGCGGCGGGCAGCGGGGGGTGTGGGGGTTTAGCCCTGCCTCGCCTCACGCCATCGCTGCTACAGCGAATGCCTCGTAGCACACAGAGCAGGAAGTAACAAGTGGAAGCATCGTGATACCGTTCAGCGCCTTCATCTTGTAAAGTGGGACGCGTATCTTCTGTACTCTGGAGACCATGCTGAGAGGGCACGTGTGTGGTTACGTTGTTGTACTATAGCAGTAATCAGGAAAGTCTAATATTAGGAGATGCATCCCAGATTTGTGTTATAAAGTGAGCCTGAGTACTAGAGATAAACTGAGCCTCCGTTCTAGAGTGTTGTGATAAGACTTGTTGCGTGCATCAGATTTTTCATTACTGTCTCGCGTAAAGGGATTTTTTCCCCCTTTTGAACTCATTAGAAAATTCTTAGGTTGTAATATAAGATTGTATTTAAAGTCCTACGTATCTGTATATGAGAGAGAAAATATCATTTGCCTCGATGGGAAAAGTATACTAGATTTTTGGAGTACTGTCTTCACCTGGCCACTTTAACAAGATTTGTTATAGTCTTAAGAAATTGATCAGTAATATCTGCTACATCCTCATTAATAGACTTAGTTCTCATTGCAAGGTTTCCTTATCTCCAGTATTTTTTTGGTGAAATGGTCTCTACTGAGGCTATTTATTTCAAATAGCTCTACTAATTAATGTCCTCTTGTGCTGCCCATAAGTAAACAGTTGAAGTGTCTTAAGTTTACTTCATCTATCTTAATCCTTTCTTTTAATTATTTTGTCCTGTTTCCAGATAAGCCATTTCATTCTAGTCTAGGAGAACTTCCTCATAGCAAAGTACAATTGCAGTGCTGAGTACAGCTCACTGGTACTTTCACCAGAGCTGGCCACTCTGAGCCAGATCAGCTGGAGGATGGTAGTTAATATCTGTTGGAAACCTAAATAGTCTGGAGGTTTGGCCACATGGCTCTGTGTAGTTTGCAACTTCCCTCACATGAAATTAAGACTTAAGAGTATATTTCAGTTCTGCTAGATGTTGTTGCAAAACCATTGACTCCCTTCCTTTAGAAGGAAAAGAGGCATTTTGCCCAGGTGAAAGTGCTTTCTGATGCTGGTTCTGGAGTAATTTCAGACTGGTGTGAATCGTTTTTAATCTGAATATTTTATATCTGGGCACAAGTATCTATTAATATTACTTTAAGAGCCTTACACTCATTCACTACATCATATCATGTTTATATACAGAAGATCCTTTCTTCCCTTTGTCCTTTTTTTTTTTTTTTTTTCCTAGTTCAGAATTTGTATATTTTTTCCTGATAAGGAGTGTAGTCACACCTGTAAGAGATCTTTGCCTTCTTTACCACCCAAGGTGGTAAGGTCAGGTAGGAACAGGAGCTCTTATGGGTTGTTCACTGGAAACTGCTGTTTCTGAAAGGGTTGGAACAGATATGATGCATCCATCATAAAACTCAGCAGGTAAGAGATATACCTGGCTGTTGACAAAGGTACCCCTGATGCAGATAGAAAGTGCAATAATGACACTCCTGCTTGGCTTGGCCATTATCACGGATAAGAGCCACCAGTGTAAATGGAAAATGTGATGGAGATGGAATCCTTGTGGTGCTGCAGGTTGAGGGCTGCATCACTTAGAAGTGGCTGTGGCTTACGTGACAAGGCTCTTGTCCCCCCTGAGCAGCACTGCCACGAGCTGCTGCATTGCAGAGTGGGCACTTGGGCAGAGCACAGCTCAGCTGCAGGCGTTGGGGCTTCTGTTCAACAGAGGGTGGATGGATCCCTTGCTGAAAGGGCTTAACAGAGGATTACATTGTACACTGTGTGCTCCACCTTGTTCGTGGGAAGCTAAATCTCATAGCCATTGCTTGGTTTGGTTTTGCCTGGAAAGTCTTGGGTGGCACATTTCTGCAGTTTCCTCAAATGAACAGTGGCTTGAATCCAGCCATAACTTAATGAGATACTGTCTTCTAGGTCTGGTGAGATTTGATTTCATTCATATACATAAAATAATGAATTGTAGGTGGAAGACAAGTAAACACGAAATCCTTTGCTTTGTGATGGAACACTGGGAGAAGCTATCATCTGCAGTTTAATATAGAAGAAGAATTTTGAGAGTTCTGCTTCTCCAAACTGGAGAAGTTAGTATGCTAATGGCCTTGCTGTATAATTAGTGAAATGTGCTCAAGTCTGAGATATCTGTAAATAAATTGCATCAAATATCAAAGACTTGTTATTTTTCTTCTGTGCTGTATCTGAGTAACAATTGTGGTAGGTGAGCCAAACCAGTCCTCCCCTTAGCCAGCCATATTCCAGGGCCCCTGGTGCTGTATGGTCAGGGTTTCAGGAACCTGCTGAAGAGAAGGGTGCTCAGCAGCACTGATACTGCTTTTCCTTGCTTGTCTGTGTTCTCACTTATTAAAGAAACATGGTTCTAAGACTGTGCTTGAAACCACCTTCCTTTCCTTATTCAATGGTATACTTTAAGACCATAAAAATTATGTTACTGTTAATGAAGTTAACAGTAAGTGAAACCACTGAAATGTTAAGGCCTTTCTGGTTATTACTGTTATTGCAAGTTCAGCTCCATTCTTCCTTTGAAGAATCTTGCCTGCTCTGTCATATTATGTATGAATAACAATTATGCTGTTGTGTGTCCCTGTGAAGTCTCTGGCATATGTGGTGGCTAAAATAAGAGCATGTTTCTGTGCTCAGGTATGGAGAAAGGAAAAGCAGACAATGAGCAAGGCAGAAACACTGAGAATTTTGGTAGCTGCAATTTCCTGTGAAGGGTGTGGGGAGAGTAAGATGTGCTTTTGTCAAAGGCTGACTCACAGAATTCAGCTTTTCAGTTAAAGCCATTATATAGATTTGTTTGGAAATGATTGCAGAGAAGAAAAAGGACTAGAGGAACTACAGAACCCATCACATAGATACAAGGATAGTAAATACAAAAGGGCTCACTTGGTTTCTGCTGGGCTGCCATTTCTGTTTCCTCTCAAATGTGAACCTACAGGTGCCTCTATTCTGGAGGGTTAGGCTGTAGCTTGCAGATCATTTGTTAAATAATTTGGACACCTCCACTGAATCTGAGGACTGTGAGACTAAACCTGAACAAATGGAGTTTAATTCTGCCTAGTAGTTGGCAATGTTTCTGGTCATAATCTTGTATAGATTTTTAAATTAGACTTGTTCAAGACTCTGTATGAAAGAATGACAGGACCTATAGGAAGACAGTTTAATTTTTCAGCAGCAGAAGAATGTGACAAACTCTTTACTGATAATACATTAAAAAAAGCTGATTATTGCTAGAGAATACTGGTGGCTCAATGGGAATGTGGTTGCCTAACTATGCATCAAATGTACTTCATTGTATTTAGGTTTTCACAAGCAGAAAGTGTACACTGATTCAGATGACTGAAAAACATGGTTTTCAAAAAAGTAATTTTATGGAACTTGTTGGGAAAATGGGTCACTCACATCTTCTTTACTAACTTGATTAAATTAGGATTCCCATTATTTTGTAATCTATAGCAGAGTTACCATTGTCTTACTTAAAACAGTCACCCCTCAGGAATATGTAATTAAACAACCTGTTGGTTTTGGCAGCTTGACCCTGAATACTGACCATGGGGATATCTTACTGGATTACTCCAAGAACCTTGTTACAGAAGAAGTGATGAAAATGCTGATGGAACTGGTAACTATTTGAAATTGTGCATTAATAAACAAAATAGCTTTTATCTGCAGCTCACTATTCTAGCACTGTTTATAAGCATTAGCTAACATAGAAGTTAAAAGGCATAGGTTTACAAATCTTGGCAGGATTCAAATTTTTGCATTGTCATCTAGCCCTGAGTTACAAAGCCATTTTTTAATACTTATCTGCTTTAAAATACTTCCTTTTAAAAAGGAGAAACTTTTTTCTTCTTTACCTAGAATCTAGTTGGTCTTTTAATCTGTCATAATTAGTTTCCCAGTCTTGTGTTGTGTTCATACTCTTTAATGTAGCTGGACCTTCATAATGCATGTTGACTTCCACTATTTTAAGAGAAATCTATATTTACCTTTCTCAGGCAAAGTCAAGGGGTGTGGAAAGTGCCAGAGAGCGCATGTTCAGTGGAGAGAAGATCAACTTCACTGAGGTAAGGCTATTTCTGTCCATGGTTCTTTCCACTTTAGTTGTGCCTGTGTATTTGGGATGTTTGTGCATCTGTGTAAGCCAAGTCTTGAAAAAAAACTTCCTTTAAATACTCATTTGAAATCCTGAGTGGTTGTGATGTTTGCTGCACCACTTAGAAAAAATTTTACAGCTCTCACTAAAAAAACTTCCTTCAGTACATCTTTTGGAGATTTTGATGGTATTTTTTTTCCTTTTCCTCTCTCTTGTGGAGAGGAAGATGAGTTATACCTTGCAAAGAGCATGGAGCAGAGTATTGCATTCCAGGTATCCCATACTTTTTGCCTAGCACTAGTATTCATAAAGCTTATTAAACTGCCTGGAGGGTGTGAGGGAGAATTGTGGTAGACCACCTACTTTGGACTACATGTACCATGTTTGGGTACATTTAACAGTCAAGACTATAAACAGTCTTGGGAAATTAGCCATGTATTTCAGTAGGAGGATGAGTACCTCCCTCTTTTTATAAATCTGAAGGTTGTAGTTATGGTTAAATCTTTACTAAAACATACAGAAAGCCAACTGTACTTTTTCTGATATTAAAAATCAGATGAAAACTGGGAACTCAAAAGTACAGTGGGTTTGATTAGTCTGCATTAGAACTTAAGGCTGCTTAGCATGTTTGAGGCAAATTCAGAGAAACCAGTATTTCCTTTGACTTGGCTGTTGAATGATTTAGCTATTGCACAAGCTGTTTGCTTAAAGTAACTCAGCTGTTGGACATTGTATTGTTTGTGAATGATTCATGTTTGTAAAAAGACATGGAAACAGATACAATTTCACTGGAGGAATGGTTCCTGTTCCTTCTGTACTAATGCCTTCAATTTGCAGATATAGCTACAGAAAAGGGAGAGAGGGTGAAGAGTCTTAAATCTGTCTGGAGGGTTGTTTTGTCTGATACTGCCTGTCACTGCCCATCTGACTGCATATCATGGAGTTGTTCTTCACTGTGTATTGAAAGCAGGTGTAGGAGTTGAAGTCTCAGAATTTTCACAGAAAGCACCTAAGCACAATATCAAATTCTAATGTGTTTGGTTTCTACTGCTAGCTCCCTCTTTTGCTACTGTCTTGATACCACTTGATGTATCTTACAAGTCTAGAAACACCTCTTATCAGGCTGTTTCTCAGTTACTTCTTTCCAATTCAGATGTTGACTTAGATGGGGTTTGCCTAATTTTTGTTTGTATAGAATATCAAACCAGGTTGGTTTGGCTCTGGAATAGGAGCACGTGGACAGTGTGAAATTTTCAGATGTTAAGCAGGATTCTGTCAGCATGAATAAACCTAAAGCAGTAAGACATAAGGGAGCTTCTTGATGGCAAGAACTGACTCGTCTACTGCTCTTGATCTGCTTTAGAACATTCTTTGGATATTTGTCTCAAGTATTTTAGACTTGTCTGTATTTGGTGCTGCAGGCATTGGCTTTGGCTGCCTGTTGTGTGCTTATGTAGGAGTTCTTTACAGTGCACCCATGGGTGTCACTGCCAGGTGTTTGTCCCAGATGAGTTCAGACTTGGAGCTTGATATGGTACAAAGAGCATTACAAGGTAACTCATCTGACCATGCATTGTGGGACGGTCTTGATAGCCTGCATCGTGTTCACAGAATACTACTGCTTAACCACAGAGATCAGGTCAAGTAGGCCTGCTCTTGATTAGACAAAGCATCCTTCTAGCTGATAGCAAGCAGTACTTACCAAATACCATTCTATGGCTGAGTGCTGCAAAAAACATTCTCTGTTCACCCCAAATTTGAGTGGGTATACTTCAATTAGCAAGTGAAAGAGGTTTTTTGTATTCCAAGTCAGTAACCACAAACTCAATGATTTTTGAATTAGCATTTGGTATTTGTCATAACTTGGCAGTTCATGTTGTCTGTGTTGTCTTTGTCTCACAGTGCCTCTCATTGTATTAAGGAACAGTGAGGTAGAGCAGACTAATTTTTAAATTTGTTCATGCGTATTGACCAATTCCTTCATTCTGGATTACAACTGTTAAGCTCTTAAACAGCCGACCCACAGGCCAGGTTTTGGTGCTTTGGTTTGTGTGTAACTGAAGAAGCAATATAAAATTGTGCATGCTAAGATTGTTGTCTTGTAGCACAACCACTGCCTACATGTTTGGTGTGCAAGTGTTCAGACAACATTTAATTGTGGGTAGTGGATAGAGGGATGTGGCTATTGTATCCTTTGTTGTTAAATGTTTAAATTGTCTTTCTATATGAAATAGACTACTTAGGATAATTGAGAAAATAACTTCAGCTGTTTATTGTAATTGATTTTTTTCTGTTGTCATCAATAAGAAACAATTTTTTTTGTATACCTAAAGCATGCCAAAATGAAGATCACTGCATTGCTGAATTCTGAACTTCAATCTCTAAATGCTTTTAAAGGGTATCTGAGCCTTTTTTCCCTAAGTAAACTATTAGTTTGCATATTGTGCTGTGGTAAGCCCCTTGCATTGAGCTGGTGAAGTAAGAGGGTGATTGAGGTAGCTGCTGATGTGTGTGTATGCACACACACTGAAAATACTTCTCTATTAATCCCAGTTAATCTAAAGGATTTTCAAGTCTTGATGGTTGTACTGCCTTCTGGATGAGGCATCTGAGGCCCTGGGGTGTAACCTGGAGAGAGCCTGATCTTGATGTTTTCCCCTTGTTTCAGAACCGAGCTGTGCTTCACATTGCTCTGAGAAATCGCTCCAATGTGCCAATCCTTGTGGATGGGAAGGATGTGGTTCCAGAAGTAAACAAAGTGTTGGACAAAATGAAACACTTCTGTCAGGTATAGTACCACCATAGCTTGTTTTTATACATTTTTCTATACCCAGCCAGGTTCTTACATGGGGATTGAGAAGTGTTGATTGTAGACTGGCTCACATGAATTATTGTCCTTCTTTGAGGTTTACAATAGTTCTGGTTCAAGCATGGAGTTGGAGCTGATTTTGATTCACTCTTTTCCCCTGTTTCCAGTTGGGTTTTTCTTTAATGGACTCTCTAGATTTTGCTCTTTCAGCAGTAATCTTGTGTGTACTTTGGAAGTCTTGTAAATCATTAAGTACCATTCAAATATTGCTTTATTTCTTGCTAATTTTTCAACTAATTGGCTGCACCAGGTAGAAACTGCCTCTTAACACTTGTGTAAAATCAGGAGAGCAGTACAAGTTCAGCTCAATTGCAATTTGATTATGATCTATTTAAATAGTTTCTTAAGGACCTTCTGGTTTTAGGTCAAATTACTTTGATTCTATTCTGTTTGCAGAATACCTACCTGTGTAGTTTTAATGCCTTTTAAACAAGGCTGTGAGGACCTGGGCCTTCTTGGTTGCTGTTGTAAGGAGTCTTAACTGGTGGTAGTGCCCTGTTTCACTGCTAACTCACACTTCTAACCTCTGCAGAATAAGTTTGTGTTCTGTTATTAAAGATAAATGCTAAAACCACAATAATTGACACCAATTGGTGTGAATTTGGTACTTTCCTCATATGCTGTGAGAATTGGATGGCCATGGATGTTCTGTGGTGTCTGCCACCATAGAATTTCTAGCTGATTAAGGTTTTGATAGTGCAAAACAAGCGTTTTCACTGGTGCCATCTTCTTGGTTGCTCTGTGGTTGCATTTATCAGAACATGTAAATCATGTTCATGCAGATATCTTCTCTGCAAAATAAAAATCATGTTAAGCAATTTCTTTGAAAATATTAACAAAGGTGCTAGTTTCAGTCTGCTTACTTAGCAGATGGGAATTTAAGACTGCCAAAATTATAAATGGGTTACAGGAATGCTGTTACTAAAAATGGATTTTCTGTTTGGAAAAATGAAAAGCTTAAACATTTGTAGTGAAGGAAAGCAAATATTAGCATAATTAAGTGCTATGTAGTAAAATTGTTTTAGAATTGGGAAATGTACTTGCAAGTACTCATGATACCAGAAGAATTGCTTTTGTGATTGGAACAGATTGAATGTATATGTGGTAGATGATGGGCAAAATTCCATGTAGAATTTTTTATTTAATAATTGTAATTTTGTTTTGGAACTTTCGGTGATGCTTAAACAGGAATAGAGCAGGAACTTGTACATGTGCTGTTAAAGTGCAACCCAGAAATAAATCCTAGTGCAAAGCATACTTGCAAGAGAAAAGCTTTTAGAATGTTTGTTTGGTTTGCCAATAAATCTTTTATCTCTGTGGTTTTATTCGTACTGCCTTCCAGTTCAGTTAGTGAAGTGCTTTCTAATTAAAGACACTTCAAGTACTGCTTCAGGTTCAGACATTTGTTGCACATAGTTCAATGTCCAAGATTTTTTCATTTTTGGATTGATGGCTTTTGCCTTAGCAAACACTATAAATGCTACAGCAGTCTACACAGAAGGGGGAGTTTCAATTTCATCAAGTGTTTGATGTTGTGGTGTGTTTTTACTTCTGTCTTAGACATAATGCAATGTCTAGCCAAGAGGGTAGCTCTGAGTGTAGGCCTTAAGGTCTAGAGGCTTGAAAGCTGTCTTTGGCAGCTTTCTACAGCAGTACCTGAAAACAAAGCCTATTTCCAGCATTAGCATCAGTAGCTTTAGTGTAAGTGCAAAATAGTTATTGCTGTTTTTTTTTTTTCTTTTTGCCACAGAGGGTCCGTAGTGGTGAATGGAAAGGCTACACTGGAAAGGCAATCACTGATGTGGTCAATATTGGGATTGGTGGCTCTGACTTGGTAAGCCCTTGACTTCTGTACACCCTGACCATCTTTGTGTACATGCTTACAGTGAGGATACAATCTAATTGTGGCTTCTGTCCAGGGCCCTCTGATGGTAACTGAAGCCTTGAAACCGTATTCCAAGGGCGGCCCTCGTGTTTGGTTTGTATCCAACATTGATGGTACTCATATAGCCAAAACCCTGGCTGAACTCAAACCAGACACTACTCTCTTCATCATTGCATCAAAGGTATGTCTGATACAAGCACTGCACGTGTCTTGCTCTGCCCATAAAGAATTCAGCCAGAAGAGAGGGCTGTCAGCAGGAATATCTAGATCAGGGTCTTCCAGTGTGGATTATTCTAAACTGGCCTCTTACGATTCTTTCTAAACTTGCAGTACAAGGTTGTCTTGCTGCTGAAATACTTGGGGATCTGTAAGTCAAGTACTGATAATTACTTAACCTAAATAAGATACATAAACGATTTCATGTTGTCTGGAGTTTCTCAGTCAATGCAAGTTTTAGCTTTGTCCACAGAAGTTTGTTTCCCTGTGCTTCTCTGTAGGTGGAGTGTATGATCCAATGTAGTTACTGCTTTGAAATTCTGGATATTATGTCATTCCTAAAGGACTTTTGATCCTTTAAGTACAGTGTACTTGCTAAGAGTTCTGGTTTTTTGCATTAATGAATTGCATGTACTTTAAGAATCTCCATTTTATAGGGTAGTCACAAAATACCTTAACCTAAATAACTTAAATGCTGAGTTCCTTGAGCACTATAAATACTAAGCTGCTTTACTTAAAGAGGTAAAGATGGGTGTCATCTTTTGAAGTACCAGCAGACTATTTCTGATTAGACTGAATAGCTGCCTTTAAGTTTTGCCTTGCTGAGAACTTAGCTCTGTAAGCAATAATTACCAGCAGCCCTCTCCCTCTGAGGAATGCTTCTGTCTGAGCAAAGAGGTGGAGACAGACTTCATGGTTATGTAACTTGGGTTGCCTTCATTTGTAAAGCACAGTAGAACCTTTCTGCTGTTGGAGACAATCTGCAACAAATGAACATGTGCTGGCCATGCTCTGCACAGTCCTCATTATCTTATCTTGGCACTGCTGCAGCCGAGCAACAGCTTATGGAGTAATAAGGAAACTGCACAAAGTAATACTAATGGTCACTTGGAATAATTGAGTCCAGGGATCACGGTTCAAAGGCTTAGAAAACTGCCAAATTGCAAGGAGTAACACTTGAGTTTGTTTGCCAGACTGTACTTAGATAATTGGATATATTTGGAAGAGGATGAATGGCATTTTTTCTTTCCATAACAGGCTTATGTTTCATAATGAAATATTTCTGGAGATGGATGAGAGTAGGATGAATCTAGTGTTCACCCTTAAAGCTAGAATTTGATGGCTGAATAAATCAGAATGGTTGTAGATACTTGCAGAACTGCATGACTGAACTTCTGTGCACAGTTCATGAAGCAGGAAAATGCTTTCCTCTAATCAGCAAAAGAAGAATTATGACAAGAGTCTTGGTAGAAATGAGTGTTCTTCCATGAAAAATAGGAATTAAAGGACAATAGGACAGTCCAGCTGGGTTATCCTATTTAGATATTCAATTAGCTGGGTTTTTTTTTTTTTGTTTTTTTTTTTTAGTTAGAGTAAAACTTTAATTTCTTTAGTAAAAGACTAAAGTAGATGACTTTAGTCTCAAGCTTTTGCAGAACAGTTTAGGTAGTGGGAAGGCAGGAGATAGAGAATAATTATTCTAGTTTCAGATACATACTAGTTTACAGGGAGATGGGTAAATCCAGCTACCTGGATTCATAAGCTTGTTTTTTCCTATAATCTGGCAGCAGCTGTGTATTATGAACATCTAGAATCACTCTGCTCTGGTTATCTGAGCATATGATGTTTTAGTAACCTGAAGTTGTTTCCATTTTAAGAACAGTTTTACTTACTTGCTTGTTTTCCACTGTGCAGACTTTCACCACGCAGGAAACCATCACCAATGCAGAAACGGCCAAAGAGTGGTTCCTGCGTGCTGCTAATGATGTAAGTCTGAGTTGTGTAGCTTAAGTAACAGAATGCAGCAGTTTTTGTTGTGCAATTTCTTCCTGGTCATTCTGTGTGCTTTGGAGCAGAGCCAGTAACTGCCCAAACGTAGCAAATGATGTAGTTAGATCATTTTAGTGCCTTGGTAATGATGGACTATTTTGTCCAAACAAAGTCATAACCCACTAGTTTTTCATTATAAATGGTTCTCATGCATTGTTCTCCAAATCTTGCCTGTTAAGTAATAGTGTAGTGTTTGCCTTAGAGCTAGCCAATAATTTGGCAGAACTACTGGTAATGAAAATACGAGAGTAGTGTGTGTGGCTCTACCTTTAAATTATTGCCAAATTTCTCAAAACTAGAAATGAAGCTATGGTTGGAATGATACACTGACATTTCTATGGCAGATGGCTGTGCTATGAATAGAAACCTTGTATTTGGCTCATTCTCTCCTATTTCTAATTCTTAAAGGAAAAAAAAGCACTTACTGCCAGTTCAGGTAGTTAGGCTAACCTGTTCCAGTCAGGGTAGCTGTACTGTAGTTTGAAAACTGGGCTTTGAAATTCCTCCTTGCACTACTGTTCAGACAACTTATCTTTGTTTACCAGAACACCTTTTGAAAGACTGAAATCTGAATCTGGAGCTTGGCATTTATCAGTAATTCTGGTTGTCTTGGTTTTTTGCACCTGACTGTAAGGGCAGTGGGTGTACATCAAGCTCCATCTGCTCCAGAGCTGTGGTGGTGTCCAGACTGGTAACAGACTCTGAAGGAAAGGGTGTGTCCCTCTCTGGAGGGAATGTTACTGGAGGGCTTGATGGGAATGTCATCAGAATGTTTGTTCTCTTTGGGTATGCTGCCATATCCCACACTGAATGTGAATAAGATCATTTCAAATTAATAACAACTGATGAGAGTCAACAGTATTTTGTTTAAATTGTAGCAGATAAGCTTTATAACCAGAAATGAAAATAATTTGCATTCTAGACCTAACTATGTGTTTATTTTTATTAAGCCTTCAGCTGTGGCCAAGCATTTTGTTGCCTTGTCTACCAATGCTGTAAGTATTGTCAATCTAGTTAATTTTTCCTATTTACCTTTAAGGCAGTCTTGCCTTAAAATCTAGTAAGGAAGTCTATCCTTTAAGATGCTTGAATACCAAATTTTAGCATTACTCTTGAAGGGAAGTCTTTTTCTTCTACTCAAAGTGACTGAAACACTTCTAGAGTATTGAACTATTCTAAGATTGGACTTTGATTATAGATGTGTGCATTTTCTACTAGACCTTTACATCTGAAAGCAAGAGTTCTTGTGCTTGAAATGACTTGTTATTAATAAGTGTTACCTCTAATTGCCTAAGTTGTGTGTGAATGCAATTACATAAACAAATGTTATTCTGAACTCCAAATGAGAGCCAAAATAGTGCAGGCAGTTTGAAAAATGCTTATGATGAGCATACTCTGATGTGGTACTTGATGCAAAAGCATGAAGCAGAGAGACTGGCAGCAGTTTGAAGAACACTGCAGTCATTGGCAGGCTGTCAGGGACTGACATTATGGTTTTGGTAAATGTAAACTGAATGTCAGGCCAGCTTTAACTATATGGCCACTTAGATTCATCAGAAAGTGAATGTATGCCATTGATTTTTAATAGTGAGTAGTGATAGCTATTTCTGGAAATGAAAATGTAATTTTTGTGATGGCTGCTATGCATTTAAGATGGATGTAGTTGTAGGATTGTTTATTTAATAGGTATTAAACTTGTATTTGCTTGCTTGGTATAAAGATTTTTATGACTTGGTTTTACTGATGATGTTTTTTCATGTTTATTTTAGCCTAAAGTTAAAGACTTTGGAATTGACCCAGAGAACATGTTTGAGTTTTGGGATGTAAGTAAATGTCTGTTATGTGGTAGGTGTTAACTGTTAGCTTTTTCTGAAGCAAGTAAGAGGGTTCCAACTAGATGTCTGGAAACTACAGAAGCAGTTTCTGAAGCAGCAACTCATAAATTATAGGAGTTGTATTCAGTGCACTGAAATACCTGAAAACCCTTAACAAAAGGCAAATTGAGAACTTTTGCCCATTCAGTTAAAATCTTCCAGTCAAAGGTCTGAAGAGGAGTCTGTGTTCTTAGATGTCCAATCAGCTGTTGAGTAACAGGAGATAGTCTTGGCTTATTACTCATTTCAAGTGGTTATTATAAGCTGTGACATTTGCCTGTGGGTGTCTATGGTATATAACCTAGGCCTGGTAAAGGTCAGACATCAGAAATGGGAGCCCAATTGGAGATGTTGTACCAGATGCATATTTTAAGTGTACTGCCCTTTGGAATGTTACCTTTCCCAAGTGTCAGAACTTTGCTGAAGCAGGCTTTCCCTGTAGAGGAGTGATACTATAAAAGCAGTTATACAAGCAGCAAATTTGGGATTTGGAAGTGAACTGGAATCAAGCTCTCTACTTAACAGATGTTATAAAAATTGGACAAGTAGGACAACTTCAGACTGAAAAAAAGGCATTTGTTAGGGTGCACTGTGAAGTGCAGGTTCCCTTGACTATGCCAAATATATACAGTGACCTGTCACCAGGCAGAGTATTGATTTTGCTGGGAACAGTCTAAGCACATGCTGTGTTTCTAATAGTTTGGATGTAAAAACCTTGCCCTTGTGTCTCAACCATCTCTTGTTTGCAGTGGGTTGGTGGCCGCTACTCCCTGTGGTCTGCCATTGGTCTCTCCATTGCCCTGCATATTGGTAGGTATTCCTTGGCCACCATGCCAAGAATTGCTCTGTTTGTTTCAGGAGTGTAACTGTGGAGTGCATTAACAGTAGTGGATTGTGAATCACATTTGGGACAAATACTGTTTACCTGCCTACTCTGAGTGGTTGGATGTGGATGCTAAAAACTTATCTGCAGTGTAATGAAAATGTTTATTTTTGTACTGCAAGTACAGTTTTGGGAATTACCCCATACTTGGGGACAAATAGTCAAATTGCATTGCTTTAGTCACATAGCCAAAAGTACCTGATTTATATAAAGCTGTGTCAGTGTTGAAAAATCAGACCTTGCAACTGACATTCCCAAACTTGAAGTAGGGTATTTAGTATCTGTAAGTATACACACACTAACACCAAAGTCCTGTCTCTGATTCTGTCTCTCTGAGCTCTGTGTAGCATTCTTAACTATGTTCCTCTGCTGTTCGTTCCTTTTGTTCCCAGTACTTTGTTCCCTCATTACTGCTTTCAGATGTTTAAAGTCCTAAAGCTATTATGTCATTTATTTTTCTAGGCAAAAGCTAGGATTCCCTTAGACTGGGGTTAGAAGAATAACATAGGGTTTGGTGTTTTTTGCAATTATATGAATAGGAGTCTTCATGGGTAGAAAAATCTGTTATAAGAGCAACATAAACAAGTCAGGCACTTACTGTTTCGTCTGCAATAAACTGTTCACTGCTGCTGTCAGACAGATTTGGTGCTGACTGCTGACATGCCAGCCTATCTGCACTTCTTCCTCTTAGGTTGCTCAACTCCCACAGCTGGCCTCTGACCATAGGTAGAGCTGCTGCTTTGAGTCCAAACATTTCACCTCCCAATTGTTCTTGGAGGATATATCTCCCACTGGCTGTGATTAAGTGTTCAAAATTGCTAAAAACTATGTGGCCTCAAAGCAGACTCTGTATTAAATGCTTTTGTTTTCCTTCTGGTTTAGGCGAAGGTTTTTTGAATTATGTTTTAAGAAATTGGACTTGCTGTGAAGTCTGGGCATTAAGCATAAGCCAGTATCTGACTCATGGGATGCAAAATTCAGGAGGAGTCTAAGTGCAGCTTTAAACTTGATTAGTGGTTGGGAGGCTTGCTGCATACAAGGAATCAAAACTGTTTCACAGTTGTCTCTAAGAAAAATCAAGTTTGAGTTGTAATAGTAAATACAAACTGATTTCTTTCCTTTGTTAGGTTTTGACAACTTTGAGAGTCTGCTTGCAGGAGCCCACTGGATGGTGAGTGTGGGATGCCCATTTCAGATTTGTTCCTTTGAGTTTAATAAGGAAATGGATTTCTGAAGTTCAGCTTCATGTGTTGTCCTCAATGATGTTAAAGTGAAAGTTAATGGGAAGCTCTCACTGGATCAACACAATAAAAACAATGAAGGAGTTGGGAGGGATGGCAGCTGTTTATCAGAAGTGTAACTTTGCTTTGTCGTGCAGGATAATCACTTCCACACTGCCCCCCTGGAGAAGAACGTGCCGGTTCTGCTGGCCATGCTGGGGGTGTGGTACATCAACTGCTACGGCTGTGAGACCCACGCCCTGCTGCCCTATGACCAGTACATGCACCGCTTTGCTGCCTACTTCCAGCAGGTAGGGCCCACAGCACAGCTTCCAGCCAAGAGCAGACACCTGCCCTGCTTCACTGTCCTGAACGTGGGCAGATAAAACTGCACTCGGTTCATTGCCTAAAGACTCTGGTGCCAGGAATCGATTTCAGCTTATTTCTGCACTTACAGACCTTTTCCTCATACCTCTGTTATCTTGATGGTCATAAATTAAGCAGCTGTATCCCTGATGCTTAGAAAAATTCTATAAACAAGCACTACTTATTGTAGTTCAAGTACTACCACTAAGTGATCCTGCCCTTTCCTTCTTTAGGGTGATATGGAGTCTAATGGCAAATACATTACCAAGAAAGGCTCTCGTGTGGACTACAGCACTGGCCCTATTGTGTGGGGAGAGCCTGGCACCAATGGGCAGCATGCTTTCTACCAGCTCATTCACCAAGGTAAAGAACTTGTTTAATTCCTTGTCCTGGAATTCAAGTCTGAATGGCTACAGAGCTGCATGAGACAGACAGCAGAGTTGCACTTGTTTAGAGGCTGGATTCAGATATCTAACCCAACATCACATTGCTGTGGGGTCTTAATTAGTGGCTTGTGAAAGCTACAAGATGCAGGTTTTAACTACAATAAGGAGGTCAGGGCTGAAACTGAGCTGTATGTTACTTCCCCCTGCTGCAAATAATGCTTTTCTATAAATCTTTTAAAAATGACTGAGTCTGCCAGTAACTCTGAAAATGGGGTGAAAAGTTAAGGTTTTCAAAGAGTTAACCTGATGCAGGGTTATTTACCAGGCTTTTTTTTTTTTTACAGGAACTCGCATGATTCCCTGTGACTTCCTGATCCCAGTGCAGACCCAGCACCCCATCAGAAATGGCTTGCATCACAAGGTAAGTGCTTTGTCAGGGCACCATATTTCTTGTGGCTCAAGGCACGGCAGCTTACTGGATATTGCCTTGTGATATTTCTAAATGTCCCTTTGAAACTATACACAAAAGCTCTGTCAACATTCACAAGATTCAAAAATACCTGGATTATAATTGCAAGTTATATATAAGATGCAGTGCAGTGGTATGTTTATTCCTGAAGCAATTGCAGTGACAGCTTGAGGCAGCTCAGTGGTGTTTCTTGTGAGTCTGCTGAAGCTGGAAAGAGTTGAGCAATTAAGTATTTAAAATTCCTTGAAGAATTGTAAGGAATGTAGTTCTTGGAGAGTAGGAAGAAGCAAATTCTCAGACCTGATGTGATACCATCTCTGATAAAGCTTTCAAGTATTAAATACTAGGACAAAATTTGGTGACTCTAATGATATGGCTGAGGTGATGGCCTTCTACATGTTTTTAACCTGTCCAGTTTTTAATTTATCATCTAAGGATTTTCAATGAACTAAGATTTTTCTTAACTTCCAAAGGTGGAAACACATTCAGGTTAACTATTTACTGCATACTTCACAAAAAAATTTTTACTCACTGAATTTCAGTCTTGTCATGATTTCAGATGACAAGGGCTATTTGAATTGTGTAATAGTAATTTTTTTGTCAAGTAAGACCAAATACAGGTAAAATTTTAGAGTGACTTCACAAAAAAAGGTTTCATTTGACTGTAAAAAAACTTATTGTATCTTCAGGTAGGACTAAACCACAGGTAATTTTGCAGATAAATTAGACAGGGAGCAATAAGTTAAAACCTTGCATTGGTAGAGATTGGTGTATGTTAAGCTGTGGGGATGAATAAATGCATCTTAGCTGGTTACCTTTGACAAATCTTTGTACCTGACTTTCCATGAGATGGTGTAGCATGAGATAAAATCAAAAGGATTGTGTGAAGTCCTGGCTCCTCTGGTGCCACTGGGAGACTTGCTGCCAGCTTTGTCAGGAGCAGGATTTTGCAAAACTATCCTGGTTGTCTTTGGATATGTGTGCTTTAGAATAGTAATGAAGTCTCCTGGCACTCTGAGGGAAGAAGCAATAGCTAAAACAACTGCATATTTCACTGCCACAGTGTTAGAACTGACCTGTAAGTCTAGACTAGGTCTTGGTGTGGGTTCAAGCACCAGGTACCACTGTTCCAGCTATGCAAATGGTGATTTGTGTTTATTTCTGCCTGCTAGATCCTTTTGGCCAACTTCCTTGCTCAGACAGAGGCCTTGATGAAAGGGAAGACGGCTGATGAGGCTCGCAAGGAGCTTCAGGCGGCCGGGCTGAGCGGGGAGGCTCTGGAGAAACTCCTTCCCCACAAGGTACCCGGGGCTCAGGAGCTGCCCTGGCACTGAGGGCTTTGCTGGGGGTGGCAGGGCAGCTGGGATGGGGGGGCACCCATGGCACCTTGGCAGGGCACTTGGAACAGGCTGCACTGAAGCCTTGGAGGCTATCGTGGCACTGCCCTGGGCTAGTGACTTTTGGTTACTTCTTGTAGCCCACAATAGCCAGCAGTGGTGCTTGGAGATATATTTTCCATTGTGTTTGTAAAAAAAAACCATGGGAAATATACAGTTTTATAGTTGAAGGCCTTTAGAGCTTTCAGGACTTCGTAATTGGTGCTAATATTAATTGTCTAGTGTGGACTCTAAAGAAAAAACCTGCAAGTTTCTAATGGAAGTGTTACAACATACTAGGTGATAATGTAACTCTTGTTTTGAAAGGTCTTTGAGGGAAATCGACCAACCAATTCCATCATGTTTACAAAACTCAACCCTTTCACCCTGGGAGCCATCATTGGTAAGTGAATACATTTCTCATCTGTGAATGCTAATGAAGACTTTCTGATCAAGTTTATTGATAAATCTCTTTCTTCTTACAGCGATGTATGAGCACAAGATATTTGTTCAAGGAGTTGTCTGGGATATTAACAGTTATGACCAGTGGGGGTAAGTTTCCTTGGTTTATTTCTTGTATACTTCTTAACAGATTCTTGAATTTCTCATGAATTAGAGAAAAGACAATCAAAGGGTTTTATACTTAAAGCACGTGGTTATGGGATACTTTTAAATGAAAACAGATTTTCTGGGGATAGGTTTCCATGCCATAATGCATTATGCATAGGTTAGCTATGCATAATAACTTGTACATAACAACTTTGGCTAAGGACTTCTGTTGAATTTAGAAAAACACTATGAATGTAGAATGATGCAGTAGTGAGGAAGATAGTCAAGCAGGCTGAATGCATGCTCTGTGAACTAGGAAGGAAAACATTTTCCCTGTAGTATGCAAAAAAAGTATTATTTTACCTCTAGATGAATAGGCAGTTTGAGTGGCATCTGTGGAGCAAAAGATTGATTACCTCTTAATTTTCCTGTGCTGGAGAGTCAGCATTCCTGGCAGAGGTCTGTGTAGGCAGCAGCTGTTGGTTTCATGCAGGCTTCATCTGTGACTGAGGGCTGTGCTGGAGTTCCATGTGTGCAGCAGCAGCTTGGAGGAGTCTGTCACTGTGTCACTTAAAAATTTAATCAGGAGCTAATCAGGTTCTTTCATCTGTAGTAATATGAACTGTAAACATACTGTATGTAGGCTTAGGTAGAGGGATTGGGAAATAAGATTTTTCAGGTGCAGCCTGCTTATGTTGTGAGGGGTTATTTTGAAGAGCACATTTGCTCTACAGGTGTAGAATATCCGTTTAAACTAAGCTACTTTAGTCTTTGTATGTGTTCTTTGGTGCTGGCTACCACAGCATGTTCTGTTACTAAACACTGTAGCAGAAACCTGAAAAAGAATACTGTCTAGTACAAGCTGATGTCTACTATAAATTCTGAAATCAGGAGTGCAGTAGGAGTAAGTACAGTTTTTATTGCCACACATGAAATTCAGGACGGCATCCAAAACTGGAATGTAGTGGTGCTGTAGAACCAGCCTTATTTCTTGCAGCTGTTGGAATGTCCCTGGCTCTTAGAAGTGAGGCTGTAACTCCTGAGCAGTGCTGGGGGTGCTTCCAGCTCAGCTGATCCTTGTTAGGGTGACAAATCAGTGTTCTGAGCACTGCCATGTTCAACAGTGAGCAGGAGCCAGCTGAATGCATTCTGCACTGGGGCGGGCTGCATAACACAAGTGAAGACTGAGATGAAAAGACTCTGCTTAGGTTTTAAAACAAAACATTCATGTAAACATCCTGTAATGTGTGCTCAGCTAATGAGAACAGTGAGAACTCCAGTTTTTCATGAGTGACACTGGTAATTTTTGAGGGATAAAACATCATGGTGCTTGCTGGGATGTTCCTTTTTGCTGGCATCTATTTTTAATATTAATGGCTTATAGCAAATACTGTAAATTGTTAGCACTAATACTGCTTTTTTTTTTTCCTTCTCCTGCTTTTGTAAACAGTGTTGAGCTTGGAAAACAACTTGCCAAGAAAATTGAGCCTGAACTGGAGTCAGATGCTCCAGTGACATCTCATGATAGTTCAACAAATGGGCTCATCAATTTCATCAAAAAACACAGAGCTTGAAAAGAGATACTTGGAGGACATCGACAATCTCACCACAGAGTACCCAAATCTGTTGTAGTTGTGCTTTTTTTTAGCCACTTTTAACAAAAATAGCACTTTACAGATGTAGCTCTCTTCACTTGTTGCAGTTCATCTTGTTGCGTCAAGTGTTACAAATGAAACTAGTTTTGTGAAACCCTGAGATTCTATAGTTGCTTTCTATTTCTGTGGCTGTTAATCTGTAAAGTGCAGCTGGTATATTCCTCAATTCTTATCCCTCAGCTTCCTTAAAGATGGTCACCTACTGATACTAGGAAATAAAAGGTATGATGGATGAGTAAAACTTCTTCACTTTATCTTTAAAGTGCAGCCCTAGTAACATTTGCCTCACTCACTGTGTAAGGTCCTCTGAAGCCAAGTGAGCTGACTTTTGTCATTTTGGACTGGTTCTGCTGTATGCTGGAAACTAGAATGTGTCTAAAGAATCAGACCTACAGCTGTAGGTTGTTTGCTTACATTTCATCCCTTTTGAGCAAGGTACAGAGTTTTTCCCCCTCCCCCAGTGCTACTGTGAAAATGCAAGTTTATTGATGTTTGGTAAAAGATTTCCTGTTTTGTCTGTAAGCTATGTGCACAGCTAACCAAAAAAGAAGGAAGTTCCTGAAGAGACAGTGATGTCTTAACAGTTTTCCAGAGTTTGTGAAGCAAAAGCTTGGGATCACTTGGAGAAGAAATGTGGTTTTGGTATCCTCCAGGGGTGATTTTCTCACTGTTAATCAGCATCACTGTCTCACAATAATGAAAAAAATAGAGAAACCTGTTGTCAATAAGTTGTTGATCCTCTTTTATTCTCTACTACTGTTAACCTCTTTGCTAGCAAACTGGCATGCTCTGGCTATTGTTCTGTAACACCTTTAATAAAGGTAAGACACAAGCATTGAAAGGAAACGTTGGTTCTCATGCCCCCAGTGCTGACTACACTGTGTGAGCCGGGACCCCTGAGCGCCCATCTTTGCTGTGCACTTCACTGGCCGGGCTGGGTGCTGTGGGCTGAACCTCTCTGGAGCACTCTTTCCAGTATTTCCATGGTCAGGAGGAGAGACCCCGGCCGAGGTTGGTTTTAACGCGGCTCCCGCCGTGCTCAGCCGCTCCCTGAGGGGCCGTGGCCGCGCGCGGGGCGCCCCCTGCCGGCGCGGCGTGAGGGGGCGCGGGAGCGTGAGGGCTGCGGGCCAACACTCCGACAAAGCCGTAAGGAGGCTTTAGAAACAGCTCGCTTTCCCTGCACCGATTGAGGAGGCTGCAGGTCGTGTGCAACGGAGGGTCTGTGGCTGCATTTTGAAGATGAGCTGCAAAGCTGCTGTCACTTGGCCTTTGAGTCTTTGCTGTTCCCTTACAGGGCCTCAGTGCTGTTATGTGACCTGCACCCTCACACACGTCCTGGGGGGTAGCACAGCCACTTTGTGACCAATTCTTGAGCTCCACTGAACTGGTTTAAATCTTTGTTTCATATCAAACCCCCACATTCCTGCAAGAATAAAAGTGATTTCTGCATAAATTGTGCTCTGGTAATGAGAAATTGCAGCTCATTCAAGTATATTTGGGAAATGGGCATGGCTGAGGTCTGATAAAACTGTTGTCATATGCAAGAGAGAATGAAAGGTAATGGTGTGCCCAAAGCAAGCAGAAACTTGTCATACACCTAAAATGGCACAATTCCTAATCCTCAATCCCATCCATTACCTGTGAGACCTACTCCATGTGGAAGCCTCTCAGGAAATACTGAGTGGAGATGCTTCTGTCAATGTAAGTTAAGTTGATGATGTATTTCATACTTGCAATGCTAATTTGACAATTTACTCATAATAGCATCTTGACAAAATTAATGTATTTTAGGAGTTCTTGAAAAGGTAATTACTGGATTAATGGGAAAAAATCTAATACTTAAATTATGCTAGGTTTACGTTGTATGTCCACTGGACATGTACTTAATAGAGGTTGTGTGGGTTTGGGTTTAATAGAGGGGTATGTTTGTATAGCAGTTCATCTAAAAAGGCACTTAAAAGAACTATGCCTCTGAAGGTGTCTTCAGTCCTTTTGTTTAAAGAGGATTTGGCAGGAATAATCAATGAGTGATCCCTTTTGGCCAAGTCAGTGCTCTGATATGCTGGGGCTGTTCTAATTTCCAAACTGTCCTGTGCTACAGGTAGAGTTTTGCAGACTCCATGAGCTTGGGCTGAAACCTTGAAGAATGATAAATAAAATTTCAAAATTTATTTATTTTATCTTATATCTATGGTTCCTAAACTATACCAAGAACTTCAGTTGAACCTGTTGCTCTTATGGAGGAATAAAGGGAATAAAGAGCACTTGCAGATCTGCAGTGCTCTGGTCATGAGTCTGTATGGGTCAATCAAGTAGAAAGATAGCTTTGCCTCGTTTGTTCTTTACATATTTCAGGTATAGTGTTTGTTTAGATGCTCTTGAAATTATTCTGCTTTGGCAGTTCCTGCTGTTATTTTTTGGTTTGACTTCCAGAGAGAAGGGTTAAGCAACTGGGATTATTAATGAAAATTCAGCAGAGAAGAGTTTCCTTTTGGCTTCTATCTCAGTCTAATGCTAGTAGCTGAATTGGTCTACCCTCTCTGAAAAATAGCTTCAAGTTTTTGCTAGTTCTGTGGCACAGGGATTGTCAAAATAGATCAGATAAAAAGTAGTCCTAGAGCTTAACATTTCCAGAGGGCTGTTAATGTCCAGACAATTTTTTACATCCTTGCCTTTTCTTTTGTGTTCCTTCTTAGATGGATTTTTCTGAGAGAAGAAAATTATAAAATCCTGATGTTTGAGAAATCTTGTTTTAATAGAACCTGCTGGATGTACTTGAAATTTCAAAAAATATACTCAGAAGAGAACTTGTACTCAGGTTGTCCTAGTCCCTGGACTTTACTTGATGATAGTTTTATAAGTACACACTTTCAGGATTTATCAAAATCATTTTTTGATGTTTATGTGGCCTTTCCTCTAAGGAAATATTTTGGGCTAAGACCTGTTGACCAGTAAGTGTTAATGTGCAGAGGGCACTCACTGTGGCTGTCTGTGCTGAAGGGGGCTATCCCTGGCCAGGGAGAGTGAGAGGAGCTGGGGAATGGATAATCTGGCTGTGCATGCAGGGTGCAGCTGAGGGAAGAGCTGCATGTCAAGGAGTTGGCCTGCAGCCCTGCATCTGGAACACTCTCAAATGTGTGGTAATTCCCAGAAAGGCTGAGCTCTACCTTTCATCATTAGCAGCAGCCACAAGAGACAAGATCTGCTAGGAAGACCCCTCACACAGGGTAAAAGCATGTTGTTTGTTGTTCTGAGTGCTGGTGAACTGTGAAAAAGGTTAAATCTGGAGTAGCAGTTTTTTGTTGAATATTTCTGTGTGGCTTTGGGCTTATTGAAAACACCAGTTTTGTCATTCTCAGTTAAGTGGGTAACCAATGAGTTTGACAAGTGCAGACCTTGGCTCTGACTTTTCATACAGTTTTCAATTTACAATTGATTTAAAATTATTTGGGAACTGCTGTATTAACTAAAGGGCTTTGCTATGCTAGCAGAGCTGCTCATTTTAGAACTGTTTCTCCAGGCTTTTCAAGACATGCAATACCTTTCTTTTCAGCTATCTTGACAAATCTATTCAGTTTTGTTTTGGTATTGGTACTTTTATCTAATAGGTCTTTTTTTTTTTTTTTCTTTATTTACCAAAACCCATAATAGGCTTCAACACAACAACAAAAGAGCAGTTTGCATAGCTCTGTGGCTGGATAGTCTCTGCTTTAGCAGCAATGTTTCCTGAGCTGCTCCTGAAAATCAGTATTCCAAGAGCCAGTACAGGGCATCAGGATAGAACAAGGTGGGGCCAAGACTTTATTCCCTTGCAGCAGGACACAAGGAAATGGCCTCCAGTTGCAGCAGGGGATTGGATACCAGGACACATATCTTCATTAAAAGAATTATCAAGTATTGGAACAGGTTGCCCAGAGAAATTATATCTGTCCCTGAAAGTGTTCAAAAAGTGTGTGGACCTGAACATGGTGTGGTGGACCTGGCAGTGTTAGGTTAATGGTTGGGCTTGATTTTAAAGGCCTTTTCCAATCTTAATGGTTCTCTGATCATCTAGAGCCTCACTGGAGTTCTCAATAAATAATTCTCAGTGTTGATCTTCAGGGGACTTTTAAACATTAGTTACTTAATTTTGAGCTGAGTGAGTGTGCTGGTTTTGCAATAATTGACTTTTGATGAAGAGGAAAAAAAATCAGCCACAGAACTGATAATGTTCTATTCACAGTGAATGATAATGGTCTTATTGCTTAAGTCATGTTCAATTCTCAGCTCATACACCTGCCACGTGTAACCACTGTGGATTTTAGAATGACAAAAGTGAAATTAAAATGAGTACAGGGACTTCACCCATGCTAATCTTAGAGCTGTGAGCATGGTATAAGGCTACTGGCCAAGGTCCATATGTACAGCTTGAGTCAGATCCTGCTTAGTCACGTTTCCACTGGATTGAGACTTTACTGGGGAGATTTACTGTCTTAGAATTCATACCTGGGATTCCATGGAGCTGTAAAAATGCCTCATTGACTTCAGTAGACAGTGGTCTGTGCCTGGGATTATTAACTGCAGTCGTGAGGACTTTGGGGTCACCTGGATTACGTGGCAAAGATCTTTTAGGCTATTTCAACCTGGTTATAGATCTAGCTCCCCACAAAGTAAGAGTTAAAAACAGGAATCTGCAGTAAGAGGCAGATGCACATGCAAAGAACTTCCAGTGTAGCCTATATGGTTTTTTTAATCTGGCCTCATAACTCTTTTCAGAGGTGAGCAGTATTCAATAATGAAAAGCACCAATTTTGTTTGAAATGTGTACCTTTGGAGCTAAATTAGAAGATGAATGATGCTCTAACTGTTTGATGTAAAAGAGATCCTATAGTAGTACTCTTCTTTGCTGAAAACATTTGCTGTTAAATAAGTTTAAGAAGGAACAAAGAAAATATGGTGGTGTCCTTAATTATTTTAATAAGAAAAAAGCATACATAGATATTTTAAATAGACATATGGGTTTTCCATATATAAAAATACATTAAACTTCTTTTCCCTTTTTAAGCCCTGGAGATCTTCCTTGTGGGAGATACTGACATTCCCTTCATATTGGGTGGATTTACCATGAGGAAGGCTGGGGAAAACTTAAAAGTGTCCAGTTTTATTTAAAACCTTGGTGGTCTTTAACGGCTGCCCCACAGTTCCAGCCTGGTACAAACTTAAACAGAGCTCTTTGTTGCTCTTGAATGTGACATAATCCTTTCATCTGGCATGCTGAATGAAGTATGCACATGGCTTTTTTGCTACCCCTGCTGGGCTGCCTTGTTACACCTTCAGAGCTAACCACCCCCAGTAAAAAAGCTTGGGCTCTGTCATCCACCCTAATGCCAATAAACAACAGATAACTATGGCATCTTTTGGCTTTAAAATGCTGTCCCTCATTAAACTTGTGTGTTGAGGAAGGAAACGGCTCCCCACATCATTGTTTCTTGTAGATACAGAGTACATTTTTTTTTTGTTGTTTGCATGTTTGCTAATTTGAAGCTCTTTGAAGAATCCTACAGAGAGATCAAAGACAAAAGATTAGAACGTTTTTAATAAAGTGAAGAAGGATCAGGTTAGATCAAAGGGACAAGCTGACAGGAAATAAGTAGGTGCCGTTGTTGGCTGACACTTGCATGCTGTAGGGTGATTTCTGTGTTAATGTGAGGTCAGAAGGAGGATTGCTTTACATCTTATTGTCTCCAGACTTTGCTGACTGGGTGTGTCTTTGTACTTCACTTTAATCTCAAAAATTAAAACCCATAAAGTCACAGTTTGCCTCAGCCACATGATTTTTTTAGTTATTTAACTTTGATTTTGAAATAAAAATAAAATTTGGAATGCACCAGCAGGGTATGGAGGTAATTAATTGGCCTGCAAGGGGATTCAGCTACAGGAATATTTGTTATCAGAGGCACTGGGCCTCAATCACCCCCACTGTCATCCTCCTGACTTTAAGGGAATTAAGTCTTCCCCCACTGTCTCAAGAGGAAATGTATTTTCTTTACATACACACCAAAGCCTTGCAGTTGTACTGCTGTAGATAAACCAGTACAATAAATTAATTTAGCCCCTTTAGTTTATGATGCAGTTTTATTAGTATAGAGCTGCTAATTGGCAGAATTTATTTCTCTGAGAGGTTGAAGTTGCAGCACTAATTGGAATGGGCTCACTGGCCTCCTTGTGAACTTCAGTGTCTAAATTGTGGTGGATGCAGGGCTGGCTTTGGCAGCCTGGTATCTGGACATCAGAAATAAGGTGCCTCACAAAATATCCTTTTCTTCTAACAGTAAATCACCTTTCTGCCTGATGTAGCTAGGAGCTAATTTGAGTCAGGAAACATAGCAGCTTTCTTTACTGTATGATGCATGGGTGATTTTGTAATTCCACACAATCTGATCTCCCCATGTGTCTTCACGGGGAAGAAAACAAGTGCTGAAGAGGTCTTTGTGTCTTGTGATCATGAAACCTCCTCTGAAAGGATGCTTCCAGGTAAAGCTGCAGGACTGGGGCCACAGAAACAATCTTGTTTTGTTCCACAAAGGCTGGAAGCACAGGTTTTCTGCTCCACTCTACTAGGTGTGGAGCTGCTCCTCCAGCACTGAGGGTTCTGCTGCCCCAATGCAGAAGGGCACACCAGTGGTTAGGTACCTTGCTGGGCATGGTGCAAGCAATAACTGGCAGTTCTCAATCCAGTCATATTAAATCAAATCAGCAGGGTTTGGTGTGGCCTTAACAGAAGGACCTCTGCTCAGCCCCTTACTCAGGACTATGATACAGATAATAATCATAATTGATTAGAGAAATGTATTTTTGTTGTATTTTATTATTTTTGTCTTGCAGTTGGTTATGTAAATGAGTGTTGTTCTACTACAACAAAGGAAAGTATTCTGTAAAATAAAGTTACCCAAGCTTTTTGTGGCAAAGGAAAGCCAATGGGAAGAGATACCTGTTTGCAAACTGAAGACAGTTTGTTAGTCTCGAAGGGATGCCAGAAAGAGCACTGGGTTTAACTAATGTGCACCAGTTGGACAAAGGGTTCCTTTGCCCTGCCTGTGCTGTGGCTGAGCAGAGCTGTTCTCTCCTGGGGCCAGAGCTTCACATGCTACACCACTGCTGCTTCACACCTTCCTGCCTGAGGGATCCAGTGGGGAGCGATGGGAAGCCACACGTGAGACTGTGGGAAGTGCTGCTGCTCTGGATGCAGTCAGGATCCCTTCACAGTGCAGTCTGTGAAGGTTCAGCTTCAGGACACATCGTGACCCTGGGGGTGCAGTGCCACTAAACCAACAGTAGAGAAAGACATGGGAAGGAAATCACCTGTTTCCTTTTGAACATTGTCTCATTTTTTTGTGTTCCATGGAGCTTACTGGGTTGCCCATATCTTAGTTTTTGTGCTTGGTAGAATCTAATTAAAATTGCTTTCAAGTCAGAAATGTGCAGCATTCAGACAGGAAAAAGACTGGAAGCTCCTCAAATAGCCCAAGTGCTTCTTTGTGCCTCTTGTAACAGTCATGTCCATCTACCTGACTTCTCACTTAGGCCCTGGTGAGTCCCTTGCTAGACTTGGCTTTGGTGGGAAATATGCCCTGGTGTGCTTCTTTAAGCTTTTGGATTTAGAAGTGGCAGGTCATTCTTTTTGAGATTTATCTGTCCAGTTAAAACACTGGAATTTTGCCTAATTTTAGGCACTGCATGAAGCTCTTCTTTTGCAATCATAGGGAAAGACTGATTGAAAATAGAAAAATAGAGTCTACTGAAATCTATTAAATACTGTACAATCTATTGAATCTTTCTTTTGAAAATAGAAAAACACAATCATAGGAAAAAGACTAAAAAAAGAAGTAGTGCTTGTGTAGCAGAAAGGGATCTTAGGGATTTCAGTAGTGGACAGAAATGTCTAAATGCTGCTGAAGTTGTGAGAGATTCTAATGAATCCATCCAAACATAGGCTTCTGGATTATAGAGGTACAGGAAAAATAGGCCATCTCCAAATCAGAACAATCTGGAGTTGTAAATTGATTCCATTAAATTTGGGCAATCTTTTAATATATACAACACCATAAACCTACGGGCATTGCAGGAGACTGATAGGATTGGAATGTAGCAGAAATTCAAGGTACTCAGAGCACTCTAAGAGTATGAAAGGAAATGGAAGAAAAAGAGAGTCTCTTTTAATAGACTTTGCAGAATGAAGATTAACAATTCAGGGAGAGGTGCAAAGCAGGGACTAATGATGTTGACAAAGTGTTATGGTAACAGAAAATTCAGTGATGAAATGCAGAATTCCCTGAGGGAATCATAAATCAGCTTTAGTCTACAAGGTATGTTGGTTCTTAAATCAGCAGGAGTCTGGTACCTAAATAGCTTTGCAGTCCAGTCCCAGATGCTTTACTTTGGACTTTCCTCTTCGCTTTAGGTTTCATGTGGTTTTAAATTTAACAAGGCACTTGTTCCTTTTGAACCAAAGCATGTTAATAGTGTCCTTAATATATTTATAAAGCAAAGAGTCTTGAAGGGTAGCTTGGTATTTTTCAGAGTTCAGAAATGCTAAGTGTTCTAATAAAGTAGAAAGCATTAAGAAAAGGTTGAAAAATGATAGGGAGTGTCAAGCTGAGACTGAATAACTTTGGAAAATTTGATTTATCCCATGCTCGAATTTTTAATGTGTCTTTTTGTGTTTCCTCAGATGTGTGGCTGCAGTGGCAGGGGACTCTGAAGAAGTGAGTGTGATCCAAACACAGACACGGCAGTTTATGGTTGATGCATACATCAGCCAAGGGCGATGGGAGGTTATCCCGTGTGGATGCAGCAGGCAGGGCTGGAGCCGAGCCGCAGGAGAGCAGCCCGTGTCCACTAGGTGGTAATGCTGGGTGCGGAACGGGCTCCCGCCTGCTCCGGGGCCTGCCGCTCCCCGCTGCTGCAGGGGAATTCCCAACCGTGATTTAATGCCACCTGGGACCCGGAATCTGCTGCCTTTCCGAGGAAAGCAGGGCCTGCTGAACAGGGAGCTGGTGGCAGCGCACCAAACCTTGTATAGATGTGCCTTATGCAGTGGTACTCCTCCATGATTTCTCTGTGCAAGTTTTGGGATGGTTTCTAAAGTTGTTGACCATTAACTCTACAATAGCTGTGTTCAGCACCTGTTATCTTTTTTTTTAAAAATCTTCCTCACAGTAAATTATAGTCTTTGGTCTAAATAATACACATAACTGAAGAAATAGCTGGATGACAAAGTGTTGTCACCAGTGTCTGTGTGAAGGAAAATTTACTTGAAGTGATTTCTAGGGGAAAAAAGTGCTGAGAGACATTTAAGATTAACTAAGTGCAGCAATCTGTATGCTGAAGCCTTTGTTTAATAGTAGATCCTGGACTTATACAATGTCAGGTTAGAAACTAACCCAAACTAAATCTAGGGAAGGAAGAGTGTGATTATTGGATCTAGAATTTAGAGAAAATTATTTAAGAAAAATTTCCTTGGGTCTCCAGACTGTAGAAATCAGCTACATTTCTATTCTTTTTCAAGAAGACAGAGTTACCAGAAGCAAAATGTTTTGTTTTTCAAACATTGGGTCTTTCAAGATTAACTACATAATTACTTCTTTCTGCTAGGTCTATGGCCCACTGGAAAACCTGCTTCATTCTTGAAACATTACAGAGCAGCTTCATCTTACATGTCAGGGGTAAGTCCATGAAACAAGGCTGTGTGTAGTAGCACCATAGAGATGGGCTGTGCCACGGTTCTACTGTGAAGGTCTGTCCCTGGAGGGGTTGCAAACTTACATTGGAGTAGAAAGTAAAAATTCTGGGATGTTTATAACAGAATTTCAAAAAATTCTGAAAAATGAGTTTGAGACTATCATCCTGAAAAAAACAAAAACAAAAAACAAAAACAAATCTAATTTTGAACTCTGTATAAGTCTTTAAAAACGCAAAAGAAAATGCAGCTTTCAGCTGACAAGTGTTAAGGCTCAGTGCTGTATTCCGGCTCCTCTGGTCCCGGCTGTGCCCGGGCAGATCTCTGTGCTAATGTGCAGCACTGGTTTGAGAGGGACAGAGGATGAGGAACGCATTGGCCACATTTACTGGGGAAGGGGAGGCGGCTTCCCCTGCCGTGTGGGGGCAGTGCGGGTGTTTATCTGAACCGGAGTGTGCGCGGCCGCGGCTGCGGGCTGTGCCCCGGGACCGCAGCGGGCTGAGCCCTTTGAGCAGCCAGGGGCTCCTTGTGCCTCGCAGCGCCGAGCAGCCTCTCGGCACACCCACACCGAGCTTAGCAGAAATCTGTAGGGCTGACACAGTTCCCGGTACTGAGCAAAATTGCTGGCCAGAGGTGGGGAGAACCACTACGCCATTGCGTTTTGGGGGAATTGGCTGTATTTTATTTTTTCCCCGACAGTCCAAGCTCAGTCTGGAGTCAAGCTGTGCGATTGCTGCTTTCATCATCTTGCCTTTTCTCTCTCAATCAGGTGTTTATCTCCCTTCAAGTGTCGATATAGTTCAAAGTACACTTAAGCCCCAGCATTAACTCTAGACTCAAAACAGAGCGGTAATGTCACTGGTATAAATGAAAGCTTACAGGAACAATAGATGCCACTGTTTTAATGCTGGCAATAGAGATTACTCATATCCTTTATGAAGCAAATTTTGTATTTCTGCAGTGCACTTTGTTTTTCCCAATTAGATTTCTTGTCAGACTGTGCTGTGTAACTTAATCGAATTTTGCTAAGCCTGTCATTGTAGAAAGAAACCAACATTGACAACAGTAAAACTTGGTTTTCATTTTCTTGATCCTGCAATCTCATCCACAGAGATGGCACTTTTGGTTGGTATAGAGCCCACTGTTTAAATGCATTTCTTTGTATGCATAATGACTTGATTTGGCATATCAGTGCCCTGGTCAAGAGCTGTACTGCCAGGATTCACTTGGAGTAGGAAATATGTCTGTTAGAGCCTGTTAGGTCTATGACATACCTTGCCCTGCCCCAACTGTATTTTGACTCTAAGCAAAATATAGTTCATCTCTCCATGGGAGATTTTTCCTTAAAAAAAAAAAATCCCATTATATAATTTTGGTTTTACTTAAGTTTTTTACTACCTGTATTTGATGTCATTTACTGTTTTAAACTTATCTCTAATACCTTCTGTTTGTGTGACTGGAGAAAAAAAACCAATTTTGTTAGCAAGTCAGGATTTTATTTTGGCATTATTAAGGTTCTCCCTCAAAAGTAAAATATTAACACTAGGTGGAATGAGGCACATCACCTAATATGTTAATTATGGAGACAGACAATCTAAAGATCTTGAGGCTGATCCAGGATTATAGAAAATAAATTGTATTTTTTGCTTACATTTTGTTATTTAAAAATGTGTAAATGCCTTGTGGATGGGATTTGAAAAATAGTTACAACAATCTCAATTTTGTAAAGAGTATGTACTCTTTGTATACAACTCTGACAAAATGTAGGATTTAACTCTAAGATAAACTTGCTGAAATATTTGGGGAGGCACTTCCTCAGCACACTTCACTTTTTGCTTCTCCCAAGTTTAGGCTATCATTGATTAGATAGTCTGTGGCCACTGAAGAGCAAAATCTCCAAAAGCAGCAGCAACCTGTGGCAGGTCTCACCTGGAGGAAAGGAGCAGTTCCAAAGGATGGTGTCCATCCCCACTAGTTACTTACAAGCTCCACTTTGGGCTGTTTTGAGGCATGACAGGGAAATTGTTTAAGCCTCTTGTTTAAGACTACAGGTGTTATCATCTCTGGCTTTCAAGGGAAAACTGGTACTTTTTACTGGGGAGTTCTGTGTCTTATTTGCCTGTTTTGAAAAAAAAAATATACTTACACTTTTTATATTGAAAGGTAGAGCACTCTGTGTGTACTGTGGAACAAAGGATTTGTTACTTTTTTTCCCACCCCTTATTAATTGATAGTTAAATCACATATTCTCTTGTACTCCATATTTCCTGTCCTTTTGTAAAATGTTGTCTTTGTAGGTACATGTAATGTTTGTTCAGCCTGCAGAAGACAGATGAGAAAGAACTGACCATGAGACATCAAATGCTTTAGACACTTGCTCTGTGTAGTTGCATTAATACAAAAGGAGAGATCATCTTGGCATGTGCTGATTTGCTTTTAAATAGTTGTAGATGTTTCTTAAAAGGCAATGGGCATGTAATGTTCAACTGGAACTGGACTAAAGCAAACACAGGCTTTCTCCTTTGAGAAGCTTACAGTTCATTAGGGTAAATTACCCAGAACTGAGCTCCCTGTATGATTAGATGGTTATGTGATCCAACCTAATTAGTTTAAAGCTGGCTTGGGTATCTCTGCACAACATGGCTGTTATTTCTGTGCTGCTGCGCAGACTTAGTCTAAATTCTTCATTTGAAGTCCATTAAAGTCAAAGCAGCTTTTTCTGTTGGTTGAATAAGCTTTGCATCAGGCTGAAAACATGTCAGGAGTACAGTACAGAAAACAGAGAGCCTGGCAACGTGGTCCAGGCCTGGCATGTTTATGGGGATGCAGTGCTGTGGGGAGGGGGCCAGGAATGCAGGCACAGGGTGGCACAGGACGGGGACAGCAGGCTCAGGGGCCAGACCAGGGATGGTGGAGGGCTCTGGTGTGTAGTGGAAAAACACAGCAAGGAGAGAGGGAGAAGCTGGAGTACCAGAGAGGTGAGGGGAGACTTCTGAGGAGTTTTGCCAGCAATGGGAGAGGCTTGAATTTTTTCTGGAGAAAGCCAGAGCAGCACCCGGTGGAGAAGGGCTCAGCCTCTGGGAGAGGTGGGTGGGCGAAGGCAGGGCTGGCAGCTGCCAGTGATGGCACAGAGGGGGCAGCCTGGGGCAGGAGGCAGCACAACCAATCTTCTGGTAAATATTCAAGTTTTCTTTTCCCACTGCATGAAGGGATTTGCTGCAGCCAACACTCCCTTTAAAGAAATCCATCCTGACAGCAGTGGGGGAGCTGCAGGTGAGCCCCAGGGTCTGGAACAGACAGTTGCTCCTCAGACTGGTGGAGACATGACCACACTAAGGAGTGATATGCTTCTGAAAAAAAATCAGAAAAAGCATAGCAAGCATATTTTAGGGCAGGATGGAATGTTTGCTCAATTAACTAGTCAAAACAGGATTTCTTTGTGTTCCTCACAGCACTGCAAAGGGAACTCCCTTTATGAGAATTAAGATCTTTGCCTGTATCTTTATTACCAACATACACTGTCTTTCAGGAGTTTCACTAGCGTTAGCTGATCACACTCCCAGCTGTGGATTAAAGAAACTGTTCTGTCCTGACCTGACTGGATACAGAAGCAATAGGGTCAAAATTAGACTGCTTGCTCAAAACCTGAAGGATTTGTGATCACAGTGAATGTCACAGTATTGTTCTGTTCATGTAAGTAGGACCATAAGATCAGCAGTAATCATGTTTTCATCAAGGCTTGCCCACTGCCACCGTGTGTTTGGTGATTTTTAAAATTCTAGAACGGTCTTCAGAATACCTACTTCACACTCGTCTATAAACTGCAGGTTGCAAAACACACCCTGTAACAAACTTCAAACTGTTAATCTTATATAAAAGATCAAAAGCAGTGAATTACCATGTTCCAGTAAAAGAGATCTGGAGTGAGAGCTTCGTTCTGATCTTAGGTCCTTACATTAACATGAAACTTGTTAAGTGACATTCCCAGATTAACTGGAGAGCAAACTATGCACTACAGTACACAAGAAGACAAAACAATTATTGTTCTGTCCCTTAACAATATGATCAAATTTAAAAGTTTTGCCTAACCCTGTGCATCAAAGGTGTATAATTCCATAAAGAGCATGAATATCCTGACTCTATAAAATGTTTGCTGCTTCAGGGAAAAGGCATCAATTTTCCCTCTTTCACCACGAGTCCTAAAAAGTTGCATATAAAAGGAAGAAATATATGCAATTTCCTAGCTTATTTTGGACAACAGGAGTGTAGCACAGATACAGCGCAAAAATCACCATCTCCTTAACATTAAAAGACCACAGTTAAATCAGACAAGACTAAACTAAGCAGACCAGCCTCCCTCAGCCTCACACCTGCTCTCTTGTATTGCACTTGACACTGCCTCATAAATCTGAATCTTCTGTCCTTTTTCATATTTCCTGCTTCAGTTAAGGTTATCAGAAATATGGTATTTTTTTCATAGTTTATACCAACAGAATATGCAGCAGGAGTATGACATCTCTGCTTTAGCCAAGGTTTCCACTTTGTGACCTGAGGGTTGGATAAAGCATTTTGGCCATAGTGTTTAATGGGATGCTGCTTCTCCTGCAAACCACCCCATCAAGGAGGGAGTTGTCGCCTGCAGTTTTCATATCAAAGGCACAAACTTACATCTGACTACTTACAGTGCACACAGCCACTCTATAAATCAACTGGTTTGTCTTGAAGCCCTGCTCTTATGACTATTTGCCATTCTCAAACAGATGTGTCATTCGTGGATTTAATATCCAAACAGTTTGATTTTTTCCCAGTTTATAGGTAAAGATACTAAAAAGCCTGCTGTCAAGAACCAGCCTTGTGTGATGCCATTAATGATACAGCTAATTAACGATGACTCTCCATTGACCATTGTGTTTGTGGAGCCATTGCTGAAGTGGTTAAAAGGACTGAACTCCAGCCAGGTTGGTTGCAGTGCCTGTTTTTGCTGCAGCTGCACCATTGCTGTTTGCTTCTCACTGGTGAGAAGAGCTTCCTGCTTGTTCCCAGCTGTGTTGCCAAATGGTTTCTTCTTGGGATAAGAGCTTTGCTCCAGCCCTCACTCAAACAGGAGGATGAGAGGGAGGACCTGCTCTGTGTGAGGCTGACCCACCTCTATGGCCTCAAGGGCTAAGGCCAAGAGAACCAGTCTAGGGCATGTGCTGTGCCTGCCTTGGCCCTGTGAGACACTGCCACTTCTGCTTGGTGCTGGGACAGCTTGGGTTGGCTCTTTCACTGCTGATTCCTGAGCACTGGCAAGGGACCACTGTGGGCCTTTGGCTGGGGCTCTTCTCAGGGTCCATACCAGGCCTGTGAAGTGTTTTCCCCCAGCCAAGGGCTCAGCCTGTGTTGTCATGTATATCTGCACATTGCCAAAGACATGAACCTCCTTCATGTTCAGGGAAGAGCTGTGCACTGATGTTTGCACACTGATGTACATCTGCTTGCTGATCACATTTAATGTACAAGAGACTTAAAGAGAATAAACACTGGCTTCCTCCAAAGAGGTCTGTGCCACAAAATGCAGCTCTAGGCTGCATAGCCGAGGGGACTTTCTCTGGGCAGTTCACTGACTTCTGTAGAGAAGAGCAGCATCAGGTGCAGGGTCAAGGCTGGGAGGCCCTAGAGACCCTGCCTTTAGGGGCCTTTGGTCTCACCACACTGAATTATTGCTCTCCTGCAGCCTATCATTAACCATTTAATTCCTTTATACTGTGTTTTGCCCTTGTGTTTCCACATGCTGTAGAGCTGAAAGTAGACACAAAAAATGATGAAATATTGCCATACCTAAAAATGAATATATTAATATCTCTGTTAGCCATCTATTGTAGTCTGTACTCTTCAGAGTTGATGTGTGAACCTCATTCCTGCTGTACTATAATGAACAGGGTGCCCAGGAGGCAGAGCTAGAATGAGTACTGAGGCTGAAGGCTGAGCTGTAGTTTACATGCATGCTACAGTCCTCAGATCTGTGGCTGTAACCATTTTTATATATGGTTATATGTAGTCCTGCCACATTTCTAAAATATCTTAAGCAGCTGCTGACCAGAGCCAAGGCCAGTTTGCTGTTGTAGCCACGTGAAACTGGGAGTGTGAGGGGTGGCTGCTGCCCAACAAGTGGCAGCATTGTTCACTGTGCATTGGTAAAGATACAGAAACTTTTTGGTGTCATTTTTGTCTGCAAAGCCTAGACACTGCAGTGCAGTTCAATGACTGGCTTGAGATGTGCAGACCCCCTTGCTTGTCTTGGTTTTTTGGTGGTGGAGTTTTTTCCAGCAATGTAGCTTTTCATTTTACATTGAGGAAAACATGGGTTGCATTTGCTAAGAGCAACTGAATAAAATGTAACGTGAAGTATGATAATAACTAATAAGCAGACAAACATTGTTGGATCTTCTCTCTATACTAAACATGTCATATGAAAAAGAAATGTAACCTGGAATAGGCTTCATTCACTCAAAAGTGAGCAAAATCCCTAAAGGCCATTAGCTATAACATGGGAAATGTGTAAGCCTAATACACCTCTTCTTTAATCTGCAAAAATACCATTCTGATAATACTGCCTCAAACACATAAAGCAACCCCTTAGTATGGACTTTGGTTTGGGTTCACTTCACATTTTTAGATATAATTTCACTAAGGGAATCAGTAGCTTGTAACTGTGGATACTTCACAGTTCCTCTATATGTTGCTCAGGAAATAAAGTATTTCTTTGTTTTGGTAGAACCCTTTGTAGTAACCTTGAGTTTGAAGATTTTTTTTCACTTGTTTTAATATAGTTTAGATTTTTTTTTCTGGTTTGCATTCCTTCTGATGCTGCCCTGGCTACCTTTATAAACATCTGAACAGTTACTCTGTTTTCAGATACAAAGAACAATAGCACCTCGAGTGCAGTGAAAATACCAAATATTGATCTGTCCCTTGAATGCCAGAAAAGCTCAGCAGGAGGCATACAAAATATTTCTGAAAAATGATAGCTTATCACCTGCAGACCTGGTGATTGCTGTCTATTATTACAAAGACTTGCTGGGGGGCTCCAGTGACCTCGAGCCTTCAGCTATTTGTGTGTCTTTCAAGGCAAAGAGAAAAAATCTCAAGCCTCTCCACAATGTTTGCATTCACCTCATTTCCTGTGTCTTTCACCTAAGTTATGGAGGTGCCCTGAAACACATCAGCCACAGTGATGTAGCAGCATCAGAATTTCACAACAGTGCTGGGACCTGATGCATGAGCTGCTTTCAGAGTAAAGATTTGGCTGCCTTGTTTACACCCTTGCAATATCCCTATCACTTAATCAAGTGGTGTGGTTTTTGGAGATGTGACTCTTGCTATATATATGTTTAAAATCAAGCTGCACTTTAATGCTAATTACACAGTGTGTTCTCTGAAGTGGTAATTATTTCCCTGTTAAAAACATGCTTGTGTTAACCTGGGGATACCAGAAATGTTAATGCTGCTTTTCCAGTCAAATTTGGCCCTGTGGGGGCAATGGGTGTTTCTATTTGCTCTTTCTGGCCTGTTGGGTGGCAGTGGCCAAACTCTGCTGCTGAGGGGCACTCACCAGCCACCACAGGTTGCTCAGAGGGCTGGAAGAGTCACTGTAATCTCCAGAGTCACTCATTTTGGAGAAACAGAGACTACTTCTAGTTTGGCCTTCACTTTTCCTTTTGGACAGGTCCTGTGTGGTCCCAGCAGCCCATTTACCCAGTTCTTGTTCTTCCCTTGGTGTTTCCAAGAGGGATGGTGGGTTCTGGTCTACTGGTATCTTATCAGATATTAGAAAGAGTGATGTTTGAGTGAACAACTGTTGGTGAACAGCTAAGGAGAATTTGAACCCTGAGCCTGTGGTGGAAAGTGAAAGGAAAAGTGACCATGAATGGTGAACCTCCATAGGATGAAGTGTGCATGAGAACACCCACTGCACACAGCCCCTGGGACCGTGCTGCAGGACTCCAGCCTGAGGAGCAGTGTCCCTGTGTGCTGTGGGAATGGGGGGCTACAGCATGGAGGTGGCAGTGCCACCCTTTGGAGTCACACAGCTCTTCTGTCTGCCTTCATTTTTCTTCTATTGTCATGAGGTAGTAGTAGTGATAGTATCTCCCTTTTAGTGCCATAACTCTGGGTGATAACTTTATAACAGCTGCACAGACATGAAATTCAGCTGGAAGAGCTAACCTGAAGGTTTGTATGGATACATGTGATGTGCAGTCAGTGTGTGCCTGGCTGGGGATGCAGTAGGAGATGTTACCTTCAGCTTACAGCTGTAAATGAAAATGTGCCTGTCCCTGGTAAGGTGCTGACACTCTTAGGTCTTTCATATTTTCTAGAGAGAAAATGGGTAGAAGGCAGTATTTGGGATGGTAGGTTCAGCTCTCAGCTTGGCAGGGAAGCCTGCCTGGTGAGCAGAGGGAGAAACAAGAGCTGAGCACAATTGAATTGGGTTTCCTTATGTGCTTGTGAAGCTTAAAAATACCAACACAGAAGGTAGGTTTGGCTGAGTAAAATGATTAATCTCCATGTATGGCATAAATCCACATGAAATTACTCCTTCAAAAAAAATTAAAATTTTAAAAAATATCATATCAATGTCTGTTTTGTAGTAAATCTGCAATCCAGTTGGTTTGTTATGCTCTACTGCCAGGTATGCTCTAACTGCTGTCACAGCCAAGGTGATACCTCTGTTCTCTTGACTTAAGCACAAAACCAGGTACCTTGTGGCCCTTTTAAAATGTCACATGAGTTATTATCACAATGCAGGCTTCTTCATGGCCTTTTGGTTTAGCTTACTCAGTCATTTCAGTACACTCTTTGTGTATACCTGTAGTGTTCTCAGGACTTTGCTAACATTTCACTTAAATTGTTAGTCTGAATTAGCCATTCATGTCAAACATAGGGTTATTATGCACCCCTACTGCAACCCACAAATAATGAACAGAACACTAAAGCTGATTTTATCCCAGTCTTGTCAGAGCCTGTCACTGAGAAAAGTTTTTTGAAAACTGTGGAAATAAAACCCAAATAAGCTTCAAATCTCTTTTTCTCTCTCTCTCTATGACACAAACCCTATATATTCCCCTATGGTGACTAATATCTGAGATAATTTAATTCAACTCTTTTTATATCCTATAACCTGTTTTCCTCTCTGGTATAAAAATGGCCAGTCCTTGCAAAAATTGCTGTGAGAA
The DNA here is from genome assembly GCF_029582105.1 of Oenanthe melanoleuca. NCBI lineage: Eukaryota > Metazoa > Chordata > Aves > Passeriformes > Muscicapidae > Oenanthe > Oenanthe melanoleuca. The sequence goes on from NC_079345.1 coordinate 18,493,934, forward strand.
TTAAAATTTAGGGTTTTTTCCTTCTGTTTTTCAACAGAGGGAGCTCTAAAGAAGCTTATCTTTTCATTGAAAGAGTAAACAGACTGCATCTTCAAAAATACTTGAGGAAACAGCAACTCCAACGTGCATACCTTTCATGATTGTGTTTCTAAGTGAACTAAGGCCAGCCTTGAATTCTCTAACAAGAGAGTTTTCACTGATTGCTGTACCCAGGCTGGTGTGTAACTTTCTCTTGCTTGATGAGAGTCACTCTGGAAAACTCATCTTACAGACCTTCTTCCCTGGGAGCACCTGGGGGCTCTGCTCCTGCTGTGCTGGGGGGGAAGGTGGTCCTTGTTAAGGAGATTTCCAGAGAGCAGCGATATCAGGGCGGGTGTTTTCCTAGGGGTGAGTGCTCTGATGGAGAGGTGAATTCCCACAGGCTGGTTAGAAAGCACACCCTGTGAGGCTGGCAGGGCCCAGGGGACCTGTCCCAGTGACCTTGGTGATGCTCAGGTGCTCTGTGCAAGAGCAGACCCACGGGGTGGCCAGGGAGCCAGCTGGAATGTGGGGTCACTGCCGCTGGGGCTGTGACTGCCTGGAGCACCGTGTGCTCCCCTGAGTACAAAATGCACACCAGAGGGCCTTCGGGCTTTAAAGATACAACTGTACCAGGAGTCAGGCTAGCACTGAGTGAGTGTGGGTGCAGAGGCTGGGGCTGCTTTTATCAAAGCCATCTGTTGACAATGTATACTTAATGTCTGGCAGGGACCTATGAAGTTTTTAAAGTGTATTTGTATATACAGTACCTGGAAACACAAGGCCAAGTTCTTCCAAAAAATCGTTTTGATTTACACTTTTGGGAGGAAAAAGACATACCATTGTGAAGAACATGATTTTTACTGTAACAATGCACATATACATTTGGCTATGTTATTAATGCTTTTGCAAAGGGTTCCTTTTACCAAACATACAGGAAAATAGATCTGAGAAAAATGACAAATGCCACCCAGCCTTGCTGCAGCTTCAACTTTTAGCAGCAGCAGGGTGTGGTTTATGGACTCACTATACCTTTGTTCTCATAAGATCATCTTTGCTTTTGTCCTTGAACCAAAGGTTTTTATTAACAATCATAGATTCATTGTCTTTCAGAGACTGTTGTACTAAAATGAAATTACTCTGTTTCTAAAAAAATGAAATCTAAAAAGCCTCTGCTCAGCTGACAAATACTCTTTAAAATATAACAAGGTACAGCAATCTGTGCATTCTGCTGATGTACTGGAAATTATGTTCACACTAGAAATCTTTCTCAGCAGTAAAATGGCAAAGACTAAATATTAAATTTTTGTTCTTGTAAGTCTTCATCTCTGGGTTAGTGTGGTGCTTGTTTTCTGATTTTCTTTAGTCAGCCAGCTCCTGATGTGGCTGACATTGATGGTAGATGTGTGTCAGCTGTGAGGTGACCGTACGTCAACATAAAGGATTTCAGATGTGACCAGTTTAGCTTTTTTCTGGTTTTGCTCTGCACAATTCTGTGGCGTTGTAAAATACAGTCAGCTTTGTATATTGAATCATATGATTAAGGAATGCAAACTCCTATACTATTGCACTGAATTGGAGTTCTCCTCCCCGCCACAGTGGTGACTGTAGAAGGCTTTTATTGTTCTCTTCAAGTCAGGCCCTATGCAAGCAAAGGTCAGGCTGCAGACATAACTGGATGAACAAAAACACTTGCTAGTAGAGGTTGTTTTACTTGTAACTGATACAAGGTAGGTTAGTTTAAAAGCAGACAAACTGTATTTTTTTACTCAGGATAAACTGCATGCATTCTTAGATGTTTTATTCACCATACACGCAAACTGCAGCAATGAGGCTTGTTTTGGAAGGAGGTATTTCACGAGCGCCTCCTTGGAAGTTTCAGGAGTGTGTGTATTTGTGCAGCAGCAGCAGCTCCGGAGCCGTGCTGAACCTGACACCTCACCGGGCGGAAGCAGCAGGAAGGCTCTGTGATCCTTATCAGCCCGGCTGTAATTATGAAAGCTTAGTGTGAGAGAAAACTTGTATCACCGCTGCTGGAACCCCGTGGAAATTGTCTTAAGTAATTCAATACATTTTGTCCTTAAAATCTTGGTGGGCTCTGTAGTTCTCAGGCACAATCAAAACCCCCCACGCTGTTACCGAAGGAGAGGCTCTAGTTAAACAGCATAAAATGTGCATTGCAAGTGGAGCAGTGTCTGTGACCAGCGTGAGCAGCTCAGAAAAGAGCAAGTCCTGGTCCAGGAAGCCTCGTCCAGGCAGGAGGAGGAAATGTGAGAGAAGTGTGTTTGGAACAGAAGGGCAGCACAGTCTCTGGTGCCACTCTCACCCTCTGCACTGCTTGCAGGAAAGCTCTGATTGCAAGACGTACCCATGGGGGAGCTTAAAAGACTCCCCAGTTTATCCCGAGGAAAGGCTGGGCCGGGAGAGGTTTTTGACTGCGAGCTAATAGGGTGTTGACTGTGACACATGACATCCACTCCACGTTTTTAATTCACTCCTTTATTGTGCTCAACTCAGTTTCAGTTTAATAATACAGAGCTGTTAAGGTAAGAACAGCCGTACAAAACCTTTAAAAAGGGAATAATTTGAAATAGATCTAGAGATGTCAGTCTGACTCACGAAAGCCGGTCACTGTTGTGGAGCAGTGCCTTCCTATACAGTCATTTATATAATTTATAGTAACTGTGCAGTTCTTATAGCCACAAGACTATCAGCACTCTTTCAGACAATGTTTATGAAAACACATAATAATAAATCCCAATTGGCAAGAAATCTCTACTTTTAACTTTTAAAATTATTTCTTTTCAAGACCACAACAATGTAGAGCTTTACAGAAATGTCAGGTTTGAACAAAGTCCGTGTTCTTTGAACAAAAAAACTCCTTCAATACTTGAAAATAGGAGTAGGCAGAAATATCTTGCAAGCAGCGTGTTTCAAATTTCAATTTGCTGCCAAGGGCAAATGGAGATAGGAGGCTGGTGCCTGTGCCCTGGTTCTGCCTGGTTTGCATCACCTGAGAGCTGCCTTGTCTCTCACAGCTGTGCTCAGCAGTGCCAGCCTGGAGGAGACACCTCCCTCTGCTGAGTTAGCCTGGCCCAAAAATAAACCCTGGCTTGTTCTCCACATTGATTTTCTTCTAGAAGATGTTTGACAGTATAGTTATGCTATTTGTAACAGTCAAGCTTGCAACTACCAGCTCCCTCAGATACTGCCATGTACTTGTGGAGCACAGCCCCTAGCAAATGGCAATTATACAGAAGAATTCAACTGAACTTTGCATACATGAACTAGAGTAAAAAAAGTAGGTGTTGAGGTTGGATTTTTTGTTTTTTGTTTACTTTTTTTTTTTTAAGTGAGATTGATATTAAGACTATATCTTTCCTATTTAAATATTAATGCTGTCTTTACTTTTTTTGATGTTAGTAGCTAATCCTATTTATATTTGCCCAAGATGCCCATGAACGTGGGCCAAATTCTTTCATGCTCATATTTGTTGCACCAGTCACATGGCTTTCAAAAAAATCAGCCAGTTGGTATGCAATATGAATTCAAAAGCTATCCTGCTTAAAAATTTGAGAAGCAGAGTTCATTTGAGGAGCACAATTGGGGTGATGGTGGGAACAAGAGTGAAGGATGAGAGGGCTGTGGGACTCTGGGCTGCAGGAGGTGCATTTCAGGTGTTGAGTGTGGCAAGGTCAGCAACTTCTTCCCCATCCCCCAGCTGGGATCAAGGCCAGCTCTGATATGGGGCAGCTGTGTAACTGTGGGTCTGGCTGGTATGAAAAAAAAGCTGTGAGAAGGCTTCTTGAGGCCTCTCTGCCTTCAGGAGTCCCTCTTAAGCTCAGTTCCTTGCCTGAGTGCCTGGCTGACCCTGACCTTGGTGTGGCTTCCTGGCCCGAGCTTGGCCCTGCCTCCTCACTGCAGGTTTGTCTGGTGAGTGCAGGACTGGGGCTGACCCCAGGTAATGCCACTGGACCTGCTCTGCCTGCTCAGAGCCTCTCGGACTCTGCTGCTTATTTGGGAGGTTGCTGTCTGCCTTGCTTTGCCCCTGGCCCTCCCCTTGCCTCCCTGGCCAGAAGTCTTGCCACTCCCAGGTATGTGTTGAAGATTTTTTTTCCCCCACTTTGCTGTGAAAAAATTGCTGTCCAGTTGGTCTGAGTGTCTATGAGAATGAATGAGTTTGCCTGGGAGGATGGACTTGTGGAAATATGTGAGTGGAATTAATCTGATGTGGGATTTAGTCATTAAAGAAATTAATTGTACTGATCTGTGTTTACAAAAGGTGCTTTTTGTCAGAAGGGTAAGTTGTGCATGTTTTGGTGATGTTAAAAATTAAAAAGAAGGCAGGTGATTATTGGTTACACTGTAAATTCTACCGACAAGAGGCTTGATCTGTCTTAGGATCTAAGAGAAGGAAACTGTATCAGATATTACAATTTTTGTCAATTTAGTGGGTTGAAAATTCAAGCTGAAAAGGGACATGGTAAATATTTCTACTGTGGGATTCCTAGCTGAGGAATTTTTCACCTCTCAGGCTGCTTTCCATGATGCCCAGAGCAAGTCCTCCTCAGCTAGTCAATGTTGCCTTACCCATGGGAGGCCTTAACCAGGTTCATGTGTACAAAGTATCCAATTTTAAGAATAAAAAATATTAAGATGGCAATAAGAATTTGTGTAAGTCCAGAAATAATTTGTTAAATCTTGGGGAATAACATCGTGCTTACTGTCCCCTAAAATGAAGCTCATGACCGGATAGCAGGTAATTCTTTCACAAGAAGGAATTCTGCAATAAAAAGGATTCTTTGATCTTAAAAACCCTCACACTTTGGGACAAAGCTCCTTCTCTGGCTCGCTGCTTGTGGTAGATGTGTTGGCAGAGCAGGGTAGAGGAAGAACGAATTCCCTGCAGCGTGCCAGGCTGGGGGCTGGCAGAGCTGCTCGGTGCTGCTCTGCCTGGAGGGCTGCCCGGGGGGACAGGGGAGAGCTCTCCTCCTCCAAGTCCGGGTGCAGGGTCCCAGCTCCCACCTCATCTACACTTGGGCCTTTCTTGAAGCAGATGCTGTTCCCGCTCTGTGCTTGGTATTCCCCCTCCCAGCTGGCCCAGAGCCACTCTTGCCCCCCTGCCCTCCCCTTTGGGGACCTTTCTCCAAGACTGCTCCAGTGCTCTCTGGTGACTCCTCTGCTCCCCCCCTGCAGCTCTGAGGGTTTGGGGCTGGGACTAAACTAGTGGAGGACTCTGAGAACCTCTCAGGTGCTGCTGTGCCACATCACTGGTTGTGGCCATGGGGACAGCCTGGTGCAGCCCTGCCCTGCAGTGGCTGGGCCTTTCCTGAGAAAACCCTCTTCTTCAGTGGATGGGGAGCAGCCAACACAAAGGGACAGCTACAGGAGCTGAGGAAATAGCTACAGTATGCATAACAATGAAAAATAATGGATCTACTTTATCAGTGGTTGCTCTTAATTTTCAGTTTTGACAGGTCGTTATTAAAGGACCAGACATGTTTTAGAAATGGTGGGTGTAAACATTACTTCATCTCTTTGCTATGAGTACTTGGTGGAGCTCTGCTCCCTCTTCTTTTTATTCTTCTTCTTCCTTAAGAAAAGAGGAATGTTTTCTCTTTGTGAATAGGTGTAAAGTACTAGCTTGTGCCAAGATGCCTGGTATTTGGCCTCCTCACATGCTTGCAGGACATGGGCTGCATGTAAAGCAGGAGAAATGTAGAGGGTTAGAACAATGGATATTGGGGAGTAATTGAAAGATTAAAAAGAAATCTCAGACATTGCAGGGAGACAAAAATTGTAATGAAAATAAAAGGAAGGAATAAGGGCAAAACTTTGGAAGGCAAAAGAAGCTCTTTTTTTGAGGGACAAACACAGTCATGCAGCTTTTCTTTGTTTCTCGGCATTTATGTACTTTTAATATAACAGGAGCATTGCAGTGCAGTTTTTTGGCAAGAACCTAGGTTAAAATAAAAATCTACAGTGCTACTGTAGCCTTGTTCAATTCCGTGCAGGCAATGATGGAGAGAAAAAGGTAATGACACTCAAAATGTTTTCCATTCTTCTCTATGAATTTCCTCTGTTCTGTATGCATTATTATTTGAAACCCAGAGAACTATTTTCTAAATAGTTCAGTCTTGAGGCCAGTTTGAAACCTCACATTAAGCAATAAAAGTGATCAAAATCTCCTGTTTTTTGCAGTTTAGCTCGGTAAATCGAGATTCCTGTCAGCCTGCTGCCCTGTGATGGGCTGGGTCCCTGAGCAGGCTGCACAGGTGCAGGTTGGCAGGTGAGCTGGAACACTGAGCTATTGAACACCCTATTACTTCTTAGAAGGAATGCATAAAAATGTCATATCAGGCTCTGCCACAACTCAATAGACTTCATAGCTATTTAGAATAAAAATTAGTACTAATATAAACAAATATATATACTCCCAAGTATATCTGAACAAGATTTAATATTTGCATTTTCTTTTGCATAAAAATTCTTGAACTTCTAAAACCACATGAGTTTCTTCCAGAGTAACTGTATGCCTACCTATGGAACCTAAAAGAAATAATTATCTAACCTACTGTAATGCAATACATGCAATGCTGTACCACTGATACTATTGCATTAGGTTTTTCCTTAACACAGAAATCCCAAATTTTCACCTAAAACAACAGAGGAACCTGAAAAATAATTTTTGTTTTCTACTGAAAACAGCCATCAAGTTTTTTTTTTTTTTTTTGCAAAATAGAAATTCAAGTTTTACATAGCTACATTAATAAGTAAAATAAAGATGTTTTAAGAAAAAAATCCTGACTTGTATGTAGACTTAGAGGACTCTGAGAAGACCTTGTTGTGACCTTGCAGTATATGAATGGGCTTACAAGAAAGATGGGAACAGACATTTAAAAGGATCTGTAGTGACTGGACAAGGAGTAATTGTTTTAAACTAAAATAAGGTCACTTCAGCCTAGATACAAGGCAGAAATGTTTCATGAGGAAGGTGATGAACAGCAGAACAGGCTGCCTGGGGAGGGGGTGGATGCCCCATCCTTGGAACCATTCAAGGTCAAGCTGGACAGAACTCTGAGATGCCTGAACTTGTTGAAGATGTTCCTGCTCTCATTGAAGGAGGTTTGGACTTGATGACCTTTGAAGGTCCCTTCCAAAACATCCTGTGATTTTAAGAATCATTTATGGAAGTCGGGATGAGTTTCTAAAAAAGATCTAAACCCTTATTTTGTTTTTCATGTATGAATATTTGGTTGACTAAAGAATCAGCCTTTTGGGGATAGAAAATGGGGACTGGCTGGTGTCCAGGTGTCACAGAGATTTTTTTTTTATTTCTTTTAAAAATCAGTCACTAATGGGATGCAGATCAGGACACACATTCATGCTCATGAAGATTTATGAGCTGCTGCTGTTCTCCTCTCATTTCATTTACCCTGCTGGGGCCCAGTCACATGCTCTGGGTCAGGTGAGGCAGGGGCTGAGCATTTGTTTGGGCAATATCCACCCCTCCCAAGGGCAGGAAGGTGGATGAGAGGGGAAGAAGGCATTTTCAGGAAGTTGCCCTGGTATGGTCCAGTTCAGAGCAGCTGCCTGAGCCCCAAACACACTGACAGGCTGCCTGCCCTCCCTGTGCAGGGAAGCACCATCAGATTGACATATGTTGGTGGGAATGTCCTAGAAATAATTTTTCAGAGGTCTGCTACTCTGACAGAGATCTCTCATTTTTCAGAAGATGACTCAGAAAAGCCCAGCTTGGTTCTGGAGGGCTGACACCGTGTCAGGAAGTGCAGTCACGGCTCGCTGCCTGGATGGAATTCTTTGAAGATATTGCTGCTCAGGAGATGTGAGGGACAAACTATAAAGACACAACCTGATGCTTGCCAAAGTGTGTCTGAAAATGGTGTTGTGCTTGGTCTGTATGTCAAGCCTCTGCCTTCTGTAAATGCCTCTTTTAAAGCTATATGTGTAATCCTGCATTTACAAAGTACAGCCACAGCCAGTTTGTGAGCATCACTGATGACATCTCACAATTACTTAAATGGTGTGCCAAGAGCAAGATTTTTCAGATTAATAGTGACAAATACTGCCAGGAAATTGAGCCTGATAGCACAGTATGAAGTTGCAGCAGTAAATAGTCATTTGAAAACTTCACACAGTAGAAATAATTTAAATTCCTTTTCATATTTATATCAACAATAAAGGAATTCAAGGACAAGAATGAGAGATAAAAGCACTTTTTCAAAGCATGGATGGCCCATTGCATGTCTGAGTAAACAGAGCTGGAACTAGAGAAGCTGTAACTTTCCTCCTCCCTGGAGTCTCTCAGCAAGTGCTGCATGTGGCTTCACATTCTGCAAATGCAAAATCAGGCCCCAGGGGCAGCACCAGCCGTGTGTGCTGTCCTTGTGATTTTACCTGGGAGCTTGAGGTGATTCTTTTTCACGTCAAGTTCCACCCTTATTGCCACTGAATGCTGAAGCACCTGTTGAGTCCAGGAGGAGGAGGCAATATCCTGCCTCTGCTTCCAATTTCTCAGCTTCACACATCTAGAGAATCTGGACCAAGTTTCAGTGCCTGGTGCACAGTAGGTCCTTTGCTCTTTACCAGCAAGAGGAGATGTGACCCCCAGTAACACTTTGTGCTGATTCTGGACTATTTGTGGATATGGCATATACTGATAAGATTGTGCAGTTTTAGTCAGGTGGCAAATTTGGGGAATGGCAGAGTGCAGAAGAGCCTGTGGCCCTAAGGTGTCATTGTGTGTGTGATGGAATGAGCCACGGGGAGCCACCCGAGGTGTCAGGGACAATGGAGACTGCTGGCAGATGGACAAACCAAAATGTGTGTTTTCTGAGAAAAAATGTGGAAACCTCTAGGATATGATAATGGAGAGGGGAAAGAGTTAAATTAATGAAACTGTTTCACCATCACATGTCAGAAGAAAGAAAAAAATGGTGGAGAAATTGAGGATAGGGATCTAAATTTCAGGTTTTCACCGGCCAATTCCATTTACACAGACTAGACACCTCCTTTACAACTGTGGTTTGATAAGGTCTAACACAGGTGTTATCTTGGGTGGTTTTTTTTAACTTCCATGGCATTAATAAGGTTTTTCCTAAGGAAATCATGCCAGAGAGGATTTTTTACATTGCTTTATCAGTCCCCTTGTGAGTTCTGAATTTTGGGCCAATTTCTAGCCAAATTTGGTTGTTCTTAAAAGTGATATGAAAATAGCTATGGAGAATGAGGAAAGAACTTTAACTTTTTCTGAGGGAAAAACTATATTCATTAGAGAATCCTCTGAGGACTTCAATCTTGGGATATAAAACCTATGAGAAATAATATTTTATTTTGCTGCTCAAAGAACTACTTGTCTTAACATCTTAACAAGATCTTTGAAAAGTTACATTTAAAAAGAGCTCCCTCTCTCATTTTGAGGCTATTAATCCCTTGTGCTACAAATGTTTATGTGCAAGACTAGTCTTGGCAGATCATTGGGCTTTAAAGCTATTCCCCATTAAGCCCATGTATAAATACTTGCAATATCAGGTCTTTAATGAACTAAATAAATGCTAGAAAGAGCTTTTTACTGTGTCTGAAATGAATTGTCTTCGGTGATGGTGCATCATGCCCTCCAAGTTTTGGGGTTTTTAATGAAAGGAAAAACAGGAACATTCAGCTTGCTCACCATACAGAGATCTGAAGGGATATTTTTTGTAAGGAGACTTACTGACCCTCTGCTCCAGCATAGTATAGCTGGGAAAAACAAACTCTGGATAAATTAGATAAAGAAATTTGATTTTATGAATTATGGTAGTAGAAAAATGCCTTCAAAGTGCAATTCTGTTTACACAGTTTAAAAAATTTGATAAATGTTCTATGGCTATTTACACAAGGGAATGGAAGCTGAATCAAATGTTGAAAAAAAAAACCCAAAAACAACACAGTTACTCTTGATTATTTAGAAAATATGAAAAAATACCGCACTGATGTCAGACTGGCACTGTTTTTCAAGATTTAAAATTAGCACTGAACAGTCTGTTCTGAAGCCCATGGTTTTGGTACATGTTTTTTCCACCGCAGTCAGCCCGGATTGACTCGCTCTGCTTTCTGTGCTTCGAGTCCTGTGGCTGTTGAGTCAGGAATGCAAAACTACAACGAACAACAGGGAGGAGGAATTATTGGGATTGTTTACAAATTTTGATTTGCATGAGGGAGCTGAGATGTTGACAGTTATACTTTGAGAATCAAGCTACTGCAGCTGGATAAACATGTACTGGATATCTCAAGGCTTCGCTTTCTCCCACTCCCATGGCAGAGAATGAACCAAATGCAAGCCCAAGCTAATCTGAAAAATAATAGAACAGCTTTCAACAAAACCTATTTATCTATGAGGTCAAAAAGCCTCAGCCTAGTTACACTCCTAGACAGGCTCTACTTGACAACATGGTCATACTATCTCAGGGGCTGGGAGCTGTAGAGTTACAGACCACCCAGAATTATTGCTCCCACAAGGCAATGATAATGCTGCTATGATTTCACTGCCTACAGACCTGATGTAACATTTAATAGCTTGGGTAGCCATGGGAAACCTGCTGCACTTTGGTGTTCTGTGGATCACTTTTCCTGGGTATTTTTTAGACACTGATAAGACTATGTTTGTAGATTGGAAAAGTAAAGAAGGGTCATAAGAAAAGAAATTAATAAACAAATTGGTATTGGCATGCAGAGCTTCAGCTGTTATTAATGGGGAGGTTTTATCTTCTTGGGCTTCAGTGTGTTTGACACACCAGAATTCTGTAAAACTCCTTATGGAAGTAGAATACCTGATGGATGTTATGGTTAAAATATAACAGTGTGTTCTCTCTCTGAAATGAAAATGTGAATGAATCCCAAATGCAAAGGGTTCTGAATCTGTAGACAAACCTTCTGGGGCCTTTGGGTGCATCAGCAATGTAAGTATGGCTTACAGGAAATAAGCACTTGTGGAAGTTGTTCTGACCTTGTGTTGAGAGAAGTTTGTAGAAATAAATTCCCATAAATCTATCCAAATTGCTGAATGATCTTCGAGCTGATGGACCATTCTCTATGTATGTCCTTTTGAAAGAAAACAGCAAAACCAAAACAAGCCCAAACACAAACCCCAAACACACTTGAGAATGTTTTTGCAGAGGTTGGGTTTCTATTCTTGCTTCCTCTGAAGTCAAAAGAAATTCTGTCATAGGTTTGAATGGGAGCAAATTTGGCTTAAGAAAGGAGCAATTTTCATGGGAAAATATTTGTACACATGGAGATCTGTTTGTGTAAGTGCTGATTTACATATTCAAGTGCCTGTTTGCATAAAGAAGTTTATTTGGGCCCAGCTGTTCATAAATACTGCAAGGTGCATATAAGACTCCTTTTCTCTATTACTGTTTCAAAAAGTCTGTTACCATCCAGCTGGAGCTGCAAAGTAACATGATCTCTTTTGTCTTTTTCTTCTTGCCCTCTCTCTCCCTGTCTCACATCCCAAATCCAAGATGATAGCTATGAATTATGGGAGCTATCATGTTGATTTCCAGGTAAACCTTTCATATCTACAAATAGCTTTTTGTTACAGTCATGCAGGCATGACTAATGTTACCTAGTAGGCCGAGATGAATCTTTTTATATAATGTTCCACTCTGGGTAATTAATAGCCCATACTTTAATCAACATACTTTCTTTTTTTGTGGGTTGTTGTGTCGGGTTTTGGGTATTTAGATGGTTGATGTTTGGCTTTTTTTTTAGCCCATTAGGATGTAGTGACTCACATCTGTATGTTTGTGGTGGGTTTTGAGTGAGTGTTTTGTTTGCTTCATTGGACACATTTTCAGCTCTGAATACTGAAGTCATGTCTAGCACCAAATGGGAATGGTGCCATCATTGTCTTCCCAAGAAGCTCCCAGATTTGTGACTGCAGTTCTACCCTCTGAATTGTAACTTAGCATAAGAACAAACACTGCCATAAATATCAGATTGAACTGAATTCCCAGCGAGTCTCCCACAGCCACACCTGGTGTTGGGATCCCCAGTGTGTGAGCACTTCCTTTAAAATCTGCTTTCCAGTGATGATCAGCTCTGGTGTCAGGAGAAGCATGCATGGAGGAGGAAGAGGAGGCAGGAACTGCTCTGATGTTTCCCTCCCAGCTCCTTCAGGTTACTTTGATCCCAAGTAGTCTCAGAATTCAAAGCCCTTCATAATCCTCAGTGGTTATAAAGTTATAAAGTAAGACATCATACAGTTTTTAGTTCAAACTAATCTCTTGAAAAAAAAAAAAAAAAGAGAGAGAATGTTAGCTGCCAATTGTCAATAGTGCTTCTGTATTGCTAGAAATCTTTAATTTCCATCAGAACACTAGGAACTAAAGCTGACTTTCCACAGTCTGTGATCTACTTTGAGTGCTGCAGCTCTTGTTTACTATTTTGATATATATAAACCTTGTCATGGATGGAGATTTTTGTGTGATTTTCTTTTTTGAATATATCATATTAGTCATAGATTTCTTTGGGATTGATTTTTTCCTCCTTGTTTTGTAAACCACAGAGAAATGTCCCACTCCTTGTGTTGTTGACTCCTTGAGCAGTGTGCCAGAAGAATGTGGTGTCACAGAAACATCTCTTCCCATCTGAGCAGATGGATTCCATGGTCAGGAGTGGGTGGATTGGTGTGCTGCTCTCAGCAGCCTGACTCATGCAGCCCAGGAACAGGGCTCCTCTGCAGCACTGATTTGGTAGTCTGTCTCATAATATCTATACAAATTGGAATAAACTTGTGTTCTTCTAAGGATGGATGGTTTGGGCTGTGATGCACTTCTTGGTCTGATCTCCAGAGAGAACTGTGGAGCCTTTCCCTGTGATTTTTTTTTTTTCCAAATGAAGAAGTTTCTGTGTTGAATAAAGACCCAGATACTTGGTCTGGTTTGAAAACTGCCCCCAGTGCTTTTGTTTGAGGTAGTGCAGGATGGGATAGGTGGCATCTACCCCCCAGTGATGTGATCCCCTGGTGTCAGACTGGGCATCACCTCCAGTTTCTGCTCTTTGTCACCTCCCCCATCTCAGCCAAGTCCTGGGCAAAGTGTCCCACTCTGCTCTGCTGGGCACAGCTGGAGGCACCCCAAACATCCCCCACTTCCCATGAACTCTTCAGGCCTGACCTCAGCACCCTTCACCACACAGCTGAGTCTCCCAGTTTGGGAATGTTCAGTTTGGGAATGCCCAGTATAGCTGAATCCAGCAAAGCACTTGTGTGTGGCTCATTCTCTGTGTGGTGTATCATCTGTTTTGATGGGTTGCTTGGAAAGCCTTAAGAAGTTTGTATGTTTTCCAGCATTGCCCTGCAGGTGGGTATTCTCTTCTAAGGGGAGACACTGAGTTGCCCATGCCCCAAAACACAAGGAAATGTCCCTCTCTGAGATCTCTTAGTAATTTGAGTGCAGCTTTTGCTCAGAGACTGCAGTGTAGTGTTGCATGTCCTGAGATCTGAAAAAAACCCCTTAAAACCTCTACTGGAAGGGCTATCAAAAATAGTTCAAGATGTGAAAGGAATTAAATAATTACTGGGAAAAAATCCCTTTTTGTTTTCTCTGGATCATCCTAGGTTTTATCATCTTTCCCCCTCTGATTTTAGAGTGGGACACAACTGGTAGAAGAGGCAGTTGTTCCACGGGAAATACCCATTTTGAACTTGCAAAAAGATGATTCTTATTTGTGATCCTAGGAAAGTCTGATAAATTCAGTCAATTTTGGGGAAAGATTACTGTATTCTTACTGCACTGGCTGAGGGCTGTGTTTGATGTTTTCAAAGACTCTCTATTGCTTTGGAGAAAGCTCCAAGTCTGTTTTTGACTTAGGAGTTACTCAGGTGGATTTTCATGGCTAAAGTTCACTACTGAGAGAAGAATCCCATGTGTGCCTTGTACATCAGCAAGGAATCTGCTGCATCTTTACCCCTTGCACATGAAGGTTCCCAGCCCTGGAACAGGAGCCCTCACATCCCAAGGCTGAACAAACACAATGTGTTCAAGTTTTGGCTTTGCTGATTTGTTTGGTTGTTTTTTTCTAAAGGGAATGGTAGAGTCCTTCATTACAATTACTTGCTCCTGCTGTTGATTTCCCATTTTTCAAAGCAGTGCCTGGCTCTTCCCTTGGAGATGAATCTCATCCCTGTGGCAGCAGAAGCTGCTGAGCTTTGGAGGGGCAGAGGGAGTCTGTGCAGTCACTGCAAACAGTGCAGTGCTGGGCAAGAAGCACATGGAAATGCAGCAGGCACTGGTGACCTCTGCTTTTTCAGAAGCATCAGTTTGTGTCCAGGGAAAGGAATGTGCTGCCCTGCTCAGGTATTCAAGTATTCAAGGACAATAAGGTCCTAACCATAAGTCCTTGGGGGATGTTGTACTTCTGCCAGACACCCAAACATGGACATGGGTCTTTTTTAATGATCTGGAAGACCAGTGTTGATTTAAATTATATCTTGGGCACTAAATTAAGCCACTATATAACTGTAACTACATGAAAGACTTCTTTAAATAAAAGAAATAGATGCATCTAGTCCTGTGAAATATTTTAGCGTTTTTCCCTCTGAAAACCAGGTTTTGCCTTGGGAAGGAGAGCTATTTTTATCTTCAGAAATCTGCTATTTATGTTGTAACCATAAGACATGCAAGCATGGATCTCAGTTGACTTTCAAGTCACATGAAAGTGTCCAAAATACTTGCAGTGAAATGTTCCACTAGGAAACAGCTTTCAAAATTTCATCTAATGATGGAAAACAATCTGTCTTGCCAAAACTTTCCCTACATGCCTAACAGGATTTTACTTAAAAAGTCCATTTCCTACTTAATAGCAGAACAACTGCACTTGGAATGCAAGGTGTTTTCATATTTTACTGTGTGGGAAACCTGTATTCAAACACTCCTGCAGTGAATGTATCTGTTTGTTATGCTTATCTGTTTGCCAAATGTAATATTATTTCTCTACTAATATTTGTTTGTTGGTGGTTTCATGGTTTCTTCTCAGTTATATCAATACCTGAGAAATGGACACATAAACATGAAATTTAGTTTTGATGCAAGATAATAATATCATCTTAAGAAGTATATTTTTGAAAGCATGGGGGTGTTTGTGTGTATGTGTGTGTTTATCAGCTTTTTAAACACAGTGTGATTTTTTTTTCTTTCTCCTGAAGAAAACTATAAATTGTAGTAAATACATGGTGGGTCTATGTCAGGCACTGTCCCTAATGCAAGGATTACCTTTGCAAGGAATTCATTGACCCAAAAGTCACTGTTAATTAATTTTAATATACATGGTAAAAGGCTCTTCCTAACTTTAAAACTAAGATTTTTGCCCTAGTTTTGCTTGTACATGTGGATTTTATCTAGTGATTCTCTGTGACCAGTAACACAGAAATTTGCTGGTCTCCTAAGTATTATAAATATTCTGTCTGTGCTTTTGTATCCAAGACAATAACTTTTCACACAGCACAATTCAAAGTGATGTGACCACAGGGAATAAGGAGAGGAGAAAAATGCTAAGATTAGAGATTGTCAGACTATTTGGGGCTGAAAAAAATGCAATTGAAATGCATCACTTTACTTGAGCATCTCTGGGAGCAGGAGATGGAGGAGGAAATATTGGGAGAAGAAAGATTGCTTGCACCTGGGACATGGGAAAACAAGTGCCTGCTGTGTCTGAGACAAAGCAGATTTTCAGTCCAGGTCTCTGCAACATGGCAGGAGAAATCTTTGATTTGGGGTCCCAAATCCCAGTGAAGTCCCCAGCAGGTTGTCTTGTGTTTTTGGTGGCCATGTCTGTTTGTTGAGAGGAATTGTGCCAGAGCATCCATGTTTTGCTTGCAGTGTGGTTCTAAGGAAAAAGAAGAAACAAGTGCAAGATACAGATCTTTCTGGTTGCCACAGAAGACTCCTCTTGTCCTGTATCTGTTCAAGTTAGGACTGAGTCAAGCTGCTCATTAGGTGTGGAGTGACTTGTTCTTTGAGAGTGGTTTCTGTGTGAGTTAACAGAGCTCAGCTGCTCTTTGGGACCTTCTGGCTGGAGCCACCTTGGTCATCCCTCTCTGTACCACTGCATTTCTCTCCTGAGCCTTGTGCTCCCCACAGTCTCCACCACTGCAAATGGTAAGGCCAAGATCTTGTTTTGCTCTGCTGTCATTTTTGGGAAATGAGTGAGATTAGAGTTACCAGACTGGTTACCAAAAGAGTGAATCTGAAGCCATGGAAGGAGTTAGAATTGAGGCAAGAAAAGCAGTAAGGAAAATAGATGTGAAACAATAGCACCAAATTTTGTACTGCAGAAAATTTTGTGATATTTGTCAACTGTGTCTTGTTAAATGTTATCAGCTGTCCTTAAATGAGCTAAAAAGTGGTGTGGGATGATAAAAAGAATGTATCAGTAACTAATCATAACCAAAACCTGCCACATCTGAACTCAGAAGTGCTTCCCCCAGTTGCTCTTTTTTATTTGGTTCACTGAGATGAATGACTTGTAATGCTCTAAAACTGTACTTCCCTTGGAATTGGAGTAAATACATGTCACCCAGCCAGTTTCAAGTCTTGATTAAGGTTTTAACTGAGGCATCATTACTTTTTTCTGGTGTTGAAGAGCCACCTTACAAGTTGTTATGGTGTCATTTGACTTCAGTAAGACACCACCCTGAATCCTCCATTTAGGAACAGAGCAGCAGGGATGTGCTGGTGTCTGAGGCCAGCAGCCCTGTGCAAGCCCAGATCAAGGCTTGGTCAGTCAGATACAGAAACTTCATGACAGTCTCCCATCTAACATTTGCTGATAATATTATAACTTTATTGTCTTTCCTCCCTAAGTATCAGCTGTGTGGTTCTCACATGTGGTTTGTGAGTGTCTTTACTAGTGGGGAAGGAAATCTTGATCTTGGTTAATCTTCACACCGAGTTTGCTTGCTGAAGTGCAATCCTTATGTCCACTTGAATGGTTCCCTTTTAACCTCACCATTGTCCTCAAGGAGGGAATAAATGTCCAGTGCAAAATATCCTCTCAGTTGTGTCACATGTGGTGGGGATACTGCCATGGAAAGCACAGTCCTTGGCTGGAATTCTGCCAGGAAAAGCCACAAAGATCTTGTGTTGCAGTTTATTCAGAATCCCTCCTTCAGTTATATTTCTTAATTAGAAGCTCTATGTGAGACAGAGTTGGATTTACATAAGTAGTAAATATTATACATTTGCCCACCCAGAGTTGTATTTTTCTCCCTTTCCACAGGAGAGTTTCTAAATCCTTTTCTAAATCTTACCTGGTGTCCATCAGCACAGAGTCAATCAGCATACAGACATCAACAAATTATTTCTTGGGATAGCACTGGGAGATAGATGTTGCTGTTCCAGCTCCATGGATGAGTTACTGGGGCTTAAGCAAATGGCTCAGAGACAGGCAGTGAGAGTGGGCAGGAGCAGATGTGTGAAGTATTGTCCCTGACCCCACTTCTTGGGCAGTGCACGAGGGAGCTGGCAGGAACCCACACTGCCTCCCTTCCAAACTTTATGATAGCAGACTTGGAAACAAATGTCTCTTTGCACTTTGAGCCCTATCCCTTTTGGAAACCTCAGCTTTGGAAATTTGTTCTGCACAGAATTGGAGAGAGGCTCAAGTTTCAAAATGCAGTTCCCACCTTTGTTGTCATTTTGTTGACTCTTCAGCACTGAGATTTGGTCTTGCCTTGCTTGTAGCCATAAAAAGACTGCAGAGAATCCTTTTCAGTAGTGTGTGCAGGCTGGGCAAAAAATCCTGCAGCATTATGAGAGGTTTTAACTACGATAAAAGAGTTCTTGGTGCTCTTCATATAAAACTTTATAGCAGTTCTTGAGAATGAAGCTATTCCATCTATTTAATTCCTTTCAGAATATCCACTTGATATGTTTATTTGTGGAGCTGCAGTGCTTTCTTGGTCCTGTGTATAAATACTGCCCACCATTCTCTTTCCCAGTGTAACTATGATCATGGTTGTAAGCTGCTGTTCAGCTCCTTAGAATGAATGCCAGTGTAACTACAAATGATGCAGTCTCTGCTGCTAACAGCCCTGTTACCTGTGTTTTGCTTTGTTTGGGAGAGGTGCATGCTTAGTGTTACCTGGGTGAGACCCAGACCAACACCTTTATTGCTGCCTGGCTTCCATCAAGTCTCTGTTTTCACAGTGGGGAGTCAGGAGGACTAGATCCTGCAAGAATCTATTTACATAGCTGAAATTAGCAGCCAGGCTTCTGCTCAGAAATTATTTACCCACTGTCAAATACTTGCCAAGGGATGCTTTGATCCATGAACGGGATATCCTTGTGACCTTTGTAAATCTTCTCTCTATAACAATGCTTATTTTAAAACTTCATAAAAACATGTGAATTACTTTCAGTTTCTAGAGTGAGGCTTCAAAAGGTCAAGCATGCAGAAACAAATAAAAACCAGCATGGGAGGGGTATGTGTGCACTTGGAAATTACTGATTGTACCTTTCCATTTTGTCTCCAGGATTTTCCACTCATTACAGGGAATTGATTTATTTTGTGACAGGGCACACCAGTGATTCCTGCACAGGAAACTGTGATGGGCACATGTGGTCTGTGCCTGCACCCCTAGAGACAAGCAGGAAATATGGGAGACTTTCCCAAAGGATTCTGATGGATTGCCAGAAATGTCCCATTTCCAAAAAGTCACAATACAAGCTTTTGCTGTTTTGGCAATATTGTCACATTGTGGTGCTACAAGCAAAGCAAAAAAACACAGATGCATACATCAGGTGAGTGAAGGTTTGTGTATGGACAGAGAAGCTCTTTGGGATGGAACCAAGGCTCAGCACTGCTGACCTTTGCTGAGGCCAGCTGTGGTGCTCCCTGGTTACCTACAGGAGGGACAATATGCAAGGATCCAAAAGAAAGGGAAGAGAAGGGCTGGGACTGGGATGGGCCCTGTAAATGAGCCATGGTGAAAGTTGTCAGCAGGGAGCTCAGGCAAAGCCAGGCCAGTGCTGCCAGCTCATCTGGTCTCAGGGCTGGGCAGCCCTGGTGTCACTGCCACAGGCAGCTCACACTCCTGGGGACAGGCAGTACACCAGGAGAGGTGCAAGGAGCTTCCTCCACACCAGATCTGTGCCAGGTTATCTCAGTCCCTCTCTCCTGCAGAGGGGTGTCTGTGTTAGTGCTGGCTGGTTTGGCTGGAGTGAGAAAAGTGATAACAAACAAAGTAACTGGAACATAAAAGAGGCAGGTACCTGAGCACAAATTCTTGAAACTCTTAAAATCCCACTTAGAGTCTGATTTAGCAACTCAAATCATTTTGCATGCAACTGACTTCTTGAGTTTGCAGTCAGTATAGTCATGGGCTATACTTTCAGGTATTTGAGCTGTAGTTATATAAGCCTCCATGTAAACATCTGAATTCCTTTGTCCATTCTTTCAGAGCTTGTGGCTATGGCAAAAAATGGATATGGAAGACAGGAGTATTCCTTAGGCTTTATTTATTTATTTGTTTCTTTACTTAATTATTACTCCTCATGAGCCCTATAAAACATTCACAACCATGGAAAGACTTCCTCAGTAATTGGTGAGGGAGGGGGAGGGATGGGAAAAGAGACCTTCTGATCTCTTTTAATCCTCCAAGATGGCAAAAAGTACCCTCAAAACTGCAAGAGTAATCCAGGAGTAGGAGGAGGAGTAGGAGATTTACTATTTCCTCCTTGTATGTCACCACTGCTGTTCTGGAGATTTTTAAAGCCCCAAGTGGCTTGAAAGGTAGATGTGACACTGAGCAGGAGGGAGTTGCTGATGGGAGACTCTGCCAGGCCCATGGAAGTAAGAAAACGTTCTGGGGCAGCTGCTGTGTGTCACTGCTGCCACACTGCTGTTTTATTTCAGGCAGGGGCATGGGAGGGACAGAGCTGCACAGAGCTGCCAGTGCTGCCATGAGCCTCACCTTCCTCTGGTGGAGAAGAAGAGTTTGACAAACAAAGGAAATCCTTAATGAGGCTTGTTTCACACCACGGTGCTCTGCGGTGGGGCTGTTTCAGATGTGGTTAGTTACTGATGGCACACTCCAAAGCTCCTGAGCACCATCACCCCTGTGAGCTCCCTGCTGCTCAGGAGATGACTGCAGGACTTGGTGCTTGGAAATGGTGATTGCTCTGCTTGCTTATGGCATGATTCATAGGATTAAAGTTAAGCTGATACTTTAGGACTCTACTTGATATCCTTTGTTGGAGAAAGAGGGTTCTGGGGAAACCCAAAATATTTTGCTGTCTTGTCACTGTCTTTCAGTGATAAGGTGTCATTTAAGACATCTTTGATAACTTAATTCTCTGTTTTATAGTTATTGTACACAAGCAAAGACCAAGAAAACGTACAGGCTTTCTCATTAGTAAGTTTGCCTGAAGTTTAACAGGTTTGTTGGAAAAACAGGGCATAAAAGGGAGGTTGCTGCTGTGCTGCAGACATGCCAAAGGGCTTTGCTGGAATGACATATATAAATGAAGATTTGAGAGGAATTTTGCTCTTTGGGTTAGCATTGCTGTTTCTTATTTTTCAGTACATTGTAGACTTAGTCATGAAACAGCATAACTAATAGACTGTCTGACTCTTAATTACAAGTGAAGAGCAGAGTTGAAGGAACTTTTGTGGGTTTGGCCAAAAGGAACATTTGCCTTTAATGTTCAGCATTAAAAATGACACTTCAGGGAATTTTTCCATTTTTGCCGGTTTGAGAAACAAGACAAGCTGAAAAAAGTCTCAAGCAAGTCAACAAAAAATAAAGTGACCACGAATTAAATTCATATTTTTTATACAGTACAGGAAAACTAACTTCCAAAAGCCATTTTTAAAAACATCTCTCCCATTCAAGGCAGAGCTGGATTCGTTGTAGTTATATTTTATTATACAGCCTTATCTAGGAAATTGAGATTTGGGAAAATCTGCAAATGGGTTCCCATTGAAATAAGTGTTCCACATCCATGAGGAAACACCACAGCTGCTCTGGGAGAGCACTTGCAGGTGTCTCTCCCTGCCAACCAGCTGGAGCAAGAGCACTGGTGCTGACTCTTTCATTTGAACACTCTAAGATTTAACATTTCTTTGATGTCCTTCTGATCCTTCCTCTTGAGGAGCTGAACGAAGTGAAACCATTACTGTAAACACAGAAGACATTCAATGATGTTCCAAAGAGCACATTTTTGGCAGCAGCAAGCTTTTCCGGATAGCTGCCTGGGAATTTACAAATCTGCCACATCTGAATCCATTCTGTGAACCTTTCTGGAGGCTGCACCTGCCTCCCAGAGACGGGGGAAAGGGAGAGGCTGTAGATATGTCATCCATTCGCTGGTGCTGCATTAGACTGAAAAGGAACAGCCGTGTGTTACGGTCTGGTTACAACAGGGGTGGCAAACCCTCGTGTCACTTGTGAGGGAGCACTCAGTGGGTCACTCCCGCTTTCTGTTTCCCCAACCCGGACTACAGGCATGGGGGTTTTCTTCTAAGTGAAGTGTGACTCTCTACGAGTTATTCTTGCTGAGGAGAGAGAACAAATAATCAAGTGGTGGAGATTGAGTCAGCGCGGGGGAGGAAGATTGCTGGCGCTGCTGTATTTCTCTGGAGCTGCTGCTGGAATAAAGAGGGCAGCAGCGAGTCGCGGTGGGGCAGGTGACACGGCAGGGACACCTTCGCGAAGCCTGCAGTGCCAATGGTGCTGATCGTGTCATCAAGTGCGTATCTGCTGAGCAAATGTGGGTCATAGTAGCTGTGAACTTCAAAATTATCAAGTGCTTGTCTATAAAACATGAAAGCTGTTTTATTATTAGCAGCTGATAGATTGTCTGTTGTCCTGTTAGATTCAGGCATAGAAAGTGAATATAAAGCTTCCTAGTGTACTTTTAAAGTGAAAAAAAGAAAGTGATTTCCAGCTCAGCAGCTCTGGAAATGAACAGAAAGTCTTTTAGGAACGAGACAGACTTCTTGGTTTGTTCCTGTCCTTTCTGTCTGCAGGGCAGTTTCACCCTGACCTCACTGGGTGATGTGACCATGCAGGAAGACTGCAGCTCATTTGGTTTTAATGTTTCTTCAGTCCCAGGTACAACCAGTTTGATGTGAGCAGCCACTTACTGGTGGAACTGAATGCTCTGAAATGGCAGAGGGGATCAAAAGGCTCATTTCTTGGTAACAGCTTTTTGTCAGCCAGAAAAACAAAACCAGACTGGTGGAGTCTGGATTTCGATTTTTGGATGCAGATGCTTTATAGCCCCTTTGGCTCCAGTCAGACCAAACAGAGAGGTACAGATCTGTGAGGAATCAACGACTTATGTTCTTCTCTTTTCCACAGTTTTGGGAGGCATCTCCTAATCCACTGCATCCCTATGGACTTTGTTTAAAATACACATGGACATAGATATTTGCATATATACAAACACAACTGTATTCTCTAAAACATAAATCCTTTCTAATTAATTTTGAAGGCGTTATTTCAAGGCTAGTAGAGACTTGAAGGTAAAGCATCTACTATTTTTTACTAATTCTAATATCTGCTTTTAAACACCTGTTTCTAGTGGGATTAGAATAGAGAAAGCCCAGAAAGACTTTAAGGTAAGTCATGAACAGTTCCAAATGTAATTTATGATTAATGTAGCTTTACAAATACAGAAGGTATCTGTACAAATGCAAGGCATTTCTTTACTAACAAAGAAGTAGTTATTTGCAAATAACTGTTGGGTTTTATTAGTTCTTCCTTTTTCATGGCATGAACATTTTGCAAAAATAGTTTGAGGCAGCCTAAAGCTTACCACAAGTATTTGTGACACTCTGTACAGTGCAATCTATCTCCACAGTAATGCATAACAAAACACTTTGTTCCTTCTCCTGCTTGTTCCTGCTCATTCCTGCACAAATCTCCTGATAAAAGCCTGGGTTTATCTGGGAAGGTACCAATATATATCTTTTTCACACCTTGCTAAATAATTTTTCACATGGCAGCTTTAAAAGCCTCTGGGCTTATCAGTGGAAAAAATGCTTGGAAACAGATTTAATACTTAAATTAGTTCTATCAGCAGGCTTTTTTTTTTTTTTTTTTTTTTTTGGCTGGGACTTGTTCTCACAGAACTTCAAGCTGGATTATTTGTGTTAAACTTCCTGACTGAATTCCGAACAAGTCATCTTTCCCCACAACACTGACCTTTAGTACGAGGTCAGTATAATTTTAATTTGTTTCAAGTTTCCCTTATAAGCAAGGGAACAAGAAACCATATCCCTCTAAGACCTGGTTAGCTAGCTGCATGGCAGTGTATTTTCAAATTCTAAGGGGGAAAACCCCCAATAAAGCTGGATATTCCACACTGGCATTCAAATGGCATGCATCCTGAGTGGGGCTAGCTCTACCATCTTCCAGGCAACTAGTCTAGAACTATGGAAAAACACAGGCTTCAAAGAAAGGCTCAACTGACTAACCTGATTTTGATCAGGGTTATGCCCTGTGGAGGCATGGCAGGACACATTCCAGGTTTCTGCTGGCTGTTTCTGGCCGTGGTGGGGCAGAGATGATGACTGGGGCTGCAGTTTGCTGCATATATCAGGTGCCAGTACTGCCCCAGTCTCCTGCTGGCACGAGTGTCTCTTTCCCCATGTGGTGAACAGGACCCAGGTAATGGATCTGGAATGCAAACCCTTTTTTCCTGTCTTTTCCTCTTTGCTTGAAGAATTTTAACCCAAATTGGTTCTGATCTGTTCCACTGCACAGCTGTATGACTGCCTGTGCCACCCCATGGGAGCAGGTGAATGTAGGAGCAAATGGCTCGGAAGGAGCATGCTGGGCTTTCATTCTGTGGCCAGGATTAGATATGAGGACAGGTCTCAGTCCTGTCATGGCAAGGAATTGCTGTGAAATTAGATGGTTTTGACTAAAGAAAATCTTGGTAGCTCCCTGTTAGGAAGAGAGCAACATGTTTGGTGGGACAGAGTTGGGAGGGCCAGCAGTGGGGTGGGCAGCTCGGGTACCCTTGAAAGTAAGCAGATCTGCTTGCTACTCAGCCTAGCCCAGAGTACTAGATGTGCCCCAGATAGCAGAAGCACAGTCATGTCATTTGTGGGGTTTCTTTCCTTGCCTTTATCAGGATAAAAGCATGTTTCCTGTGTGCAGTTCATCAGCCCTTTTGTTCTCAGACTTGCTGCTGTCCATAACTGGAAGTGCAATCATGACTTTTGCAGAGACTTGGCTTTTGTTCCTCCTTGGTGGACACTTGGTCTCAACTGCACTTGTGGGGCTGCAGAGGACAGTCCCAGATGTGGGGAAGTGATTTGTTTCCAGCACTAGGTGGCTGTATGGCATTCTGCAGTGTCCTGTACACTATTTTTTTGTATTTTAAAAGTTGGGAAGTGGGCCGCTCTCAAGTGGAAAGGCTTCTGTGTTTTCACTCCTCTACTTCAGTATCAACTTTTTGAAAGTTAAGAAATCAAGGATTGAAGACATTTTAATTATATAAGCTTATCTCTGGCTGCAGACACTTTTATCTGTGTGGAGCTGAGGTAGGCATGCAGCCCACCCCGAAAGTGATGCTGGTGACTGGGCTGTGACTGTCACAGCTGTGTGGCATTGCTGCTTTCTGCTTAGAGGCCTGGATATGAACAATAATGGCAGAGTCTGCATGTGGAATATCTGATCCAGATCTCTCCAAATGCTCCTGCTCCTTGGGACATGAGGATGGGCAAGAGGGGGTAGTCCACTCTGCCAGGGGACACAGGGCAGTGGGGGTGTCCCAGACTTCTGGTGATCCTTGAGTGTCCTGAGGAGTGGGGAGTTGCACCAAGCTTTGCTCATGGACCAAGAGCTTTGAGAGGATTAAGTTGTCCCAAGACCTGGCTGTGCCCCCAGGCTGAGTGGCTTTGCCAAGAGCAACACATTCCCCCAGGAGCCGTGCTTGGCTGCTGTTTTTCATCAAACCCAGCCCTGAGAAGCAATTTGTCTCCAAATGAAGGACAGGCAGTTGTTTTCCTTGGGCACTGTCTTCTCTCCTTGCTCTTTTCTCTGCCATGCTCTAGTCACTGTACATTTCCCTGCCAATGTCCTTCCCTTCTCATTAGCAAAGAACAAGAACTAGGTTTTAGCTTAAACATGAGTATAAAATTCCAGTGTGGTGATCTGTGGAATCCTACATACATAAAGGCTGATGCAGCAGGGGTTTGACAATGCTCAGTGGTGCCTCTGATTATTTCTTTGCAGTTAACAGCAGTGAAAAACCTTTCACAACTGGAATCCTTTCTGTGTTTGGGCTTCATCTTCTGAATATTTTGTTGTGATTGAAGCTACTGTAATTTTCTCCTTTTCCAGAGCTCTCTGGAGTGAAATTTGTGCAACTCTGCGCCAGAAAACGTAACGATAATGAACATTCATTTAGCATTTCCATGGTGGCACATTCAGTGTGATCATACTTATTTTTAGGGAAAGAGGGCTAGATGAGGCTTAAAGATCTTGTAATGTTCAAAGCTGCTGTAATTGCATGAAGGTGAGATATCTAACGAATTAGCAGGTCTGCTGAGATTGTTTATTAAGCCACTACATCTAGGGGCACAATAACACATTAGGTCTCCATTGTGTTGGGTACTGTATGTGGGTAGCAAAAGGTTGGTTTAGGCCCCCAGATGTTTTTTGTAACTCTGCTGAAATTCTTAAATTATGTCACTTCACAGCCTTGTTTCATGCTTGTTTTCTCTGAATGATTTTGAATGAAGATCCCCAGGACATAAGAGTAATGTGCAGGAGTATTTGTCCCCAGGATTTTGCACAGTTGATCAGACGTGAAAAGGAGACGCTGCAGTGACTCATCTGACCTTGCAGACCCAAGAGTGCCGACAGTGATCTCTGCTAAGGTCCCCATCACAAGAATGCAAAGCATTCCAGAAGCTTTCCTCAACAATTCTAGATAGCAGCCAGCAATTTTCTCACCAATGTTACATAAAATGGACAGGGAAAGCAAAAGGCTAATTGAGTAAATTATTGCAAACTGCTTATTTAATTTATACCTAGCAATGTAAACCCACTGCAGGAATGGTATTGCTAAGGATGGCTGTGACAGAATTTTTTTTTTCATTTTATATTTTCATTTTTAATAAGGACAGCTTTCAGTGCTAGATATAAAAATTTTTTCCTGTGGCAGAACTGCTGTTATATTATGCCAAGATTTTGGTAATACTGAAAGATTTGTTGGTGTTTACTTGCAAGACTGTCTTCCTTGTAATTAAAAAATGTTGGGTTTTTTTTCCCTCAGAAACTTAAATTAAGCGGGATAGATACAGGTCATAACCATAGCATGTTACTATCTCTAATTGGCAAAATTCATTTAACCATAACAGCAGATGAAGGTATTAGGGAGGGATTTTATGAAGGATAATGAGGTAAAAAAACTTTGCAGCTCCTTCTAAATGTCAATCCTCCATAATCAGGAAGGGCTTTTTAGGAGCAAGGCAGTGAGCAGAAGCAGTCAGTGGGAGAGGGCACCCTGGAACTGAGCTGGGTCAGCACTGCTCACAGGCCAGGGAGCACTGGGCAGCACTGGGAGCAGAGCAGAGCAAGGACAGAACCTCTGTGCTGCCTTCTCCAGCCCCAGGGCTCATATACATCCAACAGATGTCTTGGAATATCCTTCATGGACAAAGCACTTGGGCTACAGCTTGGCTTTTGTTTATTTTTTGGTTTGTTTTTTTTTGGGGGGGGGTGGGGAGGCAGTTTGTTTCAGTGTCTAATTTTATACTGGAAGCAAAGTGCCTTGTTTGCCCTCTGAAGGCAGCAGCTGAGCCTGCTGTGTCTCGGGGGGCAGCAGTGCTGGCCGGAAGCGGCTGCCAGGGCTGCTCTGGGATTTGTTTTCTTTTGATTATGGGAAAAGTAACCCGAGATATTTCTGTGCATACAGAGCATTCTTCATGACTGACAAATCTGTTGTCAACTAGGCGCAAGGGGGAGGTGCCATCTTGAAAGACGACACAAGTATGTTTGAATCAGGCTTAAAAACCCAAACAACTTATTTTTAGTGACTTCCAGAATCTTCTACTATCAAAAAATGAAGAAGAAAAAAAAAGGAGATAGCTCCACAGTTAAACATGGCCTTGCTGTGATGGGACTCAGTGGAGCTCAATACAGTTCACAGCAGAACAGGAGGCTCTTCTCTCTCCTCCCTGACCCAGAGAACCATTGCTGCTCTTCTCCCTGTCCCATTCCTGCTTTCCTACATGTCCCAAGTAACCTTACCTGCTCTTCTCCCTGTCCCATTCCTGCTTTCCTACATGTCCCAAGTAACCTTACCTGCTCTCCTCCCTGTCCCATTCCTGCTTTCCTCCCTGTCCCACAGAACCATTCCAGCTCTCCTCCCTGTCCCACTCCTGCTCTCCTCCCTGTCCCACTCCTGCTCTCCTCACTGTCCCATTCCTGCTATCCTCAGGCAGGAGCACAGGGGCTCGGGGAGTTCTTGCTCTGCCCTCAGCTTCCATCCATTTTGGCAGAGGAGGAGAGAACTGGAGGTGCTGTTCTTGCCTTTCTAGTGCTCACTTTGGTAGCTGGCTCTGTAGGAAGCACTGGGAGGAGGACAGAGGATGCTCCTCAAGGATATCTGCTTTGAAATAACTTTGCTATTTCTGCTGGAAAAGGTCCTCTGGTGACATTCCCATGTCCTTCAAAGTTGGTGCACTTGGCACCATGCAGGAGGCTGAGCAATGACCCACTGGTCTGCAATCCAGCCCCAAAAGGTGGGAACCTTTTGTCCACCTTTACTTTAGTTCTACATGCTTCAGATTTTTTCTTCCATCTGAGACACAAACGCAGCAAACTCCAGGAGGGTTCATCTTGCTTTGCTCCCAGACCTGTGCTTTGTTGGGGGAGGCTGTGGGGCAGCATCCAGAAACAGCACTGCAGTCTGGTCCCCATCTCTAGCCATGGCCTGGCCCCAGGCTGTGCCCTGCCATGGCCACAGTGGGCATTGCCTCTGCTGCCTCTCCTTGGGTGTGGATCTGCAACTCAGACAGGAAGAATTTCCTCCTGGTAAACAGGATATTTGGTACACTTCAGCTGGAGAGGGAGTGAGGAGTAACTACTGTCACCCAGTGAGAGGAAATGTTCATGTAAGTGGTGTTATCATCTGCCCCTAAGGACTAACATTGGGAAACATGTAAAATACTCTATAAACCCTTTGTCAGTGAGTCTGATGTGACCAGTGTCCCTCTGAAAGGAGAACTTTGCATACAACAGCCCTTCAGCCCACTTACACCTCTACATGTGGATTTTTTAGTAGAATATATTGAGTCCAGTGAGTTCATAGATTTGGGATTGGGGTTTTTTGAGGTGGGATGTGCTGTAAGGACAAACAAAACCTTTGGACAACATACAGTGATATTAAACTGCCAAGATTTTGGACAAAGCACACAGAGATGCACCACATCAAGAGCTCTGCTGTTCTTCACAAACAGGGGCAGCTGGCACATCACACCCAGCTGGGCTTGCCTGTCTCTCCTGTTTCACACAGGAGCACTGCTGAGCCTCTGCAGCAACCTCCTCCTGAGTGCTGCTCGCTTTGGGGCTGCAACTGAAGATCCAGCTCAAGGGAAACAGCAGCCTTTGGTACCTCCTCCTTTGTCCTACCTGGCTGTGCCTGCTAAGTCTGCAAGCAAATTCCTGCTGCAGGAGATGCTTGGACCTGGGTGCCAATAAAGCCATAAAACTTTTGGGAAAGGTGATATGGGAATTACTGAGTGCAGTGCAGTAGCTGCCTAACTTTACACTATCTTTTGGCTCGTCAGCAAAGGAAAATATTTCACCTCTGAAGATATTGTGATGAATGCAGAAAAAAAAATCAGCTAAATTATACCCTGCAATCCATCATGCTTTATCAAAGCATTGTCTGGTGGCTGCCAGAGCCATTGGTTTAGCAGGTTTTCTTCTGTATGTTGCAGAATCAAATGAGAATCAGAGAATGTTAGGGGTTGGAATAGACCTTAAAGATCAAATACCAGCCCTCCTGCCATGTGCAGGGACACCTCCCACTACATCAGGTTGCTCAAGACCTTATCCATGAAAACTTAAAAGAAAACTTTGTCTTGCTCCACCTTCCTTCTTTTCTGATCCTGTCTGAATTGCTCATTCTTTAAGGACTTCTGCTTCTTTTCAGGGGCATTCATGGACTCTTCCATGCAGACATTTTTGTTAATTTTCCCCCATTCTGATGAGGCTTCTGGAAAATGATTGGCCAGTTATATATTAGCTGGCAGTGCATTCATTAAAAATAGGGGTTTCTGGCTTTAAGAAATAAGTTTTTATCTAGAGATTTGAAAATGTGCTGTGGGTAGGTGAGCAGCTAGCAGCTGATTGCAAGAAGAGAAAGTAATTTTAAAAAAAGGTTACAAATATTTTCTTTTAAACAGAGGATGAAATAACATTTATAGCCAAGTAAAGGCAGATCTAAATACAGTTGCATGTCTGTCACTTTTACCATTAACTGCAGTATACTGGGGTGATAAAAGAACAATGAGCCAAATAAACTTCAGCTGTAGCTTTAATGGGTGAGGAATGTAGGTAGCAAATGAATTATTCCACAAGATAAGACATCACTAGAAGCAGTAGAATGTGTCTAAAATGACCATAATGTTTGTTGGACCAAGACTTGCCATTTTTACAAAAGGATTCACATGTGACAGTGACCTTGTGCCCAGGAAGAAGTGAGAAAAAGGATGAACTCCCAGGTGAGCCCAGGCACAGCCATGTGTGGAGTGTCATCACCATCCTTTTGGGAGACAGGCAGCAATGCCTCATGCAGGACACCAGCCCCTTTTTTGCCTCACCTAAGAAGCTCTGTGAAAAAAATTTTGGGGAGCCATGTCCACTGATAGAGGTAAATGCAGTTAAAATGTGGCTTGCAGGTACTGCAGATAACTCTTGTTATTCTTTCCTTGGCACTGCACCCTGCCACACAGGCCACTTTAATTTTCTGCCCTACTTTGTTGTGTATCCATCCAGAGTGTGTGAGCTTTGAAAACTTCAGATCAAGAGACTGAGGTGAGACCAGAACCCAGCAATACCTGACCCTCACAGAGCAGAATTTATCACTGCTTTATTTCCCTCTGCTATGCTTGTTGCATTTGACTTGGGAAGTTTTCCGCCTGAGATGGTAAAAGACATGGCTGGAGATTTCCTCTCCTGTCCCAATGCCCTTGAGGACTCTCAGGCAGCAGGACCCAGCACAGTGCCAGGGACAGCAGTGCCAGGGACAGCAGTGCCAGGGTCAGCAGTGCCAGGGTCAGCAGTGCCAGGGACAGCAGTTCCAGGGACAGCAGTGCCAGAGACAGCAGTGCCATGGACAGCAGTTCCAGGGACAGCAGTGCCAGAGACAGCAGTGCCAGAGACAGCAGTGCCAGGGTCAGCAGTGCCAGGGACAGCAGTTCCAGGGACAGCAGTGCCAGAGACAGCAGTGCCATGGACAGCAGTGCCAGGGACAGCAGTGCCAGGGACAGCAGTGCCATGGACAGCAGTGCCAGGGTCAGCAATGCCAGGGTCAGCAGTGCCAGGGACAGCAGTGCCATGGACAGCAGTGCCAGGGTCAGCAGTGCCAGGGACAGCAGTGCCATGGACAGCAGTGCCAGGGTTAGCAGTGCTAAGGTCAGCAGTGCCAGGGTCAGCAGTTCCAGGGACAGCAGTGCCAGGGACAGCAGTGCCATGGTCAGCAGTGCCATGGACAGCAGTGCCAGGGTCAGCAGTGCCAGGGACAGCAGTGCCAGGGACAGCAGTGCCATGGACAGCAGTGCCAGGGACAGCAGTGCCAGGGACAGCAGTGCTAAGGTCAGCAGTGCCAGGGACAGCAGTGCCATGGACAGCAGGTCCAGGGTCAGCAGTGCCAGGGTCAGCAGTGCCAGGGTTAGCAGTGCTAAGGTCAGCAGTTCCAGGGTCAGCAGTGCCATGGACAGCAGTGCCAGGGACAGCAGTGCCAGGGTCAGCAGTGCCAGGGTCAGCAGTGCCAGGGTTAGCAGTGCTAAGGACAGCAGAGCCATGGACAGCAGTGCCAGGGACAGCAGTGCCAGGGTCAGCAGTGCCAGGGACAGCAGTGCCATGGACAGCAGTGCAAGGGACAGCAGTGCCATGGACAGCAGTGCCAGGGTCAGCAGTGCCAGGGTCAGCAGTGCCAGGGACAGCAGTGCCATGGACAGCAGTGCCAGGGTCAGCAGTGCCATGGACAGCAGTGCCATGGACAGCAGTGCCAGGGACAGCAGTGCCAGGGTCAGCAGTGCCAGGGTCAGCAGTGCCAGGGTCAGCAGTGCCAGGGACAGCAGTGCCAGGGTCAGCAGTGCCAGGGTCAGCAGTGCCAGGGACAGCAGGTCCAGGGTCAGCAGTGCCAGGGTCAGCAGTGCCAGGGACAGCAGCGCCAGGGACAGCAGTGCCAGGGACAGCAGTGCCATGGACAGCAGTGCCAGGGTCAGCAGTGCCAGGGACAGCAGTGCCAGGGTCAGCAGTGCCAGGGTCAGCAGTGCCATGGACAGCAGTGCAAGGGACAGCAGTGCCATGGACAGCAGTGCCATGGACAGCAGTGCCATGGACAGCAGGTCCAGGGTCAGCAGTGCCAGGGTCAGCAGTGCCAGGGACAGCAGTGCCAGGGTCAGCAGTGCCAGGGTCAGCAGTGCCAGGCCTGCTGACACTGTTTGGGAGCTGTGCTGTCACCATTCCTGCCTGTGCTGAGGCACTGAGGCTGCCTCTGCCTTTCAGTTGCCTTGCCAGAACTGCCATTAATTAACTGATCAGTTGGTTTTAACATTCCTGCAATAGTTTAAATGTGCCAAAATTTTAATGAACGTGTTTTTTCTTTTGGATAGTTCACTTAACCACTTGAATTACTGTGACTAACCAAAGCAGACCTTGTTCTTCAAGACTTCCCAGTCATGTACATACAAATGAGGGGGTTTGAGGATTTCTTTTTTCAGCTGTGATGCAAGCCTTTAAGAATTTGTTCTTAAATGTGTTGCTGGATAGATACTTTATCACTTCTGGCAAACCAGACCTCCTCGTGGTTTCTTACTTCTTGTACAGTTTTCAGTTTGCCCCTCACCTATGCTCTTTGTGTGGGCACAGTGATTTATGCTCTCTAGTGCTGTGTATTGTCTTCAGACAGGACAGAAACCCACAGCACAGGGACTGCAGACATGAGCTAGTTCTTAATACTTGTTCTGAAATAACATGGGCACTTGTGTTTGTTGTCTCAGAGTTAAGTGATGGTGGGAATTTTATGGAGCACTATGAGAGGATCTCAAATGAATTTTGAACAGGAAGAGAATATTTTTTTGTCTTCTGGAGTTTTATCAGAAGTTATGGTGAACTCCATAGCTTTTAAAATACATAAATCAGCTGCTGCTGAACCCAGTAGTGGTGACCGACCTGCAATTCATCCCAGAAACCAATGCCCTCTGTTTAGAAAGGGACATTTTCATGTCCAGCTTAGACACCAGTGAAGACTGATGTCTCCTACTCCATGTCCAGTAGCTCTTGCTCACTCTTTTCAGACCTTGCTTAGTAGCTCCCCCTTCAAATATTCTTATCTGCAAGTTGCCCCAAGCATGAGGACTGTTGCACCAGCTGGGATCATAGCTTTAGCAAATTCAGCTAAATCCAATGATAACATCAAGTTGGGTGGAGTGTTGATTTACAGAGAGTAGCTCTGCTGAGGGACCAGGACAGGTTGGATGGACAGGCTGAGGCCATTGCTGTGAGGGTCAACAAGTAAAATGCTGGGTCCTGTCCTTGGGTCACAACCACCCCTGCAGAGCAGCAGGCTGGGGCAGAGGAGCTGGAAATCTGCACAGAGGGAAAGGCCCTGGGGTGCTGGTGACAGTGGCTGAACATGAGCCCAGGAGTGCCCAGGTGGGCATCAGGACCAGGGCAGTGGCTGTCACGCTGTACTTGGCACTGCTGAGCCACACCCTGAGTGATGTGTTCAGCTGTGGGCTCCCCACTACAGGAAAGACCTGGAGGGGCTGGAGCATGTCAGAGAAGGGAACAGAGCTGGGGAAGGGAATGGAGCCCCAGGAGGGGCTGAGGGAGCTGGGAAGGGGCTCAGCAGGCAGGAAAGGAGACCCAGGGGGACCTTTCTGGCTGTACACAACTCCCTGACAGGAGGGGACAGCCAGGGAACAGGGACAGGAGGAGAGGAAATGGCCACAAGTTGTGCCAAATGAGGTTTAGGTAGGATAATAGGGAAAATGTTTTCACAGAACAGGTTGTCAAGCATTGGCATAATTACTCCTGGGTGGATATAAAAGATGTGTGGATGTGGCATTTGGGGACATGGGTTAGTGGTGGCCTTGGCTGTGTTGGGTTTATGGTTGGACTCAATGATCTTAGAGGTCTTTGCCAACCTGAACAATTCTATGATTTATGTACACATTTTACTTTGTGTGTGTGTGTGTATGTACGATGATGGTGAGATGTTGCATCACATGAAATCTTGTCAAGCCTCATTTATTCTGAATCTATGAACTGGGGGACTGAAGGCAGCCTCACCAGCCTAGTTCACATATTCCTGACAATTTCCATAACTAGCCAAATGTGTCTGGCTCAGTCCTGGGGTGACATGGCAGAATCCTGGTTCTGTGCAGTAGCTGCAAGGTGAGGGATGCACAATTCCAGGGACCCAGCACAGGGCCAGGGACCCAGCACAGGGAAAGGGACCAGCACAGGGAAAGAGACCAGCACAGGGAAAGGGATCCAGTACAGGGAAAGGGACCCAGAACAGGGAAAGGGACCCAGCACAGGGAAAGGGACCAGCACAGGGAATAGGACCCAGAACAGGGAAAGGGACCCAGCACAGGGCCAGGACCAGCACAGGGAATAGGACCCAGAACAGGGAAAGGGACCCAGCACAGGGAATGGGACCCAGCACAGGGAATAGGACCCAGAACAGGGAAAGGACCAGCACAGGGAATGGGACCAGCACAGGGAATAGGACCCAGAACAGGGAAAGGGACCCAGCACAGGGAATGGGACCCAGCACACTGTAGCCTTTGGTGGTGCTCTCCTGGGAGCTGGGGCCTGACTCACACTCACCCTGCCATGAATGAATGCTCATTTTTCCAAAATGTGCTTTCTGCACAGAGGCCCACATGGAACAGTTAAGATTTTTAAGAACTCTGCTCTTTTCAGGCTGATTATGAGTTGGTGTAAATTCCTGCTGCATTAAGATGTCCTAGATTTTTATTAAGTACATTTGTGTCACCCATGTAGTAAGGCCCTGTTAAAATGCTTTGAGTTGACCAGACTTTGTGCCTTTTTTTTTTCTTCAAGGAGGGCATGGATTGCTCATTTTGAATGAATTTTTGAAAATAATGAGTGAGAAAATGGAATGTATGTGAAGGCCCTACAGAAGTATGGTACATCTGTTTCAAAGCACCAAAGTGCAGTCTGTGTCCCTAAAACAATTGTGGCATCTGTAACTCTTTCCATTCTGACTGTGCAGAATCAAAAAATTACCAAAATAGCCGTTGTGGCAAAACCTCCAGAAGTTTCTTTTCCAGCTGTGAAGTCATTTGGGCTTTGCCAAGCCATGGTGGGAGAGCTGCAGAGACCCCTGTGATGGGAGGGTGGCTGCACACCCAAAGAGCAGTGGGTGAGTGTTTGATGTCTGCCAGTCTCTGGAGGGAGAACATTCACCAGGATGATGCCCAGCCTGATGGAAAGGAAGGCACTGAATATGAGGAAGCAAGGAAGGAACTGGCTGCTGTGCTCTCTTCCCTGGCCAGCTGTGCACATTCTGCCCTATGAACACAGCTGCTCCTGCAGAACTACTGCTGAGGAAGGTAAACGTGACCAAGCTCCCATCTGTGCCATGAAACTGGAGACAGGAAAAGTGGCAAAAAGCTTCAGAAAGGCAAAACAGATAAGCAGGCATCTCTTTGATCCTATCAGAGCTCTGGCCACAGTTTCTGGGTTACTGTGACTTAGCAAGAATAGAGAGAAAATTCCCCAAACCAAGGTCCAAGTGCATCAAGCTAAGTTCATAGCCCAGGCAAATACTTCTCTTGTGGAACACTCCAAAAAATAATGAGAGTTTTGAAAAGAAGTGTTCCTCAACACTGACTGTCCGACATGTGAACTAGCCAAACTGGTTAAAGCTTAATTAAAAAGTGCCAGAGCGACTAAATTCTTTTCTAAGTGCAGCTGCAGAACGTTAGCTGTGGGCATATTTTAGACTTTAATTAGTAACACTTGCACCAGAGGACCAAAATCTTTCATGAATGCAGCTGCAATCAATTAATATCAGTTAGGCATTTCTGTAGGCAATGCAAGGGCTTCTGAAAATTGTTTTGATGCCCACCTAGATTAAAAAAAAAACAAAATACTTACATGCAACAGACTACAAAACCAGAGATAACTACAAAATGTCTTTATTGAAAAAAGCAGATTATAGCATCTAAGGTTAAATGAAACTTCTGACTTTAATATTAAATAACTTAAGATGATAGCAAGTAGCTTCTTCTTTAGATAAATAAATCTACATTTCCCAATTTTTTTCTTCAACAATCAAGGGAATCAAACACTGAAACACAAAACCACAAGTAATTCTAAAGACTAAAAGACAGAAGCACATTGAAAGGTTTTACAAGGATATATATATATACAAAAATAGTTAACTAATGTATATTTTCAGCATGTAAACTAGTTACATGATATACAAACTGGGAATTCATATATTTCCTACAAAATAAAAATCAATGTTGGTCCAAGTTCTTGGAAGAAAACTATATTCTTTTAAAGAAAATGAAAATATCTTTAAAATGAAAACTTAATTTAAGTCAAATTATATACTCTAGTTACGGCATTAGTTACAGGATGAATCACAAACTTTTAAACTTTTCTTGAAACACAAGAAAGCAGCTTTTGTTTCCTTTAGAGCTTTGGTTTACTTTACTACTCTGGAATTTCTGGTCTTAAAGAGTTCCTCTAACCATGTTTTCCTTTTGAATCTCCACCTTACAAAATATATACACACACGTGCACACAAGTAAAAGGAAAAAGGAAAGAAACCCAAACAAACCCTCTCTGTAAGCTCAATTCTCTGAGTGCATTTTGTTTTCAAATGATTATTTTGGTCCTTTCTTTGGAACACGTGCTCCCATGGTGAGGGACCCTGCACTGCCCACAGCAGCTTGTGCTGGAGGGGCTTGGGAGGATTCCCTGCCTGCATGGGAAGGGGCAGGCATGAGACAAGTGAGAACAGGTTGTTATGGATGTAACTCTATGGAAATATTCTGAAAGTACAGTAAAGGCTTCTGAAGAACAATTGCACTGTAGGATGAACTTAGGAAGTTTTTATCTGTGTTGAACTGATTTAACATAAGAATATTCTGTAAGAAAATCATTAAAACAGGATTTCTCATTGACACAATTCCCCAGGCAGGAGGTAAGATGTGCAGAAACTGTCAATAGCTCTAAAGAGTACAGCACATCATTATTTTAGGTTTGATTTTCTTTTTCTCTTTGATTTGAAAAAGCCCCAACCAAACCTGGCAAATCTCACTCAAGCCCGTTTTTATAGTAAATGCTGGAAAAGCAAAGCTGTACTTTGTAATACAGTAATGGAATGCATATGTCTATAGAAAATACTAGAACAACAACTGCTGCTTTCTGGTTTTAAACAAATTGCTTATTCTATATTGACATATTACCTTTCAGAATTTTTTACCATGATGACACTTAACAGATCAGAACTTCACAGAACTACACAAGACTGAAAAATCAGCATGTGAAATGAAATTAAATATTATTCTGTTCTGCAGGATGATCATTTTGAAAAAAAAAAAATTAAGAAATGGTCTGGTATGTACATATTTGAAAGTGTACTGGCCCTTGGAAAGTATGTTGGAAACAAACCTGCCCCTGATGGAGGCAAGTGTCCAGGAAGGTGCTGGCTGAGGACTGGGCTGATTGCCAAAGTCACCTCCAGCTCTGTCCACTGTCAGTGGGAAGGTTTTGCTTTTCTACTGGTAGAGCAAAGCATTTTCCAGTTCAGCAAGTAACTGTTATTTGTCCCCAGGAACAGACCCAAACCTTCTCTATGTGTTTTAATGATCTTTTCTTTATCTGGGTCCCTTAAAATATATTGTAAAGGCATGCAAGTGAAAATGCCTCAAAGCTAAATGTGGTCCAAAGCACCCTTCCACAATGGAAAAAGCATTCCATTGCAGCTGATGCTAAAAGTTTATCCTGAAGCTCTGGCACCCTCCACATCTGTAATAACCTGAAGGAATTGGCCTTGTCATACAATCCAGTTTAAGACTTTTTTTCCCCCTTTCTCCATTTGCTGGCACATGTAGTTTCACTTCCTCCTGAGGCTGGGCTGCTGACTGTGGGCACAGAGGGAGAGTCTGCAAATGCAGAAGTGCACGTGCACTCCTGGCCTCCCATTTGCAGGCCAGGCCTCTTGGAACACAGTGCAGAAATGGGGCACTGATTGCACTGTAGTTCTTTCAAACCCTGGCATTCACATTAAACATGTGAATTATAAACTGATATATATTAACTACAAAATGACTTTGCCCAGGAGCCTTCAGTAGGACAGGTTAATCTAGGCCAATGAAAGTCTAGCAGAAGTTCAGGAAGCATCCCTTTTCTTCCTTACTAATAGAAAAAAATAGTTCTCAGGAATTTTTCCTGTTCCCCTGCCCCCACCTTTCCCCATAAGGAAATTCCAGACTATCAAAAAGTTCTGTTAAGGGAGTTAATTATTCCACTTAGGAATTAGTGGCCATTGGATGTTCTTTGTGCTTTTCAAGAGCACCACAAATGGCTTTCAAAAAGTCAATGGACCATAAGAAACTAAACTGCAATGGTGTTGCCAAATAAGTCATCCCATCAGTGTGCATGCTGAATTTAACACGGGATCGTTTCCGAACGGATCGGGCAGATTCTCAAGTGTTGAGAACTGGCATGGAAATGTCCCAATTTACACATGCCAAGAATCTGGTCTGGTATTTCTACTTCCTCTGGAGCTGAAGGATTTTATTTTATTGTAACTTTGAATACAGTTAAGGACAGCAATGATAAATTGCAGCTTCATGAAGGCTGGGTCAATTCTCATGAGAATGCAAGGAATTTTTTTGACATACAGTTCTGTGATTTGCATGTAAAACATCAGCACATGGTAGAAAACAAACCATAAAAAAGATTCATCTAACTTCCTATATGGAAGACATATATTTCTCCCCAGAGGTCTGAGGGTACTGTAAAAGCTTATGCAAAACATGAAAGTGTGTACATTCTATGTACAGCTAATACTTGTTGTAAACACCGATGTTTCGTGGTCTGACTCTCTAAATTTCTATTCCTGCCATACTGCACTTTGTTTTCCAATGAAGACAATCACCATAATCAGTTCAAAACTAATCTTGAAAAGAACACAAAGCTGAAAAGGTAATACCAAACCACTGTGCCTCTCTTTAATAATGTCTCAACATACAATCATGAAGCAGTTGGTAACAAATGAAGTCTTGGATAAAACAAGCAGTATAAAGACAAGTGTGCTTTTGCATAGAACCCTACTGAACAAAAAACAGGTTTGAAAGATGAATTCTTTAGTAAGTGCCAAATGGTCCAGTTGATAGGAATGCATTTTGAAGCCATGGCTACACAGCCAGCAATTACAGAGGGTTGCAACTGCTGACCCTGCACATGCCAATCTTTTGGACACAATCCTCTGCACCATGGGTTTTACATCAAATGCTTGCCGTATTTCTTGAAAACAAACTAAATAATTTGTCTTTGGATGACTGTGGGACCCTGTAGGATGGAGAGCTGGCCTGACACTTCTTCACAGAACACCCTTCTTTAACCTCACTGAAAACTGCCCTGGCTAAAACGCTTGCTGCCTATTCCCTACTTCTGGAATTTAAGTATTCTCTAAGACCAGAATTCAACAAAACTAGCTAAAATGCTAGCATTTATCTTATCATGCTTGCTGCAATATGATAAGGTGCTAACTTTTGGAAAGTAATTCTACACTCCTTACTTGGGTGAAATCTCCACTGCAGGAAGTGAGTAGGGAGTGCAGAACAGCCCTTTGTACCATTGTTTTTAGAAATGCTGCCATTTACAGTTACAGTTAAGTAGTGAATTGTTTATTCAAGTGTCTCAGTGAAAATGTCTAGATAAAAGAATGCATATGTACAAGATCAGAAAAGGACCCCTCACCTCTGATTCAAAAAATAAATAGCTGGTTTAGATGGTTATTACTGGAACCTCGTCTTTAAAGGAACACGAAAGTAATTTTTAGCTTTTTGTCTTCTCTTTCAAACGGCTCACTGCTGGTGGCAATGTCCTTCAGAGCTCTGTGACATGCATGGGGTAGCTTGGAGGTGGATGTGATGGCAGTTTGATATTGAGGCGCCTGATGTGACAGCTGTGGCACAGCAAGTGGCCCTCTAAGGGGTAACAGCGATGGCCTTCCTCATCATTGAGCTGCAAGCCACAGTCCTAGAAGAGACAGAGACATCCCAGATCAGTGAGGGACTCAGGCAGGACTCTCACACAGCTGCTGCTCTGTCCTGCACGGCCCCAAGAGCTCCCTGCCCACCCCCAAAGCCAGCAGCCTCCACAGCTCCTGGGAGGTGCACCTGACCATCTCCCACTGGCACTACTGAAATCCAACAGCACAGGCTGTAGTAGTGCCCAGCCTCTTTTTCACCACTGCTTCCCATTCTGGTCTCTTCTCCATCTAATAAATGGTGATGCAAATCAAAAGCCTAAAAGCAGGCCAGGGACCTGACAAATACAACCTGGAAGAGGCTCAAAAAGAGAAGGAGCTAATTCCATAGCAAGGCAGCAAGCAAGATGTGGGGGAGCATAAGTAGAGAATGAGAGGGGAGGGGGAAAGGAGCAGATCTACACTTTCTCTAATTTGGAATTAAAAGCACTTAAAGACTTCAATGCCAGTGGTCCACCTTTAGTGGAAATGCTGGTACCTCTGGGACTGACATGCAACTACAGACAGAGACAGAGATAAACAGAAAAGCAACTACCAGTGATCCTGCCTGCTGACTCTTATGTACACTACACTAGAGACCATCCTGATTTCCAGCTGCCATCACTGTAATTCTGATGGCATTTGGAAATCACTGAAGTTTGGTGCTTAGATTTCATGTTTCAAGTATGTTAAATACTTAGAAATTATTACTGTCATCAGTTCTGAGAAACCAGAGATTCTGAGTATACATCTGTGCACTTAACAGAAAGAAAAAAAAACCCAACAGAACAAACTGGGCATATAGGTGGTTTTAGTACTGAAAACAAATGCAAAGCTTTTCACTGAACACAAAGTATAATTTTTCAGCATTCTTTCACAGCACAAGTTTAAATCCTCTAACTTTACAATTCTGGAATAAGACTGAAAATGGGCTTTAAAGTAAGCTTTAAAACTGGAGTTTAGTTTAGAGAGGTCTTAATCCAAGTATCTGCCAAGGTAATTTTCTGTGTATTGCTACATATTATACAATGATTTCATAGCAATTTATACAAGATTTAAAACTAGAATTTACCAATTTCTGATACCCTACTTATGTGCCAAGTGTTTGTATCTTTTTCCCTCTCCAAAACTGAATTCCCTTTCTGCAAGAGAAAGCCTGCCTTGTCAGTGGATTCCAGCTTCAGAACGGGGCTCCAGTGATCTGCAAAAGGAATTGAACTCCTCCAGAGAAGTCAAGTGGTTGCACATGAAAGAGATGACACAGAAAAGCTGCAATGTTTCCAGCCTAACCACTGGCTGTGTGTGGCCATCAGGTGAGGATGACACCAACAGCAGATGAGAAGTGGCTGCCTAAGTCAAGTCTTCACATGGGTACCCTGAAATACTGGCACTCACTCCTCCAGCAGCACTGGGGGACAGCAGTGCACAGAGAGCCTGGTTTGAGAGCATCAGGCAGAAACCCACCCCTGCTGACACATGGCTGACTCCTGATTCCTGTACATAAATGCACTCTGCCTTCCTGGGCAGATGTGGAGGCAGCTTGATTTGCCTCAAAAGGGAAGGAGAATGGGGAAATGAATAATGAAACAGAACGGAAAACAAACCCCCAGTGGGACATTCCAGCATAAAGTCAATAGCCTGAGAGCAGGGGAGGGAGCTGTCATCTTAGGTGAAGCCTGCACAAAGCAATAGCTGGGGGAAGGAGGAGGCAAGTCCAGCTCTCCAAAATACTGCGATTTCCTGTGCCAATTTCTCTTGAAAAAGCAGTAGAAATGGATGGAGTATCAGGTGTCTGATGAGAGCAGATAGCTGAGTGGATGGGGCCTTCCTTCCATTTAGGTACAGAACATTTCAAGGTGCCCTGAATTTTGTTATTTTCTCTGTCAGTCAGAAGATTCTTTGTAAAACCTTTGCACAACAGTGCATGAAGGCAGCACTGCTGTATTGTTACCCCTGGTGCTAACAGGGGAGATCTGTGTGGATATTTGTGTGCCATGTCAGAGTGCCAAACCTACAGCAAAAGGGAAGTTTTTGGTTGATCCTAACTTAGTGAGTTTGTTTCCTATCTC
Organism: Oenanthe melanoleuca; assembly: GCF_029582105.1. Taxonomy (NCBI): domain Eukaryota; kingdom Metazoa; phylum Chordata; class Aves; order Passeriformes; family Muscicapidae; genus Oenanthe; species Oenanthe melanoleuca. The sequence continues at coordinate 18,535,527 of NC_079345.1, forward strand.
ATGTTCCTGGATGCAGGACTAAGGATGAACTCAGGTCTCCTCTCTGAAGCAAGAGCACTAATTCCACAACTTGATCTGTGGCAATAAATGTTTAAGTGTTCTGCACAATAAGAAACTATTCCCCAAAAAGCAAGTCAATGGTATCCCTGTCAATTTCCTAGTAAAGAATCAAAAAACATTCAGCACTGAAAAACCAGATCCCCTAGAAAGGCCACTCCTTCCCTGCACAGCCAATGTAAATTCAAGTCTCTTCAGAAGATCAGAGCCCTACAGACTGTACCCAGAGATGAGGAAAAAGAGAGCTGGCACGTACTCTGCTCACTCCCACCTGGAAGTACTGAGAAAATTCAACCCAACATACCAAGCCTAGATTTGAAGTTAATATATCGGGAAAAACCCCACCAAAACTAATTCAGTGCTGGGGATGGCAGCACCACTTCCAGCCCAGGCAGCATTCACACCTTTGTCCTCCTCCAGGGGCTCTGGGGCAGAGCCCTACCTGCCCAGGGGTGCAAGAGCCAGGGAGTGCAGCCCTTGGGGTGAGTCAGGGTCCCCACCCTGAGACAGAGCAGCTCCCCCCAACGTAGAGCAGGTTCCCCCAAAGCGGAGCAGGTCCCTCCATGAGACAGAGCAGCTCCTCTTCAGACAGAGCAGTTCCCCCAGAGCAGAGCAATCCCCCCAAGATGGAGCAGCTCCCCCAGAGCAGAGCAGAGCAGTCCCCCAGAGCAGAGCAGAGCAGAGCAGAGCAGAGCAGAGCAGAGCAGAGCAGTCCCCCAGAGCAGAGCAGAGCAGAGCAGTCCCCCAGAGCAGAGCAGTCCCCCAGAGCAGAGCAGAGCAGAGCAGAGCAGTCCCCCAGAGCAGAGCAGAGCACTCCCCCCAAACCACAGCAGTCCCCCTGGGCAGCGCTGCCTCGGGGCGGGCGGGCTCATCCCGGCTCATCCCGGTCTCATCCCGGCTCATCCCGGCTCATCCCGGCTCATCCCGGTCTCATCCCGGCTCATCCCGGCTCATGCCGGGCTCACCTCGCAGTGGTAGCACTCCACGTGGTAATCCTTGTCCATGGACACCACCCGGATGGTCTCCTCGGAGCCCTGGGGGGAGCAGACAGAAGTGACAGTGCTGTGTTTTCAGTCCTCACTGAAGCACAGAGTGCTGCTTTGGAGAGCTCTTTCCCCAGGGGATCCCCTCTTCCCCCTGCAGCTCTGTGAGCACTGAGTGCCTTGACCCTGGCACAAGGCACTGCCCCACTCCTCAGTGTGCAGCAGCACTCTGGGGGTCTGGCACATCCAAGCTGCACAGGTCATTTGGCAAGTGTAGCCAACACCTCATTCTCAAGGAACAAATCAATCTTGAAATCAAGTAATCTTCCAAGGGCACCCAGGATCTGAACAAATTACCAGTCAAAAACCTGCTCATTCGGTAACTTTTCCTTGTATGCATCCTGCTCTGTTTTCCAGGACTTGCATTCCTCTCAAACCATCTTCTGCACACTGTGTGCCCCCATAGGGACTGACATACCAGTCTGGCAGGTAATTACAGGCACAGGCCAAACCTCAGCCTGAGGGTGGGTGCAGCAGAGTTGTGCAATTCCTGGCTGAGCCCCAGGCCCTCCAGAGCAGCCAATACCCTTCTAGTAACCTCACAGGCTCTTTTCCTGATCCACTCTGAAGACAGAGCTCATTAAATTGGTTGCCTTGCATTGTTTCCAGTTCCAGGTGTGGTTAGAGCACCAGATATCATGTGGACTATGTCTGAGAGAAGCTGTGGGCAAGTTAGCACCTGTACTACTAGACTTGAACTAACCTAAGAAATCTCCCTGGGAAAGAATATGGAGTGTGTCCTGCTAGCCATCAGGTGAGTCAGCACTATGACTGCCTTTTCTTTCTTTTTCTTTCTTTCTTGAAAATAAAAAAGCATTTTATAAGACCAAAATTCAGTGATATTTACATAGAGGTTTTCTCCTCACAACCCATCAGGACAAGCAGTTCTGGTTCAGCCTTCATAGGGTTTTATTGGTTATATAAGACTTGGCAAATTAACAGAAATACTAATAACAAATGAGAGAAATGTGCAGAGTGATGGAGGTGGGCACGTGAGAGGCTCTAGCATCAGGCTTCACTGGGGCACAGCAGCTTACAGAAGGGAAGCTCTGGCTCTGTAAACATGACTGGAGGAGAAGCAGGGAGATGCTGAGCCCTTTGTTTACAAATGAGCTGGTCAGTGACCTCAGCAAAGGCAACTCAGAGGGTCCTGCAGCCCCCAGAGCACGAGGGAGCCCCACTCTGGGCTACTTGTGCCAGTAACACTGTCAGCACAGGCTGAGCTTGCAAACAGGTTTCACCTCGCCCCATTTTTGCTGTTGCCTTTTCAACCCCTTCAAGAACTTTCATTCCATGTCCATGACCTAAGGATAACAGACTGTGTGGCCTTCTCACAGGGTCAGGGTAACTATCAGATGCCTTTTCAAAGGCTTTTACTCCCTGAGTTGTTCTTGGAGCCCAGTCAGTGTTTTCAATTAAATGAGGTTTCTAACAGATTAATGAAGACCTGGAAAGCACCCTAAAGATATGAAGTACTATGCTGTAGAAGTAGTATGACTATTACAACCTCTGGGAATGTTTGGGAGTGCCTTTACTGCTGAACTGTGCTTAATTTAGTATCTAACATAGTAGAGATTCTGGGAGAAGGCAAAGCCCTTAGTGTGTTTTTAGAAAATGCCCATATGCCAAGAGCTGTTTTCCCCAAGAGTCAGTGCATGTTAACACCTACCTGTGCTGGGAGGATGGGCTGGTTACAGGAAGCACATTTTGGTGCAAAAACCCTAGGGTGCAAGAAGAAAGTGTTTCAATCACATTTAAAACATCTTCAAATAGCAGAACCAAGAGAGCCATTCTAATCATGCCTTGTTTTTAGTAAAATGGAGATCCACAGGATTTGAAACATCTCTAATTGTTTGATGATACTCAATGAAAAGGAGATTTGGGAAAGGCTGATCTACCCCAACTTTATTGTTCAGGTCTTCCTGACCTTGAGGCATAGTGAATCCACCCCTCTTCCAGTATATGCCATATTTCTTTCCTTCCTTTATTTATAAAACCATTCAAATTCCAGAGCCTTGATGCTTGATGCTACAAAGCAGCTCCTGACTTAGGGACTGTCACTCTCTGACATCAGAAAGATATAACCATGTTAAACAGGAGAGGGGCTGATTGTGGCCAGAATCTACCAGCTAAATACACAAATGGCCTTATGGTCCACAGCTGCATTTTATGTCAGTCACTGGGCCAACACTCACTGTGTCCTTGTAACACAGACAGACTGGCACCAATAGGGTTGAATTCAGGGTGATTGACTCCTGCTGCATAACTGAGTTACTGGTTAACTGGAGCTGAGAGCAGGACCCCATTGCCTTTGAGCAGAATCAGGAAGGAGTCCAAAAGCAACCTCTTAAACTCTACCTTTTGTCAGGTATGGCTCAAATTGTCCTAACACTGTTAATTACATGTCTTCTGTCTCAGTTAACGAAACTTACACCCATGTCAAGCACTGCCAGAAACTCTGCTCTTGAAACAGCCAGCAGAACCCACCAACACTTGCAGAAGTGGCCTGGTATAATTAGTGTTGGTAGTCCTGAAAGAAGCAGAGGAACAGCCCCAAGAAAAGCATCCTCTGACAAAATTTGATTTTCAGCCTCACTAGGCCACTGTATGCCATACTGTGCCCATGACATACTACTTAACAAACCTTAAAATACTTTACAAATGCAACACATGAAGGAAGCAGTTTAGGGACATGTGAGCAAATAGCAGTTACCTTTTTATCTATCACAAGGCTTGTATCATCAATTATTTAACTATGGGATTTTTCTGAGCATGCAGTGGGTTTGTGTACTCACGTATGGTAGTCTTTGACACAGTAAATATTGTTTTCCACATCTACAGTGAAGGGGACTCCGTCCAAACACTCGTTACACACCACACAGCGGAAGCAGCCAGGATGGTAGGACTTTCCAAGGGCCTGTAAGATCTTATGAGGCCAACAACCAAATGAGTGGATGCATGATTACATGAGAGATTCTCTCCCCATAAACTGCTGTGCCTCTCTCACTCTTAATAATGACAGTGAGAAAAACACTTCAGGATGAAATTACCACTTTGCAGATTTGTCAGCAAGGGGCCTCTTAAAACAATCAACTTGCTTATTTTAGTGGGTTTCAATATGCTCCCAATGAAGAGCAGGAGCTGAAAAGCAGGCTAAGCCCATCAGCTCTGCAGGGCCAGTACTGCCCATGGAAATTAAAAATGGCTTCAACTCTCCTGGGGGAAATCCCAAATACAAGTTACAGGGATACAGAGTTACTTTACAAAACTTAACAGGCTGTGACAGACACAATCCAAACTGGTCATTAATCAAAAAGTTAAATAACAAAACAAGCAAATAAGGAGATGCCTCTTTATTAACTAAGGATCCTAACCTCCCAGAGTTACTGACTGGTTATCACTCAGTCATAGAGGCCCATTGGCTTCTGATAAAATTCCATCACTATCCATGCATTTGGATACTGATCCAGTATCACCACAGCACTGCCCAGGCTTTCCCCATGCTGACCTTCCCTACTGCATTATAAAGGTTTTAAGGAAACGTCTGATGCAGCCTTGGCTGCACTGCTATAGAACAGATCCCCCACTCCTGACACCCTTTTATGTTACACTCAGTCTAGTACTAGAACATTGAGGAGAACCCTGCAAGCCCACGAACAAGCCCCTGGGAAGAGTAAGACACAGTTATCACTTTCAGGCAGTTCTCAACAGGTTATAAGACCAATTCCATACATTTTGGGTGTAAGAAGTATTTTTGGAAGGTAATTTCAAAATTTCAGCTGCTTGCAGTGTGCTCAGCTTGGAGCTGCTGGGAAGCTTGAGATGAAAAATCTGCACAAACCAACCTCCCTCAACCCTACAGGTGATTCTATGAATAAAGATCAAAACAAGAGGAAACAAGTACAGAAAAAGAGGCTAACTGAATTTAACCTTTTCTTCCCTCTCTGATGAAGCCCTGTAGTTCAGTGAGTGGTATCAGACTCTGACTGGTAAGGCCATTCTAAGGCCCTGTGCTGGGCTTGCTGCTGCTGCAGGAGTGTGTTGTGGGGCCAGCCTGGCACAGCTGTGAAGCCAAAGGCACTGAGCACAGGGCAACCCCACACCCAGCCCTGCAGATCCCTGCACTGCCCTGCACTGCCCTGCACTGCCCTGCACTGCCCTGCACAGCCTGCACAGCCCTGCACAGCCCTGCACTGCCCTGCACAGCCTGCACAGCCTGCACAGCCCCTGCACTGCCCTGCACAGCCTGCACTGCCCTGCACAGCCTGCACAGCCTGCACTGCCCTGCACTGCCCTGCACTGCCCTGCACAGCCCTGCACTGCCCTGCACTGCCCTGCACTGCCCCTGCACTGCCCTGCACAGCCTGCACTGCCCTGCACTGCCCTGCACAGCCCTGCACTGCCCTGCACAGCCTGCACTGCCCTGCACAGCCCCTGCACTGCCCTGCACTGCCCTGCACTGCCCTGCACAGCCTGCACTGCCCTGCACAGCCCTGCAAAGCCTGCACAGCCTGCACAGCCCTGCACTGCCCTGCACAGCCTGCACTGCCCTGCACTGCCCTGTACAGCCCCTGCACTGCCCTGCCCAGCCCTGCACAGCCCCTGCACAGCCTGCACTGCCCTGCACTGCCCTGCACTGCCCTGCACTGCCCTGCCCAGCCCTGCACTGCCCTGCACAGCCTGCACAGCCCTGCACTGCCCCTGCACTGCCCTGCACTGCCCTGCACAGCCTGCACAGCCCTGCACAGCCTGCACAGCCTGCACTGCCCTGCACTGCCCTGCACTGCCCTGCACTGCCCTGCACTGCCTGCACAGCCTGCACTGCCCTGCACAGCCCTGCACTGCCTGCACTGCCCTGCACTGCCCTGCACTGCCCTGCACTGCCTGCACAGCCTGCACTGCCCTGCACAGCCCTGCACTGCCCTGCACAGCCCTGCACTGCCTGCACTGCCCTGCACTGCCCTGCACTGCCCTGCACTGCCTGCACAGCCTGCACTGCCCTGCACAGCCCTGCACTGCCTGCACTGCCCCTGCACTGCCTGCACTGCCCTGCACAGCCTGCACTGCCCTGCACTGCCCCTGCACTGCCCTGCACTGCCCTGCACTGCCCCTGCACTGCCTGCACTGCCCTGCACTGCCCTGCACAGCCTGCACAGCCCTGCACAGCCTGCACAGCCTGCACAGCCTGCACTGCCCCTGCACTGCCCTGCACTGCCCTGCACAGCCTGCACTGCCCTGCACTGCCCTGCCCAGCCCTGCACTGCCCTGCACAGCCTGCACAGCCCTGCACTGCCCTGCACTGCCCTGCACAGCCTGTACAGCCCCTGCACTGCCCTGCACTGCCCTGCACAGCCTGCACTGCCCTGCACAGCCTGCACTGCCCTGCCCAGCCCTGCACAGCCCCTGCACAGCCTGCACTGCCCTGCACTGCCCTGCACAGCCTGCACAGCCCTGCACTGCCCTGCACTGCCCTGCACTGCCTGCACAGCCTGCACAGCCTGCACTGCCCTGCACTGCCCTGCACAGCCTGCACAGCCTGCACAGCCTGCACTGCCCTGCACTGCCCTGCACAGCCTGCACTGCCCTGCACAGCCTGCACAGCCCTGCACTGCCCTGCACAGCCTGCACAGCCCCTGCACTGCCCCTGCACTGCCCTGCACAGCCCTGCACTGCCTGCACTGCCCTGCACTGCCCTGCACTGCCCTGCACAGCCTGCACAGCCCTGCACAGCCTGCACAGCCTGCACTGCCCTGCACTGCCCTGCACTGCCCTGCACAGCCTGCACAGCCCCTGCACTGCCCTGCACTGCCCTGCACTGCCCTGCACAGCCTGCACTGCCCTGCACTGCCCTGCACAGCCTGCACTGCCCCTGCACTGCCCTGCACTGCCCTGCACTGCCCTGCACAGCCCTGCACTGCCCTGCACTGCCCTGCACTGCCCCTGCACTGCCCTGCACTGCCTGCACTGCCTGCACAGCCCCAGCTCTGCCCCAGGCCAGCACATGGCAGGGCTGGGCTGCACTCCCACTCTCATGCAGGAATCCACTGGAATTAGCCCAGTAGGAGTGTTTGATGAATGCTGAATTCCTGGAGCTCCCAGAGCTGTTTCCTTTTGTCAGAGCACACTTGCTGATGGGAGAGAGGCAGAGAAGCACCTGCCAAGCTTCCAGCTACTGAGCTCCACCAGTGAGATATTATGGACTCTTGCCTGGGATTCTCAATTAAGGGCCAGCTCAAAGCATGCAAGTCAGGATACCCCTCCCCCTCCCAGCATGACACAACTCTAGAAATTTGCTGTTGGGCTAAAACGAACAATATCCTTGTCCAACCAGTGGTGCCAGGATATGAGCCAGAATCCTCATTAGTGAAGTCTCTGCTGCAGCTCTGAACCTCTGTGTGCAACACAACAGCTACTTCTCTTATGCACACTGAGGTTCATGCACACTTTAAAGCAGGAGGGAAACAGATACACTGCAGGATCTGCCCTTCTTCGTTGTGCAAGCCACTTCATTTTGTTTGGGAATTTCTGCTTAAGAAGAGCACACAAAACTCTTCCTGCTTTCACCCACTGAAATGATGCCAGTAGTATCTGGCCAACCCAAAGCCCTTTGATTTTTTTATTACAAAAGAAACTCTGACTACTGGCTCCCTACAAATCCCAATGGCAATAAAGCATTTTAAATGATGTGGAGCAAGCAACAGAGGGCAAACAAAGCAAGTCAGAGAGCAGGTGACAAACCTCAGGACTATTGATCATGTCCCTCCCTGCTCTATCCCAGTTTGCACCCACTACTCTGAGCTCTTGTAATCTACTGCACACCCACCATGTCCCATTACCATGTTCTCACACAAAATTGTGCTGTACTTTCCCCCTTTAGTATTGAAACTCTATTTTATTTTAACTCACAAATGGCAGAATAACAGCCTTCCATATTCTTAGGTAGCAAAGAAGCCCAACTTTCTGTACTTAATAGTAGCAATAGATCATGAAGGCATTTTTATTTACTACTTCAGTTTCAAAAACTGTACTGACAGCAGTGAAGACAGAATACCAGCCTGGGTGGGGAAAAGAAGATGTCTCATAATGCACTTCCCAAGTTACCCATCATTAGGAGTTTAGGTCTCTTACCATTTCCATTATGAGGTGTCCACAAACAAAGCACTTGTCTGCAGTTTGCTGAAAACCTGAATACTGTTAAAATGACAGAAAAGAAAGGATCATTAGTAGCCACTCCTCCAGCCATAGAAATACCTTTTAGGTGAAGGCTGTGCTATTTGCCAGCCTGTGCTGTGTATGACACAGGTTTGGGAGACAGTGATTCAGAAGCCTTTCCTCAGCTCTTGCAGCATGTTCAGACACCAGTTTGGCCTTCTGATCTACTGCAATATTTCCACTGAGATTCCCAATGTAACAGTATTATTCTAAGTTTGATTTTTTATTTTTTTGAAATCTATATGGAAAGTTTTTGTTTGATGCATGGAAACTAGCTTGAATTGACTCTTGTGGTGGTTGTTTTAAACAACATAGGACTCACCTCCCAAATCCTGCTCAAATTAGTGACCTCAGACTTTGGACCTACATTTCACTCAGTGCTATTTGCAAGCTAGAAAAATGAAGGCAAGCCCAAGAAGGATTTAGCTGCCTTGTGGACACCAAGCCTTGCAGCCAGGGAAGATCCAGCAGTGCACTCACAGGAGCTTGGGCTCACTGCACAATGAGGGCAGCAGTAAGGTACCTCAGAAAGGTGCTCAGTGCCTTTGCCTGCTTGGGATCAAAGCTCTGTGCTCCCTGCCTGAGTGCTCCTGTCCTTCACTCTGTGCTCCTGTCCCCAAAGCAAATCCTGTTTCAGATGCCAAGTTCTGCTTTTAGCCCTCGGTTTTGAGGTACAGAAAAACCATCCAGGTTATCAGACTGACCTACCAAACCACAGCCTACAAACAAGAAACATCTCCCTGAGCAGCTCCAGCCATGCACATTTGAAATGTCTGCAGGGGCTGAACTTTCCCCTCCCCCTTGCAGCCCCATCCCAGCTGAGAGCTGTGTGCAGCATCCTGCCGGGGAAGGGGTGCCCACCCACCTGGGCTGTTGCACAGTGCTGCTCTTCCAGCAGAGCCCATCTCGGGCTTCAGCTGCACAAATAAAAGACGAGGAAGGGGAGGATGAAGGCAAACCAGACTCTGCTCCCAGAACACAGGTTAATTGGCTCAGGCACCTAATGAATCTTCTGAGCCCCAGCAGAGTGTATCTCTTGCTCCATTCCCCCCTGGTTTAGTGGGGATTAACTGTCCCCTCACATCAAAAGCCTGTGGTTCCCTGCCTGGAGCTGCCATATGTTTTCCTTTTTATTGGAGTGAGGGGATTACATGTTATGTTGGATCAATAGGTTGGAGACAAAATTATTGTTGCTATGCAACAAAGTGATTATGAAGGAAGAGGTCTCTTAGACACTTTGATGGGCCTGGAAGTCAGTAAATGATATAGCAGCTGTCACAGCCCAAAACTTACTGTGCCCTAAGAAACACAGCTCATGCAGTCTTAAGAAACTTTGAAACTTCCCTAGAAGAGATCAAGGTGTAGAGGAACAAATACAGAGGCTGGCAGTCCTAGCTGTCTATTTCTGCAAGATACTACTTATATTGGGTTTTCGCTCTTCTTACTGATGCAGAAAAAAGGTCTCACTGCTTGGGCAGTTTCTTGGCTGCCCTGTGGCTGAGTAACCCTCTGGCTAGACTGCTTCCTAGGGCTGGGAACTCCAGGCTTACTGGAAACAGGTGGGCAGGTCCTAGTGACACAGACAGCAGAGGATTAACAACAGCACAAACCCAGCTAATTCTAAAATCCTGCTGGAATGAATTTACCAGTACCATCTGGCTGTCATTTGATAAGGAATGCAAAGGAGCATTCACCCAGCTATTGATTAAGAGGGGACATTATTCCCCAGGAAGAGAATGGCATAGTGGTCAGATTAATGGCATTTATTGCTAACTAGATTTTCATAAATTATACTGTTTGTCAGAAAGAAAGGCTTTGCTGACACAAAATCACTCTTTATATAACTAACCCTATTAAATTAAAACCATGATTTGTTTTTAACAAGAGAATTGTTATAAGTCAAACACATCCAGAACTGGATTACCCCATTAAGAAGACTGCAAAATGGCAGTAAGTCTACCAGCAGTGACAAAATATTTCACGGGCTCAGGGAGCTGTCCTTTACCACTGCACTCTTCTCTCTCCTGGTCACAGGGTCAATCCCAGACAGTCTGAAGGCCTGGTTCAGTGAGATCAGGGGTTTGGATCCAGGTCTGCCTGTGTTGTAAATCTATTTGAACTGGAAAAGAATAACAGCCTCACTGTGGCAGCAGCACTGTTTTCTACAGGATGGCAATGCTGTGGACACTGCTGCTAAAAGCAATAAATTACTTTCTGGAGCTTACTGTAAACTGCTTCTTTGCACTGTTTGATCCTGATTTGGAGTGTTCAAACAGGGCTACTGTACTAAGCTTTGAATTTTAGAGGCAGAATTTAGAAGTCTTCAAACACTAATTAAAATTGTCAACGCCTGTCTTTGAAGCGGTCGATTATTAACAACCCTCCCAGATCCTGTGTGTGCAGCAGGAGAGGTGTTGGGACTTGCTCCAGACTGCAGACAAGGCAGAGCTCCTCTTTATTGTCTCCCAGCACACCAAGAGCCTCCCAGGTGGGCTCCCAGCGTGGCTGCCAGGGAGGAGCAGCCCAGAGCTTGGGAGCAGGTCACAGAGAGGAGAAGGTTTTGCTACACAGACTCGGAGCCTTTCTCAACACTGACAGAGCAGGAGGAGTAAAAAGAGCTTTTGAGCACACCAGCCCCCATTCCCAATCTGGAGAGGTGAAAACAGGCTGAGGTGAAGCAGTGAAGTGACACAGGCTGAGAGGCAAGAGCCTCATGGAGCAGCCAAATCCCAGCTCTGGGTCCTGCTCCCCTGGAATTCACAGGCACAACTTCATTCAGGATCTAAGCAGTGTGGGGCTCTATTCTGTGCCAGGTTCTTCAAAAAAGGATTATGTTGGCAGAGCAGTAAAGTGATGTAAATGCAGACCAATCTCAGTCTGGATGGAAACAGTCAGAAGTCTATGGACACTCTATATCCACAACAAATGGGAAGTGTAATTTTGAACTCTCCCTAATATTCATCACAGATACTCCTTAAGCAGGTATAAAAACACTGAGAGAAGTTGTTATTGAAAGAACAGCTCTGAAATTCAAAGCTGAAAATGGAGTGTTACCCTTTACTCTCCCTTCTGTGACTGGACACACCAGGATGCAAAGAAAACAAAGTGCAAGCTGAAGAGCTGGCATATTATTTCTCCTGATTTCTTAGTCTAGTCTCAACTGTTTTCTCCCTTATTTAAGTTGTCATTGTCTTCTCTACCAGGATAATAAAATCGCATTTCATATGCACAAATCAAGACTTTGTAATTCAGCTCCTCAATGATACTTATATAAAATAAGACTCTGGGAAACTAAATAAACCTTGAGAAATATGTTAATTATGTTAGAATAAAAGAGTAAAAATAAAGTAGAAGACTTGGCTGGCTGAACTTTTCTTTTGTTTGCTGTCCAATATACTTTGATTATCAAACAGGAAAAAAACCCAAAAAAACTCTCTAATGATCCTGTCCAAGAGTCTTTGTTCAATGTAAGAGGAAAACAAGACCCCTTCTGTCCTGAATATTTAGGCCTGTTAGTATCCTCCTGTGATAATCTTGGGATTTATAACTCTTCTCTCTAATATGCAATATTTCTAAAAGAAATTAACAATGAATTTTGAGCATATAATGAACAATTATGCATGGAGGATAATCCCACCACGTACTATGAGATTTCTCCTGCCTCTTCTCAGTCCTGTAGCAAATCTTGGTTGGGTCTTTTAACGTTTGATGCTCCTATCACCATTTTCAAAAGAAAAACATTCAGAAAATAGGGTGCCTGAAAAAGGCTTGAGGACCCAAACTTTCTACCTTAGGCAATGTCAGGCCTTTGAAAAGACATGTCACTGCTCCTCCCTCACATGCCTGACAGTGCCCAAGGAGGGGCTGCTGCTCTTCCCTGCTGTTATGCACTCAGCAAAACAAAACCTTCCTCCTGGAAACAGACCCTGGAATCTCATTCAGGCCCATTTGCCTCTTTGATGAGGATGTTCAAAACCTGCTGAAGGTTTGTGCAAGCAGAGTGAGTGGGTTACATTTCAGTGGGTGTGGCAGCTGCTGCCCCGGTAATGGTATGAAGCTGTAAAATCTCCAATTCACTGTGCAGCACTGCAGTCACCCAACGGGGCTGCTCAGCCTAGGCTTGGGATTCCTACTCTTTTAGGCTTTGGGAGCTTTTGAGTAGGATGATAAGGAGTTTATGCCAAAATGCTTCAGGCATTTAATTCTGAAAACTAATTTCTGAATTGGGTGCTATGCTAATAATGTATTCCAACCCCAGGCTGCCTGTAATCCCTCACAGACTCTCTGCTCCTTGGTTTCCCATTAGCAGAGCATCTGTCTTCTCACTGCTGTATTGTTTGCTCTCTGCATGGGACCCTTACTACATGGGACACAACAATGTAAGAAATTCATGGGATCGCATTAAGAGAGGCAGCAAATATCAAATTTGGTTTCATGCAGATGGGGTTTTGTTGTTGTTTTTCACACACATATTGAAATGCAGAGATTAAAATGAACTGGACAAAATGGGGCCTTCTCAGGCTCAAAGATAAAGGAGCCTCGTGGCAGGTGACAGATTAACTAAAGGAAAAGAGTCCAGAACTTTACTCTTCATCCTGCTGAAACCCTTTCATATATCCTGTTGCTTCACTGTCTTGCTGTCTGTGAGGAAACACTACACAGCAGTTTGCCTTCTTGCTTCTCTCTTTCCACTTTGTTCTGTTTGAAGGACAAGGACAGGGCAAGGAGGGCTCCACGCTCTGCACAGAGGTAGCAGGTGGTCTGGCCAGGCACAAAACTCAGGAATTCAGCTGATCCTGAACTCTGCCTCTCCACTCAGGCATTTTACAGCCCCGGAGAAGAGACCAGCCACTTACATCCTACAGCACCTACAGGAACCCTGGGCGGGCACTCACCAAGGCTACTCGCTCTGTGATTAATTAGGAGCCACTAATGATTTTCCTACCTAGGTCTTCCTTAAACACACTCCTGTGGGAGCTTCACAGTGACAATGATCAAGAAAAAAAGGCTGAATCAACAGCTTTAACTCTGCATCATATTACAGAGCCCAGCATTTACTGACTTGATTCCCACTGTAAAGCACTTCACTCTGCACAGGGCTATACTCTGCTGCAGGTTGTTTACTGCCACTGCTACCATCTACTGCATACACTGAAAGAAAGTGTTTACACAAGAACCTATCTTCCTGGAAAAAAAATTATCTGGATTTTATTCCAAGCAGTTGTTGAGAGATTTCAATTCAGAACATAAGAGCAGCTAATACCAACGTTTATTAGCAAAGTGGAAACATGCCACTTTTCCACATGGGTCTTTTTCTAACCCTCCCATAGAAAAAAATTAATGTTGTCTGCTTACAAGTGTTTGGCAGGAGTTAAGACATAATTAGAAAGTGCTCTGGTTCTTTTAAGTGTGCTTCAGTTATTGTAATTTACTTTTCAATGTAATATTAAGAAAAATGGGTAGTCTCACTATTTGGATCACCATCCCAAGAGGGAACAGGGGAGTGATTATCTGGCATGAAACCAACTGGACTTCCTAACAGGCACTTCCAATTCCACCAGCAAATGTAACACAGGATAGTTACACGGGGTGATCAGCAGTGATGCATCTCAGGAAAAACCTGTCCTTGCCTTTCCTTGTCTCCTGTGCCATGTCCCAGAGAGTGATTCCTGTGACTCACTCAACAATCTGCCACCCAGTTCAGAAATGCTGAGTGCCCTGTTAGTGAGCACAGACCTTACAGACACACTGCAATTTCCCTGCATTATGTTTCTCTGCATTATCACCTGGGCCTGGTACTGCCTGTGTTCTGCTCTTGTATAAACCTGAGATGTCTCAGCACACAGCTGGCTTCCTCTTGTGGCCCCAGGCTCACAGCCTTCACCCTCAGCTTCTCTCACTCTTTATGGGCCCCAGCTTTAAAACTCTGTCCTCTGGGGTGAATCCCTGAGAGAAAAGCCAGATGCCTCCCTGAAGACAAGGGGACTCCTGCCACCAGCTTCAAAGGATTTGTAAATTCTTGATCCAGGATACAGCACTCTGGAACTGGGATACAGTAAGAGGCAAACCCAAACTGAGCTCTAAACACTCTTCATGCTCATTCACATCCAAGTCTGAAGAGCAGAGACAGGCCAGTATTTGACCAATATTCCTAGATAGTATGAAACTTGAATTTTCAGCCCATCTCTAGGTGTGACCCAATGCTTCTATGCAGAATACCTCAATTAATCATCATTACTGTCAAGTTCATTTATAAAATAAACCCAGGACCACTGGCATACTACAAACTTAGGGAAAACTAAGGAAGGAAAATATTCAAATTTTTTTTGGCAGGGAGGGGGGGAGCAAGACAGACACAAGCAGCAACATGACTGCACTCCCTCATGCCCCAATTGGGAACATGCTATAAACTGTCTGCCTCTGTTTTCAGTCACAGCATCTGGGAGCACAGCAATGCTTGGCACTCATGATGCCTCTGGAACCTTCTGTCCCAACCTAGAGAAACCAGCACCTTGAAAACACTCACAGAGTTCCCTATGCTTCTGTGCATCAGGAATATTGCAGCAAATCCCTTTCTGAGCTTTGATTCCATCAGTCTCTAAACATATCAATAGACTCCCATGTCTGTGTTCTCTGACTGAAGTATGGCTTCCAACAGCAAGTCTCCTAAATACAACATCCTCCCAGTTATCTAGAACTCCATGTGCTCTGTGATTCCCATTAGATAGGAAATGGAACAAGCTGCAACTTCCATCATTCACCTTTCAACTGAAGCTGTTTTCTTCTAAGAGTCTCACTTAGCAGAAATGGGCTCTCTGACTAATGCACCAGTCCCAGGGCTCCCTCCCAAGGGGACTTCCAAACATTTATAGTCACTGAGATGGAAAATCAAACCTCTGACTCCAGCTGACACCAGCTTCCATTACACTAAATAAAAACTATCTTCTGAGGGCCCAGCAAGTGGGACAGGCCATTTCCCACACTGCCAGGCTTGGAAAGCAGCATGTGCACAAACTGAGAAGAAAAGCCTCATTAGTATTAATATTTACATTGCAGCCATGCCCAGGGGCCCTGGCTGGGGGAAGGAGATGAAGGTGCAAGCCCTGCTCTGCCCATCACTCCTGAGGTGATATCCTGCCCCTTCCTCCAGGAAAGGCTCAGCATTCTCATTTCCCACCTGCCCCCTGATACTTTTGCATTTCTGAAATCATTGTGGCTTTTACCATTGTGGATGTAAGACAAGGCCCTCTGTGTCCTCTGTAACTTCTGCATTGCAGTGAGCAGCAAGGAGAAGTGTCCTGGGTGGGGACCAGTGGCTGGTACAGGGGACAAAGGGATCCAGAACCCCACCAGACTGCATGGAGAGGAGAAGGAGGGCTGGAGAGAGACTGCAGGGCTGCAAGGGGCTCTGCTGGGCTGGGGCTCCCTGTTCTCCTCCTGCCACAGCCCCTGGGGCTGGGCACCCTCCTGGGGAGGGCAGGGAGGGACACCCACAGCTCCTGCAGGTTTGCAATGCACAGAGTTTCTTTATGTTGTCATGTGCAAAATGAAGTTTGTGGAGCCTTTCTCTGTGAAGATTTATGGGCAGAGTTCCTCCAGTCTTACTCACTGAAATGGATGAACAGCTCTAGATGAAACTTTCAGCAGCTAATGGCAGCAAAGTTAGCCAGAGGCAAAAACCTAGCACGAAGAAGTTCAGCCTAAATGATTAAATCTGGCAAAGTTTTAAGACAGTGAAAGAGAAAATCTTAAAAGGGGAAGTTTTGGATGACCTTAATGCAGTGCACTGCAGCCTGTGGTGTCTGTAATAGGTTATTTCCAGAGCATCTGAGCCTCTTCCAGTAGTGCATTAAGCAATGTAACTAACATCTGTCATGAGGTTCATTTTCCCTCTCATCTCCTCCCTCGAGGGAAATTCTCTCATTTCTTAACCTCTACTGGACCCCCACTCAATAATGTTCATTACCTCAAGAGAAAAAGGGAAAGCCTTTCAAAAGGGGAAAAAAAAGAAAAGAGATAGATAATAGATCTAAGATTCAGGCTGCTTTGGTGACATTTTTAAAGTGTTTCTTGCCAAGCCAAACAGTATTTTTAAAAGAATTTCTTTACCTGATATTTAAGCATAGAAAAAGAAAGACAAATTAAAATTATTTTTCCTTCACCCATGATTATGCAGCAATTTATCAACAAAATGAAACACGAACATCTGACTGGGATTATTTACTATACAGTAAGGCATTTATTTTTTGTTCACTTCACCAGGAACAGTGTCTCTGTTATGGCTAGTTAGCCATCTGTGTCCAAAGAGCTTTCAGGAAAGGATTAAACTGTCATTTGTTTTATTTCTTTCCATGAAATAACTCTCCTAACAGGGCTGGGGCAAGACTTGGGTATTGCTGGACTTGCTGCTTGAAGGTGGCATTTAAAGGAGTACCTGGATGTTCCCTAGAGCTGAGGCAAAGCAATGTAAAGTTTGGGGGTTGAGTTTGTTCTTTTTGCTCCTCACACATGCAGTATCCCACTGGAAATGGCACAGATCAGGCAATGTCTTAGGCAGAAGTAGGATTATCCATGGATTTATTTTTTAAAATCTGATTCATTCACTTCATTCAATTAGCCAACAAGGGTTTAAGCACTGAGAGAATGTGCAGCTAATCAGGGCTGGAGGCAGGAGGCAGGAGGCTGACAGAAGAAGCCTGGGATGCAGAGGTGCTCCTCATCCTCCAGGTGGATGGATTCCTGCCATGCACTCCCAGCCCACAGCACTGGGGCAGCTCCTGCCACCTACAACTGCACAAGTGGCAAAAATCTTCTGGCACTTCTTCCCTGCAAAGAGAGAGCAAAAGAAGCCACCTGGTGTGGAGACAGTGCCCTCAGCAAGAGCAAACATGGGAAAATGATTTGCCAGCAGGATGTGCCCTGTGGCTCCTGAGGGTGTCCTGGGCAGCCTCCCAGCAGCAGCACAGCTCACTCCTCACCTGTGGCCACAAACCAAAACCACTTTTCCAAGCAAGAGGCAGATTTGGAAAGTTGGATGCCAGCAGCTCCTCACAGCACACTTTCAGCAGGTGGTGTTGTGGGAGCCAAAGCTCTCAGGTGCTCCCTGTGCTGGGGGGACAGCTGTGCCCTGCTGTCACCTGCCCAGCAGCTCGTGGCCACAGGGCATGAACAGAGCCCTGGAGAGCTGGGCCAGGCACTCCAGGGGACACTTCAGCAAGGGGGGCTCCTCCAGAGCCAAACACGGGAGAGCACTGGAAACAGGTTTAGCCAAGGCCTTGGCTTCAGGGACACTGTGACACTGCAGTGGATTCCACTCTGCACCTCTGAGTGCAGGAGCTGATCTGTCACAGGTGAAGTTACAGGGCCAGGCATCCCACTGAGCCCCAGCTCTGGAGACTGCTCCAGCCAGAGCTGCTCTGGCACAGCAAAACGCAGGAGAAATAAAATACTGACATCTATAGGATGCTCAACATTTCTAGCAGCTACAATAGCAGGAAACCCATAAATAATATCCATTCTTCACTACAATTTCCTGCATTTGATCACATCAAGAGCCATGTCAGCTTTTCTGCCCATCAGTGTTCAGGTGCTACTCACTGCAGCCCCAAAATCACTGTGTCCTGCCTGGACTGCCCTGCAGGACATAACCCAGCTTTGTACTACTTCATCAATGCTTTGTTTGGAGGTTTTTTGGTCTTTACTTAGAGCTAGGATTAAAAAATACATGAAGAAAAAGGATTTTTTTGTTGCTTGGGCTTGGCTGTTTGTTAAATTTTACTAAAAGTATAGAACATTTAGCAACACATGTAGCCACCAGCTAGAAGCAAGTAAAATAAAGAGAGATTTAGCTAACTACAAGGCCTTTTAAAGCTAAAGAGTTTAATAGAGAAATAACACTTAGTTATTAAATAAAAAGTATAAATAATGTAAGTTTTTATGAATTTTAGTATGGTACTGACTGTTTAACTAGAAACTACTACTTGAAACTACAAAGAAGGAGGAAGATGAGCACTGAAAGAGATAGTACTTAAATTTTTTTTATTTTGTTTTACACCTATTACTATATTATAAAAACCTTACATTTAAAACCTTTCACCATGTGACCCTGACCAACAGGAGCACCTAATTCTCCTGATCAATCCCCAGGCAAACAAAAGCCAAGGAAGAGGAAGGAGCCCTCAGCAGGCAGCATCTTCTCAGCAGCAATGCAGTTATAATGCAGTTAGACTGAATCTGTTTACATCCCCAATTTGAAATAATCTTTTCCTTGTCCCCCTGCCTTACCTTCCCTAGCATTGCACTGATGGTGTCAGCAGGGAATCCTGCACTGAAGAACTGCAGCCATGGCAGAGACTGGAAATCCCAGTTATACAGAAAAAGCATTTCATTTTCTGCTTTGGACTGAAAATGCCTCTTCTTGGAAAGGATTGGGGTTTCCCAGTGTTCAAGAGGAAGACCTGGGATGATGAAGTAGTTATAATAATTCCCTTTTTAATGGTTATTTTGCAGCCTTTTTCCCTTCAACTTTGAGAAAAGCTTTGTGCTTTCCCTGCTCACAGAACCCTAAAACAGGCAAGGTTGCTTGATTTCATTGGTGATACCAGACAATTCCTAGGATTCTTGCTATGACATCTGCTCAGGGGAGCTGAGAGAAGATGCAATTACTTCCTGAGAAGCAGCAAGATTACCACAGGCAGGGACAACATCAGAATTTGGTTTCTTTGCTGACTTACACAGTGTCCCTTTGTCTGCTTCTCCCCCATCCCTCTGCTACTGGGAATCTGCTAAAACACACCTGTGGGAAGTTTGGGCTTTTAAACCTGTGCCTTAAATGTCCCAACGGTTCCCTAACTTGCAGAAAGTTTGTTCCTATCAGATCCTTAATCTCAGTTTTTCTGGGAAAATCTCTGCAAGTATCTTCCACTACAGAACATGCCTGAGCTAAAGAGGTTTTCCCCCCACCCCATGAAAACTGAATGTTCTCCAAAAGATTAAGATTTTTAGATTTAAAATTCTTGTGTTTAGGCTGAAATTACAAGCTAATAACAACAATCATGTCATTAAGTCTGGATGAAAGGTTTTGATCATGGGGAAAGTACATTCCAACACAGTTCAAATGAAAAATCTCAGAGGTTTGAGCCCCTCCCTCTCACACTCCACCTCCTCTCCCCCTCCCTGTGCAGAAACACAGTGCAGAAAGAGCTGAAAAAAGCCAGGAAGAAAACAGAATTTTCTCTCCAGAATGCAAGCAAAACAGTAACAAGATTTAATTATAACAAGGTTCTTAATCTTCTGCACGAAACACATTTTGGTTTCTTTTCCAGCAGCTCCAGCTCACAGTAAAGGTGTAACACATGAAGGCAAGTGTAGCTTGTATTTTAGGAATTTCCATGATTTTAATGGATTGCATTGATGAGAAATGCATTTGTGCACTTTGAACTGCCAGCAACAATTTTGTTGTGGGATATACTTTGAATAATTCCTTTGCAAGAAGCATGATTATATATTCATTAGAAATGGAAAGTCGTTCTGGAAGACCCAAGCTTCTAAATTAATGGTATTTCAAGAAAGAAGGTGGCATAAATTCAACGTACTGATTGTCCAATTTATCTTCCTCTCAGCTAAAATATATCATTGCTCTCTAACTGCAGTTCCCAGCCATGCCATCCTCTTCATCTTAATTCTAAATGGTCTGCATTTATTGAATCATCTGTGGTGCACTGCACAATCCTCACCCTTAATTGCAGGGATATTTTATTTTTGGAACAACACAGCTCAGCAACAGGCTTCATTTTTCTTTTCCTGACGCAGTCTCTATTAAAGCAAGGCATTTAGAAAAGCTCTGTGAGCAGGGAGAGAAGCTGAGCTGCCCCTCCATGGCCAAGAGCTAATCACAAGGCAGCCCCAGAGCCCGTGAGCAGAGCAGTGATTAAACTGTGCCCCAACAAAGCAGCTCTGTGCAGAGCCCAGCACAAACCTCTCCCTCCTGTTAGGACTGGTGTCCCCCAGATGTTTGACTTGAGCTCAGCCCTGGCCCAGGCTCGTGGCTGTGATTCAAGTCCCAGGCTCGAGCAGCCCCAGTGTTTGTTCTGGTAATTTACACTTTGTGATGGCTCATGGACAGTTCTGTGCTTGGTGTTACAGCCCCACTCCCAACCAAGGAGTCAGTGGTAGGTGCTTCCCCATTCCACCACTGGCAGGAGCCCTGCATTATCAAACCATCTCTCAGGGCAAACAAGCCAACAAAAAAGAACAATTTGCTTTAGAAATAATAAAAAAAAAAGCCTAAAATCTTACTTACTAGGAAGTCTTCTTCACAGTACACCTTGCCATTGACATTGTAGAATGCTTTTCCTCGTAGTCTTCTCCCTGTCAAAGCACAGGACCATCAGAGTTTTGTTCATCCCCAAACCCAGCTGCTCAGGATGCAAAGTGAAAAGCACACCCACTCTGTCTGTGGGGCTTGTTCCTGGCCCCTCTGTTCCCTGAAGGACCCACCCAGGGCTGAGGGTCAAGCTCCTGGCTCTGTCTGGCCTTACCAAACCAGCTACCAAACCTTGCCTTAAGCACCAACTAAATGTCACCTTTAAGCATGGATTATGGAACCCAGTTCCTGAAAAATGTGCAATCTAAGCTCAACATTTATTTGGGGGAAAAAGGCTCCTTTGCAAATTGAGACAATTTTCTTGGCAGGTAAAATCAATCCCAGCAGGCTCACAGCCACTGCAATCACCAGCAGCAGCAGCTGTCTCCAAAGGATTACACAAAGGATGCTGCAGATGGATGCTCCTGCCACCCCCAAAAATATTCATCATCAATGCCACAGCAGCTCCCTGAGACACTAAAGCAGTACAAGGCACACATCACAGAGGGAAGGGCAGTAAAATCACACAGAAAACAAGAGATTTTGTATTCAAGCTTTGGCATTTGCCATTTCATTAGCCCACGTGGAACTCGACTGACAAAGCCTGTGCCAGTCACTGACTGAGGCTCCCCTTACAGTGAAGAAAGGCACAGAGACCCAGCAGGAAGGATTCAAACCAGGAACTCCAGAACCACCAAGCACAATCAGTTTGCAGACACAGCACTTCAGTGTACACCAGTGTAAAAGCAGAGGGAGAAGGGAAAGCACACTCATCCCAACTCCTCATTCCTGCTCTGCCAGGGTCCCACTGGCCAGAGCTCCCAGGCATGGGGGAGCTCTCAGCAGCCCCAGGGCTGCCTCAGGTGGGCCAGCAGTGACACAGGCAGGAGGAATTCACAGGTGAGCACATCCCAGGTCACTCCATGGAACCAGCCTGGGCTCTGCAGCTCCACCAGAGCTGATCTCCACAGAGGGCTGGATGCTGACCGAGGGGCAGGAGTGCTCCCCACGGTTTCCATAAACAATCTGGAGGAAAATATGATTAATTTTGTGTTTGAAAGCCTCTTTTGCACGTTGCCACTGTGATGTGATCCTGGGAAACAGCGTGTGGCACAAAGGAGCTGGGATTGGGCTGGTGCTTTTGGGAAATCACATGCTGCATGTGGCTGTCTGGTGGTTTTACTGCCCTGCTGAGGGAAAAGCCTCTTTTGTGTGCACATTCTTGGGCTGTGGCTCTCACGGGCTGTTGTCTCCATACTGCTGGGAGGAGGAGTCAGCTCTGTTTGTCTTTCCAGCTGCCCCGTGGCTCTGGAGGGGACCAGGACCTGCTGACATGGGCAATGTGCTCATCCCCCCGAGAGTCTTGGGTGAACCTGGACAAGGCACAGGGCAGGGACAGCAGCCAGGGACCTTGGGGCCTCTCTACTGGTGCAGGAGCAACCCCAGCTAGATCCGGATTGTTAAACCTCTCTAGGGAAACGTAAAGTACATGAATGAAAAAAGGAAAGAGGCCAGAATGTCTCTGTCAGATCCAGCCTTGGCACACAACTTGTCTTTAGCTGGTGGACATGAAAAGTCCACCCAGAACAGGGACCTGCCTTGGATGTGATGATGCAGCAGCTCCCCTGTGCTCCCCCCAGAGCTGGGTCTTTGCTGCAGGGGACAGTCCTGGCCATCATCTCACACACACAGAGCACTGGGCATCCCTCACACACAGAGCACTGGGCATCCCTCACACACAGAGCACTGGGCATCCCTCACACACAGAGCACTGGGCATCCCTCACACACAGAGCCCTGGGCATCATCTCACACACAGAGCCCTGGCCATCATCTCACACACAGAGCACTGGCCATCATCTCAGCCCTGTGCCAGGCCCCATTGTGAGTGTGCTGGGTCCCTGCTCTGCTGGGATTCCTGCTCTGCTGGGATTCCTGCACTGCTGGGATTCCTGCACTGCTGGGTCTCTGCTCTGCTGGGATTCATGCACTGCTGGGATTCCTGCTCTGCTGGGATTCCTGCTCTGCTGGGTCCCTGCACTGCTGGGATTCCTGCTCTGCTGGGATTCCTGCTCTGCTGGGATTCCTGCTCTGCTCGGTCCCTGCACTGCTGGGATTCCTGCACTGCTGGGATTCCTGCTCTGCTGGGTCCCTGCACTGCTGGGTCCCTGTTCTGCTGGTCCCTGCCCTGCTCTGTCCCTGCCCTTCAGGGTCCCTGCTCCCTGCCCATCCCACAATCCCAGCACTCAGAGCTGCTCTCTCTGCCCCACACCTGCCATCCCTGCACCACACTGCACTCCCAGCACCTTTCAAAACTGAGGGAAAATACCATTTCCCCATTTTTCTGTTGAAAAAGACAAGACACCTATTAGAGAACTGACTTGCCTAAACTCATAAAGCAGGCAAGCAGCTTGCTCACATGATAATGACTATTACTAGCAATGATTAATGAGAGTGACAGGCCTTTTACCTTAGAAGAATTTCATTCAGGGACTATACAATAACTATCTCATAAACAAGAAACAGCAAGTTATCACCCAAACAACCTTGGATGCCCACACTGGCTTCTACATCCTGAATTTCAGAAACAAGGGCAGAAGTGTGCATTGCACTGCCCTCCAGAAGTGAACATGGTCAAAGAGCACCCTGAGAGTGCCTGGGCATCCTGAGCAAACTGCAGTGCAGAGGGAAGGGCTGGGGATTGCAGCCAGGGAGACAGGAACCCTGAGGAGAGCAGGGCTGGTGCCCCCAGCCCCAGGGCAGCACCTTCATTTTGGGATGCCTGCCCCAAGCTCCAAGGGGATTTCACCCCTCAGGGTCCTGGAGCAACCTGGGGATCTGCACAGCACCAGGTTCTGTGTAGCTGTAATCTGTTACTGTCAATTAGGCAGGAATGGTGAGTTAAACCCCCCCTGATGTTCCTGCAGCCAGGGAAGGTAACATCACCCTGCCCACTGGTGCAGGCCCTGCTGCTTGGCTCTCCTGGGAATGGCTGTGTCTAGCCAAGCCTGCTTACTATTTGCTTTCATAATATTGAAACAAAAAAAAAAGCCAAGAGCTTCTGACAAAACTTGATGCAACTTGCTGACAGCTCATTACAATGACAAAGCAGCCTGGCAGAGTTCAGCAGTGTGGGGTTTCACAAACCCTGCACTTGCTCCTCCTGCTCTGCATCCCCACCTTGGCACACCTGCCCTGCCAGACCAGTTTGCAGCAGCAGCAGTGAGGCAGCAGCTCCATTCCACACTGGAGAGCAGCAGCACAGGGAGTGAAAGGGCAGGGATCCATCCATCCATCCATCCCAGCCTGGGCAGGGATCCATCCATCCCAGCCTGGACAGGGATCCATCCATCCCAGCCTGGACAGGGATCCATCCATCCCAGCCTGGACAGGGATCCATCCATCCAGCCTGTGCAGGGATCCATCCATCCCAGCCTGGGCAGGGATCCATCCATCCCAGCCTGGACAGGGATCCATCCATCCAGCCTGTGCAGGGATCCATCCATCCATCCACCCTGGGCAGGGATCCACCCATCCATCCCAGCCTGGGCAGGGATCCATCCATCCATCCCAGCCTGGGCAGGGATCCATCCATCCATCCACCCTGGGCAGGGATCCACCCATCCATCCCAGCCTGGGCAGGGATCCATCCATCCATCCAGCCTGGACAGGGATCCATCCATCCAGCCAGCCTGGGCAGGGATCCATCCATCCATCCAGCCTGGACAGGGATCCATCCATCCATCCAGCCTGGACAGGGATCCATCCATCCATCCAGCCTGGGCAGGGATCCATCCATCCCAGCCTGTGCAGGGATCCATCCACCCATCCACCCTGGGCAGGGATCCATCCATCCCAGCCTGTGCAGGGATCCATCCACCCATCCACCCTGGGCAGGGATCCATCCATCCCAGCCTGGACAGGGATCCATCCATCCCAGCCTGGGCAGGGATCCATCCATCCATCCCACTCTGGACAGAGATCCATCCATCCCAGCCTGGACAGGGATCCATCCATCCAGCCTGGACAGGGATCCATCCATCCAGCCTGTGCAGGGATCCATCCATCCATCCCAGCCTGGACAGGGATCCATCCATCCCACCCTGGGCAGGGATCCATCCATCCCAGCCTGGGCAGGGATCCATCCATCCAGCCTGGGCAGGGATCCATCCAGCCAGCCTGGGCAGGGATCCATCCATCCACCCTGGACAGGGATCCATCCATCCAGCCTGGGCAGGGATCCATCCAGCCAGCCTGGGCAGGGATCCATCCATCCCAGCCTGTGCAGGGATCCATCCATCCCAGCCTGGACAGGGATCCATCCATCCCAGCCTGTGCAGGGATCCATCCATCCCAGCCTGTGCAGGGATCCATCCATCCCACTCTGGACAGGGATCCATCCATCCCAGCCTGGGCAGGGATCCATCCATCCCAGCCTGTGCAGGGATCCATCCATCCCAGCCTGGACAGGGATCCATCCATCCACCCTGGACAGGGATCCATCCATCCCACTCTGGACAGGGATCCATCCATCCCAGCCTGGGCAGGGATCCATCCATCCCAGCCTGGACAGGGATCCATCCATCCCACTCTGGGCAGGGATCCATCCATCCCAGCCTGGACAGGGATCCATCCATCCAGCCTGTGCAGGGATCCATCCATCCCACTCTGGACAGGGATCCATCCATCCATCCCAGCCTGGGCAGGGATCCATCCATCCCATCCTGGGCAGGGATCCATCCATCCATCCCACTCTGGGCAGGGATCCATCCATCCCAGCCTGGACAGGGATCTATCCATCCATCCCAGCCTGGGCAGGCTCCTGACAGCAGCAGCAGCCTTTGGGAGAAGCCCCTTGTCCCTGAGTGCTCTCCAGCCTTGCCTTCCCACAGAAAACACTGCAGGACAAACAGGTAAGTTCCTTTCCTGACCCCACCCTGGAGGGCAGCGAGCACCAGGCTGGGAGCAGAGACTCAACACTGCAGCCAGCACTGAAACACCCCCGAGATCATCCAGCAGAAAATGAATGAAAGCTAGAAATGACTCTGTCCCAAGGACTGATCACAGCTGGGGATTCACAACAAACATCCAAAAGAATGCAGGTTTGTGGAACTCTTAAAAAAAATTAAAGCAGAACCACCTCTAAGTTTTTAACAGTGGTTTGGACATTTAACCAGTTTATAAGTCTCTGTTATTGAAATGTGTCTATCAATTACTTTCTACACAATTTTTATCTACTACATGTCACAAACTAAAAGGAAGGAATGGGAGAGCTGTTCTTTTATCAAATGATTCAAGTCAAAGACAGCTTGCAAAAGGAAAAATAACCCCCAGTTGACACAGGCTGTCCACAAGTATTCTCCCCAGTCTCCACAACACTTTGCTGGGTGGTGAAAACACACCAGCCAGGAAGCCAAGATGGACTAAAACTTTTCCCCAGTGCTGTTTCAAATGCTGCTCCAGACCCCATGGAACAAAAGGTGAATGAGCCCAGGTTTTACAGCCTTGGGGACATGGCCCAAAAGAGCACTGGAAGCGTCCTGCCCCCTCCCCTCCAGCCTGGAAAGCACCTTCTGAGCTCCCCCTGAGTATGTGCCTGTGGGGAGGCCAGTTTATCAATCACAGCCTTCAGTGGAAGATCTCCTGTCTCACACAGGATGGATGGAACTGGATCAGGGCTGACACCCCCTCCCTGAAAGACAGGAGATAGGAATGTCTCACTGTCACAGCAGGGTTATTAGACCTAATTACTGCTTGCAGCCTGCTTTGAAGTTGAAAAGTGCCAAGCATTATTATAATATTTTAAGTACTTTGATGATTGAAAACACACAACCCTTTGGTAATCATGATTTAGGAGCAGTGTAGAGTAAGCAAGTTCATGTGAGAAGCCTGCATTGTCTCCGTGCCTGACGCTGCTCAAACACAAACAGCTCCCTCTGACATCATGGGAATGCTGCAGCCCCAGCCCTGCCTCCCAGATAATGCCTGCTGCATCCCAGAGATTACAGCGAGCTGAAAACCCACAGCACAGCACCCCTCACCACCAGCATCCCTCTCCTGTATTCTCAGCAGAGATTTGCCTCTTCCAACTCCACGTGGGAAAGTTTCAGTGTTAGAGGGGACAAAGTGAAGTGACTGATAATGTCCTGTTATTGCTAATGGCACAGCTGTGTGGAACAAGGATTCTATTTTAGCCACAAAATGTAATTAAACCTTCCCATATGGAGTGCAGTCCAAGAGTTTAGTTGTAGGTACGACTGCTAAAGTTAGGAAATTCATTAAAGCAGAGCTAATAACAGTCTGAAGAGCCCCAGTTAACACTGTGGAGCATCACTCCAGTGATTGCTGGCCATGGCTGTGCAGCCAGAGAGGTGCAGTCTGGCACAGGCAGGGTGGTGTCCCTGCCAGAGCCCCCAGCACTGCCATGCCCTGCTCCTGCTGGGAAAGGGGCACCCAGGAGCTCCTGACTTGTCTCACAGCAGCAAGACACATCCACAGCATCTTTCTTCAACAGCTCTTTCTGGAGGGGAAAATAAAATTCTCACATTGCTTCTGTCCTTGAGATTCCTCCTTTTTCCTGCTTAACAAGCTGTCAGTGCTAAGGCTGATGGGGACAGGCAGTGAGGATCTCTGGCTCTGGGAGCTCTGGTCCATGACTTGCCCAGCTTCCTGAGTGCAGCTCTTCATGCCTGGCTGACCAAAGAGCTGTGCCTGTTTTAGTTAGCAATATTAAACATGGACCTAATTGCTTGTTAACTGCTTCAGATGCCATCTCAGCAGAGACTGTGACACCAGCACCAGCTCTCATCTCATCCCAGCACCTTCAGTGGCATCTCCCAAAGCCTTCAGACTACAGGGGTGTGTAAACACACACACACAGAGGATTAGTACACAACATTTGCTCAAATACTTCCCAGATACCCTAACAGTGAAGGAAAATCCCCATGTGCTGCCCCAAAGCCCTGTGCAGGTGGAGTGAGACACGAGGTGGCCTGAGCTGAGCAAATGCCTCTGCCTGCCCACTGCCCACCCTGCCACCCTGCTCACCACGTCAATTCCAGCAGGCCAAGCCTGCTCTGTGCCCTGCTCTGTGCTCCTGTGCTCTGTGCTCTGCTCTGTGCTCTGCTCTGTGCCCTGCTCTGTGCCCTGCTCTGTGCCCTGCTCTGTGCTCTGCTCTGTGCCCTGCTCTGTGCTCTGCTCTGTGCCCTGCTCTGTGCCCTGCTCTGTGCCCTGCTCTGTGCCCTGCTCTGTGCCCTGCTCTGTGCTCTGCTCTGTGCCCTGCTCTGTGCTCTGCTCTGTGCCCTGCT
The DNA here is from genome assembly GCF_029582105.1 of Oenanthe melanoleuca. NCBI lineage: Eukaryota > Metazoa > Chordata > Aves > Passeriformes > Muscicapidae > Oenanthe > Oenanthe melanoleuca. The sequence goes on from NC_079345.1 coordinate 18,563,509, forward strand.
CTGTGCCCTGCTCTGTGCTCTGTGCTCTGCTCTGTGCCCTGCTCTGTGCCCTGCTCTGTGCCCTGCTGTGCCCTGCTCTGTGCCCTGCTCTGTGCTCTGCTCTGTGCCCTGCTCTGTGCTCTGCTCTGTGCCCTGCTCTGTGCTCTGCTCTGTGCTCTGTGCTCTGCTCTGTGCCCTGCTCTGTGCCCTGCTCTGTGCTCTGTGCTCTGCTCTGTGCCCTGCTCTGTGCTCTGCTGTGCCCTGCTCTGTGCCCTGCTCTGTGCCCTGCTCTGTGCCCTGCTCTGTGCTCTGCTCTGTGCCCTGCTCTGTGCCCTGCTCTGTGCCCTGCTGTGCCCTGCTCTGTGCCCTGCTCTGTGCCCTGCTCTGGGCTCTGCTCTGTGCCCTGCTCTGTGCCCTGCTCTGTGCTCTGCTCTGTGCCCTGCTCTGTGCTCTGCTCTGTGCTCTGCTCTGTGCCCTGGCTCTTGTTCTGGGGCTGCTCTCTGTGCACCCATGGGCTGCCCACGCTCCCAGGGCTCTGTCCCAGCCCAGGGTCCCCCCAGGTCCTGCCCACAGCATCACAGGGGCACCAGCAGAGCCTGGCACACCCTGCAGCTCCTCCTGGCAGGCAGTGACTGTCCTCACCTGTGTGACACCACCTGATGACTGAGGAGCTGCAGCACACACAGCTCAAGGGAGTCAAAACTCCAGAACCCAAACCAGCTCTCCACAAACCCCCAGGGCTGGACAGCTACTATTCCTGAACAGTGGAAGCTAAATTTTAAGTCACCAGATGAGTCCAGGAGCTGAAACTTCAAGAGAAATACCAAGTTTTACAAACATAACAAATAATTGAAAACATTAGGTAATAACAAACCATCCCTGCCACCTCCTCTGCCCAGACACCTCTGGCTAAAACTGGAGCAGAATTTCACCCAGGAGAGTTGTTGCCTTTTAAGCAGCAGAGAAGGTTGGCCTGCCTAGGAATTGAAGATGTGCCAAAAGACAACAAAAGCTTCCAAAGCTTTTCCTTTATTTGTTCCCATTCTTTCTTTACTCGCATGTGAGTTTGGACCTGCAGTTCCTCATCCCTCCCTCTGGCTTGCACTGCCTGTCTGCACAGAGGTTTTCTTTCCACGGGGCTTCTGCCACTCCACCCACTGGGAGCAGGGCAGTCCGAGGCTGCTTTAGCCTCTCAGTAACTGTTAATTAAATTTTTCTCCTCGGTCCCCTGCAGCTGGCTCACACAAAGCTCTGCGAGCCGTGGTGAAGCTGCCACCACAGCCAGGGTGCCAGGAGGGCTCTGAGCTCCAGCCCAGCCTGGAGAAACCTCCATCCCCCATCCCCACAGCCCCCTCCCCTCCTCCTGATGCTCTTTGTGAAAGGAGGGGTGAATTTCTGGGGTTTTCAGGGGTTTTAAGATAGGGGAAGAAAAAAAAAAAAATCAATGCCAAATTCCTTTGAATAGAAGATACTGCATGTTGGCAGAAGCCACTTTTCACAGACTCCAGCCGTTTGAAATCTGAAACACTAAAAAGTGGCTACTGTGGATGTGCTGTATTCTTCTTTTCAAAGCAATCTGGCACACGATTTTGCTCCCCTGTTCCAGGACCCAATCCTGCATTCCTTTCACGATCAGACTCCCATTGACTTTAAGGAATGCAGGATTGGATCCTAAATGTGTGCTTTGCTCACACAATAGCTCCTCATGGTTAGGATCTATTGAGAAAGGCACACTTTAAAAACCATTTGGAATTGCAGGCTCATCCACCAGGCCAGAATGCCTGTAAAGATCTCCCATTATTTCAGGAAAAATGCTCAGTGTCTGGATTGCACACACACACACACACGTTTTCCTGGTTTCAAACTGCAGGCACAGCTTAGCTTGAGATGCATCAAAATATTTTGAGCACTGACCTGATAGCTCCTAAAGAAACCACGTGTAGTTTTAGGTTTTTTTAAAAAAAAAACAAACAAAAAAACAAAAAAAAAAACCAAAAAAAACTCTGGGGAAGGAGAAAAAAAGAAAAAAAGGCACCAAATCAAACATATAAGCAGCTGAATCTTAAAGGTCGGTTTTTCAGAGAACTTTTGTAAAAGCCTGTAAAAGACCTGCCCTGGCTAAGACAAAACAGAGCCTTGCACTGCTGTTTTTGAGGATGCTGTATATTGAGTTACGAGGCTATTACCATGCAAATCTCAAATGTACAAGCTTTCTACTCGGCCATAAACACAAAACAGTATACATTGTCCTTTCAGAAGAAAAGGTTTGCTGCTAAAATAGCAGAAGCCCTACGTAAATAACCAACATTCTTTCTGCCTGAGGTCACTGACTTGGCCTATTCAATTCCAGGCTAGTCTGGGATTTGACAATCTAAGCAGGGGAGAGGCCCTTTCCTTTTTTTCAAAAGAATGCTGGGATTTTATTTGAAATTTAAACTCTTGCAAACAAAAGGTGGCATCGTATGTTGGAGGCCTATGAAGGTGGAGTACAGGATGTGTATTGTTTTCTCCCTTTACATAGGTTCTTTCAGGAAAGAGTATTCAGTCTGTGAACAGATTCTAATAAAATATTATCATCAGATAGGCAGACGTAGCAAGATATGAACAAACACTTTAAAGAGACTAGGAGATTAAAATCCAAGAAATATTGATGTGGAAAAAGCATAAAAATTGTTTAAAATAATATTTTAAATTACAATTTAAAATAAATTGTTTTCAAATTAATAATTGGAAACCATTCTCTAGTTTAAGTTCCTACAGTAATTCATATTTGTACACCAAAACTGAGCTTTTCAGTGCAAATTCCAAAGTCAGCATGCATTCTCACTCTCCATCTCGTTGCTCTGCCCTGGGGAGGCAGATGATAGTGAACTGTTTTTGCCCCAGTTCCCATTGCCCAGCTCTTACTTGGACTCTGACAAAAGCACACTCCTGTGTGATACAATGATCATCTCCCCTCTGGGCTGCTGTCCAGGCACACACTGCCCTGTACAGCCCCTGGGCATGTCTGCAGCACAAGGTAAACTCGAGACTCTCCTCTGCATTTACCTTAACCTGCCACGATGTCCAAGGGAAAAACTTCAGTATCTTCCCTGGGGTTTCACCCGTGGCAGCCACAGCACTGAAGAGAACAGCTCTGTACCCAGTAGGTGCATCCAGCCCCCTGCATCCTGCATCCCACATCCCTGCATCACTGAATCCTGCATCCCTGCATCCCACATCCCTGCATCACTGAATCCTGCATCCCTGCATCCTGCATCCTGCATCCTGCATCCCACATCCCTGCATCCCTTCATCCCTGCATCCCACATCCCTGCATCACTGAATCCTGCATCCCTGCATCCCACATCCCTGCATCACTGAATCCTGCATCCTGCATCCCTGCATCCCTCATCCCTGCATCACTGAATCCTGCATCCTGCATCCCTGCATCCTGCATCCCTGCATCCCACATCCCTGCATCACTGAATCCTGCATCACTGAATCCTGCATCCTGCATCCAGCCCCCTGCATCCTCCATCCTGCCTCCCTGCATCCCGCATTCTGCATCCCTGCATCCCACATCCCTGCACCCTGCATCCTGCATCCCTGCATCCCTGAATCCCACATCCCTGCAGTGCAGCCCCCTGCAGGACCCAGCCCACTGCAGCCCCAGGTGGGTGCTGAGGGCACATTTCTGCCCCAGCCTCGCTGCATGGCTGCAGCTGTCAGCCTCAGCAGGACCATGTAGATAGATAGTGAGTATCTTTTGTTACCTTGCTGGAAAGCCCCACCTTTCTTGGCAGGGAATCCATAATCTCCGTGCCATGTTTACTCTAGTGTGGAGTTCTCTCTTCCTTTCTGTCTCCTCCTACTCTTTGGTCAGGTTATTTAACCTAAAGGTTGCTTACAGCTGCAGGGACAAGGAGCTCTCTGACCTCTGGCACTCTGGCAAGAAGTTCCTGTGCAGACCCTTTTATAAACTTAGCAGATACTTTCAAGATTCCATATAATTTGCTGAAGTTTAAACTGGCAGATGTTTCCTTTCTCTCCCACTTACATATTTATTCTATCCCATACCACCCATCAATTTCAGGGTTAACACATAAATTATTTCCACAGAGCTCTAACAGAAGAACTCATGCTGAAAAAGGGTTTGCAAAAACATAAGCCAAATATATATTTAAAAACAGAAATGCAACTGCCTGCATTGATCTAACAGCTACTTCAGGTCTATATATTAACATATATCTTAAAATATATTACTTAACAAGGCAGCAAGTGGCAACACAAGAAAATGCAAAATAAAGCTCCAAGTGTACCTCAATTTAATGTTTTTCCCCAAGGGCTGGGATTACAAATGCAAAGAACCCCCACCAAACCATGAGAAGCTGGGAGGGCAGGGGGTACAGCTCTTCCCCCAAGGCAGCTTCCACTGTGGGGAGCTTTCACCATTTCATCACAGCCTCTTGCTTGTTATCAGCAAAGAATTCCAATTTTCCAGCTGCTGCCTGTAAGCCAGGACTTAAAAGAGTACTTGTCTTGTCTGACTGTCCCAGGGTCCAAGTGCCAGCCCATTCTATGGCAGAGTAAATCCATCCCCAAAGGGCAGCCAGTCCAGCAGGACACACCTCCCAGCAGCTACCCCTGTGTCAGGGTGGGGGGCTCTCAGCCAGCAAGAACCACCACAATGTCAGCAACAAGCATCCAGCTATCCTGGCTCCAGACCTGGCCAGGAAGTTCATTGGGAAGGAGCAAGCAGGGCTCACACAGCTGCAGTTCCCAGGAATAACCTCTCAGCTTCCAGCAGCCAGCACTTAAGGCCTTCCTGCACCACAGGTTGCATCATAACTATTATGTTTAATAGCCTCACTGGACCAATTCTTCTCTAATTTGTCTAATTTCTCTATGAGATCATTTATATTTTTGGCCTCCACACTGTCCCCTATGGCAGAGTCCCACAATTTCACTGTGCATTGTATGAAAAGTTCCCTTTTTTTCTTTTCAACCTCTGCTGATCTCAAGCTTCTGTTGCACCCTAGAGAACTCAGCAGCCTCTGCAGTCATCACCACCAGACTAAAGAGCTCTGTAAGTCAAAGTCTGAAACTTCAGCTGCACCTGGATGTGAATGGGATGCGCATCTCCAGCACAACTGGTATTTTTATCTGGCAGCATTCTGAGACTCTGCTCAGGTCTTCTTTGTACAACACAGGCATGGACACACACACACATGGAACAGAGTCCCTGAATCAAAGTTCACTCTGTGATCCCCTGAGGGACACAGGACCAACCTCCTGAGTTCTGCATGCCCCAGGTTCCTGAGCAGCCTTTGTGAGCTGCTGAGAAACACAACGGGAGGCAAGTCCTATGGGAACACATCCAAAAGAAGATGCTACTGTATTCCAATAAGATTAAAGGAAGAAAAGAAGGAAGAAGAAAAAAAAGATGCTTGGTCCTCAGTGTCATGTGAACATCCAGAGCAGGAAGAACCCACTGGAGGCTCCAGCTGACAACCAGCAAACGCTGGGTAAGGCTGCTGGACCTGGGTCACTGCAGAGCCCTCACCATCACTGCCAGGTGCTTTGCTGCAAGTCATTATTCTCCACTGAAGTTCAGCCCCAGCTAAAGTCCCATCTTAGCCAGGCTCTGAAGCAGAGGAAGAGAAATCTGAACAAGAGCTGGCAGGTTGCTGAATGTCATCTTTGCACGGAATGAGCTGCAGCATCCCTCTCCTACATACAAACAAGTTTGTTGAACAAAAGGAGTGGACACAGCCCAGTCCTGTGACAACACGCAGGAGAGCCTCGAGGGAGATGAGCAATTTCCCCAAACTCTCTCCTGCAGCTGTCTCACAAAAACACGAATGGATTTGCAAAGCTGGTGCTTCCTCACGGTGAGTCAGCAGCGGGTGAGCAGCATCCAAGGGCGCTGCTGCTGAACCTCCCCAGCAGCAGGGCTGGGCTGAACCAGGTCCAGGGTGCCCAGCACTCCATGGTGGGGGGGAACCAAGCTCACAGTGTATGATCCTCCTTCCCTTGAGACAGAGCTTTGCAACAGTGAGATTGTTAAGATCCACAGTGCCTAGAAATGACATCTTGAGCAACAGCTGTGACCCCTTTTCTTCGTGGGACAATGGAAGAATGTGTCAGGGAGTGGTGCTTGGGTCCAGAAACACGAAGAAAACTGAGAGAGGACAGCACACAGTGAAAAAAGAAGTTCAGAATGACAGAGTATTAAAGCACCTGCAAGTTCTGAAGGACATTCTTTGGGTTTAGATTCTTCAGCTGTAACTTTGAAAGATTTGCACAGAGAACAACTCTCCTGGGGAACAACTACACTGGTGTTAATAATGTTATTTCAGATTTATCCTGGGTAACTTGGAACAAAACATCCCTAGGACCTGAGATATGTGTTTTAGACAACATTCCAGTATTCTTTGCTGCAAACAAAACAAAACTGAAAATCAAAGTTGCACTCAATTACTGAAATGGATTGGGGTTTGCTCAGCCAATTTGAAATCTAATCAAAGATCAGCCCTCCTTGGGCTGCCCTTGATATTTGTGCTGACCACAGCTTCCTGCAACAGGTCACATTAGTACTAAACCCACAAGCAGCTCCCAAGCCAGAGGGCTCAATAGGTACAGCTCCTGACAGTACACTCACTTCTTTTGGCACTCAGGTACAATAAGGATATTGTTCCTTTAATGCTTAGCTTTCCTTTTAAGAAGCATGTGAGGTTTCAGCCAATTCTCCACAACGATTAGTTCAGGATGAATGTACTTAACTCAGGATTCAGCTGGAAAGAGCCCAAGTAGATGCAATCAATTTTCTGCTAACTCCACTTCCTTCCTCTCTTCTCTACCCAGCATGAGACATCAGCTCTCCACTGCAGCCACTGGTGACTAAGAACTGCAAACCTCTGCCCTCAGCCATGCTGCTATCAAAGCTGGTCACTCCTCATTTCCCCTGGTTTTTGGGTTTTTCACTTGCCCAGCATTTGGGTTAGGGGAAAAAGGCTCTAGAAGCAAATATGAAAAAGCAGTTACACAGCAAACCACAAACATCAAATGCACTGGCTCCTGTGACCCAAAGTTATTCACTCACACCTGCACAGGATCAGCTGCAGAATTTCACTGATAAAGGACCTTCCCCTTTGTGCAAACTGAGCCCTCCTGGAGGTTTCAGTGCACAGGTGCTGTATGATCTGCCAGCTTCTGTGCTGCCACCTCTGTGTGTGAACCAAATTATCTTCACCATCATCACCCAAACCCCACAGGACTTCAGAGAGAGCCACCAGCTCCTCTCCCTGAAGGAGCCCCAGTGCAGGGCCCAAACCAGCCCACTGTAACAGGGATGATTTGCTACTTGAATCTAAACAGGGTAATAAAAAATAACATCCCTTCAAAAACAGGGCTTAGAAAACATGAGCTCTGGCTCTCACCTACATACTTTCTGAAGAGATTAAGTAGATGATTTCCAGCCTTATTTTCCCAAGTGCACACATTCTGCTTTGTTAAATAACTCATGGAATCAGCAGAACAAGCCCTGGTGGCTGTGTGTTCTTTGGGCTTTCTTCCCCTAATCCAAAATTTTGATCGTACTCCTCTACCAGTAAAAAATGTTTGCACGTGCATTTGAATACACCTACATTTATATATTTATAAATTCTGTACATCCACTTGTGAAGTATTTTCTCCCTGCACCCTAAAGGATCATCTTTAACACTTTTCTGGGGAGCCTGCAGCCCACTTTGGAGACTGCTGCTCTGGAGACCACTGCACGGTTAATACAGGTTCAGCAAATTGTTTCCATGGGTCTGAATTTGCACTGCCGTGGTTCCTAAGGTCAGTAATCCACTGACTCACCCAATAAGGTTATTTGCATTACTTCCAGGAAAAGTTCTGCAGGCAGGGCAGTTGGAAGAGTGGCAGTGCAGAGTACCCAGGGGAGATGTGTGACTGAGGTGCTGTCACTATATCTAATTTAATGTCAGGACACAGCACACTTGTGTTTTAGAGCACACTGACAGACAACTGCTGAGATGCAACAGTGAGCAATCAAAAACGACTGCTAGAAGACTGCTCTTAGATATGCACTAAATCAGACACCTTTCACTCTGCACAGCACAGCCAGAAGAGCTGCAAGGGGTTGGGGGCTGTGTGCTGGCACCACCCCAGCAGAGCCAGCCCTGCTGGCTGCAGTCAGAGCACTGCTGATGCTCCTGCTTACAGCAGATACTTCACAAGTGACTCTCCTCCACTTCCCTGCCTGTTTCTTGCCTGGCTCAACATTCACTTTTACCACTACTCCAAACACAGTTCAACTTCACAGGAGTTTGGTAAACACATGGTTAATCCAGGAAGGTTTTAGGTAGGAAAAAAATCAGCTTGGGGGCTGATGGAGAGGAGGAGAAAGCACCAAGCCTGCGGGAACATCCAGAGCTGGGAGCACTGCTGGAAACTCTTCCCCAGCTGCAGTGAGTGCCTGGCCCAGGCTGGGCTGCAGGAGATGGAGGAGGGAGCAGGGGATGGCAGGGATGGAGCAGCAGGGATGCAGGAGCTGAGGGAGCAGCAGGGATGGAGCTGCAGGGATGGAGCAGCAGGGATGGAGCAGCAGGGATGACGAGGCAAGGGATGGAGCAGCAGGGATGACGAGGCAAGGGATGGAGCAGCAGGGATGGCAGGGATGGAGCAGCAGGGCAGGAGCTGCAGGGATGGCAGGGATGGAGCTGAGGGTGATGACACTGTCAGAGCTGAGCCACCCCCAGAAGCAGTGACAGCACTAACAGCACGTAAGGAGGTGCAGGGGCCCAGAACAGGAGCACTGGGTTTTGTGCACCCATAAAAGCAGCCTGTGGAGACAAGAGCAGGACAGTGCTCAGAGCAGTGAGGGACCCCATCACCAGCACCCAGCCCTGCTGTGCCACCAGCACCCATGGCATGAACAGGCAGAGGAGAGGGAGGGTCTCCCTCAGACTGAAACCTGCTCCTCCAGGCTGCCCCTAACACCACAAGGCAGAAAGCACTCTGGGGGATTTTGGGAATGGCTTCACAGGGCCCCAGTAACCTCAAAAGCAATGGAGTTTCCCTTGGGGTTTTAAACCCCATTGCAGAGTCCATGGTGGTCAAACAGCCTCCTGGGCACCCTCCTGCCCCAAAGTGCCTCTCCCAAACAGCAGCAGGAGACCAGAGCACTTCAAAAACCACTGGGCAGATCTTTGAGAGGATAAGCAACACTCCCTGCCCCACAGGCTGCCAGGCCCCTCCAGCCATGTCACACACAAACACAGAAACACACCAAAGTTACACCTTCACCAGCACCTGGCTCTGTGGGACACGGGACAGACTGAAATGCTCTTTGTCACTTCAGTGACAAGGGTGGGTTATTCATCACCCAGGAGCAGCCACTTTGTGGGTGAAGTGCTGAAGGCCCTGAGCACCCACCACCCCAAAACAATGGCAGGAGGTCACTCTGGCCCATGACCACAGGACACAACCTGCTCCCAAGTGCCCAGTGCCCAAGAGAAATGGAGCAAACACTGAACACCATCCCAGAGGAACCTCACTCCATCCCAGAGGAACCTCAACACCATTCCATAGGAACCTCACACCATTCCAGAGGAACCTCACACCATTCCCAGAGGAACCTCACACCATTCCCAGGGGAACCTCACACCATTCCAGAGGAACCTCACTCCATTCCAGAGGAACCTCACTCCATCCCAGAGGAACCTCACACCATTCCATAGGAACCTCAACACCATTCCCAGAGGAACCTCACACCATCCCAGGGGAACCTCACACCATTCCCAGGGTAACCTCACACCATTCCCAGAGGAACCTCAACACCATCCCAGAGGAACCTCACACCATCCCAGAGGAACCTCACACCATTCCAGAGGAACCTCACACCATCCCAGAGGAACCTCACACCATTCCAGGGGAACCTCACACCATTCCAGAGGAACCTCACACCATTCCCAGGGGAACCTCACACCATTCCCAGGGGAACCTCACACCATTCCAGAGGAACCTCACACCATTCCCAGGGTAACCTCACACCATTCCAGAGGAACCTCACACCATTCCCAGAGGAACCTCACACCATTCCAAGAGGAACCTCACACCATTCCAGAGGAACCTCACACCATTCCCAGGGTAACCTCAACACCATTCCCAGAGGAACCTCAACACCATTCCGAGGAACCTCACACCATTCCCACAGGAACCTCACACCATTCCAGAGGAACCTCACACCATTCCCACAGGAACCTCACACCATTCCGGGGAACCTCACACCACCCAGAGGAACCTCACACCATTCCCAGAGGAACCTCACACCATTCCCAGGGGAACCTCACACCATTCCAGAGGAACCTCACACCATTCCAGAGGAACCTCACACCATTCCCAGGGGAACCTCACACCATTCCCAGGGGAACCTCACACCATCCCAGAGGAACCTCACACCATTCCAGAGGAACCTCACACCATTCCCTCCTCTCTCCCTGCGTGCCCTAGGGCTGCAGAGATGGCTGGGACAGGTGAGGAACACGAACCACACCTGAAGTTATCACACTCCTGCTCTCTCCACTGCCTGAAGGAAATAACCCTCATTAATTTGAAGCCAGAGGAGTGGGTCAGCCAGAGGGGGCTGTTCAGGGGACAGCCCAGCACTGATTCCAGCCCAGCATCAACAGCACAGCACAGGATCTCAGCTCCATCAGAAGCCAGACCTGGGAACTGCCAGAGGGAGACACTGATCCCTACAAAGGGAGAAGCACTGGATGTGGATGGACATGTTGTTGGATACTGCTGGGAACCAGAGCAAAAGCAGCCTTGAAGTCTTGGGTTTCTCAAGCTGCTCAAGGACAAGAAATTATAACAATGATTAAACACCTGCAAGAGACGTGATGTTTTGCAGAAAGCATGTTTTCAAAGAGGTGTTGCCTTCTTGGACCAATGAGCTTTTTCTATTTTGTATTGCACCAACTACCCTATATATAAGTGCAGTGTTTCTCTAAATAAAGCTCTTCTTTTGCTTCTCCATTACATGAAGAACTATGTTGCATTATCCTTTCTGCTGCTCTCCCAGAGCCTCAAATGCAGCATGGACTGACCACTGGCGAGGCCACAGGGGGTTCTGCTTCAGGGTTCCTTTCAGAAAGCATTTACTGTACCTAACCCAAGACTGTGGGGAGTTTGCAAGTGTGACAGTTGCTTATTTTTACTTGCATCAGCTCAGTGCAGCGTGTAGGGCTCACGCTGGTAAAGTAACAGGAATTTCACAACAAAACCATAAAATAATGCCTTGCTGTTTCTGGCATGGTGCTCAGAATCAAAGCCATATTGCAAAATTCCATGGTTTTTTATACAGTACAGGGAAGAGACTCACCTGGGGCAAACCACAGGGTTAGTGTCAGTGTGATGGGAGCAAGCTCCTGCTGCCCAGCTCAGAGCTCACACTGCCCTCCATGAACTCATGAACTTCATCACTAACTGAAACTGGATTTGGCCATGAGTGATGATAAATCTAGAAAGTCCCAGAAGTTTTGGTCAAAGTCAGGGTTTTCAGGAAATGAGATATTTATTAGAAGCAAGGGGAAAAAATAGCTTTCTGGCCAAGACTGAATTTACTGAGTTTCTTCCTGTTCTGTGTTTTAAGGGAGTAAAGCAGTGAGGGGTGGTTGGAAACAAGAGCTCTTCATTACCTGGGTTAAAACAAGCTAAAATTTCCTGAAAAGTCCAAGGAGAGGAGAAAACATCCACTGCTGGTAGATAACTCACCTGTAGAAGTGAATTTACCAGTTTATAAGCAGGCAAAACATTCAGGTCATGTCAGACACCAGGGGTTACTAAAGCCCTTTCCTTGGTGCCCAAGGCCAGCCCAGTGCTGCTAAAATCAGCCAATCCTCCCGAGCCCTCTCATTTAAATGAGAAGAATTTATGGCTGTTTATGTAGGCTTCATGCCAAGCCTGTTTCTCTGATAAGCTTCTCTGGTGTATTTGTGTCTCACATCCGATTTAGAGTCCTCTGGATACTGGAGACAGCATTCCTTGGATACTGAAAATAAATTAAAAACACAACGCTGGGCTTGGCCAGAGGAATGGGAACGCTTTTGACGTGGCCCAGGCACTAAGGGCTCTTGGGAGCAGGGCTGGGAAAGCAGGCTTCTCAAAATCTTGCATTAGTCCATTTGTTTAATGATATATAATCCTCAAACTGGTCCCCCATAAACTGTAAATAGGCATTATTTGAGCAAGTAATTAGTTTCAGTAGCATGCAGTAGCAGCTGTATGGTTTGGCTGCCAGACACTGCAAGTGTTTCCCCCAGCAAATGCATCTATTTGTGATATAACAATAATTGCTGAAAGATTTAAAAAACTTCTCACTTCTCTGGTGCTTTGACCTCAGATCTCTAATTTCAGAATATGAAAGCAGCACAGTATCAGCCAGGTGAGGGAGGAGAGAAGGGCCATGCCAGACAGGTGATCTGTACAAGAGGACAAGGAAATGCAAAAGGAGCAAAACTCTGTCCTCTGCCTCACTGGGCTCATGCACCCCTTGGTGACCACCAGCCTACCAATCCTCTCAGCTAAGAATTTCTCCTCTGCTGTTTGCCAACATCCTCTGCCAGAAGAAAGCCTCAAACACAGAGTGCTGAAGTCTGCAACTGCATATTTTATAAGTGCACAGACAAACTTCAGCAAAAAAAAAAATTCTTTATTTTGTTTTGTACATGGCAAGATTCTTATGGGAAAGAGGTTTTCTAGACCCACAAGAAGTCAAAGCATCCTTAAGGTGAAGAGTGGCAGTAGAAACCTTTGATCTGTAAAATGAATTTGCAAGGTAAAACCCAGGCTGCTTTCTGGTGAGAACTTTAATGTGTTTTCAGGCCATACAGACAAGTCTCCCTGGAAATAAGCAGTTAACAAGAACTAAGGATGAGCTTGTAACCCAGGCTGGACAGGGGGCATGGCTGGAGCAAAGCCACAGCCCTCCTGTCACACAGCACGGGAGGTGAAGCAGCAGAAGCAGCAAAACCAGATTTCCTGATAAGCTGTGTCCCCTGCCAGAGCCCCAGTCCTTGTTAGGCTGGGCTGAGAGCTGGGCTGGCAGGAGGGAGAGCTCCTGTCCCTGCACTGGCACCAGGGAATGACAGCAGCACCTCCAAGGCTAGAAATAGCAGGAAAAGGTAACAGGAATGAGAAAACTGACTGAAGTTTCCATGGCTGCAAAGTGGTGTAATCCTGCCTCCTGGATATGGGGGTGATGAGCTGCCAGCAGTCCTTAGACACTGGGAATTCCAGGAAAAGCAAAAGACACTCATAACAAATCAAAACAGGAAATTACCAGGGTACAATAAGATTTCAAACAGTGCCAGAGGAGCTCACTATTTTCTGGAAAAAAACATACTGACATGACTAAAGTCATCCATTGTGCCTGTCTGAGATGGGAAACAAAAGATGCCCACAGAGAAATGGTAAGAAAGTTTGAATTCTTCAGTAGCAGAGCAGACACATCAGAGCAAATGCAGGCAGGGAAAAGAAAAAAGACAGCACATGGGGAATGGGAAACTTTCCATTTTCCATTTCCAGGATGCATCAGAGACAAAAACTGAAGTTCAGTCCTTCCAACAGACCAGGAAAACAATCAGGGGATGGTGGCCCACTGACCACACTTTGGTCAGTCCAGAGCAGCAGTGGTGAGATCAACTCCAGGGCAAAGAAAAGGTGGAAAACCACCCAAATGCCAGGAGAGGATCCAGGTGGAGAACCTGAATGTGTTCATACACATGGACAGGTTTTGTATGAGGGTAAAATGTACAGACACACACCAGGAAAGAAACCATGGGTTGGCTGTGGGTGGGAGAACAGATTCCCTGCAAAGGACAAAACTGATTAACTGCATGTGTGGACACAGAAGTGACTTTTTGTTGAAAAACTGGTGATGATCTATATTACATAAGATTATTTAGTTTAGTCTGCAGGTTTAATTTTCAGATGAGCAAAGATCAAGGACACCACCAAAGCATTTTTTGCACTTGGCAAAATATACAGGGACAACATACAGGAGAAACAGATCAACAGAATTACAGGAATCCAACCCTGTGTTTCTCCTTTAATTCATTCTCTTCTCCACTTTTTCCTTCCACCTGTTTTTTGATAACACTTAAAAATTACAGAACCTGGCAATGGGAAACAGAAACATCTGTTGACAATGTTAGTGACTTGCCTGTGCTCTGTTCTGGATTATCTGGATTTCTTCCCTTTTGAGAGACAAACTTAACAGCAGCACAAAGGAATCTCTTCTTTTGTAGAAACTGAGGTGTGTTCCAAGAAAACATTTTAAATGGCTAGACGGGAAGGTAAGAAAGGGGAAAAAAAAAGTAGGAGGGAAGACTGAACACCCAAAAGATGAGGGTTTCAGAGAAGACCATCAAGACCTGCAGATAAAATATGCCAATAAGGAAACAGAGAAATTTGACCAAATCTTGTTACTCCAGACAATAGGTGACATTTCAGACCCCAAAAACTATGCAAAGAAGTGATTAGGCTCTCTGGAGTTTTTAGAGACAGAAACCTTGTCAATTAGAACATATTTTTTGTATTTCGTGTGTTTTCCAACCCTTGAAAGGATCACAGGTGCTGTCAGTGAATGGTTCCACATTATGAATACAAAAATGTTGTGAAAGGAATACATCTATGGTCAGTCAATGAACACAGAAGAAAATTTCCATCATGAGTTGCCAGGCAACCCCCACCAATTAAAATAACCATCAAAAGCCTGTATTTCATGCTGGAATCATCAATAGCAGAATGCAATTACAGCCTTTCAAGGAAACAAGGAGACAGGGACAAACCATCAGCCAACAATTGATCTGATCATCAGCAACAGAGAATTTCCCAGCTCCTGTCAGGCAGGTGCTGATCCCACCACCCTTCCTGGGACTGAGCCCCCTGCTCAAAAGCTGCTCTCAGAGCAGAGTGGCACTGCACCAACACACACAATTCCCCAACCAAAAAAAGCTTTAAGCACATGCATCTTCAATATCTGGGATGTCCCCGTGGAAGTAAAGCAACCAGATGAGCCACCCCTAAAAAAACAGGTTCTCTCCTAGAGCTGAATTGAATTTAAATTAGTCAAAGAATTGAAAATATCTCATATTTACAGGCTAGTCTGTAGAAGGGACCCAGCAGTGGACTGCTTTATTTCCAGCCCAGCACACAGATCAGTGCCCTGCTGGGCCAGAGCTACCTGGGACAGCAGACAGCAATACAGAGAAATACAAAATTACTCCTAAAATGTAAAACCCAGCTATGTAAATTTTAAATAAAGGAGACTTTCCTGTGTCTATCCCATCTCAGACATTTCTGATGACCCTTTTCCACCCCATTGTTTTTGTTCTTCTAAAGCCTGGGATATTATCAGACTAACAATGGATCAAGATAAAACATTTTTCCAGCACTCAGTACCCAAAGGTACTTGGGCTCTTACATGGGGTGGTATCCAAGTTTGACTTTTAATGAAAATCAAGATGACATTCCTTTGCTGAGGCTCAGCCATGGCTCAGGGAAGCTCACACCATGTGAAGCCAGCTGTCATCTCTGCCATCCCCTGCCTCTCTACAGCGAGCACCTCCTGTCCTGAGCTCTGCACTGGAGCCTGCAATGGCTTTATCCACCTGTCCTGCTAGGTGCTGAATGAAGTGTGGGGCTGAGCACAGGCTGAACTCATGCAGAGGTGCAGAGTGACTGGGCAGAGCCCTGCCCTCCTGCAGCACAGCAGGAGCTACCTCAGTGACAGTCTCCAGCAGCCACATCCAGCTGCACAGACACCAAACCCTCCCTGCCTCCCAAGCACAGCACTCAGCTTTTCCTGGGAATCCCATCTCCAAGCACTGCCCCAGCTCCAGCCACAGCCTGGAAACCACCAGACACCCAGGTGGCCACAGACTGAAACCACCACGGGCCAGAGCTGGGGATGAGCAGCAGTGGCAGGGATGCTCCTACAGCACTGAGTCACTCCCCAGCTCCACCTGAGCACCAGCTGTGAGCCAGTGCCTCTGGCAGCATCACACACCAAAAATCCCCATGTCAGCCTGCTCCAGTGCAACCAGGTGTGCTTAGAAACCAAAAATCCCCACGTCAGCCTGCTCCAGTGCAACCAGGTGTGCTTAGAAACCAAAAATCCCCACATGTCAGAAAACAGCAGGGAAAAGTGCACAAGGCCATGAGCTGCCCAGGAGCCTGTCACTGCACAGCCCTGCACAGCAATGCCCCTCTCCCTCCAGGGCTCCTCCTGGGCTCCCTTGATGCCCAGAAGAGCTGTACAAAGCTGCAGAAAGATGAACAGATACTGAACCTGCAACTAAGTCAGTGAAAAGCCAGCCATGAGCACCAAACCACACATTTGTGATTACCAACTCTAACACTGGGGGATATACACTGCAGAGCTCACAGATTTGACACTGGATTTTGTTTTACTTCTTGGAAAGTCACATTTACAGACAATTTAATTTGCAGCTACAAAGCAAGTACTGGCAGTGTGCAATTTGGATGCAGCGACTCATGCCAGACTTATAAATACACTGTGGGGACAGAACAAATACAAATTGAAAATGAACCTTCCACTGGGAATTTGGGTATTTTAAAAACTCCCCAACTGCTGTAAATACACACCAAAGGGACACAGCTTCCTTAGGATGTTCTGTGCCATACTACCACCAAGAGCAAACAAAGGTTCAGCTTGGGGCAGCACATACACAAAAGAGCATTTCCAGTGTCACAAGGAGCTTGTCTGGGACATGAGCAACCTCTATTAACAGACATGCACATCCAGCAGCACTGAGTGGCCTCAGACAGAAGTGAAAAGGCAGGTTGTGACTGTGGCCATGGACTGACTCCCTTTTCCCATCAGCTGGGGGCACAGGCTGGTTCAAACCCTCAGGGTAATAATAACAATTCTCCCACTGTGGTTGTCCCACTTGGGCATTTAAAACCAGCAGCTCAGGATCCCCTCCCAGAGAGCTGGGTGAGCTTGTGAAGGCTGAACAAAGGCAGCATCACCACCTAAACTGGACAGCTTTAGACAGCTTTACCACCTGTCCCTCAAAACTGAAGTGCTGTGGGCTGGACAAGAGCCATCAGGTGAGAGCTGCATCCCTTCAGATGCTCAGTTTGCTTCAAGCTTCTGGTTGATCTTGCCATGATTTTCTGTGCCTTAAAACCAGCAGCAAAGGCTCCAATCAAAGATGTCAAGTATTTGCTTTCACGTAGGAGAGCAGAACATGTTCCTGGTTTTTATGGTGAAATACATCTCAGCTGTGAGAGCAGAGCCTTCAAACCCTTAGCACTGATACTCCTCATTGTAAAGATTTATCTTACTGCAGTTTCTGCCATCATTGCCACTGGATTAAAATTTTAGCCTGAAAAGACTCTGTGGACTATGTTATGATCTGCAAACTGAAGGTGCCTGGAAAGTTCTGTTCTTTAATGAGTATCAACCAGAGTCCATAAATTCCTGCAACTGTTCACCTGCTCTTAGATCACACAAGCAATATGGCACTACAGCAATTATCCTTCAAGAAATCCTGTCATGCTCTGAAATACTATCAAGGGGAATTAGATGATGAGCTGTTCAGGCAGATATTTTTCAGCTCTTGTCTTCCATAAGCAAAATCTGCAACTGAACTCCTGCCAAAGCCAAGATTTTACACTTTACAGAAGGGATAGATTATGTTGTTGCCTGAATTAATATGTTATTTAAAGTTCAGCAAAGCAATTTTACATGACTGATATAACATATTTAAACACATCTAAGTGCTTTGCTGAATCAGGGCCTAAAAGGGATTCTGTTGGTATCAGGGCTGAGACAGAATCTGCATTTAAAAACCACCCTGACAGGCTTCAGTTGTTTCCCCTAAGAGATTGTGAATAAAGATCTACATTGAAATACCTGATCTCAGGAAATCAGATCACTTTGGCTTCTACCTTAGCTGAAGAGAATTGTTTGACCTCTGAAAAAAGCAATCTAAAGAGCATGAGGCAGAAGGCTGCCGGGGTTCACAGAGATGTGGCAAAAATCTGCTGACAGAGCAAGGACCTGAGATGCTGAACTTGCTCAGTTATGGGAGCAAGGCTCAGCCCCCACTGAACTCATCTGAGAGGCAGAAAAGCAGCACATAAAACATGCCCAATAAGTCATCTACACTTCCTCTCCATGTTAATTCTAATCTCAGCTTACTGGTGAAATCTCCTTTTGTTTTAGGAAACCCTGCACAACTCTAAATCAATACATTACTGAGGGGTTTTCCCAAAGTTGCCAGAACCCAGGAAGACAATTCTGATATTTACCATGTGAGCATTTTACCAAAATGTCTAGAGGGGACAGAAGTCTCCTGTTTATTTACAGTATATTTACCTGAAATACTTTCTCATCTCTCTGCATTCACATCCTTCCCTTGCAGGAGATCCCAGTAATTCCCATTCCATCCTTACACCTCTACACTGGCAAGGCTGGAGCCCCCACAGAGGTGCCCATGGCTGAGAGAGTTTTTGGTTTTCCTCTTAATTCCAAGCAACCCAACCCCCCAGCAATGGTGGGAGTGGGAAAGGACAGCACTGGGAGCTGCTGGGAAGGCACAGGATGGGCAGTCCTGGCACACACTGCCCTCTCCAACCAGGACCCCTGCCAGACAGCACCTGGCACTGGAACTGAAGATAAGCTCAAGGAAGTTCCAAGTAAAGGGCTCTGACTCAGACGGAATTTCCACTTCTCTGCACAACTGCACTTGTCTTTGCTGAGCTGAAAACATTCACTGCCAAGTGATGAAATGAGGCCTTGGAGGCTCCATCACTCATTATCACATTTCAGCCTGAGTGGTCTCCAAACCACAACTTTTCCCAAGGGTTTGGAATATTATTTTATTTATTTATTTTTAATTGCAGCTGTTAAGTATTGAGCCCTTATCTGTACCAGATATCTTCAGGTGCAGAATTATTGTTCTTTGGTTATTGCCTTTTATTTTCTACAACCATTCTATTGAAAGTAAAATTGAAAAATGCTGGAGATGAGCTGAGATAATTCTTGTTATTTGAGGGAAAAAACGATAGACTAAAAACCACAGGCAATCCTGTGCTCTTATTTTCACATTTCTAATTTGTGTTGTGATGGCATGGCCAAGTTTTGGTGGTGGAGTGACTTTGCCAGAAGCTTCCCCTGTGTCCAGGAGAGCCAAATTTGGGCCCATCAGTGACAGTGGCAGCACCTCTGACAGCACCCATGGGATGGGACCAGGCTGGAGCAGCTCCTGGAGCTCACTCTCTCCTGTGGGAGGGATCCCACACTGGAGCACAGGAGGAGTGTGAGGAGCCCTTCCCCTGAGGAGGAAGGAGCAGCAGAGACAACCTGGGATGAGCTGAGCACAGCCCCCATTCCCCATCCCCCTGGACCACTGGGGAGAGGTGGAGAAAGCTGGGAGTGAAGCCCAGGAATCAAGGAAGATTGAGGAGGTGTTCTAAGATTTAGTTTTTATTTGCCATTAATCCTACTCTGATTTGGTTGTTAATAGATTTATTTTTTTTACTGTGTCAGTAACTGGTGAGGAAGCTCTCCCTGCCCTTATCCTGACTCACAAGCCTTTCCTCATATCTCCTCTCCCCATCCAGCTGAGGAGGGCAGGGATGGAGAAGCTTTGGTGGGCACCTGGTCCAGCCAGGGCCAACCAGCACATAAATTTACACAGGAACGACAGCACAGACACTGGTTTATGCAGAGAGAGCCAATGGACTTCTCTACTCTCCTACCAAAGGCTCAGAAGGAGCACCTAACAAAGATCATTAATGATCACCCAGCTTGGCTCAATTTAAAACATTCTCCAAAGGGACATTTGGTCTTAATTTGAAAACAAAGAAGAATGGAGAATCTGCCACTTCTTTTGCTATTTTGTTCCAGCAGTTAATCATCCTCATTGCAGCAAAACTGTCTTTGATTTCCTATTTCAATTGTGTAATTTCAGCCTCCAGGAAAGATCTCTCTTGTGTTTGTCCCTAGTACATGTGAGACCACTTTCTAATGCTGTTTTATGGTTCATATACTTACAAGCTCCAGCCACATGTCCTTCCCACAATTTCAGATATCCAAAATACACTGGGCTCTCATGATTAGCTTTTCTGCAGCCTTTAATCATCTATTGAAGTTCTCCTGGGCCCTCTCTGGTTACTCTCATCCATTTAAAGGTGGGCACCAAACCCAGAGCTCAGGTTTGAGAATCCTACAGGATTCTCACACAGGTCCCAGCAATGTCACAAGAGGAACTCCCTGCTGATAAACTGCAGTCCTGTGAGAAGTCTCCATCTGGCTGTTTTTCAGCACCATTCTCAAGGGTGCAGCTCCCACAGACATGCCCTGGTCCCAGGGTTTGGATTTACTGGCACTGTACTGAACCCCTCTGGGTTTTCCATGGGCTGCACAGCCCAAAATACAGTGAGAAACAAAAGAGTTAATGCAACACCCTCCTCCCAGCTACACTCATGTTGATCCAATTTCAGAGCTGAGCTGAGAGGTAAAGCTCTGCTTTGGACTCACAGTGGTTTGAGTTTGGAAATTTGAAATCTTCTGACCAATGCACCAATTTATGTGGTGGGTCTAAATCACCAGTGCACCCACTAGAATTATTTACTCATTTCCTGCTGTGAGATAGGGTTAGGAGGGAAGGCAAAGCAGGCTTAAACTTTGAAGGGTATAAAAAAAACCTTTATTAACAGAAACTAAAAGTAAAAACAATAAGAATCAGAATATTTAGTTCTGATTCTAAATACCTTAAGATATTCAGAATACTTGTCCCCTCTCTAGATCCTCTTTTCTCTCACACTGACTATATACAGAAATAAATCAGTCAGACTATTTTAGAGGTGTAAACTTAGTCTTTCTCTAATTTGCTTAGAGAGAGGAGTCTCTCTCATCAGTCTATGGAGACTTTTCCACAAGGAAACAGTTTTCTTGTGGCTTCAATGTCACAGTGAATCAGCAGCCTGGGAGAATGGAAATCTGATCACGCAGTAGAAGTCCCTCCTTTTGACTTACAGTTTTCCCCACAACTCTTTTTGAGGACCATGCCCACTTATGGGGTGCTATTTTTAAGGATTTTGAGCAGTTCAGAGCAAAGTTCTCTTCATTTCACTCTGAGATTATCTTCAGGTCTGGGAACAGAGATCTCCTTCTTCTCCCCAGGGGCAAAGGGTCTTCATCACTCTTCTCTCTCTGGTTAAAGTTCTCATGGGATCACAGCTACTTCAGTATCTGCTCACTTCAGCACAAATGACTTTGCTCATGTCTAAAATGCAAATGCTCCCCACCCCAAACTTTTTATGAGTTACAGGGGAAAAAAAAGTCTGATATATCAATCACATCTTCTCCAAAGCTTACAAGAGAATTTCAGTCCAAGACATCAGGGACCTGACCCTTCCTGTCTGACCTTGGTGTCTCCAAGCTTTTTCTATGTATCTTCATCTCTGTCCTTTTCCTTCACCCAGGGGAGAGAATTGATGTTTGCAGGTTTCACCTGTGCACTGATGAGTGAATATCCTGCCCAGGCTGGGGTGGGGTATTTCAGACATCAGTGGGGGCTGGGCCAGGACAGCCAGGGCCATGAGAAATGGTGGTGGCTGCTCTGGCTGTTTTCTGGCTTTTGCTGCATTCAGTGCCAGGGGCCAACCCAGTCCTCTGCAGGCAGTGCTGTTCAACTTCCCAGTGGTTTAACAGGGTGGCAGATCCCAAAACCAATCACCCATTGGCCTTTGTCAGACACAGAGGGATCTCTCAGCATCTCCTCCCAGAAGAAATAATTTCCATGGGTGCCTTCTTCCCTCCTCACCAAGTGCCAAACGTGCACAAGCAGCACAGGACTCACCCTGAACACATTGAGCCCAGCTTTGCCCAGGTGCCTCACTGCCCAGGTGTTTCACTGCCCAGGTGTTTCACTGCCCAGGTGTTTCACTGCCCAGGTCCTGCACTGCCCAGGTGTTTCACTGCCCAGGTGCTTCACTGCCCAGGTGTTTCACTGCCCAGGTGTTTCACTGCCCAGGTCCTTCACTGCCCAGGTGTTTCACTGCCCAGGTGTTTCACTGCCCAGGTGCCTCGCTGCCCAGGTCCTTCACTGCCCAGGTGTTTCACTGCCCAGGTGTTTCACTGCCCAGGTGTTTCACTGCCCAGGTGATTCACTGCCCAGGTGTTTCACTGCCCAGGTGTTTCACTGCCCAGGTGTTTCACTGCCCAGGTGATTCACTGCCCAGGTGTTTCACTGCCCAGGTGTTTCACTGCCCAGGTCCTTCACTGCCCAGGTGTTTCACTGCCCAGGTGTTTCACTGCCCAGGTGATTCACTGCCCAGGTGTTTCACTGCCCAGGTGATTCACTGCCCAGGTGTTTCACTGCCCAGGTGATTCACTGCCCAGGTCCTTCACTGCCCAGGTGTTTCACTGCCCAGGTGTTTCACTGCCCCAGCAGCAGCTCAGCCCCTCTGCAGAGCCCCAGCAATGCCCAAACACCCCCTGGCAATGGAGCTGTACCAGGAGGCTGCAAACAGAAGGAAATCTGAGCCCTTCTCAGTGGAGAGCTGCCCACTGCAGCACACAGGACAACCTGGAGCATCTCCAGTGAGGTGACTCAGGGGAAGCTGCTGAATCACCAAATTCCAGGCACTGAAGGGTGGGGCAAACAATGCTTCAAGTGCACATGTCTGGAGTTGCCTGTGGTGGGTGAACAGTGGCCACACACACCTCTCCAGGAGAGTCAGAAAAGCTTGTGAAGTGTTTAAATAACAGAGCTGTTTGTATTTTGTTGTTAAAATACACTTCCTGTCCCTTACAGACCTTTCTGAGGAACAGTGATGTGCACCCAGAACCCCATGGTAGCAAACATGCAGCCTGAGAACTGAAAAACAACATTTCTGCCCCAGAGAGGAAGCTGCAATTCACCCATGCAATCAGGTTAATGCTGTGGATGGCATTATCTGATATCCTATTTTGTAATCCTTTGCTAAGCAGGATGCTGATCACTTTGGGAGCCAACAAAACAGCTACTGACTTACTGTGAGACCTGAGCAAAGCCACAAGCAATCCCTGAGGGTGGAGATGAGTCCAGAGTCATTTAGAAAAGTCACTAAATTCAAGCTGAATGTTTCTTTAAACCAATATTTATCAGTACAAATCTCAGGAGAAAAGACAACACTTCTGTCAGAAGTGAACTTTACAATTATCAACTTATTTGGTTCTATGCCTGTAATATTTTACTCTTTTTCTCATCCTTAATTAATCCTTTTTTATAAACAATCTGTGCCAAACACATTCTGTTCAGAATAAATCTTTTGCTGATTTGTATCATAACAAGATCTTCAATAGCCAGGCAAATGTTTTCATATATAAGGAACCTCACTAGATGTGTGCATAAAACAAGAAAAAAATCACCTGACTCCTGAAAATTGAGCTCTCCCACTTCCCTTGACTTGGTGGGAATTTGTGAGCTCTCAGCAGTTCCAGACAAGACACTGAAGAAGTCTCCAACTTAAATTCTTATTGCCTGACTTATGGCACACTTCTGGAAATGCTGCCCTGAATTTTCCATTTCCCCTGGCAAAGCCAGGACTTCCCCAAATCACACACAGAAACATCTCTTTCAGATTAAAGGGGAAACCTAAAAAGGTCCTGAGAACAGCAAGGAGGAAACACTGATTTATCATCTAGTTTTCCCCCACAAAAATAAAATCTTGTAGTAGCATAAGACATTTCAACACACAGTTTCTATTTGTTCTTGTCACATTCAACCACAAGTGAACAATTTTTGAGCACTGTGCATACACAAAAATGACAAATACACATGCCTGGCTAGACTTGCAAATAGAAAGTGACAAAAGTATGGTTTTGGCTGAACAAATTTTACCTTTTTTTTCTATAAAAATGATACATGCACATTGCAGTTCCATAAAGGCAGGTGATTTAAAGCACCCAACAGCCAGGTTGAAGCCATTTTGTAAATGCAGCCCTTCAAACAACAAAACACTACTTTTCTGGGCTGCTGCTTAGGAAAGCACCATTGAGCACTTACAGATGGCAAACAAAAAACAACTTTTGAAGCTGGAGCCCTGCTGGGAATTGTGCTGGGGAAAAAGGAAGGCACAGGAGGGCAGGGCAGGTGTGACTTACCACAAGAGCAGCAGGTGAAGCAGTTGGTATGATAGAGGTTGCCCATTGCTTGGCAAGCCTGGCTCGCTCCATACACACCTTTTCCACATTTTATACAAATACCTACAAAGCAGAAAGAGAATCAAAGTTAAAATCCCCCACAGCTCCTAAAAGCAGCTCCAGGTTGTTGATTCATGACACTCATGATATCCCATCAGGCCCTAAATCAATGAGCTCCTCACCTGAAGAGATTCAAGTGCCCAAGCAAATCCATGGAAATGAACCCAAAATTAGGGGGGCCAAGCCTCTGCTGGTGGTTCACTGCAGGGACACTGAGGCTGGCTACAGACAGAAACCAGAGGAGGCAGGTGCAGCCAGGGAGGACAGAGAAATCCACACACTCCCTGCAAACAGCTCTGCCAGCCCCAGAAATAATTCAGTGAGACCTTCACCACATGACACTCAACAACCACTGAGGAAACAATTCAGTCCAAGCCCAAAAGGTTTCTCCTTGGCCCTCTCACAAACATCAAGGGTGTTTGTCTGCAGTGAAAGCCACTGGGAAAATGGATCTGTCAGTCACATTCAGAAATTGTTTAATTCCCCATGAGCAGGGGATGTAACCTCATAAACACAGCCTGGCACCTCACCACACCAAACAGCAAAGCCTCTGCCTTCCTTTTGGTCTCAGGGCAGGAGTTCAGGCTGGCAGCTTCAGAGGGCTCACAAATTCACCTTTCCAGCCCATGCCTGCTCCTGCTGATGCCAGGATCACTCCCTTGCAGCCCTCAGGAGACCCAGGCAGTGGTCAGCTCTACACATGGCAAACCCACAGGGAAGGTCATGATTTCAGTAAGCTCTACAGAAGTGGGGGTTTTGGGATGGTTTGGTTTTGGGGAGTACTTAAAGTTATTTCCTCAAATTTTATTTTTTTTTAGTCTTTTGCCTATGCATTTATTTCTACCTATGCATAACCTCTTTAATTCAAACCAAATAAGGGAATTAATTCAAGGATCACTGGTTTTGTCTCCCTATGAAGAAGAACTTAAACTCTGGGGAACCCATGTCCTTCTGTCACACAAATGGGACAACTGATTTTTAAGTTTTTCTGAGATGTCTGTAGGTCTCTATTTGATCCTAGCAGGACAGTCCATCACATTAAGACAAGGCTGGTGATATTTTTTAAATACTACAGTAGAAAATAAATATGGAGATTTTTTTGCTTCAAACAACTGGAAAGAAACTGCTGTGTTCCATGTGCTGTTTGAGGCTCTATTTCTGCAAGTGCATGCACAAGCTTGGCACTAGTCATTGGCACCAAGAAAACTGCTAATACACCTAAGAACCAGGAACTGCAGAACTACAAAACGGGGCTTTTAACTTCCAGAATTCCTCCCTGCTGTGCTATGAACATTCTATGTAAGTACATGCAAAATAAAAATGCAAGTTCTTTGGGGGAAGATCAGTGTATTGTGAACAGGCATCTCTCTCTTGTCCTGGGAGAGTCCCTCCATGAACATCTCCAGTGTGAGCTTCCACAGGCTGCAGTGCTCCAGGAGCTGCTCCAGCCTGGTCCCATCCCATGGGTGCAGTCAGTGCT
Source organism: Oenanthe melanoleuca (assembly GCF_029582105.1). NCBI lineage: Eukaryota > Metazoa > Chordata > Aves > Passeriformes > Muscicapidae > Oenanthe > Oenanthe melanoleuca. Next base: position 18,589,248 of record NC_079345.1, read on the forward strand.
CCAGGAGCTGCTCCAGCCTGGTCCCTGTCCATGGGTGCAGTCAGTGCTCCAGGAGCTGCTCCAGCCTGGTCCCATCCCATGGGTGCAGTCAGTGCTCCAGGAGCTGCTCCAGCCTGGTCCCATCCCATGGGTGCAGTCACAGCTCCATGAGCTGCTCCAGCCTGGTCCCATCCCATGGGTGCAGTCACAGCTCCAGGAGCTGCTCCAGCCTGGTCCCATCCCATGGGTGCAGTCAGTGCTCCAGGAGCTGCTCCAGCCCAGGTCCCTGTGGGGTCACAGCTCCTGCCACCAAACCTGTTCCAGCCTGGGCTCCTCTCTGCACAGCTCCTGCCAGGAGCTGCTCCAGCCTGGAGTTCCCTGTGGTGTCCCAGCCTCCTTCAGGCCCCCCCTGCTCCCATGGTTCCTCCAGGGGCTGCAGGGGGATCTCTGCTCCATCCTGGAGCCCGTGGGCTGCAGGGGCACAGCTGCCTCTCCCTGGCTGCCCCCGGGCTCGGGGCAGCCTCAGCTCAGCCCCTGCAGCAGCTCCTGCCCCTCCTGCCCTGGGGCTTGCCAGAGCAGCTCCTCTCACATCTCCTCACTCTCACCCAGCTGCAATTCCATGGCCATTTCCTCCCCCTTCCTAAATGTTCCCCAGAGGTGCTGCCACTGTCACTGATGGGCCCAAATTTGGCTCTGCTGGATACAGGGGAAGCTTCTGGCAACTTCTCACCCAGTCACCCCACCACCAAAACCTGGCCATGCCAGCCCAGTCCAACAAATCCTTTCTAAAACTGAACTGCTTCAGTTCACAGCAGCATCAACACAGCAACCAGTGTGAGCTGTGCAATGTGATCAGATTAATGGGAGTACTGGCAAGTTTTTAAAAACTATTTTTCCTATATTACAAATTTTAGTACTGACATGGAAAGACCATTGTTTCAATCACAGGGTTTATTGGTGTTTATACCTTTAACTCCCTCATTTCATGTCACGAAGGGACATGCCTTCATTCAGCTGGCTCAAAATCCTCACACAATGTTGCCATTTTAGACTATTTGTCAAATGAAATGATAAATTTAAAACCCAATACATCTGTTAATATTTTTTTAAAATCTTAAACCTGATTTTAGAAATTTAGGGAAGCAAAAACTGTAAGATAACAGCTACCCATGTTACACCTAGTGAGACAAACCAGCTGCCATCCAGATCCATCAGTTTATTGCACACTTGTTAAAGGAATGCCAGTCCTTGGGCAAGTCAGCCCTGACACAAGAAATGGGAATTTCAGAACGTTTGTTGTCTTATCCAAGGCTGCCAAGTCTATTCATTTATTTGTAACCAAATGTTATGGAAAACACCTTCTATTTGCCATGAGTTAAAGGTTAACTGCTCACAGGTGGCAATGACTGCTGTGGACACTGTGCCTGGAAGAGGTGCCCTGAGAGCCAGCAGCTGCAGGAGCTGCTCACTCCCGGCAGCAGCACAGAGCCCAGACCCTGCTGCTGTCCCACCACATCCTGGGGCAGGAGGGGCTGCACAAGCCAGTGTCAGCTCAGCCCTGACATCTCAGCTCACTCTTGGCCATGGGGACAGAGCAGCCCCTCCAGAGCCCCCCAGCTCCTGGGCACTCCTTGCCCACCTTTCCAGCCCACATTGGCAGCTATGGATGATGTGATTACAGACAGAACTATGGCAGGTTACAGACAGAACTATGTAATCCCACCTACACTTAGAGCTATCCAAAGAAGAGCAGGAATCTGTAACTCTGGCAGTTCTGGCTCTGAGCACAACTACAGTCCAAAGTGCTTTGATAAATGAAAGTTATGACCTCATTTCTTTGCCATTGCTGCACTGAACCATCAGAAGCAGAAGAAGGATTTATTGTGGATGTTAAACTGGCACTGGCCTCTCCAAGCAAGTGATTTGTTAGGAGCAGCTGTCAGTTTGTTAACTTGTTTTCTCTGAGAGAGTAGTCATTAACTCCAGGAGTGAATGACCACAGAGATGATTAGCATACTAAAAAAGCTTATGTAAAATTCCAGAAGTGCATTTTGGAAAATATATATGCAGCTGCAGAGTGAGTGTAGTGTGAGCTCATAACAGTCTAGGAAAAGCCTGGTTCCATGGCTGCTCAGGTCTGCTTTTCCACAGCCACAGCCCAGAGTGCACACGGAGGGCTTGTGAAGCCCTGACATAGCAGCTACGTCACTTTCCCCTTCCCCAGATTTAACTCCAAGGCTTGTTAAACCACCTGTGAAGAATGTTCTGCTGCAGAGCAAGCGTGTCTCATTCCTGACACTTCCCTGACATGATTTCAGATCAACTTCTGCCTCCATATGATTCCCTGCCCCTCCTGACTCCTCAATTCAGCTGTACCCCAGATCTTTAACACATCAGCTGTGTTCCTACCCAGCTCATCAGCTCTCCCACACATCTGGGGTCTGTACCCAGAAAAAGACATTCCAAGATGCTGCACGTGCTGAAAGCTGCCAAGCAGGCTGGCTGAGCCAGAGCACAGCATCACAGCAGTCCCTGGCTGGGTGGGGATGTGTTCACACCCTCACAGAGCGCAGACACTGAACAAACTCTGTGGAGTGCAGCAAGAGACCATCAACAGAAATGGTCCTAGAAGGAGAAGGAGCTCCCAGGGACTCCCTGCTGGACTCCAGCACATGCCCAGTGCCCCCCACACCTTTAACCAGTCCCCTTCACTGAGCTTGACCCCACCAGTGAGAGCATCATCTCTGGACACCAGCCAGGCAAGCCTCAGCACTGCCTGGCAACAGAGCTGGCACAGGCACAGGTCCCTGGGTAACTCCTGCACCAGCAAACACAGATAGCAGCACCAGCAGATCAGACAGGCATTTTCTGATGTGTTCAGTGACTTTGCTCCAGACTTGAGACCGAATGCAATGCATTATAATTAGCAAAGGCATCAGCAACAAGCTATTTTTCAGCTTGCTGGTACTTGTAAGAGCTCCCTGTAGCAGCCTGTGCATTACCAGAAGTCCAGTTTGGGACCTGTACTTCAGATCCTACAATGCTCTTTTGGCCATGCCAGTACAGGCTGCTACTCCATACAGACCTCACCAGGAAGCCAGAATTAGGAAAAAGACTGATAAAATTCATGCATATCACGGCAGATATTTAACCACCTTTTGGCCAAGCTTTGTCCTCAGACACAGGTGGAATTCAGCCCGTGCCTGATGCTATCCTTATGTAACCTGCAGGCAAAGGTTGAGCAGGGATGCAAGAAGAATGGTGCCATGTGCCTCCATGCAGCAGCTGTGTGAGCTGGGAGAATGCAGCACCACAGCACACACAGTGCCTGACAGCCACACTGCCCCTCCAGGATAACTGCTGCATGCTGCCTACAGCAGGAAACAACCAAGCCCTGTCATCAAGGGCTGTGGTAAAGCTAAAATTAACAGCTAACACATGGCACAGATGACTCCCTCCCTGCCTCTGCAGCTCAGGGAGAAGGGTGGATGAACATCACTGCAAAACCCCCTTTTCTTCTCAGAGATGGAAAACCAACACATTCTCCACACCTGCTCCTATCCAAGGCACAGGGGCAGGGAAATGGACACCCACTGGCACTGAGCAGGGAGAACAGACCAGAGGGAAGTCTCAGCTCCAAACAAAAAGCCAAACTGCAGCAAGGGCTGCAGGAGCAGAGGGCTGAGAGGGGCTGGGTGACACAGCTGCAGGTGCCCCTGGCCAGGGGAGGGGTTCCCACCCTGCCTGCAGGCAGTGATCTCACTGTACAGGTGCTGTGCTACCTGTACAATGTGCCCTCTGAGCCCAGGCAGCTGTGCCACTGCTGCACAGAACCTGCTCAGCTCCCAGCAGCTCCCCTGCACGTCCTGGCTGAGGTACCCTGGAGTGCAGAGGTGACTTCAGGGCACAAAAATGCTCCTTTCCTTCCAGCAACCACAGGAGGAGGATCTTCCAACACACACGTCACCCCTCAGCCAGGTGCAGGCAGGAGACACGGGGCAGAGCCAGGGAGGCAGCACAGAGAACCCTCCCAGCCCTCCATGGGCTGGCATCTGGTACCTGGCAGAAACCTGGCAAAGGTACCAAGGATTCAAGGAGTCTGACATGAAATGAAGCCCACACACAGGTTATAAATAAATGCAACCTGGGCATGCCAAGCAATGCCCTGTGATAGGAGTGATGGAAGGAATGCCTGGCCAAGCTACCAGCACTGCCCCTGCCCCAGGAACGAGCAGGAGGCACCACAACCTGAATTGAGGCTGGAAATGACAGCTTAAGAAAGCTGAGAAATGCCCAAGTGAACGTTCTAGGCCCTCCTGCCAAGCTCCAGCCCATCCAGACCTGGCACCCCAAGAGCCATGGGTGACCCCAGCTGGCACACAGCCCCAGCCTGAAGCCCCACGTGCTCCCTGCAGCAGCTGTGCTGGAGCACTACACTGCAGGAACATGGGCAACAACACCTAGCACAAGTCACAGCTTCAGCAAAGCAAGGCAAGAAGCAGCCTGTGAACTGGGAAACTCCTTGTTGTCGCTGTTAAACCTTGTTGTGATTGCCCCAACCTCACTCTCGTCCTCAAGGAACAAACCATAAACTATTTATGCCCTTGAGATATGCATCTGCTGACTTGAAAAGATCTCTATCATTTCAGAGCCTGTCTGCTACAGGAGGCTTTACTCAGTTAATGCACAGGAGGGATGCATGTGTAGAGCTTTACTCAGAAAAACCAAAATTTGAGATAATTTACGTTTGGTTACAAATGCAACAAACTTCACATTCACTGGAAGTTTTAGGGTCTGGAATAACTTTCATTAGCTCCACTCTGCCTGTTTTTAACAAGGCTTGCATGGGATAAAGCTGCTGGGAGAGGTCCTGGCCACAGTGGAGCAGCTCCAGGAATGCCAGTGCTGAGCAGAGCACAGAGCCAAGCCCCACCTGCCTAGGGATCAGCCTGCCAGCAGGACTCAGCCTATTCCTGCCACACATGCTGCCTGTCCTGCTCTGTCCTTAACCCTTCTGGGCTCCCAAATGCAGGGTGAGCTGAGGGGCAAGTGTTGGGGGACACAGAAGGCCACAGAATTCACAACCACACCCTCCCAGACTCCCTGTTCCAGCACTCTAAGGCCAGGGCATGGCTGTGGCAGTGAATGAAAGCTGCTCCAGGCAGGCAGGGCAGAGTGGGGATGCCATGGATGCTGCAAACTGCAAGGAAGGCTTTTGTCACTGCTGAAGTAGAGCCACCCCATCACACAGTGAAAGCCAGAGCCAGCACAGCAAATTGCTCCACACATTAGTGAAATTACTGCTCTGAAGCATGAAATCACTGCCACTGTCTGCAGGGCTCAGCCTGCCCTGGTGCCTGTGCAGAGCTCTCCCTTGTGTGGAGCTCTGACAGCACAGGGCTGAGCATGTCCCATGTTCTACCTGCACTCCTTCAGTTACACTGATGCTTGCTTCACAAATATTCATCCATTTCTCTGTGTCTTCATTTAGTGCATGGCAGGTCCAGGGTAACTGGAGATTTTCCAAAAAAAAAAATTTACTTGTTTTTAAATTATCATGGATACTGCAATTTATACCAGCTGCTGGTTATACCAGCTGGGGATCACCTGAGCCCTGGGGCAAGATGCTTGCCCATGCCATTACTTCAGACTTTGGCATAATGCAGGTCAGGCTGTAGACCTTTTATGCTTTATTTAAGCTTTTACTAAAGTTTTATTTTCCAGTGACAGGTTTACAGACATTGAGACAGTTTTATTACAGCAAATAAACAATAAACTAAATATTAAGAGCTCATATGGCCACTGTCTTTCCTTCCTGCTGATGCCACACATTAATAATAATACATTTATCTCCACATTGCAGAGATTTTTTTCTATAAAAGTGACAGTGTTCACAGTACAGAACCAGTCAGAAAACCTACTGCACCAGCCCCTTTTCCAGTTTTGATGTTCCTAGTTACGTTGAGTTTCTGTCTTGGCTCTTTTCCATATTAAATGTGAGTCACTGACACCTCTGTGGTCTTCAGAGAAAAAACCTTCTGAGATGACAGGGAAGAGACAGAATCAATTTAAATACCCCAGCTTACAGAAATCTGTGCAGCCAGGCAGCAACAGTGATGCTGAGCACCAAGAGTGCAGCCCAAAGAGCCTGAACCCCACAGCAGGTCAGAGCTGCACACAGCAGCAGCACAGACATCAGCCTGGAGACTCCTCACTGCCTTCCCCTGACACTGCACCACGAGTCATCACCCCAGCATATGGCACAGAAAGGTCATATATTACAGCTGCCTTCCTTGACATTCTTCACATGGGTTCATGATTAAACAAGGAGACTAGTCTAAAAGTTTCCAGGTGCACTTTCCTATTTTCTTAGATAATGGTCTGTGTCCAGCACGAGCATGAGAGTCTGGAACAGGCAGGGAATTACATAACCACACCTGGTTACAAATCAGAGCTCCTGCCACCAGCAGCTCCAGCCCCACCAACCTGCTGACACCTTCCCCAGGGAGGCTCTTCACCATTCCCAGAAGCACAAATAGGTTTGCTCACACACAAGCATGCATATAGGTAGGTATTATACCAAGCTAACATTTAGAAAGGCTGAACTATTCACTTAAGAAAAGCTGGAAGTGACTTAAAAAAAAATCTGTCGCCTCAATCCTCTGAATCAGTTTTTTTTTCAGCCACTTCAAGCCCAGTGACTCAAGGATGGCTTTGGGAACATCAGGAGGAGGAATGCACCTTCCTGTAAAGCTCTTTGCCACAGGTTTCTCCCACCTTTGGTCATGGCAAGCCTCAGGCTCCCCGTGATGGTGGCAGTGAGATGCTGTCTCCCCTGCAGCTGCAAGGCTGAGCCAGGGAGGAGCTCAGTGCAAACAGCCTCACTCACACAGGAACATGCTCAGACTGTAAGAAAAGCCTGTCCTGATCTAGCAAGTGGAAAACCCTTGGGACAGCTGGTCAAAGACATGTAAACAGGATATTCTAATTTTGCCTCCTCTACCTTTGGGAAACAGCAGCACTAAATGCTGTAGATGTGGGCTCATTTCCTGCCTGGGAATTCAACTGGGGGGAGAAGCACAAGTTAGAAAATGAACACCCTGCCCACGTGTTCATGCTGTCCAAGGCAGACCTGAGGGGGCAGGGGCTGTTCCAGGCTCCTGTCTGCAGTGATTCCTGCAAGAAGGCAGCTCTGAGCTTCCCACCATGAGCTCCATTCTCAGCTTCAGGGCTCCTCCCAGACCTGCTGGAATGGACAGGTCTCCCTCTGACTGGCACTGAGCTGCCAACACCTGAATGAATCCAGCTTTACAACTCCTAGTGCCTTAGAAAAAGATGCCCCACAGTGCAAAGTCCTGACAGTAAACTTCATCCTGGCAGGTTTCTGCTAGGTCAGGTATCTTCTGTCTGGTCTGCTTTGACTTTTTGCTGGATCAGGTATTGTCAGTCCTGGATCAGGTAACAGTCTGCTCTCCAGCAGCTGGAATGAGCTCCAGGGTATGTCATCTGTCTGGCTAATTCGACACAAATGTGAACACACACTTGATCCACATCCAAACAGTATCAATGAATGATCCAGAAATGCACAAATACAACACTCAGGACCATCCCTCTCCCCTACTTCAACCTGGACTGTCATCTTGACATGAAACAGGAGCAAAGTGGGTATAAAAGGGCAGAAACTGGGGGGAAAAAAAAAACCAAAAAACAAACCCAGAGATCTATTTTTCTGTGATGAAATAGGTGTGAAATGGATATGGTCACAACACCTAGCTAAGAAGCACATGTTAAATCTGCTTATGCCCTCAGTTATGAGCTCTCTGCCAGAGAGTGACAAACCAGCAGCCAGAGCTGGCAGACTGTGTCTAAAATCACACCATTTTTGCCACCCACTACTCTGTGCTTGCAGACAGAGCAGTGGCACAAGTGCCTGGCTGCCCTGCAAAACCTGGGCACTGAGGGAAGAATGTCCAAGACACTGACTTGGCTTGGAAAGGAGCTGACACAGAAGGCAGCACCACCTGCACCAGGGTTTTGGCATCATCTGCCCTTTTCACAACCTGCCCACTGCACCTGCAGCCAAAGCTGTGGCCCACGAGCCCTGCAGAGAATCCTGCAGCCACTCAGCTGCAGTGCCAAGCTGCTGCTGGTGAAGAGCACCCCAAGTCCTGCAAGAGCACTTGGCACTGAGGTGCAAACAGGGAAACACCCCTGGCCTCGATGGCTCCTGCCAAAGAGCAGTTTGCTGGAGGGGGGAAGGATTTCTCTCTGCTGGCAGAGCCTCCTTCACAAACAGCTGCCACCACCCACAGCAGACCAGCCACAGCACAGGAGCTGTGCCCAGAGCTGCACTGGGTGCCTGCCCACAGCCCAGCACACACAGCATCCTCTGCCAGGGTGGTTTCTGGGAGATGGACTGTCTCCTGTAAGCTGGGTGCCAGCCTCAAGTCAAAGTGAGGAACAAGACATGAGATGCTCTTCCCTCCCACTCCTGACACCTCACCACCCAAACATCTCTTATTCAGCAGCTCCACCACCCACAGTCATAAGACAGCAAAGGAGTCCTGGCTAAATTTCTAGCAACTCTCAGAAAAATAGAACTAAAGCAGAGCTGAAGAGCAAACTCCCCTGGTATAATTATTCTTTAAAAATCTTTCTAGAAACAGCAAAAATCACCTCCTCAAGAGCTGCATAACCAGGGAAAGAGTGAGCAGACAGAAAAGGGTTAGGAAGGTAATTTTTCACTTTGTTAGTTACAGTAAACATCTCCAAATAAATGTGACCTTATTCATTTCAGCATTTCAAACCTCCCTTCTCCATTTTGAAAGGTTACATGAAGTGATGAAATGTTAGTTAATTTATGTGTTAGAGGACTTGCTAAAAAATAGCAGAAACCTATAATCATTCCATAATTATAAGTCAACACTTAACTGATATGAGAAGCCTCTATTCATAGCCACTAAAAGGAGCATTCATTCCTCTTTACATCACCCCTTTACCATCATGTCTTGGTGCAATTTCCAACAGCAGGTGAAACCACTAAAAATTGGAAGCAGTGTGAGAAATTTTCCTCTATCTGGTTTTAATTAAAACACTCAGTAAAACAGAGAAAGTGATAGAGAGAGGCAACCCCTTCCACCTCAGCTGCTGCCTGTGCATCCATCCTTGGAGAGCCCTTGGACACCTCACCTGCAGGGCCAGTGGGATCATGACAAAAGCAATGAAGGATCATCCACATCACACAGATTATGAACCATGTGGGAGTTGTTTGGTGCCCTTTTAGGTGTCAGGGGTGCACCTGAGAAGAGGTGGGCTCTCTTTGGGAATCCTGGATGAGACCTGAGCTCCCATCTCTCAGAGACAGCTGGGCACAGCTGGAGTCCCACAGCAGAGGCTGACACACCCCAGCCCTGGCTCAGACACAGCTTTGTGGGCCAAGAGCCCAGACTGGGGCTGGACCAAGCACAGGGCACCCAGGACATGCAGCTCCAGAGTCCCCATGGCCCAGGGCAGTCACCCTGAGCTCCAGCTCAAGCTGCTGCTGGTTTCCTTTGCCACACACCTGGATTCCAGAGGGCCTTTCTGCAGAGCTGCCTCCAGTGGGCTCCCAGCACTGGGGGAGGCTGTGGCTCCCCAGGTGTGGGACTTGCCTTTTCCCTGTGTTGAATCCCATGAGGTTCCCATTCCTGCCTTTCTGCAGCCTCTCAGGTCCTGCTGGGCACCACCACATCCATCCAGTCCACAAGCAGAATTCATGGTGGTGCAACCCTCAGGCTGGCTACAGGGTGCTCTGTCCATCACCCTGGTCACTGCTGGAGGTGTCAAACACTGCTGACTCCAGAGCTGGCTCCAGCAGGGGCTGCTGAGGTGCACCACCAGTGAGTGGCTCCAATCAGCCTCATCCTGCTGGTCACACCCCAGCTCAGCCAGTTTCAGTCCATCCCACCCTCTCTTCTGCACCAGCTTGTCCAGAGGGATGCCATGGGTGACAGCATCAAAAGCTTTACTAGTGCTGAGATCAAGCACCACTGCTCTGCCCTAATTCCCCAAGCTTTCCATCACAGAAGGCAAGCCCAGCACCCCTGCTCCATGTTTTCCCTGCTCTTCCTTTCTCTCCATATCTGCAGGAGCACCTCTTGACTTCCCTGCCCTCCACCAGGGCCAGCCCCAGACGAGCCCTGGTCTCCTGATACTGCCCCCAGGTCACCTGTCCCTGCCTCCACCCCTTAGATATTACACAAATCCTTTCCATTTCTTCCTTCAGAACCCCCTGCCCACCCCTGCAGGCCTCTTGCCACTTAAGTTATTTGCCACTTAATTAAAGGATTAATTGCCTGCATCTCAGGATGGACCATTCCTGAACCTGGAGCCTGCAAGCCTTGAAAAACAAACCAGTTTTCCTGACTCCTTTTCACTGCTCCCTATCTACTTTAGACCTACTGTAAGTCAGTAAAATAGAGAATTTATATGAGATATTCAAAGTCAGTTCAGCCTACAGAAATGCTCTCCCCTCTTGTAGTACTGGCAGAGTCTGGACTTCAGCTTCCAAGTAAATCTCACCCTGTCTAAATTCACAACAAAATGACACAGCTAAGTAAAGAGCTACCTGTGAATATTTACACATTAAATGACTGCTTAAAGATTTAACTCCCCACTGGATTCTCTTTGGACTTAAAAATAAGCATAAATGCATTTCTGAGTCTGACCTTTGATCAAAACATTCAAGATCAGTGTGTAAATCACTCAGTTGGGATTTTTCTTTCTCATGTGTTAAGTCACTGCAGCACAGCCTAATGCAAACATTCTGTTAATTGCACAAAAGCCCTTTTGGAATCTCTCCTTTCACTGTATTCACCAAGAAATACGTTCCTCAATGCTCTCTTGGAAAAAAAAAAACCAACAAAGCAACTATAACACAACCCACAAAACTTATCTTTTAAAAACTAGCTAAAAGAATTGGTTCAGTTGTTGGGGGTTTTAAAATTCATTTTTGCTTTAAAAAAAAAAAATACTAGAGCCTTTGTCTGCAGATGAATGTAACCTCTTCTGTAATTATATCCATGAAAATAAGGGCAGCTTTTACCAAACCAATGATGAAACTCTCTACTGTGCTTTCTCTGTAAGGTTAAGAGAGAATTACAGAGTTGGGACTGAGCTGGTGCCTGCACATCCCTTGCTTCTCCCACTGGTGCCTTGGACAGATGAAGGATTAATAATTTCTCCAGATGAGTTAATTGTCCCTCTCAGAGAAGGAACCATTGTTGATCCTCAGTTAAAGCAGACTGGGCTTCACTCTAGTACCAGCCACAAAATCTTCTCTGGTTGTCTTCCACCACAGCAGGAGAGATGTTTCTTCAAGCAAAGCAGGGAAAAAAAAACCCCAAAACAACCAACTCAGAGATCACTCAGAATGCTGCTCCCCATTGGTTTTCAGCTGGTGGAGCCACAGCTCTATCCTGCAGTGGAGTCAGTGAGTCAGGCTGGCAGGAGTGTGCATCCCTCTCGCTGTCCTTCCCTGAGCTGGTGCTGGCAGCTGAGCTCCCTGTCCCTGCAGGGCCAGGCTGCACCCAGCACACAGCCCTGGGGAAGCAGCTCAGCACCTCCAGCTCACCCCTGGAGCCCCAGGCTCCAAACTCCTCCTCCCCTGCACAGCCCCTTACACTTCCTCGTGGCCTGATCGTGGAGCTCTTCCAGAGAGGAACATCTGAATTATTTTATTCCTGTTCAGGACTAACCATGTGGACTGGCACCTGTTCTGCTCTCTGTACCTCAGAACATCCTTATCTCACTTCTTCCCTCCCTTCCCAGCTTGTGCCCTGCAGGATGAGCACAAACTGCAAATGTTTGATCCCCAAAGGTCACACTCGACCTGGAGTCACTCTTTCTTAACTCAGACCCCGAGACAGCACTTACTGTCAACTGCTTGGTGAGAAACTGCAAGCTGCATGGTCCAAAAAATTCAAACAGCAATTGATTTGCAGGCTATTGGACACTTTCTGGGAGCTATTTTTGGGGAACAGTAGTGTTCCAGCAGGAAACAATGCATGCAGAACTGAGCCTGCACATCCAGCTCCCAGATCTTCCTTAAAACAGGAATTAATGTCCACTCTTCAGGGAGATTTTTTACACACTGTTGTCACCTGGGAATGCAGCTCTCTTCACTGCATTCTGGTTGCACTCCCTGTCAAATTTACAACATGTACAAACAAAACTGAAGTCATGACATTCCCTCACTGTGCCCCTATAATTTGGTCAAAATGAGAATGGTTCAAATTAAAAACAAGGTGAGTTTATAGCACTTTTAGCTCAGCCCTGGTGCTGGCAGTTCTGGACCAACATTGCCTTGAAATGGCAAAACTCCAGAAAACATTTGGGGGAATGCAAATACACATTCAGAAGCTTCATAACAAAAGTGAAATAATGTATTTCTCAGAAACTTAAGCAAATATTACAATGTATCTGCCAGAACTATCAGCAGCCTCCTTTTTTTTTTTTTTAAGCTATGTTCTCTCTTGCCTTTTCCACACTGTATGGGAATGTGAAGTCAGAATCTCCCCAAATACTGAACTGGGAACACCTGGAGCAGGGCTAGAAACTCCCCACACAGGCATTGACCCAGCTGGGAACAGAAGAGCTCCAGGTCAATGCTCATTATTCAAGGGGTACTATGTCAGAAAAACAAACAAAGTCCTTCCCCCCAGTCCTGAAATGCACTTTGTCTCTGACCCTACAATAATCTGACAGCAGCTTTCCCAATTCTGCCAGTCCAACCAAGCAAAACGCAGCAATTTCAAAGGAAGCTCTGCCACAAAGGAGCCCAGGATTTGTCCTTCAGCTCAGGAGTGTGGGTTTTGTTTGTGGGTTCATTTTTCCTCCTTTCAGGAGCTGCAGGAGTAAATCAGACCAGGTGAGATGTGGTGTCCAGCCAGAGCCAGGACACCACAAGGGTTTGAGCTGCTCCCTGCTCCTGCCACCCCATGGGAAGTCAGACAAAAGGAGGTGGGAAGCAGGGAAAGAGGGAAAAGCAGAGCTTCACACACTTGGAACAGCAGGAAGATGATTTGCAAGCCTGCACTTGGCACAACTTCAGAGTGTTTTCCTTGGGGCAGCCTCTGTGGATCTCCTCTTTCTGGGCTGGATTCCTCCCAGGTGGGAAAGAGGGGCTGAGAAAGCCTTTTCCCAAAAGATCACCAGTTTGCTCTTACACAGCATTCCAGGCTGTTTCAGCCTAACCCAAGCTATCCCTGCTCTTTTCACATTTTCGTAATAGGTCAGGGAGGTTTTTTGGGTTTGCTTTTTTTAAAAGGTGTGGTCTGGCACTCCAGTCATTCCACCCCACGTGGAATTGCCCCAGTGCTCTCAGGCAATGTGGGATTTGGTGAGTGGGTTGCCACATCTGCACTCTGCCAGGAACTCCTGCAAGGGGCAAACCTCATCCATGCTGCACTCAAAGCCCAAACCTGCCTGGATTTGAGTCCTTCCCTTCTCCAGACTGGGCAGTGACCAACTGCAGGGGCTGCTGGTGTGGCTGCAGCACTCTCCAAGAACAGGGAACACCTCCAGCACTGCCACTCACCACCCTCACACAGGAATGCCTCCCCCAAAACCAACTCACAGACACACTGGGAGATTCTCTGCCCAGGCACAGCAAAGTAAGTTTTTTTTCTAACTGTGAAGGAGCATCTGAGTCTAGCACCTGGTGACTGCCAAGATTTCATAAAAAGACATTAGGTAAGAACAGGCAGGACTTATTATTTTGCAGGGAAAAAAAACCCCACCAGCCAACCAACCTAAACAAAAAAGGCAAGAAAATGGGAAGAGCCCTCAGTCACTCAGCACAGGCAGCACCAGGGTGATCTCTAGAACCAGCTGCAGCTCATGTGCATCACCCTGTCTGTGCCTGTAGCTGTGCTGTACATCCTCTCCAGCTCTGGATTCCTTTAAGGACCTTGCTCTGGGCAGAAGGGAACAAGGAGAAGAAAAGCAGAGGATGCACAACTCACATCTGGACACAGCCTCCACCCCACCACATCTTCCACTCCATCCTGAGAGGAGCAACCTGGGGACTCTGTGCCCAGAAGTAACTTTGCAGGAGCTGAAAGAGGTCACAGGACAGAGATCACAGCTCTGTCCCTCACCACTGACTCCACCTGCTCATGGTCACCAATTCCCTGCAAATTGTCACACAAGCACTGACCTGCCAAAGCTCCAGGCTCCCAGGCAAGCAGCACGTGGCTTCTACAGCCCCAGCACAGAGCAGATACACATGGCCACTCAAACCTGGGATCTGTGAGCTTTCTGTGCTTCCTGGCACTGACCCCCTGGAGAACTCTGCTTCTGACCTGAGGCCAAGGAGAAGCTTCCAAATTTGAGTGATGGAGTTAAAATCACGGGGGTGTAGTTAAATAGAGGTGTGTGCTTTCACATGGTGAAGGGTTTTAAAAATATAGTAATAGGCATGGGACAAGACAGAGAATTTTGAGTGTTGTCTCCTCTCTGTGCTCTTCTTCCTTCTTCGTGGTTTCAGGCAGCAGTTTTTGGTTGGACAGTCAGTGCTGCACTGCAGGTCAGGAGTTTGGTTATTGGGTCAAAAGTATAAATAATATAGGTGTTAGCTTTTAATTGGACTGGTTAGCTCTAAAAGACCTTGTAACTGGCTAGATTCACCTCCATTTTGTTCACTTTTAGCTGGTAGCTGGAAATATTGCAGAACTCTCTGTACTTTAGATAAGATTTAATAAACAACCAAGCCTGAACACAAGAAAATTCATCTCCTTCATGTTTTTAATCTTAACTCTGAGTGAAGGAGAGAAAAAAAAAAAAAAAAAAAAAAAAAAAAAAAAAAGCCAAGCCACTAATTAAGTGGTGCAGATAGCAGCATTACAAGTTTCCAACAGAGCAAGTGCATCACTGCAGCTCTGCAGGGCTGCACTGCCAAGGGCCAGCCCTGCCCCAGCCAGGAACAGGTACAAGCCAAGAGACTTTCCAAGACAACCAGCTACTGACCTACACTTCAAAAAAATTACATGCTTATTTCTGAAACCAGCTCCAAATATGGACCCTAACACACTTGATTGCTGTGCAGGTCTGTTTTCTATTGAGTGTGTAGATTTGGGAAACATGGCTCTGATTAAAAATGGGCAACCCACCAACTGCAGGGAATTTTCACATAACTGCCTGGCAAAAACAAACAAAAAAAAAAATAAATAGAGCTGCAACAGTTATTGCCATTCATCAAAACTTCTGCCTTGTTCCCTGAGGAATTGCCTGTTTGCCCCACCTACACCTGGGATCAGAGCAAGGTTACACAAGGTGAGGAGCAAATGCACAGAGAAACACTGAGAACCCAAGATTTTACCAATTACAGCTCTTTCCATAGTTGTTTTGTCTTAGCTGATATTGCACTCCAGTGTCTTTTGCTTCTTCCCTTTTTCTTTAAGGAAAACCAAAAATCACCATTCCTTTTGGAGCAGCACAGTTGTGGAGGGATGGAAAGGGTGACAGAGCATCCACAGGCAGTGGGGCTGATCCTGCTGCATTTCATGAGCAGGCAGGGCAGAGAGCACATGGCCAGGATCACACACTGGTGTGAGCAGGGTAACCACAGCAGAGTGAGAGTTTATTCACTCTCCCCTTGCTCAGAAACACTCTGTCAGTGACTGTCTTCCAGTTATTCCATATTTGACTCACACAAATGGATCTAGCAGGAATTTCACACCAGCAGAACACGGAAAACCAAGATCCTGCTCTAACTGTGATGCTGCTGGAGGTAAGGTCACATCCACAAGGCCAAGAAAGCAGAACCAGCCCCAGCAGCAGAGCCCTTGGCCCATGTTTGATTCATCACAGTCACTACCAGACTTCTCCCTCTGGTTAGAAATCTCTTCCCACCAAAGGTTTCCAACCCACACACACACAGAGGAGCCTGGCATTAAAATCTGGGGCACCCATGAGCTGTGTGCCAGCAGCACCTGACCCAGGCAGGGATGCAGGGCCAGCACAGAGGGAGCTGAGAAGGAGCAGCAGGACCACCCAGCCCAGCCCAGCAGCTCCACCTGCACCCCTGGGGATGAGCTCCAGCACAGGGGAAAGCTCTGTGCCATGACCATGAACAAAAGGGTATTTCCCATGCCTGGGAGAGGCCACAGGCTCTCCACAGACCACAGGAAATATGATCCAAGCCAGCTGAAGCATCTAAACATGCACAACTGTCAAACTGCATTTAGGAATGGCTTTTTGTTTCTCTTTATTTTAACTTTGAAATTTTCTCATTTTTTCAAGTGACCACATTAAAGGCAGAAAACATCTTGTTTTCTCTTTCCAGGAGTTCTGAGGTGTCAGCAGTGAAACAGTTCACCAAAGAAATAAGTGTTTGGATGGCTGGGAAACAATGAAAGTCCCTAGCAGCTCTTCCACAGCAGCCATCTACTTTCCCAAAAAACTGAACTGAAACAAGCTTTGTGCAGCCAAATTCTTAAAAGAGCAATATTACACATGAGACATGACCTCTTGTAACCTATTAAATACCTCCTGGTTGTCCATTTGCTCCACTCCCTATTTCATGACAGCCTCTGATATTTACACTCTCTACACTTGCACTTCTCCCCACATCCCCAAACACACACATTAACCCCAAATCATTTCACTGCTGCTGCCTGCAATTACAGACTGGAGCTGGGGGAGGTGATAAAGTATTTGTGCTGTTATTCCAACCCAAACATATCCCTCTTTCAAAGTTTCAGTTCAAAACCAGACAGAAACACCAGTTTAGTGTATTGGTTTAGATTTGCTGATTTTAACATACTTACTTTTTGCTGTGAGATAGAATTAGGAGTAATAAGTAAGGCAGGCCTAAAAATTAAACGGCATAAAGGAAATCTTCCTGCCTTCTTCTAAATACTAATTAATATAAAACTAGCACACAAAGTCAGTTGATTTCTCATCCCTGGCACCTGAGGAACTCGATTCTCTGCTGGGTGGTTCAGCCCTCAAAGCCCAAAGTTTGCTGGAATGCATAAATGTGACATTAGAGATTTAGTAAGAACTGCTCCAAAAAACAAGGAATGAAGTTTCAGACAATGTGAAATACTCCAGCTGGAAGAGATGCATGACTTGCTTGGCCACTTTTTGTGCTCAGTCTCAGCACAGTAACAAGCAAGGCTATGCTGACAGGGAGCTAGAACAACCCAGTGAGGTTAATCAGAAGAGATAACACATGCCACAGAATGGAACTATCTGCTCCAATGTAGAAAACCAGAAAATCCACTTCCAGAGATGGAACCCACACAGGCACATTGGAAAATCACATACAAATGCAGCCAAACACCACATTTATTGGTTGATCATTAGCACATTTGCTAATTTTGTTTAGAGCTGAAGGCTCATAAGGCAGCAGGAATCCTGCTGCCAGCCTCAGGAGCAGCTCCAGCAATGCCACAGGTACCATGAACCCTCCAGGCAGCTGAACACAAAGGGAGCCTTCCCAAGCTCCTGAGAAACCTTGTGCACATCCCTGAATCCCATCCCTGCTGCTGCAGTGCTGCTCAATTTCACACATCCCCATCCCTGTCACAGAGGGGGCACCTTGTCCAGGATGGGCACAAAAATCATCACACTCTAAGACACTCAGCTTCTCCAGCCACAGAACATGAAATTACTTTGGGCACAACCAACCAGACTCTGCCAACGTGCTCTGAGGTGCTGTCCTGAGATATTTGGGACATATGATGCAGGTAGAAAGCCAACCCTGGAGCTCATTAAATGTCTGCATAAATGTTCTTAATTCAGTAAAAATATCTGGCTTATCACTGTTAGTTTATTTTGTTTCCATTGCTGAACAATCCTATTATATACCTGAGAATTACTTTGCCAAGTTTGGGGTGTTTTTTTAATAATCATTTTAGCATTTTAAAAAATAACCACTTTATGATTAGGCAAATTCTCTTCCTTGGGGAGAGTTTTCTAAGCACCCAATATCCACACAGCAAAGAGACATTTACATCCTAATTCATAAACTGTGGATGTTAAGGATTTCAGCCTAGGAAGCCATCAGTGGTAACACTCCAGCATGTACCATTTACACATTTTAGATGTAAAAGTGTGTTTAGGGATGTGTTCCACTGAAAAAAAAAAAAATCAACTTAAATCAAATTATAGGAACAGTTACTTTGACAGCTATCTGTTCCTTCACAGCAGGGTATTTCTATTCTATTTTCATTTCTATTCTGCCAACCACAGTGCATTAAAGTCATTAAACTGGGATTTCCTCCCAGTTCACACACCAGTGAGGGACTGCACCTCAAATGGGACATTCTCACCCAAAGATCTTTGTGGAAGATCCAGCCCAGAGGTGAGACAGACAGCTGCCCATACAAGTTCAGCTCTGCTTCAGAACCACGTTTGACTTTCAGCCCTGCTTAGGATTCCTCCCTGCCCCACCTGGGAGAGCAGAGCTGGCTGGGCTGGGGGAAGGGTTGGTTTAAAGGGTGTCACATCTGGGATTTATCCTTGAGGAAAGCAACACAGCCCTGGCCTGGAGGTTGTGACAACCCTGAGAGCTGAGCAGAAGCAAAGAACTGCTCAGTGTTTCTCACAGCATTCCCACTCCAAACAAACTGCACTCAGCCCCTGAGACCCTCCCTGCCCCAAAGCCTGGCTGGGCACACAGGAGCCTCTGCCAGGCCTGGGCAGGGTCACAGACCAGCTGCCAGCTCCCCCTGCACCCCAAACCTCTCTACTGGAACCCACCTCCTACCTCTAACCAAATGTGGCAGCTCTTTGGAAAAACGTTTTCCTTCTTTCCCTTCTGCACACAGTGCTTTTACAACATGCAATAAAAAAGAAACAAAAGAACCATTTCTATGAAACAATTCCCCATCCACAGTCAAGTGTCAAGCAATTGAAGATAAGAAAAGGTTTGTCCCCATTCATAACAGGCTTCTGTCCAAGTTATATCCAAATTCCCATTTCATGTTAATTACTCATGTTACATGTATCTAGTACTCAATAAAATAAACACTCATATCCCACAGCTCTCCCCTGCTGTTACTACAGCACTTCCCAACTTCCAGGAGAGTCACAAGGATGTGCAAGGCTAGCAGGGATTGCTAGAAGCCATCTCAGGAGCATCTCAGAGCACATTTCATACCACAGACTCCTCTTTCCCAGCTCTTGTGTTATCCTGTGCTGTTTCCATGTCAATTCCTTCCACCATCTCTCTCCCCCCACTTCCCTGCTCCTCCCTCCCTTTGGGAGATGCCCCAGCTGCAGAGTTCATCACTCTGCCATGATTTCCTCATTCAGGGGACAGGCTCCTGGCAGTCCTGAGGCACCAGGATGCTGCTGCTGCACAGGTCCCCCAGCACCTGCCCCATCAACACCTCCCCCGCCCCTGCTGAGGCTTTCTTGCTCTTTGGAGAGGGTCAGAAAAGCCTGACCACTCTCAGATTAGTTTCAGCAATGTATTTCCCAGCTGTAACAGGGAGGTTGGAAAAGAACAGAACTCTGAGATGCACAGCCTGTTTGAACATTTCAGGTGACCCCACCACGTGAGTTCATTTCTGTTTAACTGTTTGCCTATCAAAGGCAATTTTTTCCTCACGACAGCCTCAACAGTAAATGCTGAAGGACAACAGCTGCCTACCAACACTGAATGACTTTCTAAGCCCAGCAAAAGAGAAATATAAAGTAATTACCAGAAAATAAATCTTTGCTTATCCCCCCCCAAACAATACAGTTTATTAATCATTACCTCTACTTCAATGGCAACAGGAAAGATCTAATATTTCACAAAGAAACCTTCAGGAACTCCTAGGACTGAAAACAGCTCCATAGCAAATCTCTCAAGTGTTCTGGTCACCAACTGCAAGCTCACCTGAATTTCACTCCAATTTCATCTCTATTCAATACAGCTTTTAGACTCACCACTGCTACCTGCCTCAATTTTGATCTCACTGGCATAAACATCCTTCCACTGCATCAACCTGCACACACAGAACAAGCACAAACATACAGCTCTGAATTCATATTGCAGGGTCAAATCCAGATTTACAGGGATGTCTATGCAGAGAGGGCCTGGATGGCTCTAGAGATTTATTTCTTCCCCTCACCTGGTCTTCCCTCCCCTCACCTACCAGGCCAAGGGCTTTTCAACACCATGTTATCAGCACTGTTTCTTGGTGGTGCTCCAAAGAACATGTGCTGTACTGCAGGATGGCTCTGGAAAAAGAGAGAGTCTCCAAAGTCCAGCTACTCAGCAGGGTAGGCAGGGGCTGTGCTAGGCTCAGACTGCATTGCTGACAGAATCCAGACTTGTGTCTCATCCTGAGACACCATGCTGCCCCTTCAGAGCTCCTTCAGTCCCCAGGAGCTGAGATCCCTGCCTTTCCCTGCAGGGTCACTGTTCCCAGTGAGCAGCACCACAGGTGCTGTGAGCTCACCCTGCTCTGCGTTCAGGGGGAGGGCCCTGATGTGCAGAGATGGGGAGAAGCACCTCCACAAAGGGCACTGCCTGCTCAAGGGGAGCTGAGGGACAGCAGCAGAGCTGCAGACTTGCCTGTCTCTCTGGACCTTGCACAGGCAGGCACCTGCACCCCTCTCCTCCCCAGGATCAGGTGCCTCTTGCAGCTCTGGCTGGACAAGGTGACAATGAAGTCACTTCTTGTGCTGGATCCAGCACCAGGATGAGCAGAGCCCTTGCTGGGGATGGCTGGAGCACAGCAGGGTGTGAGTGCTGCCTGCACCCCTCCAGCCTCCCTCCTGCCACTGCTGACAGCACACAGACCTGCTCCAGAACAGCAGCCACATCCAGCAGCCAGCATGGGCCTCTCCCTGCCTGGAGCTGACAAGCCATGGGCTCACAGGATGCATGGCTGGGGTGGGTGTGCCAAAACACAACTCTAACCTTACACTTTTTTTAACACCTAGACATCAGACTAAAGTATTGTGCAGGGAAAACAGAATTTAAGACAGCACCTGAGCTCATGACTTCCCAACACCCACAAGTGTCCTGTTGATACCAAGGGATGAACATTCAATTTAAAAAACATTCCTGAAACAACTGTCACCTCACCTTATACCAATGCTCAGCTCAAAAGAGTTATGAAAATGAGTGAAAGTACTTTTTCTTACCCCACCTCTCAGCATCTGTCACTAAACCAAGCACATTTACACATTACAGTACCTTGACAGGGGGTCTCAGGGGGTTAAGGAGGAGGAGGTTTTGGTGGGGAATGCACAGGAAGCAGCTCAAGGGAACAAAGTCTCACAGCTTTACCCAGTTCAGCTGCTGCCAAAGGAAGGGTCTCCTGGAGCCCTCTGCCTTGGGTCAGCTCCAGCCTTCTCTTTGACAAGGATGAGCTGGAGCAGCTCACCAATCCAGCCCAAACAACCCTCCCTCCTCTGCAGGCTTTGTTTTCCTCAGATCTGTGAGTGCAAGGAGTTGCTGGGAGCACCTGGGAGTGGAATGGTGCTGTCCCTCTCCTGTGCAATGGGCAGATGCAGAGCCTTCCTTTGGCAGCACTGGCATCTTTACTCAGGTTAAACCAAGCAGGAGGGCACCTTCCTTCTCTCTGCAGTTGCACTGGGAGAAGGAAGGAGAGGGTGGAGAAGCAAAGCTCCCAGCACAGCACTGCTTGGGCAGACAGCTGTGAGCTCACCAGACCTGAGGGCTGCACCCTGCTTGGCTTGGCTCCCCCAGAGCCTCTCAGAGACCCTGCACTTCTCCCCCATTTGTATTTATCTGTCCCAGACTATGGGTCCCTCCTGAAGCAGAGCAGGGAGGTGTGGGAGAGCAGCCAGGGCCTGCCAGCACCTTGGGAGAACACTCACACAAACTGAGCCACAACCAGGGCAGGGCTGTTCCTCCAAGCAGAGCTGCCCTGTCCCTTGACCTCAGTTTCAAAATAGCACACTGCTCAATTTTTAATTTTACTGGGGATATGGGGAGGAGACAACAACATGATGACAGGACACAGAGCGCAGTAAATACCTGGTGTCCTCATATCAGCATTTACTCATTAGGCAATTGAGCTCATCTAATTAAGAAGCAGTAAAGCATCTCCTCTGCTCCCTCTACCTTGCTGGACCTGTTGGCTCAACACTTCTGCTCTCCACAGGCACCATAGAACACCCACCAGTGCCTCTGGAGTGTGCCAGACACCAGTGCTAGCTAAGCAGACAGTGCACAGCTGCAGCACGTACAAACTGCAATTAAAATCAATGCATTTTCCTTGCCTCTTTTTATTAACTTGTTTAAGACACCCTCAGGTAAGTCACACTAAAACCAGACTTCTCCCTATTTTTCTGAGCAAGAGCCTGTGCTCAGCCCTGCCAGACTCAGCCAAAACTCAGCATTCACCTAGATGGATCACCTGAACCAAAAACCTGGGGGGATCAAACCCACCAGGATTCATCAAACCCTCAACAACTCACAGAAATCAGCTTTCTCTTTCAAAGCACCCCAGGTTTCTGGGTTTCATGTGCTTCCAAGGTGGAAGCCACAGAAGCCCAGAGGCTTCCCAGGCTCACTGCTCATCCTGCATCTCCTGAGGTTTGCTGCAGCACCTCACTATGGAGCACTCCTGCAAGCAGGGGCACCTGCAACAGCCAAACTCTGATAAATAAGAAAATCTATCCACAACACAGATTCCCCACATTGGCTCCTGGAGCCCCTGATCACACACCCAGTGTTCCCAGAGGAAACACCTCCCAGAGGCTCAGCACAGATAACTCCTTTCTTAATCTTCATTTTACTGCTCAGTCTCTCACTGTACACCATGGAAACGTTAAAGGTAACATTTCCTGCGGTTCCTGTGTTACAAGTCCCATGCAGCCCCTGCACATCTGGGAAGGGAAGCAGAACTGCCCCCAGCAGGATCCCTCAGCTGCTGAGAGCATCTGCCAGGTGCCAACACTGCACCGGGTGACCCATCAGCTTCCTTATCGGCCCTAGATGGATGAAGGAAATTCAGCCTCCTTTGCGCGGGCACAAAAGCCTGCAGAACTCTGCCACTGCAGCTTACAGCAAGGCTTTCCTGGTGGAGAGGTGCTGCTCACTCAGCTACCCCGCTGCCCGGCCAGGTCCCTGTCCCAGACAATGCTGTCCCTGCAGCGCACACCAGAGCTGCACCAAATCACTCCGAGCCCGGCCACTGAACGGACCGAGACCCCCAGGGCTGCACCCCGGGAAGGCGAGCGCCGGGCAGCCTCTCCCCAGAGAGCACGGAGCCAGCCATCCCCGCACAGCCTGGGCGGGGGCTGCCCATCCACACATCACCTGGGCAGCTCCGGCATCGCCCAGGAGCCCCCGGGAGCCCCGGCTCAAGCAGGAGCCGCTCTGAGCGCTGCCGGCCCCGGCTCACGCCGGTCCCCAGCGCTGCCAGCCCCGGCTCACCCCGGTCCCCAGCGCTGCCGGCCCCGGCTCACCCCGGTCCCCAGCGCACCGGAGCCACGGCAGGACTCGCACGCTCAAAGATCAGCTCCCACAGGTGTTTTTAGCCTTTGCCATCCCGTACAATGTAAGAAAGACCGAGCAGCCTAATCCTAATCAGAACACGTGCACTCATCCTCATTTCAGTCACTCCTCCATAAAGACGGCAAGAATTGGGATAACCAACAGGCCGATTTAACCTCAGCAAGGGCTCCTCTCCTGCACACTCCTCTCTGGTCCCAGGAATGTCCCTTGTGCTGAGCAGAGCGTGCGAGGCCTCGGGGGCAGGAACAATGCTGGGCTCCCACAGGTACTGTGAACTAGCACAAAGATTTCACTGAACGAGGCACTAAGAACTGCTCCACCGGCCACACTCATCTACAAAAGTTACCAGAGACTGAGAGCAGGATGGCAAACCCCAGCCCCCGGGATGCTGGAGGTTAGCAGAGAAGCTTCAGCAGCCCGTGAGGAAGGGAGACAAACGACAGTCACCACTGCACAATGAGCTCTCGCCACACTTCACACAAATCTCCCATCCGCACGTGGAAAGGGAAGCATCCCACATCCCGGCAAAGCGCGTTAGGAAGAGACGGGAGAGAGCTCACATACCGGGAGTGAACTACAGGGCAAGCACTTGGAACACCAGACTGTCTGTGGCCATGTGAGACTCCGGCAGGCACCTGGTCCAGAGCAGCCCGGGCACGGCACACCCGCCTCCTCTGCCTCGGCAGCCCCGCACACCGCCGCCCTCCAGCCGCCCGCTCCCCCCGCCCCACTCACCAAAGTACTCCTTCTTCATGTGCATCTCCAGCTCCTTCTCCAGCTCCAGCGTCAGCGCCTCCAGCCGCCTCTCCGCCTGGCTGGGGCCGCTCTCCCGGCACGGCGTCACCTGGTACGGGAGCTTGAACTTGGGCGCCGAAGCGGAGCCTTTGGTGGGGCTGTAGGCGTAGGGGGGCGGCTCGGGGGCGCCGGCCGGGTGCTGCTGCTCGTGCCGCGGCGGGGACTGGGCATGGATGCGGTGGTACACGTCCGCCAGCTCGGGCACGGCGCCGTCCTCCGGCGGGCCGGGCCCCAGCAGCGACGAGCGGGGCGAGGGCAGCTGCAGCTCGGGGTAGGCGCTCATGGAGCCGCGGGAGCTCCGCGAGCTCTGGCTGGAGATGCTGGAGCGCGGGCTGACCACGGCGGGCCCGCCCGAGCCGCGGCCCTCGGGGCCGCAGAGGCTGGAGCGGGGGCTGGCCAGGGCGAGCCCGGCGCCGCCCGCCCCCTCGGGCTCGGCGCTGCCCGGCGGGCCGTACCTGCAGTCCGAGTAGCTGGAGCGGGGGCTGGCGGTGCACGAGTACTGGCTGGCGGTGCTGGAGCGGGGGCTGGCGTGGCGCTGGTCGTAGCCCATGCTGATGCCGCTGGTGCGGTTGCTGCTGGGCTTGCTGCCGCCGCCGTCGTAGCCGGTGAGGCTGGCGCGGGGGCTGGAGTGCTTGCTGGTGTCGCTGGCCGTGCTGGCGTAGCTGGAGCGGGGGCTGAGGGCGGCTCCGTCGTACTGCACCAGGCTGGCGCGGGGGCTGCCGAACTTGTCCTGCCCGGGCACCACCAGGCTGGAGCGGGGGCTGGAGAACTTCTCGTAGGGCAGCGCGGCCGCGCCGCCCAGGCTGGAGCGCGGGCTGGAGAACTTGCCGTGCTCGGCGGCGGGGCCCGGCGGGGCGGCGGCCAGGCTGGCCCGCGGGCTGGCGGCGCCCAGCTTGCCGTCCGGGCCGCCGGCCGCCCGCCCGCCGCCCTTGGCCACGTAGCCGCCCTCGTAGGCGCTGCCCGCGGCGTAGCGGTAGCCCTCGGCCGAGTAGCGCTTGCCCTTGTCGGTGAAGCCGCTGTAGCAGGGCAGCGCCACCTCGGAGCGGGTGCACAGCCCCTCCTCGCAGCACGGCGGGCCCGCGGGCGGCTCGGCGGCGGCGCGGCCGTTGTGGCGGAGCGGGGCGGCTTTGCCGCAGGGGGCGGCGGCGGGGAAGCCTTCGGCGGGCGGCGGCGCGGCGGTGCCGTTCATCTTCCGGCCCCGCTGCTCCGCCGTCATGTGGGCGGCGATGACCCGCTTGGTCTCCTCCAGGTCGGGGTGCAGCACCAGGTCCCGGCGGCCGCCCCGGCCGTACGGACCCTCCGGGCAGGGCTCGTACAGGGACAGGTCCTCCATGAACTTGGTGGCCTTCAGTGCCATGTCCTCCTCGTACTTCTCCATGCTCGGCCGGAGCCCGGCGGCGCGGGGCGGGGGAGGGCGGTGAACTCTCCGCGAAAGCGCAGCCCGGAGCGGAGAAAAAGAAGAGAGCGGTGAAAAATCCAGAAAAATAAAAAGCCAAAAAGATTTATAAAATAAAAAAAAAAAAATTAAAAAATCCCCAAATCCGGCAACACAAAAAGCACCCCAAAAGAAAGCCCCTCGCGGCGGTCCTGGCGGGGCAGCGGCGGGACGCGGCTCCGGGTCCGGCGAGGCGGCGGCCGGGCTCGGGGCGGTCACCCGGGCGGCATCCCGCGCCGGGCGCTGGGCTCGGGGCGGCCGGGCTGCCCGGCGGAGCGCGGCCGGCGCAGACGAGGCGCCCCTGTGTCACTTTCCAGCCTTAAATAAGTTGCTCGGTCCAGTCAATGGCGCGCTGCGCGGAGGAATTTGCGCTCGGCGGGTCCCGGCCCCCGCCGCCCCCGGCGGCCGCCCCGCGGCGGGGCCCGGCTCTCCCGCACCCCCGGGCGGGGGCGAGGGCGGCGGCCGGCCCGGAGGGGCTCTGCGGCGCGGCCAGCGCGGCGCGGGGCGCGGCGAGCCAGGGACTCCTTTGTGTGGGGCAGGAATGCGAGGAAGGAGACTGGGCGCTGCGTCCCGCTGGAATGTAGTTAATGCCGGAGCCAAACAATGATTTTCCCCGAGTCAGTCAGGGAGAGGGCGGCCGCGGCGCTGCTCGCCGGCGGGGTCCGCAGCTCCCTGCTCGGCTGGGGCCGGCCGAGCCCGGCCCGGGGCGGGCGGCGGGGCTGTCACCGCGCCGGGGTCCCCGCGGGGGCTCGGGGAGCGCGCACCGAGCGCTCGGGGTCCCGGCCCGGGGGCTCCGCCGCCCCTCGCTGGGACCCTCCGGCAGCACCGGCGGGGAAGGGGCGGCTCTGCCCCCACAAACATCGGCAGCTCTGCGGGGCCGCGGGTCGGGAGCGGCCCCGCACCTGTGTGGAGTCCCCAGCGCTGGCCAGGTGCCGCCGCTGAAAGGACTTGTGTTTGTAGCACGGCAGCTGAGGGTTGTTGCCAGTTATTTAAGCCTTTAAAAAAAAAAAAAAAAAAAAAAAAAAAGGGGGGGGGGAGCGCTAAGACATATGATAAACATATTGTGGCCTAAAGCAATCTGTGAGCTGACGGGAGTGTAAAAAAGCAGCTACTGTGTGTGTGACTGCAAGAGCTTCATCTGTTGATCGGTGACGAGCACCCCGGCGCCGCTTGCTATTTACATCTGTGTGCTCACGGGAAAGAGCGTCAGAAAACAACAACCCCTCAAAAGGGCAACTGACAAGACCCCCAATACTAATCCATAGCCTACAGTTTTATTGGTTTGTTTGTTTGTTTTTTGGTATTGTTTTTTTTTTTATAACTGAGCTGCAGCTCCCTGACAATCATTTGCATCGATGGCAGAAATGCTGACAAAACCCTAACAATAGGTATCTGATGGGTGTCCTTACACTGCTGGGTACTGAGCACCCTGTGAGGGGAGAAATATGGCTCAGGTTTGAGCTATAGACGCTGTGTTGTGCCAAGAACATTTTATTCTGTTATTGGACCTAATTAAATGTTTAAAGTAACTGTGAACTTAAAAATGTCCCCAGCAGTGGAGGGCAATTGATTGGCAATCTGTTTTCTTGTGTGTGCAGTGGTGGCAGGGATAAAAAAATCCAACAAACTATGTAAATGTGCAGAGCAAGACCTGAAAAACAAATCTGTTAGGCATGACAGAGGTAATCCACGTCCATGTGGACATACACAAGCAAACACCACAATTCTTGGGGGTCAATAACTCTTTTCTATGTTCATGACTTTCATCACATTTTTTGCCCATCTCTTAAACCAGCTGTTGGCACGTGTGGTACTTGTGGAACAAGTGACGACATTTCAGCTGAAGCCCGCGGGTGTGTGATGGTTGAAGGCACCTTTGCAGCTGTCCTGGTGCAGTGCCTCACTGCTCCTGCTGGGCACCAGCAGCAAACTCTGCCCAGCAAACATGCCCTGGCTGTGAGGGGATCAAAGAGCAGCTCAAGTCCCCATCCCATCCAAGCCATGGACTCTGGTAAAGTTGTCAGCACAGACACAAACTGCTGTCAGCCACATCACATGGACACATCCTCACCAAGAACAAAGAGAGGTTCCTCCCACAGAGCACTTGGGGGCCACCTTTAACTTGAAGCTTCATCTGCCCTGCCTGGGATGAAATTTGTTTGTGGCAGTGAGCATCTCACAGCCTGCTGCCCTCAAGTGCAGTGCTGCAGAGCTCTTTCAGTTGTTCCTGGGGCCTGCACAGGGCTGTTCTCTCCTCTCTGTTACTGACTTAGCACCACTTAGTGTCAGTTTTTGTAAGGCTGTCTTCCTGAGAAACTGGAGAGGTTCATGGACAGCTTGGAAGGTTGGTCCATCAGAGCACGTGTCAAGAAAACCTACTCTGTTTTAAGGGTGTCTTGGTTTGGTTTGGTTTCGTTGTTTGTGGGTTTTGGTGTTTGTTTGTTTGTTTTATTTAACATTACAACATTAGATAGCTTTATTATTAATCTGACAGACTGGGTAAGACATGCTGAGAAGCCCTGCCCGTGTGTTCATGCAAGGAAGTATTTTGGGCAGGTATCCTTGCAGCAGGAACTGCAGAGCTGAAGCCACAGCTGACACTTACAGCAAGTGTCCTTCTGTAGCTCTGTCCTTCTGAGCCACAAATCTTGCCTTGCTCTGTCTTTTGAGGCTGCTCAGTTCTGTGCTGCTTCTGCTGCCAGCAGGTTTCTGCACTAAGTATTGATACATCAGTCATGAAAGCATGGGCTTTGTTGGATATGAGCTCATGGGAAAAACATACTGAGGAGTCTAAGGAAACAGCCTGTTTCAGTAAGCAGTGTGGATCAAATGGTAAAAATCACTTCTACTTGATAAGTAACATCCTGGTACCATGTTCCATCTGAGCCCTGCTGCAGGGAGAATGCTCCTGGCCCACCAGGGAGCTGTACTTGTGTCCCACACATGAAGAAGCTCACATTTATCCACAGCACAGCCCAGGTGTGGGCCATGCAGGTGGGATAAATATGCTTGCAGTGGTACACAGGACACACAACACTGCTGCACTGCTCACAGAGCACCATCTGTATGTACCAGGCTGTGCAAACAAAAAGAGTGGAGTTAAAGCTGCTGTTGCTGTACTAAGTAGTCCCACCATTCTCCTCACTGTTAGATACATGAAAATCCAAACCCCTGGGTAGTTACAGCTTGACAATCCTGGTGTGGTTTTCTCCCTACCTAATTTTCAAAATACTTGCTTAATTATAACAACCAGCAGTAACATGTATATAATACTGCAGAAAGACTGACACTTCTGCACCTAAGAGCACAAGAGCTGTGGGAGTGTTATTAAAGCAGAACTTTATTTTACAGTTTGGTGTGGTTATCCTCATGCCTGATTTTAAATTATTTCAGTAAATCAGATATTAAGGAAAGCCAGCTGTTCTGTTAAATAAACTCCGTTGTGTGAGACTTAAAGGGAGCAGAATAGCCAGGTGGAGTTATTGATCTGTGAGTATCAGCTGGCTGGGCCCCCCAGGCAGAGCGCTGCTGTTCCTTGAAATGGCCAGTGGCTACAAGGGAGCACAGCCCGAGCCAGCAGCCAGGCTGATCTGCTGCTCTGCTGGGCTCTGCCTCCCCAAGCTGCAAACAGCTTATTGCCAGCAAGGCAGGGAATCTGTCAGTGTAAGGACTCCCCGTGGAAACTTTAGCTCGGGTGAAGACAATGGCAAAACCCCCATGACTTGTGTTGTGGTGTGTGTGTGTTATATCAGACCTGACACAATGCAGGACAGAGTTCTTTGTCTCACTTCATCAGCTGAATAATTTGAAGCTGTTCTGCAGATTTGCCTACTGAACGGGATGCTACCTGCTTTTTTGTAATTTATTTCTTTGTCTCCAGCATTAAGAAATCAATGAAATTATACCTCCACAAGGTAACTGGTTTCCACATTTAAAATTGATTGGTTTCTTGGTAAGGAACATAAATGATTATTCTTTTATCTCTGGACTGTTTTAAGCCTGATGAAAAAAACCCCAAACCCAAACAAACACAAAACCCCAAAAAACTTTGCGAAATTAATTCAAAAATTATGCTAAGAAGTGTTTATATTTTGGGATGGGAGACTGAAGCTTTGATTTTCTTTGAAGTGGTAGCTGTATTGGGTTTCTATTGCTTTGTTTTGCATATTTGGATTCTATATGTTAATTTGTGTTGCAATACTTTTAAGATTAAGCAAAAATTTTGGAATAAAAAGTTTGGATATTAGTATGTACTTGGACTTGGGTGATTTGTTTGCAAATCACTCTGTTCTGACCTGTTTTTTAAAATTCTCATTTACAGTTGATTGCAACTTGTAAAAATTGCAGTTTTAGAGTGTGTTTTAGGGCCCCATCTTCTGGCAGACAGCACACACTGTATTTGAATGGCTGCCCTCGCTAGGCACAACTATTTAAAATATTTCTGACTAACACCACTCTGCAGGCTTACAGGTCATTTCTCATTCTAAATCTGCAATAAAACACTATTTAACATTTTTTACATTCTTCTTATTCACTGCAACTGCAGCTATTCACTGTGCTGCACAAACACAACTTGGGACAGACCCTGTAAAATTCCAGTCACAACAGGCGCTTTGTGAGCGTGCTGGGGTAGACAGACAACATCTGTCCAAGCACTTATGATTAATGCACCATATATGTATCTTATTTCTTTTATAGCTTCATCTTCCACTTCTCTTACATATTTCAGATAATCACACTTCTGTCCAGCAAGGCTTATGGGCTCACCCTTTGGAGGCTGCACAGGGCACTGGCCATAGCTGCTTGCACTCACAGGACACAGTCACTGAATATTCCAATGCAATCAGTTAGCAACCACTAAATTTGCATAAATCCATCATTTACTTGGTCAGCTCAGTTAGCTGTGCACCCACCTAGTACTTTTAAGGAGGTCTGAAGTTATACAGCTTCTGGTTTCAGAGACTTGGAGGAGCTACCATTTCTCTTGGTATGATAAAATGGAAGTCCTGATTACAACACTGCAAATCTTGATCCAGCAAAGGAATCAGAGAGCATTAGTGCACTGAACAAAGAACAGAAACACTGCACGAGGGTCAGGCTGCCAGACACATGGCCCCCTCTGCTCTGGTGGTGAAAAGCATGAGCCTGACTGTATGTGCCTCTCCATAGCCATTAAAGAAATGAGGCAGGCTACCAGCACTGACCTCCTGACCTGGCAACACAACACACTTCAGCTGTGGTGAGAAGGATCATTTCAGAAGGAAGAGGACATTGGTTTGTTGAGAACACCAGTTACATTTACATTTTGTTGTATTTTAAAAGTATTATAGATGTATCACTTGTTAACTGAAAACAATGAACAAGTGTGCAAGGATAGAGCTGTTTCATAAGTGTAACTAATGAAGTCTGGTCTCTGTATTCTGCATCCTCTGCACTCTCCAGCTTGTAGCTTCTCTCCAAATCCCTAATAATGCTGCAGCCCTGGGAGCCCTGTGTCCCAAAACACTCTGACCCTGCACTTACCCACAGTAAAGGTGGCAGTCCCACACCTCCAAAGCCAAAGTGCTACCACAGAAGCCTCTGGGGGTCTGTCTCTTCTCCAGCATTGCAGGGTTGGAATTGCTAAACGTTTGCAAGTATCTTCAAGTGTTGCTGAAGAGAACTGGCAGAGCAATTCCGTCAGTATCTTCTCTTTTGGAAACTGTTTTGCAAACTTCTTTTTCTCATGAGAGTGAAGGAGTCTGCCAAAGGGAGAGATAAAGACAACGTGTATCTAAACAGCAGTTTTCTTCTTTTAATATAACAGATATCAAATTACATCTACAAGAACTTGTAATTACTTCATCCTGTTCCTCCCTTAAAAGCATCAGGGCCTCCAAATCAAAGCACTGCCTCTCCCTCATGTACATTTGTCTGCAGGTTTAAGCTCCCTGTAGTCATTCTGCTTAGGCACCAGCCCAGAAACAATCTCAGGTAAGCAAAAACCAGATAACTGACGTGTGCAATTTTTGTACTGTCCTGATCCTAGTTCCTGCTTTCTTACACATTCTGTATTTTAAATGCACAAAATTGAGGGCTTTTTATCCTTTTAGAGAGAGCAACACCAAATCAATTTCCCTTAATTCTGTGTTTATTCTCTTTTCTAAAATTTAATTTAAAATTCTGGAGCAGTAGAAGTAAGGCTCAGAGCAGATATCAGTGGTATCTACAGACTGAATACAAGCTGATTTTATCTTCTGAAGTCTAATAACTGGTTAGCAAGAGGTCTTTGTTGTAAAGGTCAGAACTTGAAATGGCACATCAATCTGCTCCTAGCTGTCAGAGGTGAGAGGCCAGGAAAGGATGCACCTCTCTTCAGCTAAAGCTAAAATATCACAGAAACACCACAAGCACTAAATGGTCATCTACAGTTGCAGTGGCTCTTCAGGAAATGGGCTGGCACAGGGCTGTCTGTCACCAGGGCCCCAGAGTTCTTTCTGCTGAATGGTTATCATTTGCCTCATAAAGGTGATTCTCTCCATGCTTTAGGAATTCCTTCACCCTCCATCAGAACAGCTTCATGAATCTCTGGTTAACTGCTGTCAATCATCAATGGTCAATACTCCTTTTTTTTCTGCTGCTCTGCTGCAGAAAAGGGATATTGAACTGAAAGCATGCAGACGCTAGGTACATTCTGTAATAATCTGGACTTTCTTGTCCATACATGGCACTCAAATTCACTAAGTAAATTAAAAATGCAAATCAAGAATTGTCTCTATAAAAGCAGCCAAAAAAGTTTATCTGTGTTAGAGAATTTTGAATGAGTATAAACAAACAACTTGGGAACCCTGTGTGACAGTAGAGCCAATTTGTATTACTGCAAATAGCAGTTTGTAGACTGATCTAATGAGCTGGCTCCAAAATTGTTAGTGAAGACAGAGCCTATATTAGGTTGCTGAGCCAAAGCACTGGGAAGAATTTCTCCTCCATTTTAACAGTTAGATCTTTTGCCTTCCAACTATACTTCTTTCCATATGACCATTACTGCTATTAGGAGTTGAAAAATGGAGGGTTTTTTAATTACTTTAAAGCTTAATTAACACTTGAATTTATATTTTTTCTAAAGGAAATCACTTTCTAAAGGAAAGTTTAAATTGGAAAATTCTACATTAATGCAATGTTGGTGACTAGTAGCCAATTAAGAGCACTCATACTCCACCAGTTCTGAAAAGCAGCTCTTCATTTCGCACAGCAGCAGTTTGCATTTAGTGGCTCCTTCTGTATTGCCAAACTTCCAAAGGACTGACCAGAACAGCCAAGAGCTGTCCCATGTTCTGTGGGAGCAGCCTGTGGAAATACATTAAAAATCCTTCACTTCAAAGTATGTGTCAGGAGGGATCCAGGAGCATTCTTGCACAACTGCACCTTCTAAACACATCACCAGTCATTGCTTGTGCACTTCATCCTGGCCTTCCACGCTGCAAACAATGACACAAGGTTAAGAACAATAAACAAGGAATAACCTGAGCAGCAGCCAAGGAGATAGAGTAGAACTGCCCCTGCTTTTTTTACCCTTGAATCTGTTGGTGAGGTTTCAATCCAGCTCATACTCCACTCAATTTCCAACTTCAGTAAAACTAATGCAGTAAGTTACCAGGATTACACCCTCTACTGGTGTTTAAAAAAAGAAAGTGAAATAAAGCAGTAATTTTATTTTTAAAAGCTTAAAACCAAAATATGTTTGGAATTTTTGGAAGATGTCATTAGATGTTAAATTCTAGTGCTTCAGCTGTTTATGGCAAGAAGTATTCCATCGTAGCACTGAAATCCTTTCTCATTTACACCTTTACCTCGGTCTTCACTCCTGTCAGCCAAGCAGCAACTAACTCAGAAGGATTTCACTGCACTATCATGCCTCCAAACAAGCCACTGTATATGACTGTTACTGCCTAAAAGAAGAAATAAAACATTAATTACCTCGTAGAAGCTGTTTTGCACAGCACTGGCAATTTTAACACAATGATGAGCTGGCCTTTGTTTTTTTAACATTCCTCTTCTATAAAATTCACATTTGCTTTACAATTCACTCAGTCTGCAAACTGGAACAGACGAATCTTGCTGCTCAACTGCTGTGCTCTGTGAGGCTCACTGCACACTCACCTATGAATGGGAGCAGTTTTGGATCCCTGGCACAAAGTGGGAGATTATTTTGGTACAGTGACAGAAATGGCCAATTAATGCATTGTGAGAACCAACAGTGACAGTTTTGACAGTTACCAACACAAATGCAGTAGGATTTAAGACAGTGATTCTAAACATTACACTTTTGTCCTACACACAAAGTGTCATGTATAAAAATCAGAGCTTTCTTCCTTCTGAAGGCATGAGGTGGTGAAAGCATGTGTGGTGATGCAACTGCTGCAGCTGAAGAGCCCAAGAATTGATTGTCCAAGAAAAAAACATTCACAAAAGTTTTATTAAAAAAATTCCCCTTTCACCTCAAACAAGTGAAGCTTAAGTTCTGTACTACTAGGTTATGTTTAGAAAAATGGAAATAATACAGTAATTTTTGAAGGCTATACATTGTAAAATCCCA
This sequence comes from Oenanthe melanoleuca, assembly GCF_029582105.1. NCBI lineage: Eukaryota > Metazoa > Chordata > Aves > Passeriformes > Muscicapidae > Oenanthe > Oenanthe melanoleuca. Next base: position 18,623,505 of record NC_079345.1, read on the forward strand.
TAAGTCAGCATAATCTTGGACTGTGCAAGCAAATATAGCAAGTATTTCAGATGTTATTTATTTGGTCCATCAGATGTACAGTATAGTAGTATCTGAGTTTACAAAACATCAAATATAAATAACCTGAAACTGTAACAATACACAAAAATTTGCTTCTTACATTGACATACCAGGCAGTACGAGCTGAAAAACTGGAGTAAATTAACAGTTTTACAGTAATGTACATAGTGCCAGCTGATGTTTAAGAACACTGTTAGAACACGGCACTAATTTGCTTTGTTGGATTTTCTTCTTTACTTGTTCAGGGTGTGAAAAATGTTTAGGACTAGGCCAAAAATGTTATTCTTCAAGCATCTGTGTTTCTGTGAATGCTGCAGGTGGAGCAGTCACACTTGCAACATAGCCTCAGAAAGGGATAAGCACATGTGCAGGCAGGCCACTGCTGGGAAACTTCAAAAGTAATCACTCAAAAATAAAAAATATAGTTGCTTAAAATGTGGGCATCTGATGATGGCCCTTTCACTGAACAAAAGTAGGGGTTTTTTGTCCTGTTGGATGATACCTAAAAGGTATTTACACAAAAATATCATGCTGTTTTCATGACTGTTTAGGTAAATACTTATCTGTAGGTATTCACAGACTATGTTTCTACTACATTTAATATATGGAATACAGGAAAAACTTCTGGAAGTCTATTGATACGAGAGCTTTATCATCAAGAGAAACAGACACAGATTATTTAAGCCAGCGATTTGGTATCCACTTGGAACCAAGGCCTTAGAGTTAGTCTAGTTCTGGACATTTTTCACATCCCACCACAATTTGCTGTTACAGTTGACATGTGAATCACTTGGTGATTTTGGAGGTTCCCCCATCTTGCTCTTAGCTCAGCACACGCTCTTCGCCCCGACGCACTCGCATCCTTTCTCCTCCAGTTTCCTCTTGTGGCTCCTGCTCTCCTCCTCCCCAAGGCTGCTGGCAGCCCCCTCATCCTCAGACTCCACGATCATGAGGTCGTCCTGCTCCTGCTCGGCGCGGGATCTCTTGGCCCCCACGCACTCGCAGCCCTTCTCCAGCTTCCTCTTGCGGCTCTTGCTCTCCACATCGTCAGCGTTGCTGGAAGTACCCTCGTCCTCAGAGTCAACAATCACCACGTCATCCTGCTCTGGAGCTGCAAAACACGTTTGGGTTCAACTGGATCCTGCAAAGACAGTCTGCTCTCAAACCACGAGAGACAGCAGACTGTCTTTGTTTTCAAACCATATGTTTTCATACACAAAAAACTGGAGCATTCTTTATCAACATGCTTTGCCATGCAACTGCAAGAGTATCTTCAATGTCCCTGAAATTACTATAAAATACAGTTTTCACACTGGCATTCCTTCTTCACCACAGGTGTGGAAAATACTGCAATAAGCCAAAAATATGGGAAATGTGTTACTTAGCAGGACTTTCTTTGCACCTACAAAGCAGAAGAATTGCTGCTGTCTGCAGCTGTCGTTGGGAAAAGAGGTTTTGCATACACCAAGTGTAGAGCAGCCTCTCCTTTCCCTACTGCACTCAGAACAACCCCAGGAGAGGCCACGTTCCAGGAGAGAGAAGCCTCAGAGAGGGAGAAGTGGAAGGGTGGGCAGACTTACAGAGCTAAAGGATAACGATGGATAGTATGAAGAAGGGAAGAGAGAACCAAATGGGAACTTTCAAGACATCTCGTGGATTTTGTTTGGTTTTAAACACAAATTCACTGTAAAAAGTTACTAATTATGCTTAATTATGCAATTTTTAATACAATTTGAAGGAAATTTTAGCAATACTCTTAAGATTTAGTTTTCCCTCAAACACAAGGGAAAGGGACTCCATATTTAGTGTCTTAAATCTGTGCACATATTTTACAGGCAAAGGAACGCCAGGTAAAGAACACAATTTCAAAGTGTATGTACTATAAACTTTTGTGCCCTTTGTAAAAATTGTAAATGAATTTTTCTATTTAGTATTAGTTAAATACAGAGGCAATTTAAATACCTTTTACTTTGCATTGGTGAAGTAAATCACAAAGCTGAAGACAACTTCAATTGGACTGCACTAGTGAAAGGCTGTTTTGTTTAATATTGATGACTGTTGATTACCTGTTGATGTTGAAGGTTGTGCTCCATCATCACTACCATTGCTAATGTTCTTGGATGCTGGTTCTGATGGTTTAGGGCCAATTCTTTCAGGGGTATCACCAACAACTTCAAACTCTACATCTTTTTCTAGGTCTTCACTGCAGAAAAAACACACATGCTTTTAAATAGCCAGAAAATAAAATTCTGTCTTTTACACAAAAAGACCCATTCAAGTAGTAGAGTACCCTGCAACTGTGACAAAATGAAAAAACACACTGAAAAAGAGGAAAATTTGTTCAGTCCTCTTTTATAATTTAGGCTTTGTTGTTGCTGTAAGAAAGGTTATGGAGCTGTGAGAAAAAACAGCAACAAGTCACTCTCTTGCTTGGTGCAAGAAAGAGCAAGAAAGAGCAATTTATTGAGGGAAGCCATGGCTTTAAATAAGGTACTTTGTGAAAAACAAAATACAGACAGATCATAGGTCAGAGAATGAGACACCTCTTCTCCCTGGCTTTCCCATGGATCCAGCAGGTGTTTATCTCTGTTATGATTCTTTCTCTTGTGTTTACAGAAAAAGTCTCTAGCCTGGGAAAAATCCTGTCTGGAGCTGAGAAAGTTTCACAGCCTGAGAAAAAGGCCTGGCTGAAATGTGCCTAGGCTTTCAGCAGTGTCCACAATTCCCTCTTTTAATTTAAAAAAAGAAAAGAAAGAGAAGTGTTTGTAATCCTCCACAGGGCCCTTACAAAGAACACCACTCAGGAGATCTGTGGACACCTGAAGTGCCCAGGGAAATTTTCACACCTGGTACTTTTTCCCTGTAAAACCAATAAAACTAATACAATAGCAAAACCCATCACCATACCACCAGACTTATCAAACAGTGAAAAATCCACCACTAAGTAATTATTCTAATAAGACTCAGAACCTGAGAAAAAGGCCTGGCTGAAATGTGCCTAGGCCTTCAGCAGTGTCCACACTTTGTCTGTTCCTAAACACTATTCCACCCAGAGCTATGAAAGCCAAATTCTTAGGAATCAGAAAAACCATAGCCTGAGCTTACCTTTCTTCCTTAGCAGCACAGCCTTACTCCTACTGAATGTGCAGTGTGAGTTTCTGTGTATGTCTATTATTACTCAGGGTTAAATACACACCCCAGCTAGTTCAGAGGGACTTCTGAGCACAGGCATTTAAGCAGAGGATGTATTATCCTAGTAGGCTGGGGTTTTTTTGCCTTTCTAAATTTTAGGGGTTTTTTTAAATGCCAGTTTCTTGCTTATTGGTTGCCCCAAAAGTTAATTTGTTTTTGCAATGTGTTCTTACGTTGTGTAACAACAAATTACTGAAATAAACCCCTTTCAGTTATTGCTGTAAAAAACAAAACCACAACAAAACAAGACTACAACAAAAAAGACACAAAACCTAACAAAAACCCTTAAACTATAATTTCATAAAAAATAACCATTCCTCTTTTACCTCTACATTTCCTTTCCACAGCCTAATCTTTGAACTTAATTCATGTATTTATAAATTGTGAGTGAAAAATCCCTGTGGAACTGTTCTATGTATATACACAGAAGATCCTTACTTCAGAATCCTTACCTGTGAAGCACATTGATTAACAGAGTATAGTCCTGGAGGAAATCATCTGCTTGTAGCCGAGTGCCATTTCGAATTCCAAAGTCTGATAATTTCCTGTGGTTATTTGCTGCAAAAACAATAAAAAACCTGCAGTGTATGGAGCTATTTATAGAATAATCCTTACACTTGGATAAATATGGACTAGTCCAGAATTTTTATGCAGGAACATAAGATTGACACGTCAGTTTTTAATTGAAATATAACTAATACATTTAAGCCTATTAGGAGTTAAAGCTACTTATGTTTGATTTATTTACTCCTCATGCCATCATGTTCAAGCACTTACAATCACTGCATTTGGGAACATTTTGGAGATAGTTTCTGGCATCATGAACAAAGCACCACCTATGAGCCAGCAAATGCAGGGGGCTTGCAGGCAGATACCTGTTCCTGAAAGGAATCCTGAGGTGCCAGCTGAGCAGTGCTTAGTGCAGGAAAGCTGAGCTGCACATGCAGCTTGCACACAATACCCCTGGCTATTCTCAAGCCACTTAAAAACCTTGCAAACCCAGCTCTCTTCAAACTGCAACATCTGCTATACACCTACTCTGTAGAGTCTCTTCCAAGGGTTTATATACTCTTATCCCAAACCCTCAGGAGCATACATACCTTCTGTTTCACCTTCTTCTGAAGAGATCAGGATAGTTCCCTTTCCATCTTCTATTTGTACATCTGGTGCTACCATAGCGAATTTTTCTTTCAGTATCTGAAAAGATAAATATATTAAAATATATTCAAAATCTGACTTAAAAAGATTTACTAAAAAAAACCAACACTGAATTATGTTGATTTTATTATGGCTCATTTTCAGGCATCTACTGAAAGCCTATACTTTTTTGTTCACCTCCACGAACAAAATTATTACATTTTTGATGTCTGATACTTACAGGTTCATATATGCTAGGAAGTTTTTTAGAATACTTCATAAAATGACAGAATTACAAACCATTTGTGACCACAACTGTAATGTAGCTACTGAACTTTCAACTGAAATGCAAATTTTGTCTTTTGCTCTCAGATATGAATAGACTTTAAAACTGCCAGAATTACAAAATGCAAACATTCTTTCACAAGGCACACAACACACATGGCAAGAAGCATATTGGCTAATCAGTTCCTCTTGTATTTGAGAGAAATGTGGAGTAAATATAAACAGGAGGTGCTTGGTCACAATACACTGAGCAAATACCTTATTTTAATAATCTACAGTATTAGAATAGAAATGAAAGCTGTAACTGTAGCTCAAGATTTACCTTATCCTGGAGTGTCAAAACGGTAACTTTGTGTGTGTTAAGTTTCACAGTCACTTCTGGCTTACTTGCACACACATAACAATTGGGATTTGGTGGATCCAAAGCACAAGGAACCAATAGCTTCTTCCTGGGATTTGGCTGCTTGTTCAGAAAAATCTTGAGGACAGACAAGAAGAAATCAGGTTATTCTGTAATTACCAGCACATCTAAAGCCTGTTTTCCTGCAGATTTCTTGTCCTGGTCTCACAGGCTGTCCTGTTCCCTACTCCTCCCTGCTGTGCCTGCTGAGCAGGAGTCTCACACAACCAGCCCAGCCTGTGCTGACTGAGCAGCTCCTGCCAACAGCTCTAGCACCAAACAACCACACTGCAAGCAACAGCAGCCTGCTTCTCTCTCCCGTCCAGCAGCAAATTTTTATTAAGTCATAGCAATTTACTGATCCTTAAGACCTGCACTTCTCTTTTCATTGTGACTGAAAGTTCCCAGCACATTCAGAATCTACTGAAGTGACAAGAGATAGTAAAACTACACAATAGTGAACAAATGTTAAATGTAACTTTTAAACAAATAATAAATAGCAAGAAAGCAGAAGCATTTTATTCCCACTTACCGTTCTACACTGATCTATTTTCCCAGATAAAATCTTCAAACCCTCCAGCACTATCAGCCCAGCTATCACTGCATTGGTAGTAGCTATAGCTGGGATAATATTTCCTGCCATTGCTGCAAAACAAACAAGAGTATGCAGATTTTTAACAGCAAAAGAAAACAAGAAGATTATAATTTAAATAAAACAATGCTACATTTTATCCTTACACTTGATATCAAATCTACTCTTCATATTCATTCCAAAAACATGCATCCTGAGGTTTGCAGCAGAAGTGACAAAATCCATGGCAGAAGGGTCATCCTAAAAAGAAGTTGATACAAAAAGCATTTAAAAATCAGATTACTCATTGGAAAGAGTTTGCAGCAAATGGTTCCTAAAACCTTAAAAACCAGAATTAAAAAAAAAATTCTGTATAAATTTCCAAGTCAATACACTTCCCCTTTCAGATGGTGTACTCAGAGCAGTAGCTCTTTTAATACTAACTACACTTTCTAAACATGTACATGTAAACAAGTAGCATATTTGTACTATTAAAACACCTTGTACGTTATAAAAATGTTTAAATCCTAAGTCTGTACCCTGTATCAAACATTTTCACATTTAATTTTAACTCTGAATCAGTTTCAAACACTGGGTGTTTCAGAGAGAAGTATTTGTACTATTGGTCATAGTAATATTTTAATATTTTGCCCCACCCTCTTCATTACAGACTACTTTTTTCTTATGCCAAATGATAACTGACTGGAAGTGATACTGTGTGTGGTGATAAAAGAGAATATTCTTGTCTTCTTCAACAGAACTTGTACAGCACACCCATCATCAGCTGATTGCTCATAGCCTCAGTAAAGCCCCAGCTACTGACATCTCGCTAAGAACATGTTTTGGAGACAGATAAGACGGGAAAAATGAAGTTGAATTATTTAAATTTTTTTAAAAATCAAAATATGACAAATACTTTTGAATTTATGCTTTTATGAGCTGGAAAATTTGATGAATTAAGTTATTTCACACCACAGCAGTTAATTCTTACCTTTAGTGAGTTATACAATATAGTGTTTAAAGAATATCTTTGTTTACATATGGAAAGTGTTTCCATAAGGTGCCAGATAGTTTTGTTCTAAGCAGTATGTTTTGGAAGGAACCTGAATGAGCCCAACTAATATTTGTATTACTGATGTAGAGTTTATACATGGCAAACTAACCTTATCCCATATAAGTGCTTCTCCATCAGCCTTCTCAGCCAGGTGAAGGCTCAGGGTTTTAACACTCTTTGAAAACAGATCTGCATAGCTCCTCACATTGAGAACCTGCTGATCCTTCAACAAGGCAGAGCTCTCATTCTGCTGGTCAGACATGTTTTGCTCTTCGGGAAAAAAGAGAAAAAAATAACATCAGGAATATTTATAAGTTCCACAGAAGTTCTCCCAAATAACTTTCCAATTTCAGCATTTTCTAAATTGAAAAACAATATCCTTAACCTAGAGTAGCCCAAAAAATTTACAACAAATCTGCATTTAAAACTGCAACTATAACTATGATATCACTCACCTAAACACACACAAATTACAGCAAATATAAATTTTCAACCAAACAACTTTCAGAAATAAATCTATGAGAAGTGTTTATGGTAAGGTGTCCTAGAATAAGCTAACATAATTTTATTAAATGTGTATTCTCTACAGCCAATACTGAGCATCTAAAACAACAACTGCTAAAACAGTCTTAGAAAAACATTGTCTATACAGAGAAAATTTTGAAATCTTCAGGAAGTGTAAAGAATTAACACTGGTCATTATCAGAACTCAACTGCAGCAGTAAAAAATGTACATAACACAGATATGCATTCATAAACAGCAGGTACAACTATACAAAATATACAGGAGGAGGGACAGTTACCTTGCTTTTGTACCTCAGCCCAGTCCAGTGGCACTGGAGGCTTTCTTTTCCTCCACAGCTTATCCATTGTCAGCAGATATCTAATGTCATCTTTGAAAAGCTAGGAAATATGAAAAAAAAAATTAAACTGAAAGGGAAAAAAAAACCAAAACTGAAAAATCAGCATTACATGGATGAGGTTTTGATTTTCTCCTTGACAGTATTTTAACTACATAAAAAGATTCTAAACTCTTATTCCCCACTCTTTAACACTCATTGCATAGAGCAGCAGACACAGCTCTGATTAATCTGGGGAGAAGTGAAAAAATCAAGAAACAGTAGTTCAAACAGTGGTTTTACCTGTCTACTGAAGCCATCCCTACAGTTCTTTGTATGCCCTCTCTGAGCCAAGTGAATGAACACGCCAATGAATTTCCAAAGAAAAGTTATTGCTACCTATGAACATTACATTCAAGCTCATTTCCTCTATTTATCCACTTTCAGTAACTATACAGAACAAAGACTCCTAACTGGTTTGTTTTTTCTTACAGAGCCTGATAAAACACAGATGACTGATAGCTTTTAGGTCCTCAGATTGGTTCTGATTATGTCCAGTGCAATTCCAGAGGTCAAACAGACCCTTTCCCATTAAAAGTAATTGCAATGGAGTTTTGTCTGCACAGTGGTCAGGCTGCTGCAGCCACCTCTACTGGTGCAGATGGAATCCTGTAAAAGATGCAAACGTGGCAAGAGACCAACACAATAGCAACACTGGTGGATGTCACAACAGGATCACACAATTGATGACTTGCATTACATGTCCAAACTGGGATTTGATTTAACTTTACAGAACCTCACACATTTCAATAAAGATACTTATTTGGAGTAAAGAATATACCTTAGTAAAAAGTTTAACTGGATCATAGCCAGTGGATTTAGCCCACTCCTTAGTTGAAACACGTTTAATCTCACCATCTTCATTGGATGCTAGTGCTCTGGCTTCTGCTTCTGCTGGCTCCCCTATTAAAAAAGTGATAACCAATATTAAAAAAAAAAAAAAATCCCATCCAGATATTATCCCCAGAGTCAATAACAGGGAGCATAAAACGGCTGAATTGGGCACAGTGTGCCTGTTCCTCTTTGCCTCTGCAACTGCAACTCACTAATTTAACTTGATAACACACAACTCCTTTATTGGCAGAAACTACTGTTTCCCACTAATTTTCTCCACATAATGTTGCTACTTCAGAACTGTCTTACCACCCCTTTTTAGCAGTATCTTTTCTGGCTAAAGGATCTTACTTTTGTTGGGATTTCAAAACAAATAAACAAAAAAAAAAAAATCAATTTCCTATCTCTGGTTCTTTTTATACAAATAAAAAAGAAAACTCTATAAAGATGAGAACAATTTTCTTTCTTTCCCAGACACATCCAACAATTGCTGTCACGATTTCTAATAATCAGGTTGATGTTGCATAGAACTCTCTGTTATTAATGTCTTGACTGAATGAGAAAAATCAACTCAGAGACCATTACTTTATGTGTAAATTTGTGAATGTTTTCCCCCTTTCACCAATGCATCATTTGCATTATTTCATATTTATCTGTCTCATGTATCATTGCCCAGTCATTTTGTATTGTAAAGCTATCCACTACTTTTTTCAGTGAGTCCTTTTTTATTCTGGGTGACTTTGCCTAATCATCAGCACTGAAGAGGACACATCTCCCATCTGAGACTCCTCTAATCACCATTTATCTCTATCATTCAAGTAGTTTAACCACTTCAGGATCTTCAGCCTTTTTTGTCCCCTTTGGCTGCTTATGTCCCTCAGGTTCCCCTCACCAGTTTTTAGATCTGCCCCCAGCACGTTCAGAACAGCCTAAACCAGACACATCTGCACAGGCTTGCTGATTGCTTCCACAGACCCACAGAGCTGTGCTGGGCACGACTTCCCTTTATAAATATTGCATTGACTCTTCGCTGGATGTCCTGGTTTGGGCTGGGAGAGAGTTAATTTTATTTCTAGTAGGTGGTCTGGTGCACCAGAATAATGCTGGTAACACACTGATGTTTTTGCTGTTGCCAAGAGGTTACTCCAAGTCAAGGACTTTTCAGTTTCCTGTGCTCTGCCAGTAAGCAGAAGCACAAGGAGCTGGGAGGGAGCAGAGCCAGCACAGCTGACCTGAACTAGCCACAGGAATATTCCAGACCTCAGAACATCCTGCTCAGCACATAAACTGGGGGAGTTGGCTGGGAGGGGCTGATCTCTGCCTGGGGACTGGCTGAGCATCCACTGGACAGAGGGCAGTCAGCAACTGCGTCACTTGTTTGTCTTGAGTTTTACTCCCCCTCTCTTTATTCCAATTATTATCAATAATATTACTTATTTGTCTCCATTATTAGCTGTTCTTTCCCAGCCTCTGAGGTTCACTTTCTGTGTAGTTCTCCCTGCTCTGGGCAGGGCAGTGAGAGAGGGCTGAGCTGTGAGCTGGGGTCAAAGCTGGCCACTGGCATCTCTGTGTGACACAGCACCCTGACTGTGAGCAGTCTGTCACTGCAGGCACCAGACTCCAGCTCAGCACTCCTGTACCTGCCCTGCTGCCTTCACTTAAATAAGTGGCATTGCATTTGCTATCTCTCAACTACTTCAGCAGCCATTGTTTTATATTTATATGGACTTTATATTGCCACTTTTAAAGACTCACCTATTTCATTCTGCACCTCCTGTAGGAACAACCTGTCCAGTAATTACTATCTGATGTTCAAAGAATTTGAAGAGTCGGAGGATACTCTAAGCTCCCGCTCCCAAGTCCATTCATCTATCAAAGGATCCAAAAGAAGCAACCAACAATGATGCTTATTCACCTCATAGTAACTATGATTACTGTCCTTACAGAAAAATACTGAATAGCTATAAAAATATCACTCAAAATGGGCATGTAGATCAATATGTAGATCAATGCTCAAGTGTTGCAAGCTAGAAGAGCCTGAAGTTCCTTGCAAACCCTCAGCCAGCAGTGGGAAATGCAGAGTGACTACAAATACCACTCAGTATCCTGTTCAAAATACAAGCCTCCCAGAGGCCAGAAGCAGAATCTTCTTTAAATAAAACTGAGCTGAGCTCTCTAACCTCATGAAATGCACAGAAAGGAGTCATAATCTCTGAAAAGGAACATTTCAGTAGCAGCGTAAGCCACCAGCTTATATCACACTCACAGGCAGCTTCAGGATCAGCTCTGTCAGGTGAGACTTCTTGATCAGCATCTTCTTCTCCAAACAACTGGCTATATAACAATTAAGAACAACAAGACTAGAATTTCAGCATATCTGGTTAAAGACATGGATATATATTCATTCTAGGATTCCATGCTTTCAGACAGATTGCCACTTGATACATTGCTTTTTATTTAAACTGCTGTGATTCAGCACATGTGGACTTAACATGGACAACACAAAATGCCCAATACAAAAATGAATTCAACAAAACAGTTTTCTGTATAACTCACTCAGAAGCTCACCCAATATTCAGCCTAATATTTACACTGCAGTACTAAATGCATTTTTAGAACCTCTGGGATATCCAAGATTCCAACAAACTTTACACTCGTTATAACATGTATTAAAATGAAAAGTGTGCTTACTTCATACAAAGATGAAGAATAAAGCAATCTCAACCCACACTGCTGTGCCAAAGTACACTTGCTATTAGAGCAAGGCCTAATACTGATCAACTAATAACCATCCCAGAACCCAGGTCAAGTAAGTAGAGGTTTTCACCATAATCCATCTAAATCAATTTAAAATTTATTATAATAAATTAGAAAAGTGTGTCAATTTTATTTCTTTCTCTGTAGGTTTAGAAACAGAAGAATATACCTATTTTTTTTAAAGTCACTTACTTGAACAAATACTTGGCCCACACAATGCAATGGATAGGCTCCGAGGGCGTATTTCGGATTGTGCAGCCTGGGAATGTTTTCTGAGTTGGTTTAGGCTGACATTCATAGCATTCTGTCACTCCCTGGTGAAAAATGAAGTATTTACTTGTCACTCCAAGAAGGCTACTGATAGTTTGGGCTATTAACAGATGAACTGTAACTCTATCTCCAAACACCCACTCCCTGTTGTCCAAAATAGCCAATGACAAGAGTGACACCCCACCTAACCTTTTTGATAACAGTTACTTGTCCAAGGTAGCCTGCAGTTCCACTCTCTATAAGAGGAATATCAGCAGCCAGACACATCCTGTTCACATGGTTACGGGCAGCTGCAAAGCAAGAGGGTTTCAAAGAAAAAAATTGAATAGTTAAGAAAAAAGAAGTTTTACTTCTCCAAATCCAAACTAGCATCCTATGCACTTATCTTTACTATACCTCATTTTTCTATAGAGCACTACACCATTTCCCAGTTTCCCATTCTCCCAAGACATATGGACATTAATAAACACAGCAAATTCACTGATTAAACCTACACTGTACCCACAGCACCCAGCAGGTCCCAGAAGCAGCAACTAGCAGTGCACATTTTCTTTCAGAACATCTGCAGAAGCACTAACCACCCCTTCAAGTTTTTAGCAAAGCACACGAGGCTTAGTCCTACTGCAGATGTGTTAGGAGGATATTGTTATTCAAATGACACTGCAGCAAGGAACAAACAACTGTAATATAAAATCATAGTGAAAACTTCACCTCTGTTATCCAGAGCATTCATAACCAACGTAAACTGGCGGAAGAACTCTACGTTATAGTCAGGGCTACAGAAAACAAAAACAACATTTCAAATGGCACGTCCAGGTTGTTGGTTAGTACTGCACAACAGAAACTACACATGCAACCCATGTTTGTGTGATAAGTTACATATACTATACATTTATAAATTTAGCTACCCTTTAACTGCCCCATTTGTCTTCTGCCCACTTTAAAGCTGAGTGAAAGCATGAATTTTATGCTGCTGGAAGGAAGCTACTGCAATTAGTACTAATTTGACCAATGAAATGGGCAGACAAGGGAAAGTGATTAAACTACTCTGACCTAATGAGTAAATTGGCTGAGCTGTGGTAACTGACCTTAAAAACCATCAGCTGTGGCTAAAACATGCACACTGTAATTACCACAGCTCATCAGACTGTGCATAGTTCATTGTGCTGTGATAGCTCCATTGGTTTGATTGTGTGGCCATACCCTGAGGAGCCAACACATGGCATGGTACTTAAACCCTGACACTTCAGTTATCTTTACATTGCATTCTTCTGACTTAAGGAAGAAGGTGGAGAAGAAGAGAGAAAAGAGGAAACAGGATTAACAGTTGCAGGAGAAGGATGTGGTCAATCAATGTTTCACTGGCTAATAGCAACATCAGAGCTCAAACCTCCATGGTACAGATATCCATTTTCTAGAAATTGGGGCAAATATAAATTAAAACATGGGGAATAGCTAATGGAACCATACATAACTTTGTACTCTACTCATTGGTTGCAGATCATAAAGACTAAATTTCAACATCTTGGGGCATATATAAATGACACTTAGTTACCTATACACATACAAAGGACTTAATTTTTTTAATCACAGACTCAACATTCACATGTCTTTTAATTTAACTATTGCTCAAGACATCAGGACATCCTTACAGAGTAGAAATTCATATGGCAAATATTGCCAATAAAATGAAAAACAGACACAAACAAATGACTACAGCTTACTACCAGAACTTAAAACCCATGCAAAAGTCACACTTCCACTCAGGTGTCTGGTAGTTCACATTTACAGGAATTTCTCCTTATTGAGGAAGCTTTGTAAAATACCTTAAAGTACACCAATGTAGCATTTAAATAACACAGTACTTGCAAATCAAACATGTAATTAGAGCTTAAAACCAAACATACTTCATGATGCTATCATGGTAAGCTATAATATTAGCTTCTGGACAAAACTGTAACACGCTTTCCTTGGCAACCTAGAAACAAAACAAAAAAAAAGAAAACAAAAGAAACACTTATTATTTCTTCCTTCCTTCTAAAAGACAGACTTGATACCAGCTGTGTATTGAGTAAGTTGACTACCTTAAGAGATTTAAATACTTTAATAATGAAATGCTGTGGACAGCCACAATCAGCCAACCAACACTTACCTCTTCCCAAGCAGAAACTAAACTGTGACATGTTTCTAACACTACCATAAAATAATACTGAGTAATAAGGCATGAGCTTTAACTTTTTCCTCACCTGTGACTTTGATCTTCCAACATGTTTCTTCTGAAACAGAAACTGTCTGTTGAGATTGCTGACATCAATAGTATCCAAATCAATCTATAAACACACAAGAGAGGCATTTCACTTTCATAGGAAGAAAAGGAACAAAACCATTAACACAGTTTGAAGAAAAGACAATTGGCCAAAATGCAGAAACTTTACAGAGCCCTTCTCAGGCCATTCAGGTGTTACATCTGCACTACAGCAACTGAAGAGGCACAAGTGGTCACCTAATCATCTTCAAGAATCCACAGGTTATCAGTGAGTGCTGGCAGGGGACCATGACAAAAGTGCAGGGCTACATGAGAACAAACTTTCTGCAGAGATCTGCTGAAAAAGCTTGTGACTCCTGAGATACATCCACACAGCAGTGAGCAGAAAGTCAGCACTGATGGTGCTGCTTGCACAGCACAGCACAAAGAGTTTAGCTCCTCTGGAGCACAGCACAAGCTCAGGTGGGAAAATGCAGAAATCCATCAGGACAGGTCCAGCCAGCCTCTCCCTGCACCACCCACCCAGAGCACTGGCTCTGTGCTTCCCCCAGGCCCAGCAAAGGCTGCTCCAAACCAACTGGTCCTTCCACTTCATAGAGCATGGCTTGGAGCACTTGAATCAGTACATCAAGGGCTGCACGGCCATCTCACACACACTGCAGGGCAAAAGCCTTTCCTGCCTGTCCCCAGGACCACTGCCTAAGTGCACATTAACAAATTATGAAGTCTACCTACAAAAAAAGAGATCACACAATGAAAATGTTTAAAAACATACAGCCCAGAGCACAAAGGATACATGACTGCTAACAGCTATGTTTCTATTTATTAATATATACACAGGAACAGCATAAATTCCAGTATCTTTATCCCCCACAAGAATTAAGAAGATTTAACTAGAACTTTGACATTTATTCCTAGCTTTGTTATCACTACTTCTCATGCAATTAAAGTTTCTTTGATCAACAACTGTTTTTAGAAGTCTTTTCCTGTCCTTAACATTTTTAATGAGGAGAGTGAGAGTTTTTCTGAACATCAGAGATATTTCTCCCAAATTCCCACAGGTAATGTTGACATATTCAGCACAGCAACACCTTCAGCTACCCAGAGAGCCCTCTCAGACTGACTGTGCAGTGTGAAGTTTAATCATGACCTACTCAGGGTGCTCTCACAGGTTTCTGACTTCATTAAACAAACCTGAATTATGAAAAAAGCTCAGCACAAACTCACTGAACATCCTCTGCATGAGAGATCCAAACCCCAAGATTAATCCACCTCTTTTCTGAAAGGAATACTTTCAATTGAAGGACTAAGTTTTAACATACTAAAAACTGCAACAGCCACAGTTTTATTTAAATAAAAGCCCCTGTAGATACAGAGCACGCAGAAAAGATACTATGTTTTACAAATATACTGTAGATCTGAGACTGTTACACAGTACTACATAGTATCATAGTAACTACTTGTGGCCTTGTCTCTTTTCATGAAAATGGTATTTGCATAATTCACATTTCTACCTCAGTTCCTTCCTCAAAAGACACACTGAAAGCTTGCTTAGTCCAAAGCCAGAAAGCCCAAGAACTTCAGGGGAAAACAGTAAAGTGCAAAACTCTGTTAAAACCTTCACTACCCAAAAAGCTTTGAATATTTCAACTGGAGAGGATGACAAGCAACATCAGCTCCTAGTGAGAACAAGAATTACAGCATTAAAGGGAGCAAAGGGATCTCTCCAGAAAGAAAACTTGAGAACATCAGACCTCAACAGAAGCTTCAGTCTAGCTAGGAACGATGAGAATTTAACAGCTCACTTATAAGACAGCTACACTGTTTCCATTTTGGTAACCTGGAAGAAAAGACATGATAACTTAACAACACTTACTCATGTTCTTAATTCCGACCTGGATCCTGAAAAAACATAATTTTGCTCTTCATTCATAGCACAAGGGCATGCCTTTCAACACACTATACTTCTTCTTTTGCTCTCACCTTGTCTTATACCCACCTGTTCCCTACATTATCAAAACATTATGTCTTACATGAAACACTGCCAGTGGTACTGTCATAAGAAGGAAGACAGCCCTGATCCAACACGTATTTAAGATAATGGAGTCCCACCAAGCCAGCCCTGAAAGGCAATACCAACCCCCAAACTATAACAAGCACACCCTGATGAGATTTATGTCTAATGACTAACTGGAAAATCAGGAGCTTTAAGGTGTGTTATAATGGACTGCAGGAGCACATAACTGACACAGCAGAGTGGGGAGGTGGAAAAAGAGGAGAACAGTGCAGAAAATGCTTCCACTTCTCTGCAGTTATTGATTATCCCTTCCCTACTTATATTCCCTGGCAATGTTCAAATTGGATAGGCTCTCAAACCAAAAGGGAAATTTGGAATTAAACTCTACGAGTTTAAAAAGCATTCCAGCAGGAAAGCCCAAGCTGTAAGAATAACAAGGCAAACAAGTGACTGTTTTCTTCCAGAAGCTGATACGGTTTCAGATAAGAGCTGCTCTGCTGAACAAGTCTGACTGCAAACCCAAACTCCTCACAACCTGTCACACAAAACTCTCAGATGTGACTCCTGGGCAAGTTAGTAAAAAGGTATTGAAGGACAGATCTATGCTCTAGCGGGATTTTAAACCCTATGCTCTTCTTTACTACAATAAGAAATCAATAAAGGTCTGGACACCAGGCAATCACAGTTTCACCAACAGTATTTCCCTCTCTTCTTCATTACTACCCTCTCACACCTGCCCTTCCTGAACGCATTCACAGATTAATATCTGGAAGCAAAAGTGAAAGCACGAGCCGGCGGGAAGCGCCAGCACTGACGGGTTTACAGCCCGGGATCCGAAAGCAGAGTTCATCTCTCCCGGGGGTTTCTCGCCGCAATCCATCACCGGACCATCACCCCCAGCACCGCCAAAGGCGGCACTCGGCAACACTAAAGATTTTCAAGATATCGCCGCAAGCCGGCACGGCACGGCACGGTTTCATCCGCGGCCTGGGCAGGCAGGCGGGGGAAGGAGGAGCCCGGGCAGAGGGGGCGGCGATGGCGCGCAGGCCGCGGCCCCTTTGTGGCGGCCCGGCCCGGCCCGGCCCGGCGGGCCCGCGGCGGGGGCGGCCCGGGCCGCTCTGAAACCGCGCCCGCAGCGCGGCGGCGGAGCGGCCCCGCCACGCCGCGACACCGCCACACCGCGCCCGCCGAGCGGCACCCGCGGCCCGGGCTCGGCCTCCCCCCGCCCGCCAGCCCGGAACGCGCCAGCCCCCGCCCCGCCATCGACCCGCACCACGTAAATGCTGCTGAAGCCGGTGAGCACCAGGTTCTTGAGCAGCTCGCAGCCGATGCCGCCGGCCCCCACCACCAGGACCCGCGCCTGGGACACGGCCTGGGCCAGCTCGGGGCTCAGCGGCCCCGACAGCGCCGCCGCCATGACGGACACGGCGGCGGCTCCGCGCGCCTCCTCACGGGCCCGCCGGGACAGAGCGCCGCCCCCGCGCGCGCAGCGCCCCCTGCCGGCCCGGAGGACCGCGGGCTGCCCGGGAAAAGCGCGGCGGGGCGGGGCCGGAGGGCCGCGGGTTCGAGTCCGAGCCCGCTGCCGCCAGGGAACCCCAGGGCCGCAGTCCTGCTGCAACTGACTTTTTATTTGTTGTATTAATTTTTAATATATTTATAGTTCAAATATACGTATTTAATATGTTTATATGTTTAAGATTTTTATGTATTATATTATTATAAAAAGAGCTCAAGAAGCATTTAGACAATGCTCCCAAGCATGTGGTGGGATTCGTGGGGCATCCTGAGCAGGGCCAGGACTCGATCCTGATAGGTTCCCTCCAACTCTGCATGTTCTATGATATTTTTAATATATTTATTTCTAATGCATTCTTATTTTTTATATTTATGACTTCAGCTAAATAACTTGCCTCCAGAAGTTGACATGGTAAGCTACAATTCTTCCTTAAAAACACAGTTTTGCAAACATTCCATCATCCATGTGTCATTTCCTCTCCTCCCCACCTCCCCTTATTTTAAGCCCACACTTTCATTGCATTAATTTATGTTATGGCATTAAACCTGTACAGAATGCTCTAAGGACACTCAAATTTCTTTTCCTTCAATCAGTGAAGATACTGCAGTTCAGCCTAAGCCAACAGGAAGGTACAGGAGAATGGAGATGGTTTAAACTAAAGCTTGGTTTTAACCAAGATGCTGAGCCCACCCCAGCTCTGTACCTGTGAGAACACAAGGGTTAACTCACCCCTCCACCTCCTCCCCACCCAAACCCATGGCACTGCCACAGCTCATTTTACCATTCATATGAAACCTTTCCTTCACTGGAAAAACAAAGGAAAGCTTCATGTTGGAAGGCTGCAGGGACAGTAAGGCCCTTCAGCCACTCCCCATTGAACTTCCAATCCGTGGTCAAAGCAAAGCAGAATTCCTTTTAAAATCATGCTGGCTTCTCCATTGCTAAGAGTTTCTAAAAACTGGATGCTGTGTGGCTGATGGATACTAATAATATATGAGAAAGGTTTTCTCCTTCTTTCCTAAATGTTAAGAGTAACTTAAACTTTGAGAACTCTCTATACTTCAATTTCCATGTGTAACTGAAATAAGCAAGTTTTGCCACCACATTTTAGAGGCATAATATCTTTCAATCAGTTATTCTTTGAAATAAGCATAATGCCATCCAACAAATTTAATTTTTCACCACATCTGAGGAAAATTCTGTTATTACACACTTGTAGTAAAGGAAACCAAAATACTCCAACAAACTTCTGATGTATGCAGAGAAATACAATTTATTTAAATAATCTCTGATCCGGGTCTTCTTGTACAAAAATAAATTCTTCAAGAGGGGTTTGATGATTTGATGGCCAACAGCTTCTCTCACATGTGTAAACTATAACAGTTCCAAATTCCACTGACACATCTAAAAAAAAAAGCAACACAGGTATATAAGGGTATGAAAAGTGATATAATCAGGGTATATTCCTTACCACTAGACTTCAGTCCTTGCACAAATTAATTCAGTCTCCTCTGTAAATAGCATTTTTTAATGTTAAACATTTTAAAGGCAGCCAAATCAGAATTTTCAAAGAGATTTTTAAATGTCTGCATTCTTATCTCACACCATTTATTATTTTCCAAGGCCTCCTTTAAGAGGCAATAAAGACAAATACTCCCAAGGCCATGGAATTATCCCTATTGCAGTTATTAAAGTTCACTAGTGAGCAATTCAAGCTGCAATCAGAGTATCTCCAGCAGAGCTCTCTCTGCTCAGTGAAATGTGTAATGGAGACAGCAGATTCTCTGAACACCATCACTGTGGTTAAGCACTGGTGGGTAGCTAGAAACAACTCAAATTGCAGTTCACTCTTCCCAAAAAGGAGACTGTTAGAAATATTGATTCAACCAAGTCAAGCACCTGAGTCACTCTGGAGCATGCTGACCAGCGTGGGCATCAGCTGGAACTCAAACACTCTGCTGCTTCCACAGTTACTGCAGGCTGGAATACCCTGCTCCAGGTTGGCCGGAGGACAGGTGATGAATAAAGGCTGGCCATCCCAAGAGTACCTGAGGGAAGACAGGGAGAAGAAGGTTATACATTTTTAAAATATCTAAAGCTGATAGGAAATCTTACATGTTTGCAACAGTGTTCAGGATTTGCTGAGATCTCTGAACCTGCTTCAAGTAAAAAACATGGCTGTGAATCAGAAGCTTCAAAGGAGCCATGAACTAAAAAATAAAGAGAGGGAAGGGGAAATACTTGGTAGGTTAATGCTTGGAAAACCTTAAAGAAAGCTGGATTTAGAGGAGAAAAATGCTTTGAATGGACACCTCCAAAATATGCTGTACCAGAATAATTTCATTAAGCAAACTACACTTCCCTGAAAAATGGAATCCTGGAAGATGAAACTCAACAAGTAAAGGATTTAACACCAAAGGGGTCTCAAAACCATCACAGTTATGGCTCAGAAGGGATGGTTTATTTGTAAGAGCTATCAAAGCTCCACAGCTAACAGGAACAAAGACCAAGGATGGTTTCCAAGGAATGCCAAGCAGGAGATTGTGTGCTCTGCTGAAGGCCAACAGGGACCCTGCTGGCAGGGGAAATGGGAGTCTCAGAGCACACTGACAGTCCCCAGGAGGGCAAAGGGAGGCTATGAAATGACTGTAACCAGGGACAGCCCAGGGAGAACCAGAGCTCATGTTTTAGAGTAATGGCAAATTCAAAGAGCACAATACTGCAAAGTCACAGACCCAGTGAAAAGCTGTCTGGAAATGCTACTTGCACTCTGCATTAGAAAATCTCCTGTATAATCTCAGATAATTAATAAAAGCTTCTCATGTTTCTTTTCTGTCTAAGCAGTCAATCAGACTTTTAACTCATCAAAAAGGGCCCAGTTAGTTCCATGTGGTACCAGAAAGTTGTTTAAAAACACCCTGTCACTACACTGAGACAGCCTGACCAGACAGGCAACCCTGCACTCCCTGGAACAGGGAAAACGAAAACCTGTATTTTCTGCTACTGTGAATGACTTATGATTTACTGTTTCCTGGACTCCCATCCAGAATTAACTCCTCTCTCAGGAAGAGCAGCTACTCTGAGGTTACACCTGCTTCTGTTCTAGGAAAAGCAACAGATTTACAGGACCTGAAGACTGCTGGGTGCTGAGGGAAGTCCACAATGAGCTGCAGAACTGGCTTTAAAAGAAGTAATTGCTTGCAGGACAGACATTAGAAAATCCAAATACATCACAAAATTTCAGAGCAGATAGCCTTGGAAATCTATCACAACAGCACACTACTATGTTATACCTCAATATTATATATATATATATAAAATATAATATACCTCAATACTGTCTCTTGGGAATCTCTGGATTTCAGTGAGCCTTCAAATACAGTCAGGGGCTCTTCTCATCAGGTCTTGTGTGAAAAATCTCCCATAGCCAGAGCTTAGGTCTCTGATCCTGTTTTGCTGCTCACCTACTTAAACTTTGTATAAAGAAAGCCCAACCAGGGACTGAAGTCTGACCAGAGATATGGCAACAGCCTCCACAGCAGGTTGTTTGGTTTTTTTTTTTGTTAAGGAATTAAAACCTACACATATTTCCAATTAAAGAATTTATTTTGATTTACCAACCATCTATGCCTGTGATTTGTATGTCCCTGTTACAACCAGATTATCAACATACCTTAGAATCTGCTCAGGACACATAGATATTCTTTTCATGAATTTATGGAATGTGTGGTCCCAGCTCTTGACTTCACTCTTCTCATATTTTTCATTACCACCTCCACCAGCAAAACTGTATGAAGACAAGAAGCAAATTGTCCACTAAGGTTTTCAGTATGACATGAATGTTTTAAATAAGGTATGGTTACTATTAATTCACATTAAATTATACTAAATACACTGAAAAAAAATATATACTTATTAAGAGAAAATTCCTATTAGAGGTAGCAAGTGAGTATTTTCCTTCTAGTGACTTACAATTACTAACAGTGTTTCAAACTATCACATGGGACTCAAATCCACCAGATACCTGCTTTATTCCATCAAAAACCCTTTCCTCTAATAACTTCCCAAAAATTTTTGTGGTTTTTAAATTATGATGTTGTTTTTTTCAATTTTGAATCAAGCATAATTAAAATTCTTCAATTTTATAAAGGTCAAGTAAAATCAACAGGACCACCACTGCTAAAAATGCAGATTCTGCAGCTGACAGCAGCTTCGGCTATAAACAAATTCAATGCTGTCCACAATTCAAGCACAAGTGGTCAAAAGTCCTCACTGTGACCACCTAAGTCAAATATTTTCCTAAGAAAATATTTTCCTAATAAAGTAATCACACTCAACAATTGTTTTTCAGGCAATCTTTACTAAACTTTCAGGTGTCTTACCATCATCCTGGTCTCTAGCCAAAACCCCTAAAAAAATCAAACTCTTAAAAATTCAACTGAAACACAAGAAAAGCTTTAGCCCTGTAAAGAAAGAGCATGAATTGTCATGATATAAAGTGATGCCATTTAGCAGAGATATTGTTTCAGAGATTAACCATCCATTGCACCACCTGGAGCCCATGAACCCTCCAAGTGCTCAGTCACTCAGAAATAGCTGCACCTTTGAGTAACTCTGGATTTGGCAGCACTGGGTGCACTGTTCTGTTCTTCCTGCACAGCACACCAATGGTTCCTAAAGGGGCTTCCAGACAACATCATTCAGGTTTAGTGTGAGAGTCCCACTCAGATTATCAACCATCGCACAGGAAACTACACAATTCCTTTGGTTTCACCGTGAAATCCAGACCTGTTCTCACCTTTCTGACATCATCTGCTCCAAATCAACACACTCTCTCTGCTGATACTCCTTCAGTAGCTTATCTGCATGATCTGTATCAAGCAAGCCCATGTAGTCCTCCTCATCCACAACATTAATGTAGAAGGGCTGGAACACAGGGGCTGAATCAGCCACTGGCATCCCCATCTCCTCACTGGCTGCAGGGTGTGTGTCCTGGGGAGCTGGGCCAGGGGCAGGCTCAGACAGGTGGAGCTGCTGGAGCTGGGATGCACACTCCACCTCGCTGCTCACAGCTTCCTTCAGGCCAAGCAGCTCAAGGGAGGCACATGCAGGAGGCTCTGCTCCATCACAGGCCCCCCAGTCATCTGCATCTTCACACCAATCCTTTGCTGTAAAGTTCGATTCTTGCTTCTGAGAACCAAAAAAAAAACAAAAAAAACAAAAAACAGGAAGAGAGCATTGCCAAGGTCTGCCACCCTGATGCACTTCAAATTCAGTTTCTAACAGATGAGAACTGAGACTTTAACCTAATGCTCAGTGTTACTGCACCTACTCTCCTCACCATGGTACTTCCCAACACACCCACATGTACTTCTCACATCTGCACAGTTATGGCAAAAACATCTCACACTGGAAAATCAGAGCAAGAATTCATCAGCCCTTTGAGTGGCCCCTGTGCCTCCTGCTGCCATGCCCTGGCTGTGACACAGCCCCTGCCAGCTTTGGGGGCAGCTCCAGCTGAAGCAGCTACTGCACTCAATAGGAACTCTGTACCCAGAGGGCAGAAGACAGAAGGAAATAATAATAACACCACTATCATTTTACCAGTGTAAAAGCCCATTTACCACAAGCCAAGATTTCACATTGCAAGTGCACCAACTGAATAAACACTCCCTGCCTTGCCCCCACTAGGTTGGTGCCACCCTACTCCCCCAACCTACTTTAGGAAACATGTCATTTTTCCTCACAAGTATATTAATAATAATTCAGTCACATTAATAAAAAAAACTCCTGTTAAACTTGAAGAGATCAATTTGAAACAGAAGACAAAAAACTGGTTAAAGATCTAAACACAAACAGTACAGCCCAATTACTTCAAGTTGAAAAATAAAGTTTAGTCAGCTGAACTAATATTAAGTATCAGTTTTGGCCATAGAGCTGGACTGCAATCTCCACTTTAAAACCAGCCTGACATAGACCACAAACAGTAGGTTGATGTCTTGGGTTGCAATACAGGATGTGACCAGAAATGTGTGTTCCATTACCATCTGCTGAAGCTGGGTGGGGCAGTGACCCTTATCTCTGTGGCACATATTATCTGCTAATGGGCCATGTTTAAAACCAAGTGGGGCAGTCATCTTTATCTTTTCCCCAACCCATCCTCCCTCCAGGAAGATATCATCTGCTGCTGGGCCATTCAGTCCTACTGCATGACTGATAAAATTACATCATCCCACTGGGAGATGCTCCAGCCAGGGGAGGAGCCAAGCCTTTCCTACCTAGATAAAATCTGAGATTTGGAACACCAAGGCAACCTTCTTTCCACTGGGTTCCAGAGGAAAGCCAGACCTTTCCACATCATCCCTGCACCTTCAGAGAAAAACTGCACCTTCTACAGGAGCACTGCTTCAGCTGAACCACATCTGCCACTGCAGGAGGATGCAGCCACCATTGAATGGCACTGCTACCAACACCCTGACTGACTGATGGGGTGTCAGGTTGTAGTCTGACTCTGTCAGTGTTTTGGGATTGTTCTTTGTAATACTGTATTTCTATATTAATTTTCAGAATAACAATTTAAAGAATTGTTATTCCTAATTCCCATATCTTTGCCTGAGAGCCCCTTAATTTCAAAATTATAATAATAATTTGGAGGAAGGGGGTTTACATTCTCCATTTAAAAGAGAAGCTTCTGCCTTTATTGGCAGACACCTATCCTTCAAACCAGGACAGTTAAACACTATTTAAACTGTCATAGAGTAAACAGCGCAGTGCAATGACAAAACCTCCGAGACTGGAAACCATCACAGAGCGCTTCGGGAGGAAGGCTCGGTATTTAAACAAGGAGGGGGGTGTGCAGCTGGCTCAGACATCCTCCCGAGCGCGGCACAGCCGGGCAGGCAGAGCGAGCTGTACCTGTGTGACGCCGGCACCTCGGCTCTGTTCGTCCTGGGCCTGCGAGTACTGGGAGCGCAGCACCTTCCAGCTTCCGTGCGCCGGGCAGAGAGAAACGGAGCGTGAGGGGGACACTGAGCAGCGGCAGGAGTAACGATAATAATAATAATACTAATAACGGTAAGGCCCGGCCCGCGCTCACCTGCGGGCGGCTCCCCAGCAGCGCGGCGCGGCGCAGGCGAACACGTGGAGCGCGCGGTGCGCGGGGCCGCGCTCCAGCGGGCAGTACACCTGCACCAGCAGCAGCAGCGCGCGCCCGCACCGCGCGCACCGCGGCGGGCGCGCGCGCACCGCCGGCACCCAGTCCTGCAACACCGACAGCGCGGCTCAGGCCCGGCCGGGGCCCGCCCCGCGCCCCGCGCCCGCCCCGCGCCCCGGCCTTACCGCGGTGCCGCCCAGCTTGTTGGTGGCCCAGGCGGGGAGCGGCCCGGCCGGGCCCGGCCCCGCCATGGCGGCGTCGCGCAGCCCCAGCAGCACGGGCGGCCCGCCCGCCATGGCCCCGCCGGCGTGCGCGTGCCTCTGCCCGGCGTGCGCGTGCCCGCGCGCCTGACGCTCCCCTCACGCGCGCTCCGTGCGCGCTCCCGCCCTGGCTCGGGCGAGGCTCCGATCGGGCCCTTCCCTGAGGCGGCCCCGGCATTGATTCATCCCCACGGAGCGAGCGGCACGGCTGGCAAAACTTCCCGCTGTTTACACCTTTTAGCAAGCAAAGACATTAATGTGCACTGGTTGCAAGGTACACGGTTCTCTTATTAATTAGTATTCTCTCTTCGGTTGGTTCGCATGGAATTGCTGCCATGCTCTCTCCTTTGGCTCAGTGCTCTCCTGTGTGGCCGCTCCATGAGCTGTGCTCCTGATCTGCCCCTGCTGCAATTCCCATTTACCCACTCGGAGCTGATTCCACACAGTTCTGAGTTGCCTTTATTTGTTTCTTCCTTATCTTGAGGGTTCTGCCCAATGCCCTCGTGGCCATGAATTCTGCATTCCTCGTGTATCGGTGGAAATCCTTCTCCCCGAGCTTTGTTAACCTCCCTGGGCTGAGATCACCGGGGCATGTGCAGCCCCAAACCTTAACAAGGCAATTCTGCTGACCAGGAATTTGTGTTTCCAGCAGCTGGACATCACTTAGAGCTTATTGGCCACTCTGCTTCAAGGATTAAATCTCCCTCCTTGCTGATAACGCTTGAAAGTTACAAACAGTAAAGAACATCCTATCTTAATAAAAATGTACATATTTCACAACAAAATGTACATATTTCACACTTAGCAACAAGATGATCTGAGAAGCAGCAGATCAAACATACTTGGTGACCACCTTGGAAAAGCAATTATAGTAATTATGGATAAGTGATACATTTTTAAAAAAAGATAACGTTTTTTATTGACAGGAAATAAAAACAGAACAGCAGAATTCTTGCTGAATATTATCAGTAAATATACTGATAAGAATTTCTTCAAATATAGGTGCAGCTGGGAATCTATACCAAGTGACTTTGAATACTAAAGCTATTAAATAAAATAAGGTTTGGAACACAATGTCAGAATCTGCTGCTTAAATGTAGCTTATACACTGTGGCTATGGTGTTATTCCTTTCTCAGCTGTTTGACAGTGTACCACTGTTTATATTTGGGGTTTAAAATTCACAGATGGACAGAATACTTTCTCTCACACAGTCAGAAACTGCTTTGTTATCATGTGTGCCTAATAAAATACCTCCCTTCTGCACAGGAGTTATACTTATGGCTTTCCATTCCTAAAGACATTCATACCTGAAACCATTTAGAGGTGGAAGAAAGAAACTGGGCACGTTTCTGGCTTCTCAGGTGTGACTTAACCTCTGGGAATTAGCCTCAGTTAAGTGAAAGAAAAGGAAGTTCCAAAAAATCAAACCAACATTTATTTATAATAATTCACAAACAATTCACAAATAAAACAAGTAGAGATTTTCTGTCCTTTTTTTGTGAGATGCCAAGCCCACCTCACAGATGTAGTTTGATGGGTGCTCTGCTGCCTACAAGCTATTTCCAGCTAAAGAAAGCAGAAAGAGGCTCTAGGAAGGACAACTGACAATGCTCTTCTGAAAGAAGAGATAAAATAGTCTGACATTTATGGTACTTTCTGTATAGATAATTTTGTACAGATTTCAATTTGTTTGCCCATTCTCACCTCATTACTCAGTTTTGTTATGCACTGAGTAGGTACCACAGTCTGTTTGAACCTGGAAAGATTTTTTTTCTGCTTGCCTCATTAAATAGTGATTTTTAGTCTGACAAACCTTCTGAGTACCCCTTGTTTCTCTCGTTTCACTGTGATTAGGACAGCAGATTACACAGTGAGTTAGAAGGTGATTATTACTCTGCATCCTGACAAACTCATTTTGTTTGACTTTCCTTTGGGTTTTAAAAGTGAACTGTACCCTCCTCAGCTCTTATAAATCTGTGTGGTTTATCCTTCCGTTCTGAATTTGTTTCTTGATTTGTGCCCAAAACTCCACTCTGCGTTCCTTCAGTTTCTCTGCTACCTTTTGCTCCAGGTCTATTCCCAGGTATTTTTCCTCCTGGCCATACTGAGGCCAATGGACCAAGCCCTCTCCGTTGGGATTTCTGGAAATAATAGAAGGCAAAGTTAGCTCTCCATTTGCCAATCCATTGCTCTCTGACTGCTCAGGTTCAGAGCATTTCAGAAAACCAACAGGAGCCCAGATTATGTCATTCTGGACCTGAATAAATGGACAGTATTTTATGAAAATGCTCATCAGTGAAACAGCAGAAGAATAATAGCTGCCATTAATTTTAGATCTAAAACTCCATTGCAGATGGAGTGACAGCTCTTAGATTTTTTTTTCTCCTTGTGTCTGCTGGTCCTTTTCGAAGACCATTAAGAAGAGAATTGCTTCAATATTTCTCCTAAATTCTGCCAAATTTCTAGGAACCACCATATAAGTACTGCTTCAGGCAGGTAAGTATGTTCTCAGCAGCACAGACAAAACTTGAGCTGTAATTAGCATTGTGATCCTCACCCATTTTTAGCAAAGTTGGTCCAGTATCTCATAACAGTTCTGCTAAGTTTATCTTCTTCTTTTGTAGCACCTCCTGCAAAGGGAGAGATGAAATGGCCACATTAGAAAGTAAGTATAGCATCAGCTGTACCAATTGCAACACTTCTGCTTGTTTCCTGAGCTGCTGGAGTTTTTTCTAGGAGAGAGCTGCAGATGAATGATGTAATGAAAAGTATCTACTACTGAAGACAGAAAAATCTTTATGCTCATAATAATGCTTATGATAAATTATGCTTCTAATATCTATAATGCTCATAAGAGAGAAATTCTATTCTAAAGTCCTGTAGTAATTAAAAGGAGTAATAACAAAGTTCTAAAAGGAATATGGAGTAAGCATGGGTACTCACCAGCTAAGAATGGCTTTCCAAAGACAAAGGCAATCTCAGCTCCATGATCTGCTTTCACAAAGTCTGGTACCAAACCGTCCAGTGAACTTGCTCGATGTTGGAATTCATAAAAGTAGACTGGGTTGCCAGCATCTAGAGGATACAGAAAATGGTTGGTTTGAGAGCTGAAAATACTTGCTCCAAAGATGATAAACTTTGATTAAAAACTGTTTTGGTTAAATGAAAACACTGCCCGTTCTCTGGATAGTGGAAAGTGCTGCACACTGTCCACACCATCCCCATACAGAATTCCACAGTTGTTCTGAAGCTGCTGAGTTACCTCTGTGGTATCTGGCCACTTCCACAGATGAGATGACAAAGTAGAGATCTCCCATTGCATCCAGGAGGCCATCTCGGACCTGAGCAGGGCTCTGTGCTTCCTCTATGTACTCCTTGTACACTTTGTCAGCAATGTCAGACACAGGGCGCTGAAACAGCAATAAAAAGTACTTCAAATGAGAATGAACATTATCAGCAGTGAGTGTAGCATCTGCACATCCCTGGCTAATCCCCAAACATCACCTTTCAGAGAAAATCCTCAGCTGTGTCAGAGTGTGGCTCAGAGCTCAGGATTGGAGTTACACAGCTATGGATACAGGTGATCTCAGGGAAAAGAAGGGTGCAAGATCAAAGGATCAAACACCTTTAGATAAACAGCAATCTGTGATGCTGAT
This sequence comes from Oenanthe melanoleuca, assembly GCF_029582105.1. Classification (NCBI taxonomy): domain Eukaryota; kingdom Metazoa; phylum Chordata; class Aves; order Passeriformes; family Muscicapidae; genus Oenanthe; species Oenanthe melanoleuca. Next base: position 18,651,833 of record NC_079345.1, read on the forward strand.
TGCTCTCCCTCCTGTGGAAACAACCCTCATAGCAGCAGAGAAATCCTGCTGGTTTTCATAAAATCCATTGATTGTTGTAGATGACCATAATTTCTCCTGTTCAGAACAAGCCTGGGCTCTGCATTTCTAAGTTCATGGTGGATCTTTGTGTCACTGAATGGCTCCTTGCAAATTCTGTCCCTGCTTATAGAGTCCTTAATTCTTATCTCTTAATTGATATTTTTCTATGTATTATTTCAGGAGAGCACAAAGGCACCATAATTCCAAGAGATTTGTAACTTGCAGGGGAGCAAGACCTCGAGAAACCTGAACACAGGTGTCAGTGCACCCTAAAGCTCTCGGGCTTTCCTTTGCAGGGCCCAGCTACTGCTTTAGGAGGTTGTGTCCCATAGGCCTCCTGTCATACCTGATGGAACTCTGCATGTCTCACATAACCTGGGGGTATCTAAAATGTCCCAAGAGACCTCTGTTTAGGAACCTGCATCACTCCTGGATTCCCACAGAACTCCTTTTTAAGAAGAGGGAGGGCCATTTAGGCTGGAAGTTTAGAGAGTATTTTCAGTACTAGAGATAACAGGAATGCAGCACATCTCTGCCCATTTCTGCCCCAACTCAGGGAGCTGTCCAGCACAATGGCATTTCCCTGTGAAGTATGTCCCTTTAAGGGTAAAACCAGCCAGACCAGCAAAGAAGCAGCACTGGGTTATTGTGAAAATGGTCTCTTACCTGAATTATTAGTGCTAAGTTGGTCTGTAAAATTTGACGTGCAACATCTTTATCCAGACCATCCACGAAGGGAGGGTATTTCATAAGCTGTGTGATACAGAGAATCATAATTACTAAAAAAGCTTCAATTTACAAAATGATGTTTAAATAACAACATTTTAAGTGTCTTACCATAGGAAGTCCCCATCCAAATTCACAGTTATTTACTCCTATTATGTATGGGACTGCAGTGATTGATTTTTCAGATAGTAATTCCCAGGGACTCTTGGGAAAAAATGCACCATCTACACATGCACTGGCAAAAAATAAATCCTGAACAAAAAGGGAAAAAAGAAAAACAAATCTTCATTAATACATTCATTTTGCTTCTAAAAGAAGTTCAAATTTAACTGCAGTTCCAAAGTGAAGCCAAATGAAAAATACAAGAAGTAATGGTATCCAAGCCATCTTAACATTTTCTCTGACTGATTTTCTGCCCTAGGCAGGAGATTCTGTGAAGATTAACATTATATTTCTAATGTTTGTGAAACAGAAGTCGTTATGTTGAATTTACATCTTTTCTTAGTTCAATATGGCCATGGACACGTGGAAGAGTGAGGAAAAACAAATTCTGGATGGAAATTTCAAAGGCACATAACCATTGTGATAAGAGCTTTTTAGTAGGACATAATATATGATTTGCTTTTGAGGTTCTCCAGAATAATCTGTGCCATTTTCTTTTCCTTGCTCTGGTAAAGCATGACAGTAAACCACAGGGAGCTCCAAGAGCATGCAGAATGGAAGGGCAGGAACCTGTTTGCACTCTCCAGGCGAGGCATTGCTGCACAGCTGCAGTGTTGTCAAGTCCTGGAAAAGCCAAAAAAGTCTTTACATCCACTTCAGGTTCTTCTAATATTACAGCACACAGAGTATTCTCTGTTATGAGAAAGTCTGAGATGTCATTTAAATGCAAGAAGAATCATTTCACCTACCATTTTCAGTGTCACCTGTAGTAGTTCCTCTTCTGTTTTTCCTCTCAAGCACTCAACCATTGCAGCTGAACTGGATTTTTCACAGTCAGAGACAGCAGCAATTTTCTGCAAGCAGTGAAAACAAACAGTTTTGGACACATTTCCTCTCTCTGGCTCTATGAGACACCGAGTCCAGCAGGAGCAGCTGAAGCTCCTGCACAAGAGTTGCTGGAGCCTGGCTTGTGCCAGCTCCAGACACCACGGGCTGGGCAGAAGGAGAAAACCTCTGCCTCCAGGTTTTCTTGATACAGAAATATTCTAAGACAATTCTGGTAAGTAACATGCTGGGCTGGGAAGGCTGGGTGACACAAAGGAGTTAGAGGAACAAACTATGCAGGGTAACAGAGCACATTCTATCATTCTTGCTGATGTCTTTTTGGCTGGAACAACAGCTGTCATTAGAGAGAGCTGTCTCTTTAATGTGCCAGGTTCTTGGAAATTGTTCCTTATAGTTGAAAAGAAAGGGGTGGAATCTGGTACTTATCAAATTTAAAAAACTTAATAAAGTCTTGTTTATTTGCCCACTACAGGCATCAAACAGGAGGGGAAGAGTATTCATAGTCTGATACCATTTTCCAGCCAAAAATTATAGGTTGACTTTTTTTGAAGACACTATATGTTACAATATTCCTTTACATTTCATTCTTCTCTCTTTGTGGATATTTGGGTGTTTGAAAAGCAAGACATCATCAAACATATACTATTTGCACACAGAAATACTGTCTGTTTCGTTTTACTGGAAAAAAAAAAGTTTCTGTATTTTAGACTGAACCATTTAAGATACACAAAATTATCTGGAAAAAAAAATTAAAATTAAAAAAATAAAATTAAAAAAAATAAAATAATTAAAATACCCACTTTTGCATCCTCCTTAGGATTTTCAGTGAACAAGCCCAGGGTTACAGTACCACTCTCTGAAATGGCCTTGTGGAACAAGCCCTTGGCCAGGGGAGATAAGACCTGTGAAAAAGCAAGAACAAGCATGACAAGCACTGTGTTCTACCCAGTGATTTCAGATTTGGAACATTTGAAAGCCCATGTGGCAGGAGTGTTCTTGTGTAGCCTCTGACCATAGTCCAGCTGTGCAAAGGGCTTTGGCAGCACTCGCAGGGATGAGGAGTTCAGCTGCCTTCCCCTCCCACTGCACTTTGCTTCCAGCACTTCACAGCACCACACTGCAAGCCAGGTACAGACTGATGTGCCCAAGGCACTCTGGCTCTGCTGCAGAAGGGCAATAAGGAGCTTTTGGCCAGAGGACACAGGGATTTGTATCCCAGCTACAATAGCCCTGCTTTGGCTGTGTGGTCTGTACCAAACTGGAGGAGGAGAGTGTCACAGCCAATGTGCTCTGTGTTGAAATAAAGGTTTTACACCATCTCTGGGTCACAAACTGCAGGGCTGCTTCAGCTATCAGCACTGCTCACCTCAATCACTTTGCACAAGTGGCTGCCAGAGCAAACAGAAAATGGGCAAAAGTCCACAACTCCTCTTAAAGGACTCTTCCCAAGAGATCAGACTTCGAGGGTTTTTTACATTGGAAAAAAACCCAAACCAACCAGAATTTAACTCAGCAGATGAGTAATAACTATCTGTTACTTAACTACAACATTTGCCTATGAAAATTACACATTTTTATAAATTAAAATCTCTGCTGTTGCCTTGTTGTATCAAAGACCCAGGTGATGTGTCACTGTAACACCATCTCTTCTCTCTCACTGACTTCTCATGCAGATACAGAAAATGGATGGAGAGGGTTTTTTCCCTAAGTAATTAAAATAATTAAAATACAATATTACTGTGAACTTACAAGAGCGCTAACACTGATTCCTCCTGCAGATTCTCCAAAGATAGTAACAGATCCTGGATCTCCTCCAAAATGTATGATATTTTCCTGAATCCACCGAAGAGCTGCTACTTGGTCTAAATATCCCCAGTTACCTCGAGCATGCTCATCACCAGTGCTGCAGGGGGAGAACAGATTTGTTTAAAAGCCCAATAAGCAAGAGGGCTGAGGAAAATACAACCTGTGGTGTGAGAAATCATCTGCCATTCTCTACACAGAACTTCTCTACACAACTGACAGAGGAATGGCTCAGAAAGCCCTGAGACTGGAGCAGCAACCCCACAAGAACAGGTCTGGAAGCTGCCTTGGGACTGGAAATGTCCCTGACTCTTGCAGATACAGTTCAGAAATGTTTCTTTGCATAAGCAAGCCTTCTGCACTTCTCTTTACAAAGGCTTTGCACACATCATTTTGGAAACCACTCAGGAAAAACTGAGATCAACCATCTTACCTAAAATATCCAGCAATACCTAATCTGTACTGAACTGCTACAACCACCACGTTGTCAAAGGCTGCTAGTGCTGAGCCATCATATGATGAAGCTGCTCCAAAAACCAATCCACCTCCATGAATCCATACTAAGACCTGGAAAGAGAAAAACAGGATCAACCCAGCACAGGTATGAGCTCCCAGTCATAAAAACTAAATATAACCCAAGATACAATATTTTGTGCTGTTTCACTCCTGATTCTTTCAGATGACATTTCATGAATTGTAGAAATCTTTTGAATCTAAGGCCTGCAGCTCTACAAAATAGCATTGATTTTGTTAAATGCCTCCATTGTGTCAGTGCCCTGTGACTTTGGACAGATCATTAGATTAAATCAAGCACTGCTTAGCTAAAATGCCAATACAATTTTACTTGTAAGATAGGATGTTATGTCTCTTCTTAATTTCAGCTAATATTTGCTAGGGCAAAGCATGTAAGTTGATCATCACTACAAAACTGCCCCTGCATGTGTGCTCTTGGCACAGGTTGAAGGTTTGCTGTCAGGTAATTTTGCTCAAGGTGTTTTAAGGATTTTGCTTACAGGCAGCTTCTCCTGTTTTCCTGTAGAAACGGGTGTGTACACATTTAGGTACAGGCAATCCTCAGATACTTGGAGAATAACTCTGTCTCTTCTGTTGGTAATCATGTCTGAAAACCTCTGTCCTTGTTCTTTTTCCTGAAGACACCTGAATAAACAAAAAAGTAACAAGCAACAGAACTAACTAAAACATGAAAGCTATGAAGTGAAGCTTTCTTGTACTTCCACAACAAAGTGCCAACCAGAATTTCTAGCTAATTTCTAGCACATTTCTAGATTGGCATCAACTGCAAACATAGTATTTTTTTGGTATTGATATATTTTCTTCCTTTGACCTATCCTTAATGAGATCTGTAAAAATAAAGCCACTGCAGTACAGTGACATGCAGACACAATTTTGCATATTTCAAAATCACAGAAATATATCATGGCTATAAAATACTTCAGTGAAAATATAAATTAATAATTTACATCTCCAATAGCTTTTTATGTTGCAATGGTAGATATTAGGCTTGAGACACTAAACCAGGGCAGTAGGACAATGGGAGTGAGACATTTACAACGTAGATTAGAATTGCTCTGCATTTCTTATGTGCCCTTTTAAGCATTTGACTCAGCATTTTTCCCCTAATGTTGTACTCCAGCATTTCCTCAGTTTCTTTCTGTCTCTGCTCCAAAGGTTTATAGTGATTGGTAAGTGATGGCCAAGTGCTCCTGAGCCAGAGCATTATCTGTAAAGTGCTGCTCCATCTCAGTTTGTCACTGAGAACGTGAAACAGCAGCTTTTGGTAAAGAGAGCAGCACATAAAGTGTCCTTAGAAATGCATGCACTGAAACAGCTGCAGGAGCAACGAGAGGGCAGCAAGGAATTCATCTTTGTGGGTGGCCCTGTGTGTACATCAGTGTCATGGAACTGCATAGGGTATAACACTTCTAAAGGTTTAATCATTGCCTTACATTGGTGGGTAGGAAGTGGCATCTCTGACACCTTGCCATGGCTCAGGTGGCTGGGGTTCAGAAAACCTCAGTGATCCAACTGGAGGCTTAGCAAAAGGAAGTCCCAAAAAGACATTTACAGTCCTCTCAGCAGTGTCCACTTGGAATTGGTACCCTCGGACTCGCCCATATTTGGTCTCTGCTTCTGGCTGTTCTGTGGGACAGGAGCACAAAATCACATAACTGGTCTGTTTGTAAGTAATTGCTAGATTTGCTACTTAAAGACACAGCTCTTATTTACTTAAACAAGTAGTTTTTATATATAAAGCTTCAACAAGTTCTAATTAGTTTTAACAGTACACTATTCTAATCTGCTATTTTATTTTACTAATTTATTTTACTAATTTGATTACTAGTGTTCTCATTTAAATTTTAGATTTACTAATTTATTCTAGCACATTTTTATTATACCTTTATTAAATCAGTATAGCTGATTTCAGCCTTGGTTTTGATTGGTCTGTATGTACAATCTCCTTCAGGTATATAATCTGTACTGTCTTACCACACACACATTAGTGGCTGCATATAGATCTTAATCTCTTTTTTTTGCCTGGGGTTGTTAGATAAAAACCCAGTAGATTGCTGTCATTAACAAAAGACAATGAACAGAGAAAATACATTCCTTGATAGTATTTACAGCCAAAAGAAAAAGCTTCTAACATAGCTAAAAAAAATCCAGCACAAAAAAATCCTGTTAATCTTTAAGCAAGACTAATTTAAAGACCTGTGTCAAAGTTCTAATATCAAATTACAGATGTGGTACTGTGGCTGCTTGGCCTCAGCAGGAAAGACTTTGTGACAGGGATTTGATTTTGCTATTTGCAAAGAAGGCAAATAAGACAAATGACTGAACATAAATTAAAAACTGACATGACTGCAGCTCAGTTTGTGTGCCCAGCTCAGCCCAGGGCTTGTTTCCAGCTCAGCCCAGGGCTTGTGTCCAGCTCAGCCCAGGGCTTGTGTCCAGCACAGCCCAGGGCTTGTGCTCAGCTCTGGCTGGCATTTGTGCTCAGCTCTGCCCAGGGTTTGTGCCCAGCTCAGCCCAGGGTTTGTGCCCAGCTCAGCCAGGGGTTTGTGCCCAGCTCAGCCAGGGGTTTGTGCTCAGCTCTTCCCAGGGTTTGTGCTCAGCTCTGCCCAAGCGTTGTTTCCAGCTCTGCCCAGGGTTTGTGCCCAGCTCAGTGCAAGGCTTGTGCCCAGCTCAGTGCAAGGTTTGTGCTCAGCTCAGCCCAGGGTTTGTGCCCAGCTCAGTGCAAGGTTTGTGCCCAGCTCAGCCCAGGGGTTTGTGCCCAGCTCAATGCAAGGTTTGTGCCCAGCTCAGCCCAGAGGTTTGTGCCCAGCTCAATGCAAGGTTTGTGCCCAGCTCAATGCAAGGTTTGTGCTCAGCTCAGCCCAGGGGTTTGTGCCCAGCTCAGCCCAGGGGTTTGTGCCCAGCTCAGGCCAGGGTTTGTGCTCAGCTCTTCCCAGGGTTTGTGTTCATCTCTGCCGAAGCTTTGTTTCCAGCTCTGCCCAGGGTTTTTGCCCAGCTCAGTGCAAGGTTTGTGCCCAGCTCAGTGCAAGGTTTGTGCCCAGCTCAGTGCAAGGGTTTGTGCCCAGCTCAGTGCAAGGTTTGTGCTCAGCTCAGCCCAGGGTTTGTGCCCAGCTCAGTGCAAGGGGTTTGTGCCCAGCTCAGCCCAGGGGTTTGTGCCCAGCTCAGCCAGGGGTTTGTGCCCAGCTCAGCCCAGGGTTTTTGCCCAGCTCAGTGCAAGGTTTGTGCCCAGCTCAGCCCAGGGTTTGTGCCCAGCTCAGCCCAGGGTTTGTGCCCAGCTCAGCCAGGGGTTTGTACCGGGCGGCAGCCGCAGGTGCCCTGTCTCCCTGCGGACCGAAGCCCAGGTGTCCCGGTGTTACCTGCCGCCACCAGCGCCGCGGCCCCGACGAAGAGGATCCCGGCCAGCAGCACGGCGTCCCTCGCCGATGCCATGGTGCCTCTGGCCCGGCCCCGCACGCTGCGGCTTTATGGGCTCGGCCGGGGCCGCTTGCGCAAGGCGAGCCCGGTGAGGCGGGGCAGGGCTCGGGCTGCGAGCCAGGAGCGGGGAGCCCTCCTGCCCCAGCGGCTGCTGAGCCTCCCCTCTGCTCCTTCCGAATCTCACTCACAGAGCCTCAGAGCCAGCGGCTTCCAAACGCTTTGGAATCAGCCCTGCACCGGCCGGGAGCGGGTCCTGCTGCCGTGCACCGGCTGGGACAGGGACCGGAGGGTTCCTCGCACTGCACTGCAGAGACCTCGATTCTGCTTCAGTACATTACTGTCGTTTTGGTATTAAGTATAAGAAACACAATATAGCCAAGTCCAAACCAATATCCCTGAAAAGTGTGCCTTTACGGAAGTAAAAGTTGTGTGATTTTTATTCTCATAAAAGGATATTTTCTGAAAAAAAACCCAATACTAGAAAAATCCCAGCTTTTTCTCAGGAGACAGCAGGAGACACCTGTCTCTCAGTTCTGTGTGTTCAGGGATGTTTGGTATAGTGTTGCAATACACTTACAACAATAAAGAGGTGAATTATCAGCTTTTGTAGTGTGGGAGCAATAATAAAGGGTGGTATTTGGGTGGTAACTAAATATATCTAAAGCCTCTTGAAAATCCAGGGGATTTATTTCAAGTCATTTCACATCCCTAATTGAAGGATTATATGAAAATGAGAGAACAGATTAGCTGAATAGAGATTTTCTGCTCACATTAAGTAAGAGGTTGTATTGGTTTTATGCAGGTATTAGGCTCTGCCTTTTTCTTGTTTTTCACTGACTCAGTAGCTCTTGCCCCAGAAAGGCAGTTTTGCAATTTCAGATGGGAAGTCTCAGTTGTCCAAACGAGCATTTCAAAGAATCATATGATATGATCACAGAATGGTTTGGGTTGGAAGAAACCTCAAAGCTCTACTCATCCCACCCCTGCCATTCAGTGACACCTCCCATTGTCCCAGCTGCTGCAGCCCCAGTGTCCAGCCTGGCCTTGGGCACTGCCAGGGATCCAGGGGCAGCCACAGCTGTATGGCCACCCTGTGCCAGGGCCTGCCCACCCTGCCAGGGTGGAATTTCTTCTGTATATCTGATTTAAACCTACCTTCATTGGTTTGAAGCTATTTTCTCTTATCCTGTTGCTACATGCCTTTGGCAAACGCCACTCTCCGTTTTTGGCTCCCCTGGGGTACTGCAAGGAGCTCTAAGGTTTCCCCAGGGCCTTCTCTTGTCCAAGCTGAACAACTCAGCTCTCTCAGCCAATCTCCACAGGAGAGGTGCTCCATTTCTACAGATGCATTCCTGCTCACACCTCTCTTTACAGCTCAGTGGGTTACATGACCCAGTCTTCAAATTAGTTTAGCACATTATGCACCTGTTAATCCTGACTATGGTGTCTGTGCTTGGGCACTTTGCACTCCAAATGTTGCTTTTGTACTTTACTCCTAATCTTCCTCTGTGTATGTGCATAGGTGAGATTTACAGCCCCTGGAGATAAACCCCAGTAACCTTTAACCTGGCTGCTCACAGAGCAAAGTGGTGCCAGGCACTGCAGGGGATGCCATGCAGTGCATGCTGTGTCTCCAGCCTTTGCTGTGTTTGTGGTGGCTCCTGACTCTGCCCCAGTGCAGCTCCTGAGGCTGAGGGCACACCCAGTGCCCATAGTGCACTGGCAGATGGGAAACTGTCAATCTGGGCTGCTGAGAAAACAATGAGGTGAAAAGCTTGGGTGCAGAATTACAATGAATTGTGGCTCTATAGGTGTTCTGTGGCTGACTTTTTGCCATGATTCTCAAGAGGGACACTAAAGGTCAATAAAACTGATCTGGGAGTAGTCTGCACTGCTTGAATGTACAATCTATACAGTAATGATAGATGTGTGCATTGTCTAATGCAATTAATGGCACAGAGGCCTGGGGTACCAGTGATGGAGCTGAGAATAAGTTATCTTTTACCTGGATCTGAGTGATGAAGGTTTCTGAGACACCTCAGAAGCACTGCACAGGAGTAAACTTTGCCCTCCTGTTTGCCTGCTTGGGTGCTGCTGTAAATTCTCTCACTGTCACCTCTTGCCTTGTTCTGTTTTGGTTCCTGGCAAGGGAATACTGTTTCCATGAAGGTGGAGCTGAAGAATCCCTCCTTGTGCCTCAGCTCCCACACTGGTGGGCATTTGTGCCTCAGCTCACTTGTGACCCACAAGCTGCAGGAGGGGTCCTTTGCTGCACAGCCAAATACCCTGTAATGTACCTGCTGCTCTCTCCTTTTGCTGCAACAAACTTCATTTCCAAAACCAATTTATCTTCTATCTCCTGATTTTACTAGACTCCATATTTTCTAATTTAATTTCCTTTTATTTTCCCCCTTCATTACTATTTTAATTTCCAAGCTTTTCTCTTCAATCTTTCCTTCTCTCTCAAGTACCCCCCCTGCAAAAAGTCTGAGCTTATATTCCATCCACAGGCTTAGGGAAGCAGCTATTCTGAAAAATATTAAGTGTGCAAACCAGTTTCTGCAAACTCCCCCTTCTTACTTACAGTAAGATAACAAAAGAAGGGATTTTAGATCCCTACAGCCTTTTCTGGAGATACTTTGGTGGATCTGCAAGCATGGCCTATATGCTTTGAAAATGTGGAGAGTCTTGCCCCCATGACACAGACTGGAGTTGTAGAATCTGAGGACAGTACCTGGTGAGTACAATTCTTGAATCCTGTCTGGCATTAATTTAAAGAGATTTTGCAGTCTGCTCCCAATCAGTGAAGAATGCATAAGTCAGGGGTCAAAGAACCCTGCCACACAATGACTTTTGCCTCTTTGTACTTTAATGAACCTGTCCTGATTTCAATAGATCACAGCCCCTGCTGGAGATTCAATGAAACTACAGAATATAAAACTTAGAGCTAGAGCCTCTGAAGCTTGGACAGCTTCACAGACTGAATGTCACCTCAGGAGGGCTCTGGGATAAGATAAGAGTATCACAGTGCTTATCTCTACATAGAAATGAGTAATATCTTCTGACATTTTCCACTGTGATTTATTTTTGGTGCTGGCCTGTGCAGGGAAGTAAATTCAACCACACTACTCTGCATACACAAGATTTGGTTGTATTCTGTACACACCCATGCAACACTATCTGTTTATGTCCTTTAAAGGAGATCAAGGGTTTGTGCAATGAAGATTTAGCAAGACTATTTTGAAACTATATTCCCCTCACAACAAAGGAGCTAAAACAAAGAAGCAGGGACAGATGCTTAGGAGGAAGTGAAGTTCTGCTTACCAAAACTGCAGTGGTATAACCATCTCACTGCTCCTGAGTTCTGCCTGGCAATAGAACTTGGGCAAGAATGTGTAGAAAATCCCAGCCTACTTCTTTCACTAAAGTAATTTGGAAAGAAGGGATGGTAGCTAGTTGCTGTAGGAGATTATTAGCCATGGACAACCTAAAATCCCAGAGATATAGAGGGGAGCTGAAGGGAGGGGGAAAGCAGAGAATTGGGGGTACTGCAGAAATTTTCTCTTTTCTAACATTTGTGAAAAGTCTTAATTCCAGCACTAATGTTACAGACTAGGAACCATGACACTCAGAACTTTCCTGTCTCAGTTGTAAAACCAACTGACAAAGCAGAACATTCTGTAGTTTCATCTTCTTTCCACAGAGGACATTTCTGTATCTGCACCACACCAAAACTTCTGACAAACTTGGCATCAAGAGAGTCTTACTCACAAATTGGGTCTGCACTGATTTCACTTTATTAACATTGCTGCTACTTTCTGTCTTCAGGCATGGGGAAGTGACAGAAAAACCTGAGCATTGGGGAAATCTGGTAGCTGTATTTAACAAGTGAGGATCAACTGGACTTTTTACAGTGAATAATTGCAAGTATGACAACTAGGAAGAAAAGGTGAAAAGAAGGGAAATGTATTTTTTATCCTCAAATATACTTCAGGTATTTTATTAAAATATCCTAATAATTTGCAAATTATGTGCATGTTTAGACTGTAAACTATAACTCTAATTTAAACTTCATGTTTTGTGTGCTTTTCTTATTTGTCTTTTCAAGGATCACTTTTTTCCAGAATTCTACTTTCTTTTCTTTCAACTTTCTGTCCTTCTTTTGCTGTAGATTTATCTGCAAGTATTCTTCATTTAGGTTGTAAGATGGCCATTCAACCAGACCCTCTCCATTAGGATTTCTGTAAGCAATAGGAAAGAAAAAGCCCTTTCCAGTCACAGGGGAATTCAATCACACAAGTTAAGACTGAATCAATAAACCAGCCAATTCCCCATGGAGCCTGTGCAAAGCAGCAATATCTGTCATGAATCTCATGATTCTTACCCATTTCGAGCAAAGTTAGCCCAGTACTTCATCAGAGTTCTGCTGAGGTTCTTCTCTTCCTCTGTAACTTCACCTGAAAGAAAAAACACAGAACAGTTACTCTGTGTGGCAGAAATCAAGACATTCCTACTCCAGCAGCAGCATTTCCATGTGTGAATATGGTGTAAAAATTTGGCAATTGCAAGAGAGACACATGACCAGCAAAAACATCAGTAAATACAGGAAGCATCATGGATTTCAGCACTCCTTATGATTTCAGCATAATTACCCTACTGTAAAAATTAGGGAATTCAGGAACAAGGAAATGAAGTGGTGTGCCTGTAACCTTCCAGGAAATTGAAGCAGAACCAAAAAACTCCCATGTGTCCTGCATTCCAGTAAAACTCCAGGAATGGGCCACATGGCTGGATCCCTTTCCTGGATCCCATTCTGGTTTTGTGGGACTGAAACTCTCCCTGTTATTCACAGCATGACTAGGCAAAGATTTCTTCATTCTCACACAAGATGGTGCCACTCCATTTCTCAGCACTTCAATAGTATTTCTTTAAATATAGTTACACATAAACTCACTAGGTCAGAATTATTTCAGTTCCTGCGTGTTTTTAATTATAAATGCTTCTCAATACACTAAGAAAAATGTTTGGTACCTTAAAGCCCTTCATAAATTCAGGCAAAGAGGAAAAGAACTGTAGTGTTTTCTAGTGCCAAGGTAAGTAAAGTTAAAAAAAAAAAAATTAAAAAAAATATATATATGTATATAAGCAGAAGGTAAAGGCTCTGGTAACAGATTAACAAAGGGTTTTACAACATAGCTGGATTGCTCCAAAGTTCAAAGGAGTAAAAGGAAATACTTTCACTTATGTAAGATTTGACCAGACTATGAACTACTGTGCAAATGACAAAAATAAAAGCAAGGAAAAAAAATAGTAAATTCACTTAAAATAAGCAGAATTTTTGTGTCTCTGTCAGAATAAGAACTGCTCCTAATCTGTTCCATGGGAAAGAAAATACTCCATGCTGAGTATTACTGTCTTAGGCAAATGTAATTAAAGGCTATTGCTGGATTCATAATGTTCCTTAGGAAGTGGCATCATGTTTTTTAACTGTTTGGCAGATTCATTGGGAATGTAACAACGTGGGATTCTTCCAGAAGGAACTAGGGAGTACACCCTTAATCCTCCCTCAGTGGACTGATTCCATTTGAATAAATGCTCAAGCATTAATTGAACTGTGAGGCAAAACAGACCTAACCATGAGATCTTCACACAGAAAATGAAACACTGGAACTCCACAACTTGCTCTGAGCACAGCTGGAATCACTGTCTTCAAAAGAGACCAAGTCCCCCATTCTGTGGAGCCTGACAGCCTGTGGGATTTCCTGGAAAGGAGGACACATTGGCCTACACTCCTCAGGAAAAGAAGAGATCCTGGATTTCCTGCTTCCCAAGCACTCTCTGCAAGTTTAATTGACTTTCTTTCAATTTCATTTTCAGCCAAAGCTATTTGGTAAATTCATGCACAGTGCTGGGATAATGACAGTGAATTTTCTAGCAAATATCTTATTTGCTGAATTGCTGACAAGATGTGAAACTCATTGTGCTCCAGAATGAGCAAACTATAAAGGAGAGAAGATGGAGAAGATGGTTAAGTGCATAAGACTAATTCTGCCAGGAGAAAGGCTTATGGCTTGGTCTCACTGCCAATATATGCACTTTTATATGATGAAAATGAATAGAACACTGACTAGAGAAATGCCAGGGGCTACAGGACCAGTTCAGGAGTGAGTGGTGTCTGTTCCTTACTGCGGAGCTGGATGTCCCCGGCCAGAAACGGCCCCCCAAAGACAAAACCAACTTCATCCCCATGGTCAGCCTTCACATAGTCTGGTTTGCTATCCCTGAATGCACTTGCCCGGTGCTGGTATTCAAAGAAGTAGGTAGGAGCTCCAGACTCTGCAAGACATAACATTTAGAGAGTTACAGAAGAGATACATAAACTACAGCTGTCATCAGCTGTTTAAAATACTACTTTAAACAAAGCTTTACACTGGGCACATCTCTAGCATAATTGTTACATTCAAATGATGAACTCAGTACTTGCATACAAAAAAATAAAACTGGAAGGTCCACCCTAAGGAAACTTACAGAAAACAAATTATCAAATTATTTCCACTTTTGAGTATCTTGGCACGGCTTGCCTACACCTAAACACCCAAAAATTTACAGACCACAGAGCTGATGTCCCAAGTAGCCATGGGCCAAAGGACAAAGGTTGCTTTGATGTGCTTTGACTTTAGAGCCTGCATACGTCAGTTAGCAAACATTTACCTGTGTTACCATGCTCTGCTCTCAATATACTGTGATTATGAGCACAGTGCAAGACACTGATACAGAGATAAGGGACTATGCACAACCCTGCAGACCTGTATCATTCCTCATGTGCCCAGAGGGCATCTCAAGAAGGGCTGCCTGCATATGACAGGATTTGTATCTGCATCATTTGATGCAGCCTGCAGTAGGAGGTTTGAGTGTCCCACTGCTGTTGATCAGCTTACCCCTATGATAATTCAGTGCTTTAATGGCTGGCATGACAATTGCCATGTCCCCCAGCAGGTCCAGGAATCCGTCCCGGAGCTCTGCAGGGTCCTCTGTGTCTCCCAGATACTCATCCAAGATCATGGGCAGAAAATCTGAGGGTACATCCTATGAGACAAGAAACAAACAGACAAACAATCACTATCTGAATTAGAAGCTAAAATTGCCATTTTTTAAACTTCTGAGATTCTGCAAAGGCACAAATGTCCAGGACAGCACCCATGTTGATGGGAATCAAAACCTATTCACACTTTTTGTGGGCAGAAAATTCCAAACAAACCAACCACCTCAGGTCAAATTTGCACCAGATTTATGTGGGTTAGAACTCTACAGGAATAAGTGTAGATCCAGCAATTTCTCCTGACAGTATCTTTGGCTTCTGTTTTCTTCAGGAGAAGAGAGATGGGAATCATAAAAGTAAATTCTCAGTCCTTAAAAGATTTATGGACCATTAGACAAGAGGACAAGACCAAGGGGATCTCCAAACACAGTGGAGATCCAACAGTGTAAGTTTTCAGGGTTAAAATTTGTTGCTTGAAAGATAACACCTCAAAACTAGGAGTAACTACTTTAAAAGCTGCATTTAATGTAGCTTTTAAACACACTGAAAAACACACTTTGAAACTTCCTAAGCAGAAGATTAGCCATGAGATACCTTAATATTTGGGATACTATTACCCTATTACTATTAGTAATTACTGATTACCCTATTACTATTAATAATCCCACAAATATGTAAGATAAAAGTATTGGTTGAGGTCTAGAATGAAAAAGGCCTTTTCTCAAATCCCAGGCCTGACTCAATCCTATTTCTTTGTAATTCCATACACCTTGGTCCTGTCAACTTTGCTGAGACTCTCCCCAAAGCATAACATCAGTCCTCTGTAACACTATGACTCAAGCAGTGAGACCCAAATCTGTTACCTACATGAAAAAGAAAATTCACTTCTCAAATTACATTAGTGCAGCAGTACTTACAATCATTGGTAGGAAAACTTCTACAGTTGAGGCAATTGATTTTCTATCTCCTATTTCCCTCAAACTTTTCATTTTTGATGTCTATACAGAGAGGAAAAAAAAAAACCAACGTTATTAGCACCTTTAAATGTCTCTTATTTTAAACAATGGAACTGTATTATTCCATTAATTCTTACTACTGGTGTTCACTTTTGAAGCATCATATCATATGCAAAAGTGCAGCACAATGCAGCAGCTGTCTTGAAAAGCTTGTATTTACTGCAGTAAATGTTGCCTTGGTTTCTACATGAACCATTCCTAATACACAGTTTATTCTTAAATCAACATTAAGAAACTTGTAAGACTAAAAAACGTGAGGGCAGAGTTGAAGTAAAAAGCTGCTTCCATCTCACAGGCTTCTTTTCATTCTGATGGGGGAGATCTTAAAAGTCACTGTCAGTCTGTCTCTAGTCCAATTGTTTGAGCCATTTGAAATAAGAATAATGCAGTGTTCCTCCTCTTGTACAGCATTATATAAAACAACTCTTCTGTCAGCAAAATAAATTGAAACAGATTTCACTTTGCATTGCTTTTCTGGGACATGGAACGAGCACGCTCCCAGTGACAGTTGTTTCCTAGATTCAGAACAAATGCTTTGTACTACTGAAAGGAGCTGGAATATTTAGGAAATAAAAGAAAGAGGCAAGAAAGAGAGAGGACACAAATCCATCTCCTGCAGTTTTTCTGCACTGAGAGCATTTGCTCAGGTTTTGGAGTTATCCACTGAGTTCCCAAGAGAAAGGGCTGGACACCTGCATTGTCCCCTCACTCTGCCCCAGATGAGATTTTCAAATGAAAGCTCTTTCTGCAGGCTGGTAATGATACCCAGGGGAAACTGGTCTAGGTGGTCAGTGGCACATTTTTAAGCATAATATGTACAAACCCTGACTACTGATCTTTGTGGGGAAAAGGATTGGCTTTATTTGTCTTTCATTAATAAGTCCTTGATTGTTGCATTCTTTTTCCTCTCTCTGCCTGGATGAGAGATTAAAATTTTAGGATAAGAAAACACTGTACAAAATTGATGTCCCAACTGATGTGCCCATGTAGTTTAACTTGCAGGATGAAGCCTCTCTCACCCTCTTGTGACCCAGTGGTTCTGGATCACTGCAGAGCCATGATGCAAGTCATGTTTACCTTCTATGTATTTCCAACAGTGCAAAGACTTGTGCTATCACTTAACACAAACATTAAAAACACTTTTAAATAAAGAACAGACATTAAATTACCGATCTAATATTCCAGCCAAATTCATTGTTGGTGACTCCTATCATGTAGGGGACTGCATTGAATTCTTTTGCAGCCAATATCTCTTCAGGTGGCTTATTAAGAAACACTCCATCCAAAACTAAGGGTAAAAATGAGATTTCCTGAAGGAAGAGAGAAAAAAAGAGATCAAATCAGTTGTTAATAATATGTCCAATTTTTCCTTCAAATCATGTAAGATGTCCACATTAAATGTCCTAAGTGCAAAAAAGGGCTTTAAGAAATTCAAGGATCTACAGCCACTGTAACATAAATTTAGTTTGGCACAGGAGTATACAATGCAGGCCTGGCTGGGTCAAGGCATAGTGGAATGTAATGGGTTCCTGATCCTGTGCTGTTCTGACATTAAAACATAGGGATGCTCAAACATTGCTCACAACTTCACAGGTGATGTGACTCTGCTGAAACTTCCAGGGAGAAATTACATCTGAAATGATTTCCACATTTAAGGAGTATTTTGGCAAAAGATAAGAAAAATCAACTTTGGAATGGACCACCAATGAACTCTGATCAGAGGCTGAGCTAAAGTTTTGCAAGTGAGCCATTAAAAAGTTCTGTTGCCATGAAGTCTCACCTACCTTGCTTTTATGGATTATGTGCTCTGCTTCCTGCTTCCTCAAGCAGTTCAGCAGGGAGAGGGAACTGCTCGCCTCACACTTGAAGGTATTGGCAATTTTCTGTAAATTATCAACAAAGATAAGCACTGTTATAAAGCCATTACACACACTGCTGTTAATAGCTTGATTTAGTGGCAGATTTAGGTGAGCTTGATAGATCTTTGAGTGGTTTATTTTACTATAGAAATGCTACAGTTTGACCACAAAGTGAAATCATTCTGGTGTACCTCTCTTTCTTGCTGTATTTCCATTCACTGTTTATCAAACTTTGCTGTAGAGATAATACAAGCTTGTAGCATAAACCAAATAAGGAAGGAAAATTCAGAAATTTTTACATTATTACTATGTCCACTACAGAAAAATATATTAAAAGACACTTATAGAAAGTGATTTTATTTTAAGGGGTATTTTTATATTTAATTAATTTACTTCACATAAAGGCCCTCCCTAAAAGACTGTAGGTCAATAAAAAACGGAATTCTTCTTCTGAATTCTTGTTAAACTTTCCATAATAAATGCCACAGTTACTGTATAGAGTACAGAGGGTATGAAAATGGACATTTGCCTAGCTTGGCATGTGTGTGACTGAAAATACCTTTGTCAGCTCACAGCTGTTATAATCATCCAGCTGTACAATCTATTTCAAACACCAAACAGACCGAAATTAAACAGGTGTGCTGCAACAATAAATTGGATCAACTTTGTTGCACAGTATGCAATGAGATTTCCCCCTTTTCTCTTTTAAACAAGTTATCACATAGAAGTATCCTATTTTAGGCTATAAAGACTTTAAAATAAAAAAAAAATTAGTTTACCTCAAGATCTGTTGAAAGATGTAAATCTTTACTGGGAGGAATTATAATTCCACTCTCTGATATTGCTTTATGAAAGAGACCCTTAGATAAAGGAGATAACACCTGCCAAGAAGGGAAGAACAAAAAAAAGTATTTATTCTATATTAACATCCTTACCACATATCTTTATGCTAGTTATAGTCTAGTCAGCTCCTGGATTCAGTTGGGAATTATACATCTTTATTTGCTAAATCTCCAGATTTCGACCAATGTGCTGTTCAATTTACTCTCAAAAACCAGATTAAGCATGAAATGTTACATTAATTGAGCTTTTGAAGATTTTTAGTTTTATTTACTATATACCTACATGTGCAAAAACAGAGCAAGATCCTGCAGATATCCCAAAGAGAGTGACAGATGCTGGGTCTCCACCAAAGTGCTCAATATTTCCTTGGACCCACCGAAGAGCTGCCACCTGATCCAAGTATGCCCAGTTCCCCCGGGCGTGCTCGTCACCAGTACTGAAATGGAAGCAGCAGAGGCACTCCACAGGAACAGTGACAATGCCACAGCAAGGGCAATCTCAGCAACCTGTGTTTTGTGCAGAGTGACCACAGCCCCTCGTGGTCACACCTTGGCCCCTGACTCCCCTCCTCTCTCTCCTCACCTCTGCACAGCTGCATCCCTGGCCTTTACCCTACCTTGAGTTTTTGCTTTACATAGCAGAGGATGGAAGCAAAGGCCAGAACAAACATCCTGTCCAGCTCCAGATAAGCCCAGCTATTATCTGGGCATATCTAAATGTGATAGCAGGCTGCAATCACATAACCATGCACATGCAATGTACAGACATTTCTCGGTGTTCTGAAGTCCTGGTGTTGGTGAATTATGTACATTTAAACCATTGAAATGGTGGGAAGCTGATATAGAAGTTCAGCAGATTTAGTAAACAGAACTACCCATGCTTTAAACATGAAGTACTTTGTAAAAAGTGAAATAGGTGTTCTTACTTGAAGTATCCAAGGAGTCCCAGTCTGTACTGAATTATTACCACCACAACATTCTCATAGGCTGACAGTGCAGAGCCATCATACCGAGCAGTACCACCAAATATAAAATTGCCTCCATGGATCCACACCATTACCTTGGAAACAAAAGGGTGAGACACACCTTTATGCACTGGCTTGCAGATTTCACTTTAAAAAGGAAAACAACA
Organism: Oenanthe melanoleuca; assembly: GCF_029582105.1. Lineage (NCBI taxonomy): Eukaryota > Metazoa > Chordata > Aves > Passeriformes > Muscicapidae > Oenanthe > Oenanthe melanoleuca. The sequence continues at coordinate 18,671,266 of NC_079345.1, forward strand.
TCAGAGAATTAGGAACATCAAATCACTGAAGGATGATGGCTGCTGAGTTTCAGATTGGTAGACTTTGAATTTTAATGGTAATATTATTTCTGCTTGTGCAGCATCACATTTTCAAAAGCAATTAAGTCTCTTAGGAGCAATCATTTCTTGCAAGCTTTATAAAGCACAAGTTTGTTCAATGGTTTACATACAGGTAACTTGTCCTTCTTGCTTGAGCCAGCAGGGCTGTAGACACTCAGATACAAACAGTCCTCAGAAGTTTGGAATGCAATGTGTTTTTCTTTAAAGTTTTTTTCAGCTATTTTCAACATGGATAGATCTTGAGGACAACTTCATTAAAAAAAAAAAAAAAAAAAAAAAAAAAAAAAAAAAAAAAGGCAAGAAAAAAAAAGCAAGGGAAAAAAAAAAAGGCAGCACAATTATTAGTACTAAATCTGTATTAGCATCAATGTAACAATGGTAGAAAAAACATACTTCTTTTGTCCCTGGCTGAATTGAATCCCTACAGGGTGCTTCAATTTTTGAGAGATGCAGCCTGTAAAAGTACATCTCCACACCTGTACTAGAAATACTCCAGTACTGGAAGTGTATCCACTACCAAATATAAACTCCTCAGCAAAACCAGGCTTCTCCCCAATAACCACAGCTCTGACCAGCATGGGCAGGTTCTAGCTACAAATGAACAGCTCTCACAGTGGTGGGTGAGAAGTTGCATCTCTCACACCAGTCCAGGGTTCAGGTGGTTCAGGTGGGGAAAACCTCAAAGGTCCCAGAGGGGCTTTTGCAAAAGGAATTCCAAGGAAAGCATTCACAAGCTTGTCAGTCCCCTTCACATTTGTCTGTGTTCCTTTGAGCCGTCCAAGTGCAATAGTCACCTCTGGCTCAGCACCACTCTGTCCTAAGCAAGACAAAAGGTAAAAAACAAAAAACCACAAATTAGACCCCATCTTCATAATTATCACACAGAACTTTTCGATTAAGTATTTTTAACTGACTGTTTAATTTAGGACATTTCAGCTTATTCCTTTCAATTTTGTTCAGTTTTCATTTTGGTTTGGCACAGTGACAGACACTGCCAAACCCTCCTGCCAGTGACACCTGGAGCTAGGTACGGCAGAGTTTAGTCACTGAGCAAATACCAGAACCATTAAAATTTCCTAAATTTATCATTCAACAAGATCTTAAATTGTTTTTTGTTTAGAGAATTCAGAAATGTTGCTGCTTTCTATCTTTTAAAAAAGACAGAAAGCTTTCTTTTCATTAAATCATTTAAAAAACATTTTCATGTCACAAGACCAGTCATGAAGGCAGTTTTGCAGATTGGAGAGCATAAGAGATTTACTGCCTTTGAAAAAATCATCGGAACTCGTTGGTGCAGCAACAACAAATCGCGGGGCTCACCTTCTGTCCCGCTCACCAGGAGCGCGGCTTTGCAAAGCACGGCGCAAAGCACCGCGATCGGGCTCAGCGGAGACATCCTTGCACCCTGTCGGCTCCCGGTGATTCTGCCCGGTTTTAAGCGGAAGGAGAGGGGACAAAGGTCCAGCCGGGGCACTGGGCGCACGGAGCGAGCCCGGAGCACCGCGAGTGACCGGGCGCTGGCGCTGCCCAGCCCCGCCCGTCACTGCAGCGCGAACGGGCCCGGCGGAACGGGCTGCGGGGCTCGTCCTAAAAACCCCTGGAACAGCAAAACCGCACCGAAACACCGCCACGGCAACGCAACAAAACCCCAGCCCTACTAGGGGTTATCTGTAATCTCTAGATTGCAAAACTAGAAACAGTAAAAAAAAAAAAAAAAAAAAAAAAAAAAAAAAAAACAAAAAACAAAAAAACCAAATCCAAATAGTTCATTCTTGCCTTGATCCCCCTTTAGAGGGGTGTATGAAGCTAAAGTGTGTCATCGCCACAGTATATAACTCCGGTTTAAATTTCCGTGTTTTATTTTTGTTTGACTCCTCAAAACGGGGAGCATGTGAGAAACAAAAGTGTCAATATTTAGCAAAATATAATTACTTTATTTTATACAGACAGAGCAAGCAGCGCCCTGGGGAAAATGTGAGGGGTCACCGCCCACTCTGCTTCCACAGAACTTGGTTTGCAGCTCCCTTTTTATAGTCTGATTTTCCTTGTAGTAATCAATAATTGTTATTGTTTTGTTGTAGTAGTTCTGCAAGGTGAGCAGTGATAGTGAAAGAAACTTTAAACTTCCGTGGGACAGCTCTTGGGACAATTGGTCATGTAACCATCTGGTCTTGGCAGATAAAAAACAGGAGAAGTGGGAAGTCTGAGCTTTAGCAGATAGTGTGTGATTGATCACACAAAGGCAGGAAATCTGATTCTGAAAAAACCTTTCAGGTTGTAATTGATTACACAAAGGCAGGAAATCTGATTCTGCAAAAAAATCTTTCAGACTATGGAAACCCTTTTTTTTTTTTCTTTTACAAACTGCTATACAACATTCAATATACAATATTCATAACGGGTATTTAAACAAAATGGGTTTAATCATATATTTTCATTTCTCAATTATCACATAACCAACTTTAATCGGAGCATCCTTGGCAGCAGCGGGCCCAGCTCGGAGGCCGCTGGCGGACACGGCACCGCCGACTCCATTCGCCTCCAGCCCGGGGCTGCAGCTCAGCCGCGCTCCGGGGAACCGGCCCCGCTCACAGCCGGACCCGCCCAGAACCGGGACCGGCCCCGCCCCACTCACACCCGGACCCGCCCAGAACCGGGACCGGCCCTGCCCCGCTCACACCCGGACCTGCCCAGAACCGGGACCGGCCCCGCCCAGAACCGGGACCGGCCCCGCTCACAGCCGGACCCGCCCAGAACCGGCCCGGCCCCGCCCCGCTCACACCCGGCCCCGCCCAGAACCGGCCCGGCCCCGCCCCGCTCACACCCGGCCCCGCCCAGAACCGGCCCGGCCCCGCCCCGCTCACACCCAGCCCCGCCCAGAACCGGGCCCGGCCCCGCCCCGCTCACAGCCGGCCCCGCCCAGAACCGGGACCGGCCCCGCCCCGCTCACAGCCGGCCCCGCCCAGAACCGGGACCGGCCCCGCCCCGCTCACAGCCGGACCCGCCCAGAACCGGGACCGGCCCCGCCCCGCTCACACCCGGACCCGCCCAGAACCGGGCCCGGCCCCGCCCCGCTCACACCCGGACCTGCCCAGAACCGGGCCCGGCCCCGCCCAGAACCGGGCCCGGCCCCGCCCCGCTCACACCCGGCCCCGCCCAGGAACCGGCCCCGCCCCGCTCCTCCAGGGCCCCGCGCGCTCCGGGCCGCTTCCGCTTCCGGCTCCGGTTCCGGTTCCGGTGCGGTGCCGCCATGGTGGGCCCGGGCGCGGGCGCGGCGCCGCTGGAGAACGCGAACCCCCTCATCTACCGCCGCTCCGGGGAGCGCCCCGTGACCGCCCGCGAGGAGGACGATGAGCTGCCCGACGCCATCGACGACCGGGAGATCTTCGATATCCTGCGGAGCGGCGGGCGGGGCGGGCCGGGCTGTGTGGGCAGGGCAGCGCCGCTTTCCTTAACCCGCACATCTCATCCGCTCCATCAATGACCCCGAGCACCCGCTCACCCTGGAGGAGCTCAACGTCGTCGAGCAAGTGCGAGTGAAAGTGAGATCCCAATAACGCAGTACTGGAAAATGTCAGTGAGCAGATGTATGGGCGAGCGGAATTGGCGGGTTTCTGTGTTTTTGGCAGGTGAACGATGCCGAGAGCACGGTGTCGGTGGAGTTCACGCCCACCATCCCGCACTGCAGCATGGCCACGCTCATCGGCCTCTCCATCAAGGTCAAGCTGCTCCGCTCCCTGCCCGACAGGTTCAAGGTGAGCAGCCGCATCACTGGACCAGCAAAACGCGGGGGTTGCGTTTGGAAAAAATAAAAAAAATAAGCGCTAACTAGTTTGCAGTGAAAAACAACGGGAGGTTTTTTCACGTTTTGTGTGAGGGAGAGTGCAGGAAGGAGAGAGGGCAGTGGGCTGAAGTGTCAGCACAGCTGTGGTTCTGGGGCTGCTCTCATGGGCTGGGGGTTCTGGGGGAATCACTGCGCTGCTCTGGGGCAGGAGGAGGGGTCTCACCCTTGCCTGAAGCAGGCTTAAGCACATGCAAATGCTGAATACTCTGCGGTTTTAGGCTTCTGTTTTATTCAGTTGTGTAGAGTAACTGATAGTGGCAAGAATGTCCTTTCTCCCTTCGTTTTTTTACTGTCCTATTCTTATTAGTTTGAACTTAACCTTCAGACGTTTTGTTGAGCTCATCCCCTGTTTCTTTTGTGCTGCTGTTTCAGCTGGATGTTCATATAACACCAGGAACACATGCCTCTGAGCATGCAGGTAAGGCCTTTAGTCCTCTCTTGTGTGGTCTTTATATTTGTTTTATTCTTGAAAATTGTCGAGGAGGGAGATTCCCACAGCTGCAGAGCTGCTGCTCAGTGTCTGGGACTTTCTGTGCGTCAGATTCTGGGGGGTGTTCCAGAACAGGAACATGGAGTGTTGATTAGATTGTCTTGTGGTGTTCTTTAAACATCTCCTCAGGCAGCCAGCACTCTCAGACAGTCACTGATTTCCCAGTCACTCAGAAAAGGGGAGGCAAACAGGGATTTCTTGTGTTGCACCTCCAGAGCAGCTCCCTGCTGCTGAATCACAGCCAGCTCACTGCAAAGCTGTGATGACAGAGGCTCTGCCCTGAGACAGCAGCTCTGGGCTGCACTTGGCTTCCTGAGAGCTGCAGCTCCATGGCAACAGTGATTGTGTGGCTCAGTGTGAAGACACCGAGTCCCAGTGTCCTGACTGGTTCCTGGTGGGTTTTTCCTGCACAGTTAATAAACAGCTCGCTGATAAAGAACGTGTGGCAGCTGCTTTGGAGAACTCTCACCTGCTGGAGGTGGTGAATCAGTGTTTGTCTGCTCGGTCATAATGGCCTGGTGAGGAAATCATTGGTATTCTCATCTGTTAAACTGATTTTGTATATAAGTGATGATGTTGCAATTTACATAAATCTATGAGCAAAATAAAATCACTGAAATTCTCTTGAGGAAACGTTTCTTTGCTTTTTCAGAAAATACTGTATGGGGAGTTAACTTACAGACAGCTACAAAATATAATGAAAATTGTCTTTTTAATTGTATGAGTCATTGCATAGGTACAATTTTCCATTAAAATATTTTTTCAACCTGTTTTTTACTGGTTTCTCACTACTAAAAATAAGTTATACACTGGACTTCACAAGTGCACCAAGATAACTTTTAGTTAAAATCTTTAGATTCCTGGGACAGTTTCAGACTGCTAATACAGTTTACTTTCAGACATCACAAGTGGTACAAGCTGGTGTGTGCAAAGTTGGAGGACAATTAGCAGTAAGTGTCCACACTTCCAAATCATATATCTGGTTTTAATTATCTTAGATTAGGCAAATGTGGAGGGTTCTTTAGACCTGTATAAAACATGAACTATTTTAAATTACTACTTAATTGTGATAGGAAATACAGTATCTTTGAAGGGGGTTTTATTTGTGCACCTGCAATACAGGAGCCATTACCAGTTCTCAGTATGAACAGCCCAGCAGGCTCTGCTGAAAGACTCTCCTGGCAGTGTTTGACAGCTAAGGGACAAGTTTTGGTCTAAATGCCTTGAGATTTAATGCTAAAAACCCAGCCTGGTTTGGGACTGTGGCATTCACTAAACTGTTGTCTTTGGCAGACATTGACAATGGAAAAACTCATTAAGAACTAATTTGAATATTTGTAAAAGATGTCTCTACCACGTGGAAACCACATGGAAAAATAACAACCAGTTATTAAATCCTGTTGGGTATTTTGGAGCATGCACCCATTACAATGTTGCCTTGTTTGCCATCACTTATCTGGAAAATAAGAAATACACTTTCTGAAAATACAGGCTGTGCTCACCAGTTTGATGGTAGTGCTTTGTACTCCAGTAGCATTTTCTCTGGGAGGGTCTCAGGTGCTGTTTGAAAGGGGTGAAGCTTATGGACACTGTGGAAAGCTCAGCCTAATAGTCCAGTCCAGTGCTCCAGGTGTGACATCCAAAGCCACACAGCAGAGCAGGAGAGAAACAAAGGCAGAGTTTCCCATTTCAGAACTGAGCCTCCCTGTCTGCACAGGGCTGCAGAAACCCTGCTCAGCATCAGCCTGCTCACTTGGCTCAGCATCCTCTGAATGGGCAGCACTGCTGGGATGTATGAATGAAACTGCAAGTAAAGACAGTATTTATGTAATATTAATATTGGGCAAGGAACAGAAGGACCCAGCTTTCCTCTGCCTCTTGTTGGATCACTGAACTGATTAGTTCTGACATTGCCAATGTTGCACCACAGATGAAACTCCAGCCATGCTAATGCATGCAGGCAGCTCCTGGGCACCACGTCTGGGTGTTTGATTTTGCTTTCTGGTTTCTGGGTGCTCTTTAAAAGAAAACAAATTTTGCCCTCAGATTTTGGGGAAGAAGGAATTGCACATATATGCCAGGGGGAAAACAGGAGGATGACTAAGCTGCCAGCAAATGCACTCCAACCAGAGAAGGGACCAGTAAACAGTGCTTTGCTGAAGCTCTCTGCTTGGCTTCACCACTACATAATACTAGTGTTAGGTAATTTATTGGGGTGTTGGCACTTGCCTCGTGAAGCACACTGTGCACAGCAGCCCTGGGGATGCACTTTGTACCATTTACCTTCTCAGAGAAGCAGCAGAATGTGATTGATGGTTTATGCTTATAGTTGATAGTTGGGGGATGACTTTTCAGTAAGGGGAATCTGCTGTGGATTTTCAAACAAGAACTGACTTCTATTTAGGGATGAAGAATCTGATTACTTTAGATCTGTTGTATTTATGACAGAGACAACCACAGTGACTTTTCTGAAGGCCCCAGCCTCTCCTGTCCAGGCTCCTTGGGCTCAGTACTTGCTGATAAAGTACTGGTAATGTTCTGGTGAAAACCTTCCATCCTGCTTTTGATGACCATTACCTGGTTTCTGTTGTATGGAGACAAAGTGGGGGAAGAAAATACTCATTTTTTAGAAATACGTCTTTTCAGATGCTTAGTATTCCATATTTGGACCCTAAATTAGCCTCTGGAATGTTTTGTAATAGAGAAAAAAGAGAAACTATGACCCTTTGGAGCAGCTGTGTTGAACACAGTCTCGTTAAAGTCCAGGAAAAATGCCAGGAGCAGACATCTGCTTCACATTCCTGAGCTCTGGGCAGAGTCTGCAGGGGTGGCCAGATGGCATTCCCCATTCCCAGTGTGCTCCCAGGGGTACCTGGATGGCATTCCCCACTCCCAGTGTGCTCCCAGGGGTACCTGGATGGCATTCCCCATTCCCAGTGTGCTCCCAGGGGTGACAGGATGGCATTCCCCATTCCCAGTGTGCCCCCAGGGGTGACAGGATGGCATTCCCCATTCCCAGTGTGCTCCCAGGGGTGACAGGATGGCATTCCCCATTCCCAGTGTGCTCCCAGGGGTACCTGGATGGCATTCCCCATTCCCAGTGTGCTCCCAGGGGTGACAGGATGGCATTCCCCATTCCCAGTGTGCTCCCAGGGGTACCTGGATGGCATTCCCCATTCCCAGTGTGCTCCCAGGGGTAACTGCATGGCATTCCCCATTCCCAGTGTGCCCCCAGGGGTGACAGGATGGCATTCCCCATTCCCAGTGTGCTCCCAGGGGTGACAGGATGGCATTCCCCACTCCCAGTGTGCTCCCAGGGGTGACAGGATGGCATTCCCCACTCCCAGTGTGCTCCCAGGGGTGACAGGATGGCATTCCCCATTCCCAGTGTGCCCCCAGGTGCGAGAGACTCCTGGATTCTTTGTATCAGGGTGGACGCCAGGGACAAGACTCAGACGCTCTGTAAATGCTAAAAGCTACAGTTGCAGTTTATTATAAGGGAGTCTGCAAGGAGCTGCCCGGCACAGCCACGTGCAGATTAAAGAGATAAAAAGGGGGAGAGAAAGAGAGAAGAAGGAGGGTAAAGAGAGGAAGAGAAGAGGAAAAGAAAAGAGAGCGACTTCCCGTTTGTAACACAATAAATCCACTTCCATCATGAATATTCTAATTCCTAAAAACCAATCTAATACAAAATACTAATTCTATAGCATTTACATACAGCCTATAGGAAATCTTACATTAGCATAGCATGTGACATTCTAAACTCTAAGATCTAATCTTTGGGTGCAGGTCAGTCTTTTGTGTCTTTTGGCCTTGCCCTCTGGCCAAAAGCATTGTTTAGTTAAGAGTGGATTGGCTTCGGTGAGCCATCCCATTGTATACCTGGTTATTCAGTAACTAGGGCTTGGTATCTCAAACGTGGCTTTCATTTCAATTTCATCCATGGTTTCTATATTCCCAGAATCTGAGCATTCATATTTGCAAGATTCCTCAGTTTCATCCTCTCCAACATCTCCCCCGTTTTGTTCAACCACTAATACATTAGATACTGCCTTCGTTATCATTTTTTGCGTACAATGGAGAATGCAGGGTACAAATATTACAACTACAATTATTACTACTAGAATAAACAAACCTATCTTACAGAGTTCCTTTAGCCAAGATGTAAAGTTCCAACCTTCAAACAAACTGTCTAGCCAGGTGGGGTAATTTGTTGTGATTTGGTCAGCCAAATCCTTTAGATTTTGTAGCTGTTTATGAATGGAAACGGAATGATCTGACAAATTCATGCAGCATAATCCCTGAAAATCCTTGCATCCATGTCCATGAGCTAATAAAAGGAAATCAAGAGCAGCTCTGTTTTGTAAAGTGGCATGTTTTACTGCCTCTTCATCTGTCAGCAAGTCACTGATTGCAATTGATGTGGCATTTACTTCTTTACTGAGCCAACATCCCAACTTGTTTAACTGTTTCAGTGCGGTAGCAGAGCTCAGCTGAGGTAAAAAGAGGCTTGTGACAACTAATTGTCCAGTGCTCCATGGGTGAAAGTCACTGTCACAGTCACTTTCATAATGATATCCTGTGGCGGATCTAATTTTTCTATTTTTCTTTTTGACTACCTCTTTAACACTGGGTGCAAGTATTGTGAGCTGTCCCAGAGCACAAGGGCCACCCTCTATATATGCGGGTATGCCTTGCCAGGCTCTGTCTCCGCAAATGAGCCAAATTCCTTTGGGAAATCGTATTGGAAGTTTGCTAGATTGACTTGCGTGCGGCTCAGAGTATGTGAGAAGTTTAGTTTGATTACACCAAAAAGTCACATTGCTATAAACTGGGTGATATGGGGTAACATTTAAATGAGGACTGTCTCCTTCCATAAGATGAAATATGTAACAGTTGCCCATGGTTACTGAACCTAAAATTTCAAGCTCTTGGAGATCAGATTTGTCAACTTTAGAATTGTCAATGTAAGGTTGATATTTTTTGCTGAGAGTTGGGGATGCATGAGGATCATCATATGGCCAATACCTCTTAAGGGTAACATTATCAAAACCTTTTGGGAAAGGTACTCCAACCAAACAGGTTGCAAAGGGTTTTTCAGGACTTGTGTTGGATAAGCAAATGGTATCAGAACCAGCAGTCTTGGCTAAATTAACCCAAATGTTTGTCTTTGGTTGACTTATGGGTAAAGCTTCGCTACAAAAACAAAAGAAAAAACAACAAGAACAAAAGAAAAGCAACATGCATTCACGTAATCGATAAAACTCCATCCTTGAGCTGTTTCTGGCAGATCACTTTCTCCTGATGATTCTGCACAGTTCAGGTCTGGGTGCTTGCTTCCTGGCTTCTTCTTGCAGGATCACTGGCTGATGTGGAGGCTTCAGCAGGCTTCACAGAGCAGTAGGGCTTCACATTCTTCGCTGGAATCCACTTGAGTCCTGCATCTGTAGAGACACATGCAAACCCCTTTCCCCATGTTATGAGGTTGTATGGTCCCTCTATTCGTCCTGTTTCTAAGTTTTTAACCAAAACTGGAGGGTGCTCTTTCAATTTTGCTTTTTTGTTGTTTAAAAAGTGTCTATAAATAGGAGGATCTGGCTCTTCTGCAGAGCTGTTCAAAAAATTGTAAACGTACAATGCTTTATTTAACCTTGTGTGGGGTGTGGCTAGCCCACTTCCCCCTTTTTGTTGATCTAAAATGCGTTTTAAAGTTTGGTGTGTCCTTTCTATTATTCCCTGACCTGTGGGTGAATGGGGTATGCCAAATGTATGGCGGATACCCCATTCATTTAAAAATGTAGCCAATTCATGTGAGGCATAAGAAGGTCCGTTATCTGTTTTGACTTCTTGGGGGATGCCTAGATAAGAAAAGGCTTGTGAGAAATGCTGGCAAACATGCTTAGCTGTTTCCCCTGTATGCGCAGAAGCAAAAACCGCATTTGAGAATGTATCAACAGAGACATGGATGTTTTTAAGCATCCCAAAAGAGGGATACTTTGTAACATCTGTTTGCCATTTCTGCAAGCTCTCCAACCCTCTTGGGTTGGTGGCTCCTGTAGCAGGAAGCGGCAGAACTAGCTGGCAATCTGGGCAAGCTCGTACAATATTTTGTGCTTGCTCTAAGGTAATGTGAAAATCTCGCTTAATTGCCTGTGCATTTTGGTGAAAAAATGCATGGCTTAATTTAGCTTGTTCAATAGTATTAGGCAGAGTTGCAGCAAGCACTGAGGTAGCATTTTTAATGTCTGCTGCATCTTCCTCATCAGAAGCAGCTGATGCCAATGCATCTGCGTGAGCATTCCCTTCTGCCATAAATCCTGGGAGGCCCGAATGGGCCCTTATGTGGGAAATAAAATAAGGATTAGTTCTGTGAGATAGGATTTGGTAAAGACAGGTGAGCCAGAGACATAACTTATCATTGTTCACATCCTTTAGAACTGATCCCTCAATCCTTTTGACAATATTAGCAACATATGCTGAGTCAGTTATGAGGTTGAAAGGTTCTGGAAAGAGCTGAAAAGCCCTTACAACAGCTGCTAATTCTACAATTTGAGGAGAACCTTCAACTTTTTGAACATCTTGTTCCCAAGTTTTTGTTTTCATATTTTGCCATGTGACTACCGAATTGTGTGTTTGCCCTGAACCATCAGTGAAGACAGTAATTGCTTCTAAAGGTTCTTCACTGATCAGAGGCTTTTCTTTGTAGCATAATTTAGCTTTGATCATTTTGTGTGCTGGATAATGAATGGAGCAAATGCCTGGAAAATTAAGCAAGGCATACAGCAGGTCCTCTGACTTTTGCATTGCCCACTCAAAATAAGCTTTCTTTATGGGCAAATAGATAATTGCAAATTCACAACCTGCTATTGAAAGAAGCCTTGCTCTACCTTTGATGATTATTTGAGACATCATGTCTAAAGGTGTGAGAATTGTTTTGGATGACCTGTAAGAAATAAAAACCCATTCAATTATTAACAAATTATCTTTTTGAGAAGGGTCCCATTGAAAGATTAGACCACACAGTCTCAGCTCTTGTCCTAAAATTGCAAGAAAAAAGGGTTTCTCTGGGATACAGCGATGTGCCTGCCTGTTCTGCAGGGCTTCTGTAATTCTTTTTAAGGCTTTGCACGCTTCAGGTGTGAGTGATCTAGGTGATCTGATGTTATTGTCCCCTTTCAACAAGTCAAAAAGTGGAGCAAGTTCATCAGCAGTAATTCCTAACACAGGTCTGACCCAGTTGATTTCACCTAAAAGCTGCTGCAGGTCCTGTAAAGTGTGGACCTCCGTTCGGACTTGTATTTTTTGGGGTACAATAGATTGTTCTGTTAATTTCCAACCCAAGTATTTCCAGGGAGCAGTCTCTTGAATTTTTGATTCAGAAATTACCAGTCCTGCCTTTGTGATTTCAGAAATAACACTGTCCCGAGTTTCCTCCATTTGTTTCTGCGTAGGTGCTGTTATCAATAAATCATCCATGTAATGAAAAATTAGGGACTGTGGGCTTCCAATTTTGTTACAGGCATCAATCATTTCAGGCATTGTTGGTTTTTCCTTTGCCATGGCTTTAATGGCCTTTTTACATTCTGTATTGGCATTATTTTCAATTATGTCCCGTATCATTAATGGGCGAGCTATATCATCAGAACACTGTCTTTCAGAGGCCTGGATTACTCTATCCACAAATGTGGTGAAAGGTTCAGATGGATCCTGGGTAATAAGATTGTAGGACTTTTCAAAGATTCCTGCAGGCTGTATCTGCAGGAAGGCTTTGCGTGCCATTTTCTTAATATCATCTAAGGCTGTTCTGGGGAGATTTATTTGATCTTCATTTTTGTCATCAGGATGGTCACCTGTTAATTTAGATATGGTCAAAGCACGCAATTCTACATCTGTGCTATCCCGGTATGTTGCTAATGTCTCTGTGAGCATTCTTTTCCATTTTAATTCCCATAAAAGATATTGTGAATCCGTAAGTGTAACCATAGCAAGGTTTTTACAGTCATTTGGCGTAAGAGTGTGACCCTCCAGAGTGCTTTTTAGCACTTGTTTGAAATAGGGTGAGGAGATGCCATTATCCCTTAAAGCTTTTCTTAGTTCTTTAATTTCATGAGATGGAATGGAAGACCATCTTCTAGGACCACCAGGCTGTGGATTAAAAATAACAGGCATTGCCATTATATTAAGGCATTCATCTTTACAAATGTCTCTTCTAATTTCTTGCCAATTTGTTAATAGGGAATTATTATACGATTGGGGATTTAAATTTGATGTGTTCTGAGGATACAGTGTCTCAGTATGAAGCGGAAATGTCTTTTGTAGAGATTGCCCAGATATAGGATTCGCAGGTGGAACATAAGTGTGTGTCCGTTCTGTGTTCAGTAACTGTGGAGCCGTAACGTACATTCCCCCTGTTTGTAGAGCGGATGGGGTGACAGGTTGCAATTGCAGAGCTGAATCGCAGAGGTCTGGAGGTGGGTTTGGCTGCGGTAGCCGAGTGAAAACTGCAGGAACCGGGGAATCGCCCCCTAAATGGGATGTATGTGCTGTGTTCACATCCTGCTGAGGAACAGCTGTAGAGGGATGTTTGGGAAGAGACGCATCGGGATCTGGGAAGTAGACCGGCACGGTCGAGGCTTGCAGGGCTTCCAGTTCCATTGCGGCCGGGACAGGCGCGGCTGCAGGATGAATTGCAGTTGACCACGGAGGGAGATGAACTGTGGCGGGCTGAACTACGCTGGCAGGCATGGGCTGCAGAGTTGCGTCTAGTGGGGCCAAAACGGCAGGCAGGATTGGGGCTGCAACGGGCGGCAGCAGTTGAACTGGGGCAGGATGCTGTGTCAGGGCTCCCACCGGCGGACTTGGCTGCATGGTGGCGGCCGGCGGTGCCATGCGGGTCGCAGGCGGCGGAGCCGTGTGCGGCGGGATCAGGGCAGGAGGCGGAGGCGGGGCGCAGGCGGGGAGGTGCATAGGGAACGTAGTTTGCACTGCTGACACGGAAGAGCAGCTGAACGGCGGCGCGGCTGCGGCTGTATCTCGGGCGGAGGGTTGGGTGGGCGGCGGCTTGTCGGTGAACGCTGCCGACTGGGGGTGGGGCAATGCCGAGCACCGGGAGTTCAGGGGGTGAGCTGCGATGGTCACCGGACAGAACTGAGGCAGGAACGCAGTGGCTCGAGGCGGCACAGGAGGTGGGGGAGCTCCAGGCTGAGCGTCCCCCACCGCCTGCCCGAGGACTGGGCTGGCCGAAGCCTGCAGCGCTGGCGTGGGACTGACAGGCACGTCTCGGCACTCCGGGACCGCGGTCAGCGCTGACGTTGTGCTCCGCGCATCCGTGGAGCTGCGCGCAGGCAGCGGTGCATCGGCGCGGGCCAGCTCCGACGGCGGGCTCGCTCCGCGCCAGGCGGCTCCCGGGTTGGGAACGGGGAGCATCTGTGCTGCTGCCGGCAGCGCCGGTGTGAAGCCGAGCGGCGCAGCCCGGTCCGTCAGGACGCTGGACTGCACCCATGCCGTAACTGCAGGCACTATGGCATTTGCAGACTGGTGTGTCTGTAACGGGGTGGGAACAAAGGGAGCCGCAGCCACGGGCGTCATGGCGGCGGCGCCGGGTATCGGGGGAGGGGCTGAGGGACTCGCGGGAGCGAGGGAGGGGGGCGGGGTCGGCGTGACGCCATCAGCGAGGGGCGGGGCGGAGGCGATGACGTTGGCGGGTGGGCGTGCAGGGGCGGAGCCAACGGGCGGGGTCACGGCAGTGACGGGCGCGGGGGCGGGGATACCGGGGGCGGGGAGAGCGGGGGCGGGGGCAAGGGACGGGGACGGGCCAGGACCGGGGGTGGGGAAATTGCAGATTGCGAGCGGAGGGGCGGGATTTGGGGTTACTGAGGAAGCTTGAGAGACAGGAACGGTCGTAGTTACCGGGACGGGAGGGAGATTAGCAAGATTGGGTGCGGACGCGGCGGGTGGGTTTACGGGGACGGAGTTTGGGGATACGGGAGCGGAGACAGGGGGAGGAGGGGCAGGAGCAACGTGGGTCAGAAGCGTGGCGGCAGGAGTCCGGGGAAGCAGGGAGACTGGCGCTGCGGGGCCCGGGGTTACGGAAACCGCGGGGGGAGGGGCCCCGGGGGCGTGGGGGATGGTGCCCGCCGGGGCGGCGGGAGCAGCGGGAGAGGCCGCGGGGTCCGGGGAAGCTGGATGGACTGGGGGAGCGGGTCCTGGGACCACGTGGGTTGGAGGCGCTGCGGCCGGGACTCGGGGGAGCAGGGGAACTGGTGCCGCGGGGACCGGGGTTGTAGGAACGGAGTGGGGAACCGCGGGGGCATGAGGGGAGGTGGCTGCTGAGGACTTGTCCACAAACAACTCAAGCAATGCGTGACATGCCGGGACTAGTTCTGCTACAGCCATATCTCGGCGGGAAATGCGGTTAAAAAGTTTAACCCCGACTTTCTCCCAAAAATCTGCGGTAAAAACTACGGAACGGTCTGCATGAGGAAAATTAAGTAAAGTCCACTCCAAAAGATTTTTTAACTCGTGCTTAGGCAGGTCATGGTGATGAGAACTTAATAAATGTTTCAACTGCTTATACAGGTCTCTCTCTTGAGCGGAATGAGTCTGTCCCATTATTAACTTTTATATTAACTTTTAACTACTAACTTTTATATTAACTTTTAACTACTAACCTCGGTTTGCCGCTGATACAGTGTAAAATTTCCGGAGTCCCACGAAAGCGCTGGCCAGGCGTCCTTTCTGGGTGGAAGACACTGTATTTCCGGTCCCCTCTCAGAGCACCGCTCTATGCGTCGCTGTGCAACGGCGTAGCGGACTCGGGACCTCCCTCCACTGAGTTACAGCTCACACACCGCCAGGCAGCGTGTGGCTGTACTCGGTGCCACGGCGGGGAGTGCCGCGGCGGTTCCCTCAGAGAGCTCCAGGCAGTACTGACCGGCAGTAACTGTGTGCTCGAGGGCTGTCAGAAAGTCCGTGCAAAGCTTGGCTCCCCTTACTCCACGGCTTTCTCGACAGTAAGAATATTTTAAGAGCTCCAGCCCAATACGTTGCTGAACCAACGCAAAGCTGTGCTCACGGCAAGCGAGGAAAGTAGGTAAAAGTAGGTTTAATAGTTACCGTCCAGGAAAAAACGTCCCGCAACCAAAAACAGGTGAGCTGGTTCTTTAAATGACGTTGGGCGCCACTCTGCGAGAGACTCCTGGATTCTTTGTATCAGGGTGGACGCCAGGGACAAGACTCAGACGCTCTGTAAATGCTAAAAGCTACAGTTGCAGTTTATTATAAGGGAGTCTGCAAGGAGCTGCCCGGCACAGCCACGTGCAGATTAAAGAGATAAAAAGGGGGAGAGAAAGAGAGAAGAAGGAGGGTAAAGAGAGGAAGAGAAGAGGAAAAGAAAAGAGAGCGACTTCCCGTTTGTAACACAATAAATCCACTTCCATCATGAATATTCTAATTCCTAAAAACCAATCTAATACAAAATACTAATTCTATAGCATTTACATACAGCCTATAGGAAATCTTACATTAGCATAGCATGTGACATTCTAAACTCTAAGATCTAATCTTTGGGTGCAGGTCAGTCTTTTGTGTCTTTTGGCCTTGCCCTCTGGCCAAAAGCATTGTTTAGTTAAGAGTGGATTGGCTTCGGTGAGCCATCCCATTGTATACCTGGTTATTCAGTAACTAGGGCTTGGTATCTCAAACGTGGCTTTCATTTCAATTTCATCCATGGTTTCTATATTCCCAGAATCTGAGCATTCATATTTGCAAGATTCCTCAGTTTCATCCTCTCCAACACCCAGGGGTGACAGGATGGCATTCCCCACTCCCAGTGTGCCCCCAGGGCAGCTCTCTGTGCTGTCCCTGCAATATCCTGCTCTGGAGTGTGTTTGAGCCCCAGGGCACGGCAGCCCCTCGGGATGGGCAGGATCAGGATCCCCTCTCAGTGTCCCTGCTGCTGCCCCTGCGTGCCTCGGGTTCAGCAGGGGCAGGGAAGCAGCTCAGCAGCTTTGTGTCCAAGGATGCAGCTGGGCTGTCCATGGAAATCTTCCCCCTTGCATGGCATTACTTCTGGTGGCCCTGGGGTGGAGCAGGGTGTGCCACACACTGGGAATGTTGATTAATAAAATCATTTCAGTATTCTGGCCTTGCTTGAGATGATGGGCTTTGATAAAGATCTCCTGGAGCTTTAATTTATAAACTCAGTGTTTTACAGGTTTTTTTACAGCTGTTAAAAGCATTTCCCTTTGGCCTGTCAAGCAGAGAACTGGACCACTTTCCCTTCCTTTACCAAATGCATTGTTTGGCATAAATACAGACTGAAGAAATGGCACTCATTGTTTTTCCATAGGCAGAAAAAAAGTTTGTAGTATGATCTCTGTGATGGTTCTAAGTAACAGCAAAGAAAACCAAAGCAGGGAAAGTTGAGGTGTGTTTAAATTTGCTGGTCTCACAGCCATTTGCCAGCAACATTTAATAGCACATAAAATTTTCATTCCACAAAATGCTAAAAATACAGGGCATGTTCACAAAATGCACAAATAGAGAGAGCCCTCATTTTGTCCAACACACTTCAGTACCTGCAGAAGACATTCTGTCACACTCTGTCACCTCTTTACCTGTCTCTTATTACCAACTCATACATTTATTATTTCATTCCTACCTCTGAAGGGCTTTTGCACCCTGCCACACACAGGTAATCTCCATTCCTTAACTTTTCACTGATCCCTGGAGAACACTGCTTTTGACCTGAAGCTTTGGAAAAGGCTTCCAAATTTGAGTAATGAAGTTAAAATCACAGGTGTGTAATTAAATAGAAGTGTGTGCTTTCACATGGTAAAGGGTTTTAAATTTCAAGTTGTTATAATAATAAGCATTGGCAAAACAAAGGATTTTAGATGGTGTCTTTTTCAGTTCTCCTTCTTCGTGGTTTCAGGTAGTATTTTCTGGTTAAACAGTTAGTGCCACACTAAGTGTCATGGAAATTTACTTATTAGGTTAAAAGCATAAATAATATAGGTGTTAAATAAATATAAATATAAATATAAATATAAATATAAATATAAATATAAATATAAATATAAATATAAATATAAATATAAATATAAATATAAATATAAATATAAATAAATATAAATACTATATACTATATACTATATACTATATAATAGTATAAATAATATAGGTATTATTTCTCTATTGGACTGTTTAGCTTTAGGAAACCTTGTAGCTAAAGCTGCCTCCATTTTGCTCACTTCTAGCTGGTAGCTAGAAGTGTTACTGAACTTTCTATACTTTTTAATAAAATTTAATAAACAATCAAGCCCAAACACAGAAATAATCAGTTTCCTGAGCTCCCATCAGATGTGGCACACGTGGCTTTGACTGAAATAACCTCAGGGGGTCATCAGGAGCTTGCTTAACCCTGGGATCCCTGGAAATTCGATTTCTCCACTTTGCTAATGGACAGCTGGCACATGCTCTGCCTAAGGATTATGAAGGTATCTAAGCAGAAAAATATTTTCATTTCCCCTGCAAAGTGACAAATAAATCATCCACATAATCTGAAATGCTTGCAAAAAACACAGTCGGTGCCAGCAGATTCCATTCTTTTTCCTGAACAGTTTTGATACAACAAAACTAGTTTTTATTTCTGGAAATCAGAAAATGCTTTCACTAACACTGCAGCCAATTAAAAAAAAAAAAAGCCAACGAAACATTTGCTTTTTAGGCAGAAAGAAAATAATTAAGACTGAGTCACATAAATTGTTTCTCTTCAAATGTGTACTGGCTTATTTTCATAACAACACATTTATGCACTGGGTTTTTTTGAAACATAAGTCAATATTGTAAAAAGCCTGTCAAATTCCACCTTAGTAATGCTTCTTACTAATGGCAAAATTGACAAGGAGCCTGAAACAGGAGCTGTTACTGAAAAAATTTCTTCCCCTTTCCTCTTACCATTTTGGGTCTGATCCTGAAAATTTAAGATGTGGGGGTCATACTCTGGATTATATTTTTGGCATAGAAGTGATGAAGTTTTGTCACATTTATTTTGTGAGGACAATATTGGGTCATTCCTAGTAAAGCAGGAGAGTGAATTTGTTTTTTCAAACAAAAAGTAAACGTTGTATCAACTCTAATTCGGTCATATCTGCCTTGCTTTAAGTGCAGACAATTCAGTTTGTCTGTAGTTTAAGCACTTGGCTGCACAGGAGAAGTACTTATGCAGTCAACAAGTCACACAATTAACAAGTTTTCTGCATAAATATGAATAAAATATAAATATAAATAAGTAAACACTGTAGCTTAGAAGCAAATTCTGAACATATCAGGTAATGCATCATATTAGATTAGCCCTTGCAATATATTCTGCTAATCCCTAAAACTGCAGGAATTTTCCTGCTGGTGCACCTTCCTCTGGCATTCTGCTCCCTGCGGGCTTCAGCCTCTTAAAAGCTGCTCGAGTCTTTCCTGGTCCAAAGGAATTGTGGAATTGTGTCTCCTCTCCTGCAATCCCTGCTCCGACAGGATGGGCCAGACACAGCCGTGCCTTCCAGCTGGAAGAACGAAGCCAGCCCACGGAGCAGGCTCTGGAACACACAAATAAAACAAGATGCCAAGGAGAGGAAACGCTGAGCGCTGCCAAGGATGAGAGATGCCGAGGTGCAGCTGTGATGGAGCGGCCCCGATCACCGCGGCCGGGTCTGGAGCGGGAAAAGCGCTCGGCACGGGAGCCCCGCACGGAGCCCAGCCAGGGATGCTCCAGGATGGGATTTCTGCTGCTCCCCCGGCTCAGCGGGCCAGCCCAGCCTGGCACAGCCAGGGATGCTCCAGGATGGGATTTCTGCTGCTCCCCCGGCTCAGCGGGCCAGCCCAGCCTGGCACAGCCAGGGATGCTCCAGGATGGGATTTCTGCTGCTCCCCCGGCTCAGCGGGCCAGCCCAGCCTGGCACAGCCAGGGATGCTCCAGGATGGGATTTCTGCTGCTCCCCCAGCTCAGCGGGCCAGCCCAGCCTGGCACAGCCAGGGATGCTCCAGGATGGGATTTCTGCTGCTCCCCCGGCTCAGCGGGCCAGCCCAGCCTGGCACAGCCAGGGATGCTCCAGGATGGGATTTCTGCTGCTCCCCCAGCTCAGCGGGCCAGCCCAGCCTGGCACAGCCAGGGATGCTCCAGGATGGGATTTCTGCTGCTCCCCGCAGCTCTCCGGGCTGAGCTGGCTGATGGAGAACAGGGAATGTGGGAAATGGGGATAGGGATGGATCCCTGCAGATGGAGAACTGGGAATGGGGGAAATGGGGATGAGAATGGGTCCCCGGGTAGGTTGGGTTCCTGGCAGATGGAAAACAGGGAATGCGGGAAATGGGGATGGGCATGGATCCCCAGGCGGGCCGGGGTCCTGGCAGATGGAGAACAGGGAATGTGGGTAAATGGGGATGGGGATGGGGATGGGGATGGGAATGGGATGGGGATGGGGATGGGGATGGGGATGGGGATGGGGATGGGGATGGGGATGGGGATGGGGATGGGGATGGGGATGGGGATGGGGATGGGGATGGGATGGGATGGGGATGGGATGGGGATGGGGATGGGGATGGGGATGGGGATGGGGATGGGATGGGATGGGATGGGGATGGGGATGGGGATGGGATGGGGATGGGATGGGGATGGGGATGGGGATGGGGATGGGGATGGGATGGGGATGGGATGGGATGGGGATGGGGATGGGATGGGATGGGATGGGGATGGGGATGGGGATGGCAATTGGAATCGGATGGGGATGGGGATGGGGATGGGGATGGGGATGGGGATGGGGATGGGGATGGGATGGGGATGGGGATGGGATGGGGATGGGATGGGGATGGGGATGGGGATGGGGACATGGGGATGGGATGGGGATGGGGATGGGGAGTACATGGGGATGGGGATGGGATGGGGATGGGGATGGGGATGGGATGGGAGTGGAATGGATGGGGATGGGGATGTGGATGGGGATGGGGATGGGGATGGGGATGGGGATGGGGATGGGGATGGGATGGGGATGGGGATGGGATGGGGATGGGGATGGGATGGGGATGGGGATGGGATGGGGATGGGATGGGGATGGGATGGGGATGGGATGGGGATGGGGATGGGATGGGGATGGGATGGGGATGGGGATGGGGATGGGATGGGGATGGGGATGGGATGGGGATGGGGATGGGATGGGGATGGGATGGGGATGGGGATGGGATGGGGATGGGGATGGGATGGGGATGGGGATGGGATGGGATGGGATGGGGATGGGATGGGGATTGGGATGGGGATGGGGATGGGATGGGGATGGGATGGGGATGGGGATGGGGATGGGATGGGGATGGGGATGGGGATGGGATGGGGATGGGGATGGGGATGGGGATGGGGATGGGGATGGGGATGGGGATGGGGATGGGGATGGGGATGGGGATGGGGATGGGGATGGGATGGGGATGGGGATGGGATGGGGATGGGGATGGGGATGGGGATGGGGATGGGATGGGGATGGGGATGGGATGGGGATGGGATGGGGATGGGATGGGGATGGGATGGGGATGGGGATGGGATGGGGATTGCGAGGGGTGGGGGATGGGGATGGGGATGGGGATGGGATGGGGATGGGGATGGGGATGGGGATGGGATGGGATGGGGATGGGATGGGATGGGGATGGGGATGGGGATGGGATGGGGATGGGGATGGGGATGGGCGATGGGGATGGGGAGGGGATGGGGATGGGATGGGGATGGGGATGGGGATGCGTCCCCGGGCGGGGTCCCGGCAGACGGAGCTGCGCCCTCGGGAGCGGGTCCCGCCCGGCTCTCGGGGCTCCTGCCGGGCACGGACAGCCCGAGGCACGGACACTGCCCGGGCACCTCTGCCCGCCCCTTTTGCCTGCCTCGTCACCCTGATCCCGGGCTCCAAGGCATGATCCTGCTGGATCATATCAGGTTTTCCTTTTGCTCTTCACCGTATCCCTTCAATAGCAAAAATCAGTGTACACCATCCACAGCGTCCCTGCATGTGGTGGACTGTTCTTATGTTCTTACAACAAAATGTCTTTTCCATTCATAAAACTTTTTTTTTTTTTTTTTTTTTTTTTTTGTTAACTGACACAGTTTCAGCTGAACTGAGATGCACTTTACTTCGGCTGACTTGATAATTATTGAAGCATTCCATTGTAATCTGGATGGTGGTTAATGGTTAATGCAATCTGCCATAAAATCGTTTGTGGCTTTAGTCTTTGCAGAAAAACCTCACAAATGTGTAATAGATACTGAGAAATAAATAGGAACAGTATAGAATGCATTGTTATTTTCTGCCACAGATGATCAAGGGAGGCCTATAGATCAACATGGCTTGATGGTGCCAGGATGACAGACCCATTTCTCCAATGAACCATTTTCTTCTTATATGGCAAAAAAGCACTGCATCTATATGAGATCATCCAGAAAAATCCTCCTTCCTGAAAAATACTATATTCTTTTTTGTTGCCTAGCTACATGCTGCTGTTACCTTAGAAGGCTGTAGATTCTTCTGGTGGAGCTGGTGTGCTTGAACAGAGGAGTGATGCAAATTTATAACCCTTGTAAAGATATGAAAGAAAAGGGTGAGTGTGAAAGAAAGGCTTTGCAGAAAAGCAATTTACTGTGTATGTCATGTTCTTCTATGACATTAATTGCTGCATAAAGACCATTTCACCCCACGGCCCGGGGTGCATGGGCAGGCAGTGCCTGACTGACACACACTCGATGTTTTTGATGTGAGAGTCTGATGCCAAGGAAACATTTGCCTGGCTCACATTAATTGCTGCTGTGAGTAAGCGTAGAGGAGGGAAAAGAATGCTGAGGCCTGATTCTGATCTCATTTCCAAAACTGTTACGTGGGAAAGTGAAAGTGTGCCATGAAAAGCAGCTTTGTGCTGAATTCCATTAGCACCAGAGAATGGGATGATCACCGAGTCTTTCACTGAATATGAGTGGCTTTGATGACTTGGGAAATGAAGTGCCTGAAGCCCAAAAGTTTACATTGTAATGTGCCTGTCATAAAAACCTCTGACTGGAAACTCCTCATGCATGAGACACGCAGAGACCGAGAGCAGAGCAATAATTCCCTGTCGCTTTCCCAGTGATGGGCAGCTCAGGATGCCTGGGAGAGGTGAGGTGAGGTGAGGTGAGGGGAGGTGAGGGGAGGAGAGGTGAAAGCCTCACTGGAGACCCCAGTGTGCTCCTGTTCCCTAAATATGGGGATTTTCCTCTGGGAAGATGAACAGAGAAATAAAGTTATTTCTTACCTGCTTCACTGTAACTGGTTTGGGTGTAGGGTGTCCCTGATAACCATCACGATTTTGCAGTTTTGTCTTTAGGACTGACAGACTTCCAGCACTGGAGATCTAGTTCAGATTTGTCTAGTTAGAGCTGGCTTTCAAATTAAGATCTGCATTTGCTTTCACTAGATGACATTTTTCAAGTCTACTGCCTATAAACCCCTTTATATAAGAAACACACTTCATACATTCTCATACCTCAGTCTAGGCTTATGCTTGTTCTCTATATTTAATCATGAGCCTAAATACTGACCATTTTATATTTTTTTAAGAGAGTAATGGATAATGAAACATATTACAATTATAATAATTGCATCATTTCTCAATAGAATCAGAAAGAAATCTGACAATTTAAAATGGAAAAAAAATTTAGAAAGAAAATTCTTTTCATTCTAGTATAGCACTACAATTAGAATTCTGAAGGTTTTTACCAGAATGTCTTGTATAGCAGCAGAGGCAAAGCAGGAAATGTGACATTCAAAAGCAGCAGAGATTCCTTTTACTGCTATGATGCAAATATGGAATTTGCCAAACTCAGCACATTCCAACTGGACAAATTCTGAGTTTTTCCTGGAGGAGATGATAACATCTCTCACATCCAAATTCCCACACACTTTACATGGATCATTCCACTCACCACAGGAAAAGACACCATAAATTCTGCCCTGGCTTATAAGGAAGTACAAAACTTTTCCAATTCAAATTCTTAAGTCTCCCCTGTGACTATGAGTTTTTCTCCCTGCTTCAAGGTTTCATTTCTTGAAATGGAAGGAAAATGGAGTTTCCCCACAAGGGAGACAAGAGGAAGCTCTGTCACCTAAAGCAGAAGGGCAGCTCTGTTTGATTCTGTCCCCACCAGGAGCCTCACATAATGAACGTGCAGTGATTCTCAGCCTTGCAAATGCCTGTTTGGACACACAGCTGAAGGCATCTCTGTAAAAAAAAAAAAAAAAAAAAAAAAAAAAATACATTAAACATTCCTTGTCCTTTTTTTCATATCTGGTGCACAGAAGAGGGCAGCACAGCTGAAGTTTCACTTTATATTGCCATGAACACTTTGTGTTTCTGTCCCGTGTCCTTCCCCAGCAATGCATCCTTGTGGCTCTGAGTGCTGGAAGCCTCTTGGTGTTTCCTCTGAGCATCCCAGGGCTGCTCCTGCTATGGGTTTTCAATCCAGGGAGACTTCTCCTTCTTCACCTGTCATTTTCATGGAAATATCTCCATTATGACAACTTAATCCAGATTTTCACAGCTGCTAACAGGAAACTTTTGAAGACTTTTGAAGGTGTAAGGAGAAATGAGTTCTGTGGGTTAGCAAGGGTGACTCTAGGCTGATTTCTACCCAATTTCCTGCCTATTAAATGCTTAGCTCCTCAATAAAATAGAAGTAGGTCTGCAAAAATGTTACTCAGTGTTCAGCTGACAGTGTAAACAGGTGCTAGGAATTCTTGGGATTAACAAGAAAGCAGAATTATAAATTATCATTATCGACAGTGAAAGTCCACAGCAACATGTAGTTTGAATAACCCATGTTACTAATCTGTACTTTCTCTCCCCTAATGTTTAAAAAGGTGTATTAGTGAAGATAGAGAAGGGCAAGTAGGGATTCATGTCTATACATGGAGTGAGGAACTCCAGGTTCCTAAGCCACAAGAGAAAACAAACTACTGCAGAAAGCTATAAAACCACTGTGTGAAGGAGACATGAGGGAAATCTCATTTTCTGCTCCTCCAAAGAGTAATGGGGGTGATACAGGGTGTTGAAAATCTACATGTGTTAAAACACAATTAGAAAAATATGCAGAAAAAAATCCTACATCAAGGCCCCCTGGTGGTTGTGTGTGTGGAGTTTTAATTGTGTTTATCACGTTCCTATTGTCCATTCTTCAGCTATCTGCTACAGGCAGCTGCTGGAATATGGCTGTAAGTTGGGTCTGACCCAGGATGGCTCCTTTAATTTGTTATTGTAAATAGACTCACTCCTCTTGCCAAGAGCTATTGCTGGTAAACAATAAATCTTCCTTTCTCAGTTTGCTTTCTCAGCACTACGTAATCCTTGGTGAGACACAGCCACTCACTTTGCCCACCCCCTAAACCACCTGCCTGTAAATTCAGACACCTTCTCATGCTCTCTGAACTCCAGCTATTTCTCATGAAGGGGCTGTGAAATCCCCACCAAGGAGAGCACATCCTGCAGGAATTGTAAGAGGATATTTAGCATTCCAGCCCCAGAGGGATGATGTGTGTCACACACGTTGGCTATGACAGGTTTCATCCCGAAAAAGAGGAATTGGGGGTGATTAAGGAAAACAGTTATGGAAATATCTTAGGTCATGTTCTGCTTTTACTCCCAAGTTGAAATGCAATAGGGGTAAACAGCTGACCTCATCCAGGACGTGCTGGGAGCCCAGGAGGGACTGAGCACCCAAACTCTGCCTCCCACAGCAGGGCTGGCACCAGCAGCTACTGCCCTGGTGAGAAGGGAACTGAAATTAAGGGGGAATTTAGAATTAAACTAAGACAGAATGCTTTTCCCAAGTACACCCCAACATTCATTAGTAATTTACTGACAGTCTGTGGAAAAGAGGCAGAGGAGCTCCACAGGCACAATGAAATTGGATCTGCCCCTTGTGCAATTCCTTTTTTCCAGAGCCATGATTCACCTGGTTCCACTGGTCATCAGCTTATCTAGTACTGGAAGTTTTGTAGCTTACTCAAAGCAGTGAGAAATTGAGAGCAGCTGAAAGATGAACCACATTTCCAGTTACTCTCATCCCAAGTTATTTTTTGCACTCCTTTACATGATTTTAAGAAAGACAGGCCACTATGAGCTGTGGATTTAAAACGTGCCTATTTTATCACTCTCTACCTGAAAATGCAAACATTGCAGTGGTCTTTAGAATCTGTGCTCTGGAGCTGAGAGGAAGCACATCAGCCATGAAAGGCTTATTAGTTTTGTAGCTATAACAATGGATTTAGTTGGGTTTCTGCTTGCATTTCCCCCTTGGCACTCTGTGAGCTTTCTAAGCTGTATTGATTTCTATTGCCTCCAAAGCTCGTATTTCTCACATTATTGTTTCAGCCCCAATTCGTGGCTACCACCAGTCATTTAAAAATGCCACCTGCCATTAAATGCAAGAGTAATTATGAGGGAAAGCTTGGCCACCGGGTGTGCTGCCTTCCCCCAGCAGGGTCAGCGGGGATGTGACACTTGTCACCTTCCCACAAAGGAGCTGGTGAGGGCTGGAAGCTCCACTCTGATGGTTATGGTACAGTTCAAAGAGCCCCTTGCTCTCCTCATCCATTAACTGTGGAACATAAACAGGCCTCATGTGAAAGGGGCTGATACAAACTGAACCAGTCAGCCCAGGGCTGTTCAGCTCACACTAATCTGTGATTTTAAGGGTGATGGTGAGGAAAACTTGATACCATACTTGCACTATATCCTACTTTTTGTAGGATGAGGAAAAAAATTGTTTTTCATTTCCCTGTACCTCTATCTCTCTTGCTAAGGTTAAAACCCTGACATATGTCATGCTGCTCCTCTGCCTCTTCTCCCAGTGGCCTGTGTGTCAGTTCTGTAATAAAAATAATAATGAATGCTGCTATTTCTTTCTCAGTCCAGGTATTTGGGAGGTAGCCAGGCTAATGCTTCTGCAGGAGTAATGCTTCATATAACTTGGCAAGAACAGACCCTTGTGGGTATCTCACCATTTGTACAGAAATAATTTCACCCACATAATGGCTGATTAATTAGACTTGAGCCGTGCAGATGAGTTGAAAAGTAAGGAGGAGAGAAACCCACAACTTCAGTGTAGAGCCACACTGAGAATGATGCTGACCCCCACACCTCACTGCTGCTAACCCAGCCTTTGGGCTATTCAAAATATTCCTGTTATTCCTAATCAGCTGGGAAACAGCAGCAACCTCAAAAACTGGAACTCAGTAATAAAATGAGTTTGATGTAAACAATATAAATGCTATTTATAATATGGCATTTGACCTTGAACAAACACTGAAGAGGAAAAATCACATAAAGCTCATGCAGCCCCCAAATTTTTCCTTTTTAAGCTGAAGATGCAAAGGGGAGGGGGTTAGGTGTTAGATTTTACATGCTTGGTTAAGTTTAGTTTAACTTAAGTTTAACCTAGTTTATCACTGCACCCCTTGCAAAGTCTGTGCTTGTCATTTAGACCATGAAATGCCCTCTGCACCTAGTACAGAATAAAGAAACTCCTTTGGCTTTGTTACCCCAGGAATACATAACTGGAAAAACAGGATCAAACTGCACATTTTGCATTTTCCAGATGATGAAATGTACTCAGGCCAAGAGAGTGCACTAGAAATCAACACTGGCACTTCTCAAGAGCTTGAGGAAAAGTGAGAGGGAAAAGAAACAGAGAAGGAATAAAACAGAAAAGAGGTAACAGAAAAAAAAAGAAACTGGGTGTACTAAAACAGTGCAATGCAAAGAAAGGCACCAGAATTGGGAAGTATATGAAATGAGGAAAATTAAAATCATGCAAAGATGAAATTAAACTTAAAAAGGTAATCCTTTTTTTTAAAGAAAAGTAGAAGCTTGAACAATAGAAAACAAGGGTAGAAAAGCAAGGCATGGAAATCTCTCTTAAATAGAAATAAATTACAGTTCATCTGTCTGTTAGAGGCATGGTCACACAGAAGTGGAAATGGAGGGCAGGTGGAAAGAAGATGATCCTAAAATCCTTCAAAGAAACTGAAGGATCACCATTTGAAGTCTGTGGACTCACATGCACCCCACTGAAATCAGTGGGTGCCACAGTAATGTGCACATGAAAATATAATAATTGCAATAATTGCCAGCAAACAGAACTACATGCTATGTAAAGAAATATGTTTCTCAAGTGATTAACCTGAATTATCAGCTGATTCCTTCCAGCTTCACAAAATAGCTGGATCTGTTAGGATCAAAGGAGGTGACCCAGCTGGTGGCCCCAGTGATGCCCTGGGCAGAGGGGAGCAGGAACAGCCTTGGCACGGAGCTGCTCTTCCCTCCAGGAACAACACAGTCCAAAGCCATCTCACTTTCCAGCAAAGGACACTCAAAGAGCCCAGTGCCAGGTCCTGGGCAGGATCCTGTGACCATGTTCTATAACTGTTAATTCATTACTTGTGCCTGGGTGCTGGCAGAATACCCCAGTGTTTGCCATGGAGTCCTGAATTTTCTGTATGATTTCTACTGGGGATAATTTTATTTTCACTCCTTTTTTCTGCTGAAACACTGTTCTGTAGAAGTTTTTTATTCAGCACTTTGACATGTCTTTCCTGATAGTTTTTGGCTAGCAAGTGGCCTATCTCACATTTACATCATTAAAACATCCATAATTCTCATCAGAAAAGGCTCGGAATAAAACACAGCTTTAAGCTGTGCCAATGAAATCCCCATCTTTAGTGTGTTTCCAGTCCAATGGCTCTCTGTGTGGCACAGAAGTGGCACTGTCTCTTTGGTTCTGCTGCTTCTCAGATTTCTCTTTTTCACAGAAAAGAATTAAAAATACCCTCACTACATGTGTCAACTTCTAAAGTGTGACCCTGACACACAGTAAAGGCACGCAGCAAAGTCTGGAGCAAAAGACATAAAACCTCCCTGAGAATAGTCTCAGGTGACAACTTTAGGCAGAAAACCCCCAAATTTTAAGGAAGACCAACCTTATCTGGAAATGTATTTACATAATTAATTGTCTATAAATTCAGAACCATCAAGGCAGCTTGGCAGATTCCAGTTTATCCAACTAAAGTAACCACAGTGTAGTTCCAATGCTAACCATAATTTATCTCACATATGGTTCCAAGTGCTAGGCAGAGGTTTCTCACTCAGCTCAGTTAGCTGAAGCACGCCTGTTTTGCCCAAACTCCGACTATTTAAACTGGCAAGGCTATTTTGGTCGCTGTGCTGTGAGACACGGACAACTTGCTGCAAGCACTTGGTGATCTTTAACAGCCACATTAACACTCCCAAGTGCAGTTTATCAGCGTGAAGCGGCCAAAACCACCCCAAAAACGTCGACTGGGGAACTATGATTGGCTCCTGAAAATAACAGAATATTCACCCACTTAGCCCAATCCCACAGAGTTCTCTTCCCCTTACTTTATTCCTTACATCTCTAACTTCGTTCCCATCACCTGCCTACTTCTGGCTTTCTTTAACCTTGCTTCTGCCGCTGATTTGGAAGCCCTGGAGCTGACCCGAGTTTGATGGCAGCCATCCACGTCCAGAGCCACAGGGGTTTTCCCGCTCTGCTCGGGCTGTAATCTTTCGGGAGCAGGGGCCGGGGCTATTTTGGCCGCACAATGTCTGACATGCTTCGGTTGCTAGGAAAACAACAAACTGTGTACAGGGCGCTGCGTGAGCCTCGCAGGAGACACGTATAGTTATCTGCTGAGCCCTTTCTTCGCCCGGTCACATGCGAGTGACTGTGCCGCTCATGAGATAAGATTTTCACAGTCCCGCTTTGCTGCTCAGGTGAAAGCGAGAGGACGATTTGACCTCTGTGTTTGATGTTGGCCTCTCCAGCCGCTCACCCCGCTGTGGCGCTCCCGTGTGTGCTGGGGAAAGCCAGCACAGGGCGTGCAAGGAGCGCAGATGTTTTCTCTGCAGGTGTTTTCTAACATTACTGTACACGCCAGCTCCCGCGCGGTGCCAGAGCCCAGGGATGCTCCCTGCGCGCTCCGTGCGCCGTGGCACGGGCGGGGAGGGGGAGCGAGCGGCACACGCAGCTAATGCTGGGGGAATCGCAGCGGGGCAGGGCAGAGCGGGGCAGGGCAGGGCAGGGCCGGGCAGGGCAGGGCAGGGCCGGGCAGGGCAGGGCAGAGCGGGGCAGGGCAGAGCGGGGCAGGGCAGGGCAGGGCAGGGCAGGGCAGAGCGGGGCAGGGCAGAGCGGGGCAGGGCAGGGCCGGGCAGGGCAGGGCAGAGCGGGGCAGGGCAGGGCCGGGCAGGGCAGGGCAGAGCGGGGCAGGGCAGGGCCGGGCAGGGCAGGGCAGGGCCGGGCAGAGCGGGGCAGGGCAGGGCCGGGCAGGGCAGGGCAGGCAGAGCGGGGCAGGGCAGGGCAGGGCCGGGCAGAGCGGGGCAGGGCAGAGCGGGGCAGGGCAGGGCAGGGCCGGGCAGGGCAGGGCAGAGCGGGGCAGGGCAGAGCAGGGCCGGGCAGAGCGGGGCAGGGCAGGGCAGGGCGGCGGGACCGAGCCCCGCAGCCGCAGCTCGCACGGGCGCGCTCCGGGGCCGGGCTCGCCTCCCCCGGCCGAGCCGCGCCGACGGGCGGGACCCCGAGCTGGCAGTCGAGCGCGTCGGATCCGATCGGATCGTGTCTCCCCCAGCCCCCGGGGCGCTCCCGCCTCCCGCCGGGCTCCCCGCGCCGCCGCCGCCCCCGCACAGCGCTCGGAGCCCGCGGGGGCGGCGGCGCTGCCGGGGATGCGCTGGCGGAGAGCCCGGCGAGCGTCACGGAGGGGAGGGGAGGGGAAGGGAGGGGAGGGACGGCCCCGCGCCTCCGCCGGGACATAAAGAGCGGCGCGGGGAGCGGTGGCGGCAGCAGCGCTCGGAGAGCTCCAGCGGCAGCACCGGGGAATCCCTCGCCGATCCCCTCGCCGGTTCCCTACCGATCCCCTCGCCGGTCCCTCATCGATCCCCTCGCCGGTTCCCCACCGATCCCTTACCGGTCCCTCGCCGGTCCCTCTTCGCTCATCCCTCGCTCCGCGTACCGCTCCAAGGTAAGCGCGGCTGCGGGGCTGGGGATGCTCGGGGCTGGGGATGATCTGTGCCGGGGTCGAGCGGGGCTCGGGCTGTGAGGGGCTGGGGATGCCCTGTGCCGGGGATGCGCGGGGCTCGGGCTGTGCGGGGCTGGGGATGCTCGGGGCTGGGGATGCCCTGTGCCGGGGATGCGCGGGGCTCGGGCCGTGCGGGGCCGGGGTCGAGCGGGGCTGGGGTTGCGCGGTTCCGGGGCCGTGCGGGGCTCGGGCTGTGCGGGGCCGGGGCCGTGCGGGTGCTGGCGGCCCCGCCGTGCCCGCAGCCGGGCTGACAGCCGTGCCGTGCCCTGCCCGCAGCCCCATGACTCTGAACCGCGGCGACAAGCGGCGCGGCAGCACGCCGTTCGCGGCGCAGCAGCACCTGCACCGCCGCAGCATGCCCGTGGACGAGCGCGACCTGCGGGCGCTGCCGCCCGAGGAGCTGTCGGGCTTGGTGCGCTGCACCTCGTACAGCCCGGGCGGCCAGCACCGCCAGAGCTGGGCCTCCGACTCCTCCGACTCGGTCATCTCGTCGGGCAGCGACTCGGACGGCAGCCTCTACAAGGTGATGCTGCTGGGCGAGCACGGCGTGGGCAAGACCAGCCTGGCGCGCATCTTCGGCGGCGTGGAGGACTGCGCGGACGCGGAGGAGGCTGGTGAGGAACCCCCGCTCGGAGCCTCCCCTAAGCCCATTCCCTCCTAGGAGGAGAATAACTTCTTCTGCTGAACTTTTTTTTTTTTTTTTTTTTTAATGAATTTTTTAAATTTCCCGTAGGAAATACGTACGACAGATCGATTGTAGTTGATGGGGAAGAAGCGTCTCTCGTGGTGTTTGATATATGGGAGCAGGTACCTACAGCTTTTCCTCATGCTTTTGCTTTATGGCTTGGTCGGTAGTTCTCTTAACCAAAAAAAAAAAAAAAAAAAAAAAGTATAAATGGACCAACTATGCCTATTTGTTCAATCAGATAAGTGGCATTAAAAAATTAGAATTCCCACTGCCTTTTGTTCTCTCTGCAATTAATTTCTTGTAGCTAGGCAGGCAGTTTAAAGCCCTGAATAGAGCTGAGTGAGACTCTCTTAATGCTTTGAGTAATCAGTATCATACATGAGCAGCCCAGGGAATTACTGTAAAATTAGATTGCCAATCTGATCAGTGCAGGCCTGATACTATTTCTGGAAACAAGAGAAATTTATTTTGTTT
This sequence comes from Oenanthe melanoleuca, assembly GCF_029582105.1. NCBI lineage: Eukaryota > Metazoa > Chordata > Aves > Passeriformes > Muscicapidae > Oenanthe > Oenanthe melanoleuca. The sequence goes on from NC_079345.1 coordinate 18,702,978, forward strand.
TGCATTTTAAACAACAAAATCTTTGAAATTTTGGGGCGATTGGCTTACTTTTACTGACTTTTTATAATGAAGCTAAGAAAAGAATCTATAAGTTGCTTAGAGTAACAAATCATCACTCAGTGTTGATTGATTTTTCACCACAATAAATCTATTTCTTGTCTGTTGTTTCAGGATGACAGCCAATGGCTCCAGAACCACTGCATGAAAATGGGAGATGCCTATATTATTGTATACTCAGTGACAGACAAAGTTAGCTTTGAAAAGGCTTCTGAGCTACGAATCCAGCTGAGAAGAGCAAGGCAGACAGAGGACATTCCTATTATCCTTGTGGGAAATAAAAGTGACTTGGTCAGATCCCGGGAGGTCTCAGTTGATGGTAAGAGACACTGAATTTTACAGGTGCTGTCTAAAGTAGCAGCAAAGGCAATGCAGGATTGTGGCCAACAGGAATGGTCTGGGTTTGATGTAGGAAAATTGTGGTTTGGGGATCACTGGGCAGGTGGAGCCAGCTGCTCTGTGCTGAAGGGGTTGGTGCCACAGAAAACACTGGGGATAGTTGGGGAAGATGTGTGGCTGTGAGAGGAAAATGCACCAGAGCTGTGGCTTCAGCACAGGACTACTAAAGCCAGGCTTTAGTTGTGTGGTAGGTGTGCAGCAGCACTTGCCAGGCTGGGGGTGTGACAGTCTGAGCTGTGCCCTTTAAGGGACACAGTGCCATGTCACAGAGCCCAGGCAGCCTCAGGAGGGGGGACCCCACACAGCCCTTTCTGCTGGGACTCCATCACCTTTGAGCTGAGCTGGGGGGACAGGCTCACACAACTCTAGTGTCTTTTTGTGTGTCTTCTCCAGCTGTGGTCAGTGAGAATTCTCTCAGCCAGTTCCAGCTGGCACTTAGGTACCTGGAGCATAGGAACCACTGCCAACACCACAGTCTTGATTCTGCCTATTTAAACACTTTGTGAGGCTTTTTCTTTGGCTGGGCTTTGTTTTGTTTTGGGGTGGTTTTTTTTGTTTTCCTCTTGAAAGGATAATCTGAAATATTGGTGCCTTGATGATGAACAGTCTCTCCCTATCTGGTTTGCCATGCTCCCAGACTGGAGTTCATTTGGAGATTACTTTTACAGGCTGGGGCAGGGCATGGTTGACCTGTTCTAGTTCTGGCATCTGTACTTTCCTCAGGTTTACAACTCTGCTGCTCTTTACCACAGCTGACTGTGAAAATTTGTGCTGCAGCATGTTTCAGGGTTAAGTGCTTATGTCCAGAGCACTGAATATCTTGTATTTCAAATTCAGCCCTGGTCAGATTCAGTGGTGCACAACTTTGTGACCTCTACTGATGTGTTCAATGACTTGACCTTGTGGCCTGTATCAGCTCCACTTCTGTTGGTGTGGAAAACTCGTTACAGCAAGGCAGAGGTGCAGGATTGCTCAATAGCTTCCAGAACAAGCCCCATTTCTTTCTGTACCTCACACTGTTCCCTATCAAACAGCCAGCATGCTTCCAAGGGCCTCTCCTCAACCAGCTTTAGCTCTTAGTACAGGAACAGTCTGGCTGAAGGGCTTTTGCTGCCATGTACTCATTTCCATTGATCAAAGGAGATTTCTGACCACAGCACCAAGAAGAGTAAAGGGGCAAAACCATGGGAGCAGATTTGGGTTTTGCTATTTTGCAGCAAAGCTGTTTCATGGCACTGGAGGCGCTTGCCTCGCTTAGAGCCAGCTGTTCTTTGTTTTCCTGCTGGGGAAGAGAGGAGGCCGTGCCCACTCACGCTGCTGTGTTTGTTTGTGTGCAGAGGGCCGGGCCTGTGCCGTGGTGTTCGACTGCAAGTTCATCGAGACGTCGGCGGCGCTGCACCACAACGTGCAGGACCTGTTCGAGGGCATCGTGCGGCAGATCCGGCTGCGCAGGGACAGCAAGGAGGACAACGCGCGCCGCATGGCCAACGCCAAGCGCAGGGAGAGCATCAGCAAGAGGGCCCGCCGCTTCCTGGGCAGGATCGTGGCCAAGAACAACAAGAAGATGGCGTTCAAGGCCAAGTCCAAGTCCTGCCACGACCTGTCTGTGCTATAGGAGCCCTCAGGGGCTGCCCGCGGGACGGCAGGAGCGGACGGTCCTGCTGGCGATACCCGCCCTGACTCCTCACTGAGACTCTCCTTGATGCCTTAAGGTGCCCAAGCGAGGCTGGAAGTCACACTGCAGTGCTTCATTGATACGTGGTTTAAGTTTCAGTGTGTGCAAGTAAACGAACTAACTTGAAACGTGAGGCTTGACACGCCCACCTGTACCTATGTTCTATATCCTCTTCTCTTGTGGCTGCCAGAGATGCAAAGATGAGGAAGGATAACTGTCACCACAGACTTGTCTCGTTTGCAGAGCAAAACTTAAACTTGTACGCAGGCTCGTACACTCTTTTTAGTATAAAGCAAGCAATGATGAACCTTTTTAAACTTAAATGTGGGGAGGGAGGAGTAGAACCACAGTAGAATGGGAGAAAAATTATATATATATTTAAATACAGAACAGATATCATTTTATGAAGTTTATTTGCACTTCCATTAACTGTTATTCAATTAATTGGTTACTTGTTTACATGCAGATTTTATAATAAAATATTATTTCCTGTTATAATAAACAGTGCTTTTCTCATAGTGTGGCTAAAGAATGAGAGAGCAGTATTTTTATACTGACCTTTTTCCACTGCACAAAATGTCATACGCAGACTGAAGACTTACATGTGATAAAGTTCTGGAACAAGATGAATTGGGAAAATTGTCGGTCCTTTTCTTTAAGAGAGAGTTTATTTAAGAAGTAAATCCTGCTTTTATGAGCACTCTACTTCAACAGCCCTTCTTGGGAAGGGAGCCCCTGACCCTTCATATTATTGCTCATCCTCAACCTGGTTCTCATCAGCTCTGGCAGGAGCTGGGCTCTATATACTGCCTTTAGTGAGATTGATGTGTTGTGTTTATATTGATAAATTGAGCCCTGTAATGCTTGAAGTCCTCTCCTGGCTCCAAGGTCTTGTGTTGCAGCCAATAAGCAAATGCAGGAGGTTGTTTTTTCCTTTTTGGCAGCAGTATAATTGTCCAATCTTGTCCCACTCCTGTAGAAAGCTTCCAGTGGTTTCAGGAAGTTCAAAGCAGGCTGGCAAGGGTGTTTGAAGGAGTTGTAGGATTCAGTTGTGTACAGTGGCCTTCAGTGCTGTTCTTGCTGCAATTTAGTATGTTATATCTGCTGTTTTCCCATTACTTTTCCCTATGTGCTATTAATGAAGTTAAAACCAAACATGTTGCAGTGCAAGAACTGTGACTTATGGCATTTTCTTTATAAATTCCTCTTCTCCTATCTCATAGGATACATTCTCTTAAAAATAATCCATGAACTCTGTTCTCAAAACCCATGAAATGCACATTCCTCTGCCTCTTTCACTGTACAGTTCATTAGAGGTTGGTTGCAGCTGCCTGAGAGCCCAGTGTGTCCATGGTTTTAGAGGGGCTGAGCTTTCCCAAAGCTCTGGGAGGTTTCCTCAGGTCTCACACCTTGCCCTGGGCTTCCAGAGCTGGGGCAAACAGCTCTCCATGGAGTTATCCCAGTGTGGGGCACTCCTCAGGGAGCAGTGCAGGAATTCACACAGGGAATACAAGAATTGGCAAACTAGCATCTCCTGCTGTGGGCTGGGTACATGCCCAGTTTAGCTTGTGCTGCTGCTAACAGGACACATTTCCTGTGAGGTGTTTTGTGTTCTGGGAGGTCTAAAGTGAATGATCCTGTCCTGCAGTCAAAGCTCACATTAACCTGAGCAGACACTTTAATTGGATTTGGCTTTATTTTTCCACTAGCCTTGCTTCCTGGCAAGCTATTTTCTGTTGCACATCTATCATTATCTATTATATATTGATTATTATCCATTATGGGACATCTGACCACTGTCAGAGTATGCACCAGGAAGCTTCTAATGCCAACACCAAAGCAATTGCTCTAATCCTGAATATTCTACAGCAAGAGTGTCCAAATTGGGCACATCCCTGTTCAGGTACATGCCAGGGTTAATGACAAAACTCCATCCTGTTCCCTGTTGGCAAAGCCTTGGACTTCTGGTTGCCCTTTGCTTTCACAGGAAAGGACTGAGCTGTCTGACTGATTTATGGGATGAAATCCCATCCATGATAAATACCAGGGATGCACACCCAGAGTGTCAGACTGGGCATTTCACAAAGTGACAATGATGTGTTGCATCACTGCAGCTGCAGAACCTCTTCAAGGCTGAGGTTTCCAGCTGTGATTTTTGCACACTGACACATAAATCAGGTGGCTTTTCCTGCTCATGAGCTCCAAGGTCAGTTTGGGGCGATTCTTAAGCCTAAGATATGTCTGAGGAGCTCTAGCACATTCCTAGTGGCTCACTTAAACTGCAGAAAAGAATTTGTGTTTTGGGAATATGTCATATAGGACACTGTGAGACAATAAACTGTGAGTCACTCTGAAGAAACATGGGCTAATCTAGAATGTTTTCTGCCAGTTAATATTGTACAATGAAATACTTAATCAAATCCTCCTTGTACTAAATTTTTTTCATTCATTTGTTTGTACAGGTATTAGCATAATTCAGCCATGGCTCTTGAGAAGGGGAAGGTTTATTGTTATTGCAGGTCTGACAATAATCTGCTCTAGACCAAGATCATATTCTATGCTGTAGAAGTATTATCATGAGTACTATTTTGCAGAGATTTTGAAGCTCCTGGGAGATATTCTGCCCAGAAAAAAAAAAAAAAAAAAAAAAAAAAAAAAAAAAAAAAAAAAAAGGATGTAATTTAGTGGAATTTCCAAGCAGACTTTCTGGAAGTATACATGCAACATTAGATAAAAACCAGTAACATGCTGACAAATGTCTAAAAATCAACTTTCTTCAAAAGGTTCCTTTCTTCCATCTGTATCCTCAAACATTTGAAAGTCATCTAAAAGTTTTTGTAATTGGAGATGTCTTACTGGTGTGGTTCCTCATATTCTTGTCATTACTGGGGTGAATCTGTTATGTGTAAATAGTGAGTCCCAGCCAGCAACATTTTCTCTAATTATTACCCAAGTAAAACAGAGTATAAGGATAATGTGTGAGTTTTCTTATTTTTTGCCAATGCACATCAGTTTTAATTTGGAGAGACAGTTCACACAGTCATTTAATCTTTACTGCTTTCTCTGCTGCTGCCAGCTGAAGTTCCTACTACTGCTAATTGTGGTGGTGGATTCTGTGTTGGCACAAATCCCTTTGGAGCAGCCAGTTATTAACAGCCACAGTGCAAGGACATTGCCTTTTATGTGACACACATGTTAGGAAAACAAACCAAACCCTCGGTGCTAAACTAGGCTCTGTGCATTCTTCACCATATGAGAAATGTGAAAAACATCATTCCTCCACCTGCCAAAACCACGAAGCATAAAATCATGTCACATAAATATAGATGAAATGTTATCTGCTGGGGAAGACTTGGCATCACCAAAAATGAAGCATTTTCTCAAAATAGGAGTAGAAAAACCAGAGCATGATCTACATAGTAACATTGCATAACATCACTGATCCTTACTGAGAAGGAAAATACAGTGAGTTGGCAGTGATTAAGAATGCAGTGTATGACAGAAAATGGGTAAGATGTAGTCTAAAAAAAGTGAGTTAATACTTACAGCATGCTGAAATTTACTTCAGTGCTCTAAATTTTATTGAAAGATGATGCAGGTTTAATTTCAAGTCCATCCCAGAAATCTGAATGAATCTGCAATCAGAAGTGATGCCTGTGCATTCCAGGAGGTTCCTTCAACTCACAACTCACCACAATACCTCTGCCATTGTCATGGACACTTGAGTCCCTCTTTGCACAGAGGAACACCTGAACACCAATCCTACTGAAAATACACATCCCTAAAAATTGAAATAGTAAATTACATCCACTGCCCTTGTGCTCTGTGCCATGGATGTTGAACAGAGAAGTAAAAGAGAGAACAAATCCCAATTGCATGTCTGCAAATAATGTTTCTGTAGCCACTGCTCAGAATTCAAGAGGAAACAACATTGTTTAACTTAAAAATGCATTAGGGATTCCAGCACTAGAAGGTAGGAAGCAGGGTAAAAAATTCACTTAATTAAAAAAAGTGGTATCAGTGAAGTACCACAGAAATGTTCTGGCCACTGATTGAAGTGGCAGCTGGATGTCTTGAAGACTTTCCTCTCTCCTGTTGACTTCTGCCCCTCCCTTTTTTCCTATTTATAAATGTGCTGCAGAATGAATAATTGGAAATCAATTAGGAGCATACAGATCTTTTCCTAATAATTCCCGTGTTTATCACAGGAAATGAAGAAAATATTAATCTGAATTACAATTTAGTACTCATAGATAAATAGAATCTGTTTGAAAATACTAATTATCCCACCCTCTTTTAAAAGCCTTGATGAGTTCTCTACTCAGGGTTGGAGAAAGGAAATGATTTGGACCACAAATCAGAACAGTTTAGTAAGACCCAGGAAAACCTGCTTGGCTTGTTCCTGGCAGTAAGTCCCACTCCCACCAGCCTCACTCTATTAGCATAAATAATTCTGGTCCTGTTAATCTTGCAGTCCCACCAAAGGCTGTGAGCCTTTCTTTGTGGATGCAAGTTTCCAGTCCAAGAGATGCCTTGGCAGAGGGACAGTCTGGATTGGATTATTGGATATTGACCCATTTCCTCACAGATTTTTCACCCCTGGGTGTCTCAGTTGTGGGGCCTTTGTCACATGCATTTTGTGTCAGCTGCAGCTTTATCTCTGCAGCCTCCATGGTGACACTGCCACCCTTGCCCTGCTCTGCTGCTGCCCAACTTCCTGGGAATCATCAGCTCCAGCACGAACCTGAGCCCAGATCACTGCTTTGATAATATTGTCTGGGTAAAAAATGTCAGATCTTGCTGCACTTAAGTCTCTGATTAAGACAGCACAGCAAATTAAATTACTCTCTTCCTGAGTGTCAGGACTCTGGTTGCATTGGCAAGGCAAAGGGAATGCAAGATTTTCAGCTAATCTGTGAGAAAAGAAAGAAAAACTTATGGAGTCCAATATCCACCTCTCATTTTTACACTCTAGTCATTTTTTAATGGAAGTAGTTTTGGCTGTTGAATATTGTGTATATGCTCTTCTGCCCTCTCACTACCCATGAATTCTTGTGTCTCTATCCTTCTTGCCCAGTCCCATACAGAAAATCTTCTTGGAAGTTTAACACATGAAATCTCAGGGAAAACAAGTAAGGTGAAGAGATGAGCATTTGCAAAGTTTGCATGATTTTGAAAGAAACTAATAAAAGGATATTATTCAACAAACCAACATTTCTGTGCAGGTTTTACACTCACAATCTACAGCACTTTGGTAGCTAATTGAAGTAAAAAAAAAACAAACTGTTACAGAAAACCCAGAAGTATTAGTCTTCACCAATAAGAAATATTTCTGTGTTTTTCTTGATACTCTGCAGCAGATCTAGGTCTGTAGTAAACTGCACAGAAGTAGAGAAAATGGAAATTACAAGACCAGGCTGTTCCAATCTCCCTTTTTGTCTTTACCAATAATGAGCTTTCACCTGTGCAAATGCATACCCTCAACTCATATGTATGATAAACACACAACAAATGCATCTACATGTGGTCAGTACTGCTGAATTGGTTTTCTTCCTTTTTTCTTCTTTGGTAGAGATTAAAAAGAAGAACAATGGAGGTCTGAGTTATAGCACAGAAATAAAAAAGCACAAAAACAAGGTAGCAAAGGATGCCTCCTGCACATCTCACATTCAGTGTTAGGTTTTCAAGACCCTGCAGAGCTGAGGGATCCCTGCATTCTGCACATTTATCCAATGGCTGAGCTGGCCAAGTACCAGAGCAAAACTGCTGAACAGCCAAGCCCTCAAGCACAAACATTTAGGCTGCAAATAAACAACATTGTGCCTCCAACCTTCCCAGGGATTTCATTAGCAGAATGTCCAGCTCTGGCTAGAAAGACTTCAGGGGTTCTAGAAAACAGTGCATTATCTTAGGAAAACAAGAAGTCAAAACCAAAAATGGGTTGGGAGCTTTTTAAGAAGCAGTTTTATACTCAGCCTTCAGAAAAGCAGTAATAAATTAAATTCTTATTTAAATTCTACAGATCTTGGCTTGGCTAGTAATTGGCTCATTTTTAATTACAGAGTAAATAATTAAGGAACAAATGTTATTATTTCAGTCCCAAAGTAACATTCTGCCCTTCAAGGGTAAGATGGATTAAGGAGCATTTCATTTTAACCACAGAAACTGTGCATTGGTTGACTTTCTCTTTTTTTGCTGGCTTGGATTGCAAACTCTTTAAACTCACCCTGCTCTCTCCTGTCCCCCCTCCAGTGTGAGTGAGGACTTCTCTAGACTGAAGTGAGCCCTGCAGTCAAGTGGTTTTCCTGCTTTTCTGCTTTTTCATTTCCTTTTGAATGACTGCTAATACAGTATTCATCTGAGAAGTCTGATGTAGAGCAGATGTCAAGTCCAAAGGAACAAACCACAGGCAAATTTTGACAGGAGTTTGGATGTTGTGAATATTGTAAAGGCAAATTAGTATTTTGGGTGGTAACTTCAGGTCATCCTGGGCTGGACAAAGACTTTCAGGACTCTCATTAATAAATGTATAGTCAGTACAAAAAAATATATGTCAGTATTTTGTAGCTTTGTTTTTGTTTAAGACCTTGTAAGCATTCAAGTACTCTAAATTTTCAGTTTTGTGCTGAGAGGGATAAGTTTGGTGGCAAGTATCCAGAATGAAGTATTTCTATACAATCCTATTTATTTTACATTGAGTTTTCAAGGATTCTTAATTTGCAGCCAGAGGATGGAGTGGAGGAACAGGGCACAGGGATCCTGCAGGTCCAGGTGCTTTGGGCTCCCTGGGCTGGGCTGAACAAGGAAGGACAACCAGAGGAAGGATAAAAGCATCACTTGCACTAATTCCTTAATTAATTTAATTCACTTAATTCCTGGTCTCTGAGCTGCCTCAAAAAGCAGCACAAGGATTGCTGACTTCAACAAGGAGCTGTGCCTGAAGAAAACCAAGAGAAAAAGTCTCCAAAGTGCTCAAGGAGGAGTTTGCTGTCCCATGCCATGGTGGGAAACCTCCTGCACCTCAAAGCATCCCCTCCATCCTTCCTACTCTGCCCTCCCTGGCTCCCCCAAGAAAGCTATTTTTAATTCACTGATTGTAAAGCTTTGTTTCCAAACAGCAGGATAGAGGTTTAATTAAAACTCCACCTGGTCCTAACATAATCCAGCAAAATCCATTCATTTCAGGAAATAAATCCTTGATGAGGTCAGTTAACCCAAGAGATGCAGTTGAGGCAGTTCTCTGCACTCTTCCCTGAACTGTGCTGGATTTCTGTGACAAACACTGCCCAAACTATTCAAATCCCTGAAATGTTTTACATGTCATTGGGAATGCTTATTAGGGTCACTTGGTGGATGATGGACAAAAAACATTGACTGCATTTTAATGGTTTTTGTCACTTCCACAAGGATGAACAGTAAGGAAATCCTGAGCTGAAATTCCCAGTACTCCTGTCCCTACCTGGATGGCACAGAACCTTCATTTAACCTGCTGCTAAATGAACACACAGCTTCTTAATTCCTGATTCAGCTCAGGAATATTTATGTAAATAATGTTATTAGGCTCACAGGACAGCTCCTGCTGTTTTCTGGAGGGTCAGCAGTTCCAGGCCCTGCTTTGGAAACACCTGCACTTGTGTGCTGTCAGCAGACATGTCAGATACCCATGAATGAATACCCCAAAGGCTGTCAGTTTGGAGCTGTGTTATTGCCACACTATGGGAAAAACAAAAATAGAACTTGGTGTTGTGAGAGGGGCTGCATCACCTTGTGAAAACGAGAGGTGCCTTTGGAAAACAAAATAATTGCAGGGCAATTTCTGTGAGACACAACAACACTGGGGCAAAGATGTGAGTGAGCAGAAAGAGTGCTCCAAACTGATCAGAAGCAAAGCCAAACTATTCCTCCATTGCTGAGCAACATTCTGAGCCTTAAAGCTGAATGTTAATTTTTTTTTCCCTTTCACAATTCAGCCCCATTCCAAGGGCATCTTGGAGAATGGATGGTTCTGGACCCAGCTGCTTCAGCTTCCAGAATCACTGCCTGATGAGATCCCTGCAGGTCTCTAATGCAAGCAGGGGATTTTTGGGGGCCTGTCCTGAGGCTGAGAATAAAACCAAAGCTGAATGTCCCCAAGAACTGAGTGGGAGGACAATGGTTCCCTGCTGAGCCTGGCTAACACAGTGTGATCAACACCACCCTGCTGAAGACACTGAGCTTTCCCCCAGCCCTGAGCAGCTGCATTTCCTCTCAGCAAAGATGCAGCACCTTGAAAAAGCACAAATGGGAAAAATACTTCTATTTTCAAGGGTATTTTGGACAAAATGGCAAACTATGCACATAAAGAATTTGAAACTTGTACCTCATGTTATGTGTTTTACCCAGGAATGTTTTGACAGATGGATGCATTCAGACAGAGAAATTAAAATAATGAACGCAGTAAAGGTTTCCTGATTATTTTTGTTTCCAACATCTCAAACATTTGAATGACTAAACCCAAAAGTATGTTTCTATGTCTGGGAGGCAATTAACAACAACAAAACTGTGGACAGGTCTTTGATTCTATTTGATTAAAAATAGAGCAGAGGTCATCCACTGAACTATTGCTCTTCTTTTTGTGCAAACCAATCTTTTTATCTCAGAATAATTCATTTTAGAGGCATCAGGATAATACTGACAAATTAAAATAGTGCCCAATACTTACATGAAAACAGGAGAAATCAAAGCATTCATCCACTGCTGGATTTTGTGGCTTTATATCACGGGAATGGTCAATTAAATTTATTCAATTCTTTTAATTTAGTTTATGCCAGGGATGCATTTAAGCCAGTTTTCTGACACTGAGACAGACAATAGGCATAGCTGGCTTTGAAAATCACTTTTTCACATATTGTTGTTTTATCATTCACTTTCAGTAAACAAAAGCATTTCCACACAACTCTAATAATCATCCATTGAATTTTAATAAATAGTATTTACAATAAATATTCTTCTTTAATGTTCCACTCTGATCAGATTGCTACTTCCAACTTTCTGGTATAAATGAGCTTTTATTTCACCCTGAGATCCCTTTCACAGGGCTGTTCAAATGTCAGGCTCCAGGTGTGTGGCTGGTGCCAACAGAACCATCATCAGCCTCATTTATGGAAAAAAGTTCCAGTGAGGTCCCAGCACAGCACCAAGGGCAGGGGGGAGCTCAACCCCCTCTGTAATGAGCAAGTGTCAGTGAGATCCTGATAAATGCCTCCCCTGGCAGACAGCTCTGCTTAAGGCTGCTCAAGGGGGATGGCTTTTTTTAGTTAGAACTCTGAGCCTTAAAAAGAAACAAGAAAGCTTCTTTCTTTGAAGATATAAATGAAAAAATAACCCAGGACCATGGTGGGTTAGAGTGGGTTGTTCTTTCTTCTAGAAAGAAGTCAGTGTTTCTTTCCTTTACTCCTTCTCTTGACTGAAGGGTCCAAGGGTAAATTTAATGAGCATAGTGTGTGCTCAGTGGGATACTTACTGCCAGGGGGGTAAGCAGGAATCCTCCCTAATTCTTGTTTAGGTGCTGTACATTCCTAGTTCATTTATCATTTCATAGGGGTAACTATATGTATTTTAATAACATTTCAACATATTATTTGCATTTACTCCATTAATGTATTCTGAATTTATGGTTTTTTAAAGTTATTTATAAGAAAACCAGAAGATTAAAGTAGGGTAAAAAGTTTTCTAGCTATGTTCTTTTGTTTCACTTCAGAGTGTCTAAAATAAAATTTACTGCCCACCTACTGATCATTTCCTTTTCATACCTGAAAATAGAAGCACTTTGCTTCTATTAATGACTTTGCTGTGACACATACCTTAGGATTCCAGAGAGTAGATATTGTAGGACTCCACATGCAGCATAAAATCAAACAGTCACAGAATCCCAGAATGGTTTGGGTTGGGAGGGACCCCAAATCCCACCCAGTGCCACCCCTGCCATGGCAGGGACACCTCCCACTGTCCCAGCTGCTCCAGCCCCAGTGTCCAGCCTGGCCTTGGGCACTGCCAGGGATCCAGGGGCAGCCACAGCTGTGCCAGCCCTGCCCACCCTGCCAGGGAGGAATTTTAACAGAAATCCCTGGTAAGAGAAGTAGTGGAATATTATAATAGGTGTGGTCATGTCACTGACAAGAAATAAAACAGCATTCATTTTTTCAACTTATTTTATCAGCATTAAAATAAGGAAATAAGATTTTAGTGTTAAGTACAGACTTGTGATCCCAGCTATGCTCCATTCTAAAGAGGGAAAGTCCCTTCCAATAAAAAGATCCACTACAGGGTCGTCATCCTCCTGTGAGTAGTTGCTTTATTCATGTGCCTAAAACTGGAAGTCTGCTCAAGAAAGTGGGTGAATCATGGCCTGAATCAAGAGTTATTCCACTAAATTGAACTCACACTGCTGTGAGATCAGAACAGATCACAGAGGGACCCCTTCTGTGCCTCTCTTTTAAATTTTTATGCAGAGTGAGTCTCAAGCAGCAAGGAGGGCAGAGGATGGAGTGAGGTGCAGCTGCCTGTGGGTAAACGAGGGGCAGAGGGAGGGATGTGCTGTTCCTTGTCTGGGGGCAGGCTTTGTGGGAAATCCCTTTTGTGCAGGCTACCCCTCTCTCTCCAGAGATCCAGGCAGTGACAGCAGGGAAGGAGCAGGGACAGATTTAGCTCTGGGCTCTCTGAACAGACTGAGATCTCAACAAGGGACAGCTGAAACCAAATATGCAGAAATTTAGTGTGATCAGGCAAGAGAGACCTTCACAGTAATAATAATGTGATATTTGTATCACTACACTGTGATCTAAAAGGAGCAGGAGACCAAGAGAGTCCTTTGCACCATATTCTTCCTGGATCATAAAAGCTGTGGGTTGGTTTTGTCCCTAAAGTACACAATGAACCTGCTCTAGGAGTTTGAACCATGAACAAAAACCTGACTATGATTGGGATTACAATCTTATAACACATCTATCCACAGCCAGCTTATTATTGCATTTGTTCCATAATTAGATATCAAAGGGTGCAGGGTGACAAAGGCAGTGTCCCAGTAAAGCAGAAAAATTATGAAAATAAAGTGATAGCACTGCAGGAGATGGCAACACAGACTTGCAAAGACTCAGATAAATCTCACAGCCTGCACTGACAGAAAATTGAAGCAGAGCCACTCTCAGTTTTGCAGGAGTGAGTTGGTGCTTTGTGTGCCTCCCAGGAGGGGAGGATTCATCCCAGGACACGTCACTGGCATTTCTGCAGTGCTGACGTCTGCCTGTGTGGTGACATCAGCACCAAAGGAGCACAGCCCCCCTTCCCTTGCTCTTCACTCCTCTGGGTGTTACACAAAGATTTACAACACTCCTGTGAGGTCTCTTCCTCCTATAATTATTCATATTCTTCTTCTCTCTCCGTGGTGGTTCGCAATGCAGCAAATAGACACAAGTTATTTTCCAGATTTTTCCCTCAGTGCAGTGAAACATCTGTACTGTTTTGATCCATTTTTCATTGGACAGGCATCATACAAATGTACAAAGTAGAGTTTTATCCAGGATTTGGTTAAACCCCCATTTCCTTCATCCAGAGGGGTGGTAATGGCCTAAGCTCTTATCTCACTGCTTACTGTGCACAGAATTGTCAACTCAGGAGTAAATGAAAGGAGGCAACTTATTTACAACTCTTGTGGGATATTCTATCTTTCCTGTGGCTCATTTTAATATAAATAGGGACCTCATATCTGAGAAATACATTTTATCCTGTTACACAACTACAGCAGTAATGTCATAGCAGAGTGTAAGTAATGGCACTTGTATCAAGGAGTCCTAATGGCATTCTATTATTAAATGGGATGATATGTTTGTGACAGAATTCAGAGTTTTCCTTTATGCTTTTTGCCTAGGATGTAACTGTGGAAAACACCAAAATCAAATCATGGGACTGCAACCCCTATCAGTGTCCCAGTTCAAGTGTTCTCTGCTTCCTCGTGTCATCTGATGGGCAGGGATTTTACAAACAAATGTTTCTGCAGTGCTGGGAAGGAGAAGAATTTCTTCCACATGACCTTTACAAGTGCAGAGTGCTGTCACCTGAGCAGCCACCTGTGTAATGTCTGTTTAATTACCCTAAGACTTTGTTCAGACCTGATTCAAGGTTGATGGTGATTATTCAGATGATCACGAACCATGAACTTATCCTGAGGCAGAATTTCTCAGAAGTGCAGGGGTATCTATTGCTCAGATTTTATTCTGGCCATCTCTAACTACAACAACCTGCTAGGTGGAGTTTGTTAAAGAAAAAGAAACTTGGCTGTGGCTGGTTCTTGTACCAGGTACTGAGGAGAGCAGAGGAGCTCAGACCAAACCCAAATGCACAATCACAGGCTGGTTCAGAGCTCTTCCTGAGCATTGGAAACTGCTCCAGATTAGGCAGAGGAGTTCAGGTAACTGTGATTAGAAGCCTGACACAAAGACATTCTGGATGCCAGGTCATTCAGTGGACACAGTCAGTGCCCAACACTGCTCAAGATTAAATCCTCCATCACAGTCAGAGCTTATCCTTTCTGCTGCCAGAAAGAGTCTGGACATTTCCTGAAGTATAGCCAGATTTCAGCCATTAGGGTCACATTTAAAGGGAAGGTTGAACACACAATGCTGTGTGCTTTTAACCTATGCAAACCTTTCTGTTGTGTAGGAGCATTTCTGTTCTGTGCTTAGGGGCACTGTACAAATAAAAAAACCCAATTTTTTCTGATTAGAAAGAGGAGAAAGGAGGACCAAGATCTGCTCTAATTCCTATCAATCAGCTTCAGAAGAACAGGACTAATTTTCAGGGAGTTATGGCACTGAATGAGTTTGGTGTTGGTTTCATTGCTGAGAGTGAAGAAATTCTGGTTTGTCTGAATTAGGAAGATAATTTATTTTTTTTAGGTTTTCATGCTGTTATTAACAATATATCTCATTAGAATATGCAGAGGAAGGTCTCAAT
The DNA here is from genome assembly GCF_029582105.1 of Oenanthe melanoleuca. Classification (NCBI taxonomy): domain Eukaryota; kingdom Metazoa; phylum Chordata; class Aves; order Passeriformes; family Muscicapidae; genus Oenanthe; species Oenanthe melanoleuca. The sequence continues at coordinate 18,718,099 of NC_079345.1, forward strand.
CTCACTGTGCTCCTTATGCTGCCATAGACCCACCCAGGACCACACAATTACTGTTCTCCCCTCATTTCCAGTTTAGTAGCACCACCAAATCCATGAAATGACAGCTCTGTAAGCCAGGAATGAGCCAAACAGACTGAGCTGGCTCACCTGCACTCCACAGCCTGGTGCTGCTGACAGGAAACCTTTCAAACATGAAAGAGAAACTTTGGATCTCAGCTTGCTGTGAGCTCTCCAATCCCTTCTCCTCTCCCAGGTCCCTATGGCTGCTATCCAGGAAATACATGAAAAAGCCACTGGCATCAAATAAAAATATATTGATTTTAATATCTCTGTCTTGAGCAGCCTCTTGTTTGCTTTATTTCCAAAGAATCTTTTACACTGAAAACATTTTTGAAACACACCAAGAATAGAAGTTCAGTGTAAATAAGGGACTAGAAAAGCTTAAAAGAATTATCTCAATGCTTAAAAGGAGTGTTTGGAAAATGTTTTTCCTCCAAGAAAAGTATCAACAGAAACACATAAGAATAATAACTAAAAAAATGATAGAATAATTAAAAAGAAAACAACTCCTGAAAACATGGGCATGAATTTGTTGCTGTGGGAGCTGCAGGAAATGAAAGTTCATACTTTCTTCTGCAGCATGAGCTGGGTCCCTCACAGACAACAGGCACCCATAAAGCACCAAAGGGTTCTTGCTTCTTCCACATCAAAACAGTTCTTGATCCTTGTGCATTTAAAAAAAAAAAAAAAAAAAAGAGTAGGATAACAGGGAGGTAAGTCCACAGAGGAGAGCTATAAGACAAAACTTTCCAGAAGGCTCTGAGGGTCTTCAAATATATTCTTTACCACTTGAAGCTATAATTTTTCAGTTTTTAGTCAGCAGCTACACTTTGAATGAAGATTTTTACATACCCAGCCTGTCTTGAGGTCTACAATATCTGTACTTTACAACCTTTGCACAATGAATGGTGGAAAACAAACACAATATCCTACATTTGTGAGGATAAATGCTGTTGACTGGAGTCACTCACTTAAAATACATTTTGAAAACAATGTACAGTGGGTACTTGGGGTCTCATAAGGCACAGATTTTGGAGAAGGCATCATAGTTATTAAAAAAAATAGAGTCCCCTTAACTTAAATTTTCTCTTCCTGCTCAATCTTATCATGGAGCCTGCAACCAAACCAAAACAAAACAAATGCCATCGATTCTGTTTGCCTTTTAATTCCTAACAACCAGTTTGATTCAGTAACTGCCCTCTGCTAGAATAACAAATGGAAATTCTCCTTCCCAGCCATAAGCACCATCTGCCATTTCACAGGTGCTTCAGTGACTCATTAATCTGTACTTAAATTGACTTTGCACAGAACACTGCCATTTTATTGCTGCTCTGCTTTGCAGCAAAAAAAAAAAAAAAACCAAAAAAACAAACTCCTTCCAGGTTTGTGTAACCTTTGCTGGGACTTATAATATAAGTCTTATATTATTTTCCAGTCTTATATTATTTTCCCCTCCTGTCCTCTTCTGAATTTTGAGAAACAATGTCATTCAAATACAGCTGTGCTATTTTTCATAGAGTGAAACTAAAGTGCATATTTTTTAAAGGGGATTTAAAAATGTTTTTATGAGCTAAAAGTGTGTTTGGATTACATAACTGTCCAAGTGAGTGAGTGCAGAGTTGAGTTTTGTGCACTGAAATAGATATTAAATGCATGTGGAAAAGTATTTCTAGAGATGTTTTTTGATCTTTCTTGAAAGGCTACTCAGAAAATATTAGTGGAACCTCTTTAAATAACAAATTTATACCAATTTATCCTTAAAGTCACTTTCAGATGCATCTATTTCTGTAAACTTTATCACTATTGAATAGAGACAAAAATTCTTAAGGTCATATTGCTTAAAAAAAACCCCAGAAATTCTTATTTCAAGCAACATATTCTTTGCCTATGTCTATCAAAAATGTGTTTTTATCCACATCCTTTCTCTCTTGTGTTTGTCATGTCCCCCCTTGCTATGTCAGACCTGAAGCTGCACCTGGAGGTCACTGGATGGAAAAAACAAATTGTCCATGCAATTCCAGATGTCTGTCCCTGAGATTTTGCTACCAGCAATGGCAGGAGCTCTCAGCTGGAGCCTGATTTTGTGTTCCCATCACCTTTTCCTGAGGGGGAGATGAGGCACAGACTCAGATAAGACACATCTCTCCACACCTCATTCTGTACCTTGTCCCTGTATTTTAAACATTTTTTAAATTGGACTTTAAACATCACATGCCCTTTATTAATAGTAGCTAATAGAAGTTTTCCTACTGCTCTAGTACCACTATGTGTATTATAAAACACATTTTTAAAGCTGGCACTTGGAAAAGATGAAGGTGAACAGGCAGAATTTTTGAATTCCATGACCATAACCACAGCAGTAAAAGATGAAAAAAGGCAATATGACCAAGGATGTGTTTCCTCTGCAGCTCTTAACAAAACTTAACTAACACCAACCTCCCAGCTTCTTTCTAAAAAGGGACATTCCTGTTACTTCTTCTACATTCAAAGTTTCTGCAGAACACACATATCAATGTCTGTAAATTTAGTCAAATATTTCATTAAAATAATGAACTTTATATAAATTACATCATTTTTCTACTAATAAACCCAGAAATTATTTGCATTCCCAGAGAGAAGACTTGAACAAAATATTAGAAAAAAACCCAAATATAAAATTCCTCCCCAAAGATAATCACAACCATCCGTGTGGGAAGGAGAAATACCATGCCTTACTCTTTGGGATTAGGGCATTCTTTTAATTTGCCATTTGGCATTATGAGCACAGTAAACAAAGAGAGAAAATATAGAAACCATGTGACTGCATGGAGCCTTGCTTTCAGATGTCAGTGCAGAGCTGCCTGCTCACTGATGCTCAGTAAGAAATGTCAGGGAAGAGATAAGCAGGCTAAAAGGAGACTATTTTAGAAACATGGTCTGTTCTATCATTAGTTCTATAGATAAACTTCCCAACATATTTTTGAAGAGCAAATGTTTTTCCTTAACCAAATGTAAAGTCAAAGGGAGAGAGTGTTTAAATATGGAAGTGGGGGTGATTTCAGGACCTTCATTTAGGGGAGATACTTTAAACTTGTTAGGCTGGTGGTTTAAGCTGCTACTGTACTTCAGCCTTTATGTGAGAATTATTCTGCTTGCCAGAAAAATGGGGAAAAGCTGAGTATAAATTTTCAGGACATAAATCAGAAATAAAAAGAAGATTACCTACCTTCATGTAAGCATTCAGATGATACAGAATGCTAAAAAAGGGCCAGATTCTTGTTAAGTCTCAGTTTTGCAATGAAAGGAATTCACAGAATCATTGAATGATTTGGGTCCTTTAGAAACCATTGGTGCTGCAGGGTCAGGGACATCTTCAGGGAGATCAGGCTCAGAGCCCTGTCCAGCCTGACCTGGAATGTCTCAGGGCAGAGGCATCCACCACCTCCCTGGGCAACCTGTTCTGCTGTTTCACCACCTCCACTGAGAAAAACTCCCCACACCTTGTAGTTGGAGCCACTGCCCTTTGTCCTGTCACCACTGGCCTGAAAGTGGCCAGCTCTTTTCTGCTGCCCTCACTCACAGCTGGGATCGAATGCTCGAGACGCAGATTTCTTGTTCAGACTTGGTTGTTTATTAAATCTTATCTCAAGTACAGAGAGTTCTTCAGCACTTCCAGCTAACAAGTTAAAAGTGAGAAAATGGAGGTGAATCTAGCTAGTTACAAGGTCCTTTCAAGGCTAACTACCCAATTAAAAACTAACATCTATATTATTTATACTTGTGACCCACACTGTGGTGCCTTCTAACCAATTAAAAAAGTACCACCTAAAACTAAGAAGAGGAAGGAACAAGAAGGAAAAAAGAGACAACACCTAAAGGAGGTTTTATCTTGTCCCATATCTATTACTATATTCTAAAACCCCAAATTCCAAACCCTTCATCATGTGAAATTACACACTTCCATTCTCACTGCACACCAGTGATTCTAACTCCATCTCTCAAATTTGGAAGCCTTCTCCAAGGCCTCAGGTTGTGGGATATTGTGGAAGCCAGGGAAAGAAGCAGCTTGGATTTTCTCAGACTCAAAGAAAACATAAGAGGAAGAATTACAGCAATGGTTAAGCACCTGCTGGATGTGTGAGAGACGTGATGTTTCCATGAAAGCGTGTTTGCCAGGGGTGTCACCCTCCTTGCACCAATGAAATCACTTCTGCCCTTAGTTCCATGATCTACTGTATATAAGTATAGTTTGTTTCTTTAATAAAGGGCTTTCTGCTTCTTTCTGCCTGAAGGAAGTCTTGCTGCTACATCCTTTTCACTGCTCTCCTAGCCCAATAACATCAGGTCAAAAGCAGTGTTCTCCTGGGGTCAGTGTCAGAAAGCACAGAAAGTTCTAAACTCCCAGGCTTCGGGGTTCCAGCACTGTCTCCATCTTTCCTCAAGCTTCCTTCAGGTATTGAAAGGCCACAAAAAAAGTCTCCTCAGAGCTTTTTCTTCTCCAAGCTGAACAAGCCAAGCTTTGTCATCTTTTCTGCACAGGAGAGGCGCTCCAGCCCTCTGATCACTTTTGTAACCTTCACCTGGAGCCACCCCACGCTCCAGGTCCCTGTGCTGGGGCAGCTCTGCAGGTGCTGAGGGTCTCACCTGAGCACAGGGCAGAATGCCCTGCCCTGCTGCCCACGCTGGGCTCAGCCAGGGCAGGGCTGGCTCTGCAGGCTGCAGGTGAGCAAGGCAGGGCATGCTGAGCTTCTCCCTCCCCAGCACCCCAAACCCTTCTGTGCAAGGAGCAGGAGCCCTGACAGGGCCTCCCTGGAAAATCATCCCTTAGATAAGAAATTGCTTCCTTAAAGTGACTAATACTAGAAATATTTCAGCCCCTTTGCAGACCCCCACTTTATCTCTTTGTGAGTCAATTGGTCCTTTTTTTGATCCCTTGGGTCATTGGTCATTTTTTCCTAAAACCTTTAAGCAGTTGGTTAGCTTTTCAATCCTTGATATTACTGGTTCATTTTCTAAGGCACCCTGACCCTACAAAAGCCCCCTCAGTGCCTTAGGTACTCTGACTGCTGCCTGGACCCCTTTGTGGATGAAATAAAAATGTCTGCAGAACTTCTGTGCAGCTTCCCCCATCTCTGTTTCTCTGCTGGCCAAGAAGGTACTTTGCAAACTGAGCAGAAATCACAAAAAGAGCTGATGGTCTAAACTCTAGGCTTGCTTGCATTCAAGTACCTTGTGGCTGAAATCTGAAACAGGAGAAGCTGTTCCTTACAGAATGTCTTATTGTGGCAGCCCCAGGCCCCAGCAGTCACACCTTCTCCCCAGGGCTGCTCTCCATCCTTTCATCCCCCACCTTGTTCTGACCCTGGGGCTGTCCTGAGCCAGGTGCAGGACCCTGCCTTGATTCATGTGCACACATTTCCACTGCTCTGGGACCTGAGGGGCTCTTTGTGCTCCCTATCCCACCACACGAGCTCCAAAGAGCAAAGATCATGCCCCTCATCTGCTGGAAACAGTCCAGAGGGTTAAACTGGAGGCTTTGTCAGCTCCCCAGCAAAAAGGTTCATTAAATTAACTTAAATTAACTCTGTATCTGCTTGTGATCTACGAATACCAGAGAGCAGCAATATCAGTTTTACTTGTCAGTGTTTACAACATGTTTGGACCACAAAGAACAAGAGGTGGCTCTACACCCCTTAGGCAGCACATGGTGGACATTGCCAAGACTGGAGAGGTGACAGACTAGATAATACTCTCATTCCTTGAGCTGATCCCAAACAGGCACACTCAATCTGTAAATCACCTTTACCTGCAAGCATATGTCAAAATGCTCCAATTTTTTTCCCAATAAAGCATGTTAGTTAACATATTTTTAGAAGTCCTCTTAGTCACATCTAAATGCACGCCAAAGGGATTTAATTTAGACTGCAATTAATTTTCCTCTCCCCTACACAGCAAGTACAAATGGTATAAAAAGCTCCTACATGAAACAGAAAGTGTTTTAAAGGCAGCAGAGATGTCAGGCAGTCATGATGTGAGGCAGCAATCAGCAGAGAATGTGACCTATTTGGTACTTACTCCAGTCCTCTTGCTTTGTTATAAATCAGGAGTAACTCCACCGAGCTCTGGTTTATTGTACTGATGGAAATGAGGTGTAAGCCAGAGAATAAATCCTTGATTAATCACAAGAAATGTCTTTCTGTCTGAAATACCTACTTGTCTTCAGTGTGAAGGTTTCCTCAGTATGTTCTTTTGGCTTGCACTGGTCACGCTGGTTTGTATTATTTTGCCACACAAGGTGGCTTTTGACAGCAATATTTGTTAAATTGCAGACCTGTTAAGGGTTTGCTGTGCATTTCCATATGTTTGCAAGGGAGGAAAAAGTCACTTCCCACCACAGCAGCAGAGGGATTCATAGTGTGAAGGCTAAATTAGTTTTAATGGGTACTTGTCATTTGCTCCAATCTGGAACAAAAAGTCTTGAGAACAAAGGGGAAATGGGTAGAGGAATGGAGTGCTCCAATCCCAGTGCTGCATCACTGACATTCCAGGTAACAGTGCTTTCTTAAAGCTAAATATTTCTGCTGTTCCCAGTCCTGACCCTCACTTGGGCTGTCTCCACTTTCATATCAGTGCAAATCCACTGGGCTGGGTTAGCTGATTTATTGATGCTGAATCCTCAAAACAATTCTGCAAAACTTTGTTGGACATGCACTGTCCCTCAGAAGAAGAAGAGACACGTTTGTCCTCTCAGGTCCTTTGGGATCCCCACGATTGTCAAACCACAGGATTCCAGCAACACCACTGAATTTGCATTTAGCAAATGCTGCCTGATTGCATAAGCCACAAAGGTGGAAATTCTACACAATGGCCAGAAAATCCCACTTACATTGGCACATAGGCAGAGTGTGGCTAGGTTTTGACCACAGAAAAGCTGCCTCTGGTGTAGAAGCACAAAATCCATTTAGCAGCTGTTTAATGCCCACACAAAGGTAGAAATGAGACTGTTTACTTCAAGGTGTTTCATTTTGAACAAGTAAGGAGCACAGTGTTAAAATACAGAAAAGAGTGAATTGTTCACATCAAGGAAACTTGCTGAGTTAAACCAACACTCCAAGCAGAACATGTTTGGTGGCTGCTTCACACTTTTGCTAGAGAAATGGGAGAGTTGGGTTTCACTCAGAGAAGAAGATGAATTTTTTCAAAATATTGCCATCCCCTGGTGAGGGTCCTGGACCTGAACTCATGCCTGAGTTGTTGCTGGGCTTCCTGTGCCATAAAACTGATCTCAGTGAAGGCAAAAGGAAACCCCGTGGATCCAGCAGGAAATAAAAATAAACACTCCATCCCAGCTGGGGGCTACAGGTGAAGAGGCTCATCAATATCTGTGCCCTGCATTTCCATCATTTGTACAAAACACTGTTTTGTTTCAATCTTGTACCTTTGGTGAGCCACCAGGAGATCCTGCTGGCACAAGGAGACACACAGGTTCCTGAAGATTTGTTCTGTTTACTGCTGTGCTCCTTCCACACATCACTCATACAAACATAACAGAAACCATAGGAAATTCTTTGACCCCAAATTCCCAGGTTAAGTTTTCTGTCTGACAGTTTAAGAACAAAACCAGCAAGAAGCTGTCTGTACCATCTTCACATGTTTCCAAGGCACAAGGAAAACATCTCCAGCTGAGCTGAAGGGTTTAAAGAGCAATAACTGGAAAGAACCTCCTGAGCCCAGAGCCCCAGGCTACACTTTAAAGGTTTTCTGTGCAATGAGGAAAACTTGCTGTTCCACCACAGCCTAATCAAAACTGTCAGCAGATGGATTAGTGAGCAAGACAACAAATACTGCAAGAGTTAGTGGGAAACACAACAAATACTGTAAGGGCTGGGAACTTTGAGCTTCCCAGGTGGGGCTGATCAGGAATACAGAGAGGCCCTTGGATGCCTCAGGTGAAAGGTGCTATCACTATCAACATGCTCTTTCTGGAGCCTCTCTTTTACAGAAGGTAACCAAGGCAGCCCTAGGATTTAAGAACTGAAAGGATATAAGTTTAAAAAAAGAAACCATTAAACAGGCAGAGAATGTAAGATCAGCTTGTACACAGTGATGATGGGAAGGAACACACTGCTCTGTCTTTTCCACCTGAAAAAACACCAAGGTGCCATACAAAACACCTATAAATACAATGCATTTCGTGTTCTCAGGGTAGGCAGATGCTCACTGGGAAAACAACTGTGTCTATACAAAGGATTTGTCGTGTTGGACCCTGCTGGGTTTTAAATTGCTGTGTCACCAGAGCCAACCTGCAGCCTCCAGCCTGGAGCATCCTTTGGCCTGGCTGTGATCCCACTGACTCAGATCCCCCTTTGTCCTGCTTTGGCTGGGAAAGAGTTAATTTTCCTCCTGGTAGTTGGTCCAGTGCTATGTTTTGGACTCTGTAAGAGAATAATGTTGGCAACACGCTGATGTTTTAGTTGTGTTAAGTTGTTCTTACTCCAAGTCAAGGACTTTTCAGTTTCCCTTGCTCTGCCAGTGAGCAGAGGCACAAGGAGCTGGGAGGGAGCAGTGCCTGCACAGCTGACCTGAACTGGCCACAGGAATATTTCAGACCTCAGAACGTCCTGCTGTCCTAGTTTGAAATACAAGTGTCTGCTAGTAAAGGCAGGCACCTCTCTTTGAAATGGAGAATGTAAACCCCCTCCCTCCAAATTATTATAATTTTGAAATTAAGAGGCTCTCAGGCTAAGATATGGGAATTAGGAATAACAGTTCTTTACTAGGAAAATTAAAATAGAAATACAGTATTACAAAGAACAATCCCAAAACACTGACAGAGTCAGACTACAACCTGACACCCCATCAGTCAGTCAGGGTGTTGGTAGCAGTCCCATTCAATGGTGGCTGCATCCTCCTGCAGTGGCAGATGTGGTTCAGCTGGAGCAGTGCTCCTGGAGAAGGTGCAGTTTTTCTCTGAAGGTCCAGTGATGATGTGGAAAGGTCTGGCTTTCCTCTGGAATACAGTGGAAAGAAGGTCCCTTGGTGTCCAAAATCTCAGTTTTTATCTGGGTAGGAAAGGCTTGGCTGCTCCCCTGGCTGGAGCATCTCCCAGTGGGATGATGGAATTTTATCAGTCATACAGTGGGACTCAGTGGCCCATTAAGAGGAGATATCTCCTGGAGAAAGAATGGGTTGTGAGAAAGCTAAGGAACACTGCCCCACTTTGTTTTAAACATGGCCCATTAGCAGAGGATATCTCCCATGGAGATAAGGATCACTGCCCACCTGGTTTTAACAGATAGTGATGGAATACAGATTTTTGGTTACATCCTGTATTGTAACCTAAGGCACCTGCCCAGCACATAAACTGGGGAGCTGGCCACAGGGCAGGAATCTGTGCCCAGGGACTGACTGGACATTGGTGGTGTGCAATTGTATTATGCATTGCTCATTTTCTTTATTATTATTATTATTATTATTATTATTATTATTATTATTATTATTATTATTATTATTATTATTATTGTTTTCCCTTCACTTCCTGGCCTACAAATCTCTCTGTGTCTCAGCCCAGTTTTTCCCCGGCTCCATTCCCCATCCCACTGAGGGTGAGGGGAGCAGTGAGCAGGCAGCTGTGGGTGCCAGCTGGGCTGAAATCATGACACTTCACACCAAACACTGAGTTATGGTACAAAATCCTCTCACAGGCTCCAAGTCACCCTTCAGAGCTCATGCTCCAGAGAGATTCAAGGATAAAGGTATTTCTTTATCTGTAGAAGGTAAGATCCAGCTGGGCAGTTCTCTCTTGGTTTGTATGGAAGTTGGAACATTTTAGACCTGAAGTCTTAGGAAACAGAAGTCAGTTTTCTATTTTGAGACCCTGTACAACACAGCCAAGCATGTGAACCAAACAAAGGAATGTTTTCAGAGGCTCAGGGATGTACTGTCTCTTTTAGATTAAGGCTCTAGGTTTGGAGAGTCGTTTGGGTGCTGCTGCCACATAAAGAAAACTCCTGAGCTCCCTGTGCTGCTGCAGTGATAAAACCCTGAATAACCAAACTCACACATAGCAGGGAAACAAGAGCACCCAACAGAGCAGCTGCCACACCACAGAACTCCTTGGGTTTGTATGAAAACAAGGCCCTTTAGTCATATGTGATGTAAAATTCTCCATCAGGTTTTCGGTTCTGATTTTAGGTTAGCTAAGCAGTACACAACAAATAAACAGAAACACAATACATTGGCATTACTCACTGAGTGGAACTCCACGATGATCTCAGTGATTCCAAGATTTTCGTGACTGCAGGCATGCAGCTGCACACCAGATTGCATCCCAATGCACCTCCCACCAGATGATGCTGCTGCCCTGATGAGTCCTACCCTCTTCTCTTTTGTGAACAAAATCCAGGAAGTTCTACTTTATAGTAGATTATTTTTCTGAAGCTGAAGATCATAAGGTACAGCTGAGAATGTGTAGATTGTTGTCCTTGAAAAACACTGCCTGATGCTTTGTGTACACCCACACAGTGACTGGGTTTTCAATAGTGCAGTGAAAGGTCTTTTTGAAGTTCCTTTTGTGTGCCTGCAGTAATTTTGTGCTGTATGGGATTCTTGAAAGAGCAAATCCATACTAACATAATAGCCACAAAAAGTTTTGGAAAGTGCAGTTAAAAGCTAGATGTATGGGATGGGGATGAAATAAATCTATCTGGGTTGCATCAACAAACTGCATATTATTTTGCATCAGTGGGAAAGAAAAGAGGAAGGGAAAGGAAGAAAAGATACTTAGATAAAAATTGTTTTCCTTTAAAAAAACCCTACAAAATAATAAATGTCGAACACTGCAAAAGAGAACTACAAAGGTCAAATATCTTCTCCCCCAAAACAGGATATCCAGCCTGAGAAGTTTTTAATTATGTGCTATATTGCGTGAAGAATTAATGTTTTAGTTTGGGCTGCAAGGAGCTGGCTCTGCAGTAGATTCACCTTCCTTGGACATTCTTAAAATGACATTTTATACAGAGAAAGGTAACTTGAAGATATAACAGTAGAGCAGGACAATGCAAAAATAATGATGGAAAGAACTGGGGAGGCAGAGTAATCTCAGCATTTAAGAAATTAGCCCAGGTCACAATGCCCTGTTTGAATGTACAGCACTGCATTTTGTTACAAATGCACACTGGCCATCTCTCCATATTCTTTATGCAAGAGCACGGAAAACTCCTATTAATAAATTATAAATTAAAAGTGCTGGTCTGTGACCTGCTCTTCAATATATTTTTCACTTATTTTTACGTTTCCCTGTGCTGTGCAAGACTCACCACCACAATGGGAAGAACACTTAAAAAAATCCCAATGCTGAGAGAATATTCAAGTGTTTTTATGGAACTGGGAAAACAGATTTTTTTCCGATGGAAAACCAGCTGATGGCTGTCACTTGGGATCCCTGTTTATGTTTTAGATAAAGGCTGAGGTCAGAGCAGCACTCAGGAGCAGTGACCAATCTGACAGCTGGGTTCTTAGGTTATGGGAAGGCTGTAACTGAACCATAACTGAACATGTGTTTCAAATTAAGCAACAAACACCACTAAGAAAACTTCAAATGAAATGAGATATTTTTCACTTTTTTCTAATCTAAGACTGCTCCTCTGGTATGTAAAATATCCTTCAGTTGATTTCCTTTGTTCCAGGAGCAGTTTAACAGTGAAACACATGATCCAGTTAACTCTGCTTTGGGTAAACAGATGAAAAAACACCAGCCTCTCAAAACTCCTGTCTCCTGGCAGCTGTAACTTTTGTACTGACACAGCAACCTGATACAAATCTCACCTCTGTTACAAAAGCAAATCATCCTCACAGAAGTGCCCATCTTCCCTCATTCAAGAGTTCAGAGAAATTTCCATGGCTTTCAGGTATTAGTCACTACAGAATGATTACAGAAAGCTGCATCACCAGCTCAACAGAAATGTAGGAGGGAAGAACATTCAAAGACAAATCATTGTCCTCCCTCCAGGCTCTTTCAAGATAAGATTAAGCCCTCCATCCCCTCCCACACCTGACATTCCTAACTCCAGCAGAGATTACTGGTACAGAGGAGGCAGGAAGGTAACCCAGCAAAGCCCTCAACTGGAGCAGAACTGCAGAGCACTTGGGGAAGGGCAGGGTTACATTCTGCTGGAAGGGCAGGGGGAGAGGTAGGAGGCACCAGTGACAAATTGCTGGAGCTCAGGTTCTGAGGCTGCCCTCCCTGGAGAAGCTCTGGTCGCCCTGAGTCAGCCTCACATCATCAACCCTACCTTCATCCCTACCACCACCCCTGCCACCATCCCTGCCTTCCTCCCTGCCTTCATTCCTGCCTCCATCCCTGCCTTCATCCCTGCCTCCATCCCTGCCTTCATCCCTGCCACCATCCGTGCCTTCATCCCTGCCTCCATCCCTGCCTCCATCCCTGCCACCATCCCTGCCTCCATCCCTGCCTCCATCCCTGCCACCATCCCTGCCACCATCCCTGCCTCCATCCCTGCCTCCATCCCTGCCTCCATCCCTGCCTTCATCCCTGCCTTCATCCCTGCCTCCATCCCTGCCACCATCCCTGCCTCCATCCCTGCCACCATCCCTGCCACCATCCCTGCCTTCATCCCTGCCTTCATCCCTGCCTCCATCCCTGCCACCATCCCTGCCTTCATCCCTGCCTTCATCCCTGCCACCATCCCTGCCTCCATCCCTGCCACCATCCCTGCCTCCATCCCTGCCACCATCCCTGCCTCCATCCCTGCCACCATCCTGCCTCCATCCCTGCCTTCATCCTGCCACCATCCCTGCCTCCATCCCTGCCTTCATCCCTGCCTTCACCCCTGCCACCATCCCTGCCACCATCCCTGCCTCCATCCTGCCTCCATCCCTGCCACCATCCCTGCCACCATCCCTGCCTCCATCCCTGCCTCCATCCCTGCCTTCATCCCTGCCTCCATCCCTGCCTCCATCCCTGCCTCCATCCCTGCCACCATCCTGCCTCCATCCCTGCCTTCATCCCTGCCTCCATCCCTGCCTCCATCCCTGCCACCATCCTGCCTCCATCCCTGCCTTCATCCCTGCCTTCATCCCTGCCACCATCCCTGCCTCCATCCCTGCCTTCATCCCTGCCTTCATCCCTGCCACCATCCCTGCCTCCATCCCTGCCACCATCCCTGCCTCCATCCCTGCCTCCATCCCTGCCTTCATCCCTGCCTCCATCCCTGCCTCCATCCCTGCCTCCATCCCTGCCACCATCCCTGCCTCCATCCCTGCCTTCATCCCTGCCACCATCCCTGCCACCATCCCTGCCTCCATCCCTGCCTCCATCCCTGCCACCATCCCTGCCTCCATCCCTGCCTCCATCCCTGCCTCCATCCCTGCCTTCATCCCTGCCTTCATCCCTGCCTCCATCCCTGCCACCATCCCTGCCACCATCCCTGCCTCCATCCCTGCCTCCATCCCTGCCACCATCCCTGCCTCCATCCCTGCCTTCATCCCTGCCACCATCCCTGCCACCATCCCTGCCACCATCCCTGCCACCATCCCTGCCTCCATCCCTGCCACCATCCCTGCCTCCATCCCTGCCTCCATCCCTGCCTCCATCCCTGCCACCATCCCTGCCACCATCCCTGCCTCCATCCCTGCCTTCATCCCTGCCACCATCCCTGCCTCCATCCTTGCCTCCATCCCTGCCACCATCCCTGCCTCCATCCCTGCCTCCATCCCTGCCACCATCCCTGCCACCATCCTGCCTCCATCCCTGCCTTCATCCCTGCCACCATCCCTGCCACCATCCCTGCCTCCATCCCTGCCTCCATCCCTGCCACCATCCCTGCCTCCATCCCTGCCACCATCCCTGCCTCCATCCCTGCCACCATCCCTGCCTCCATCCCTGCCTCCATCCCTGCCACCATCCCTGCCACCATCCCTGCCACCATCCCTGCCTCCATCCCTGCCTTCATCCCTGCCACCATCCCTGCCACCATCCCTGCCACCATCCCTGCCTCCATCCCTGCCTTCATCCCGGCCTTCATCCTGCCACCATCCCTGCCACCATCCCTGCCACCATCCCTGCCACCATCCCTGCCTCCATCCCTGCCTTCATCCCTGCCACCATCCCTGCCACCATCCCTGCCACCATCCCTGCCTCCATCCCTGCCTTCATCCCTGCCTCCATCCCTGCCTCCATCCCTGCCTCCATCCCTGCCTCCATCCCTGCCTTCATCCCTGCCTCCATCCCTGCCACCATCCCTGCCTCCATCCCTGTCTCCATCCCTGCCTCCCTGCCTTCATCCCTGCCACCATCCCTGCCTCCATCCCTGCCACCATCCCTGCCTCCATCCCTGCCTCCATCCCTGCCACCATCCCTGCCACCATCCCTGCCACCATCCCTGCCTCCATCCCTGCCTTCATCCCTGCCACCATCCCTGCCACCATCCCTGCCACCATCCTGCCTCCATCTGCCTTCATCCCTGCCTTCATCCTGCCACCATCCCTGCCACCATCCCTGCCACCATCCCTGCCACCATCCCTGCCTCCATCCCTGCCTTCATCCCTGCCACCATCCCTGCCACCATCCCTGCCACCATCCCTGCCTCCATCCCTGCCTTCATCCCTGCCTCCATCCCTGCCTCCATCCCTGCCTCCATCCCTGCCTCCATCCCTGCCTTCATCCCTGCCTCCATCCCTGCCACCATCCCTGCCTCCATCCCTGTCTCCATCCCTGCCTCCATCCCTGCCTTCATCCCTGCCACCATCCCTGCCTTCATCCCTGCCTCCATCCCTGCCTCCATCCCTGCCACCATCCCTGCCTCCATTCCTGCCACCATCCCTGCCTCCATCCCTGCCACCATCCTGCCTCCATCCCTGCCTTCATCCTGCCACCATCCCTACCTTCATCCTGCCACCATCCCTGCCTTCATCCCTGCCTCCATCCCTGCCTTCATCCCTGCCACCATCCCTGCCTTCATCCTGCCACCATCCCTGCCTTCATCCCTGCCTCTATCCCTGCCTCCATCCCTGCCTCCATCCCTGCCACCATCCCTGCCTCCATCCCTGCCTCCATCCCTGCCACCATCCCTGCCACCATCCTGCCTTCATCCCTGCCTTCATCCCTGCCTCCATCCCTGCCACCATCCTGCATCACTCCTGGCAGGTTTTAATTCCCTTCCCAGCACCAAGAGCAGCAGGAAAGTGAATTCTGAGCCTCAGTAACCCCAGGCTGTCACCAGTGAATGATCAGCACCATCATTACACATCCCTGAAAGGCTAACAATGACACATAGGTCACATGGAAATTGGAAATTGTGGTACAGATCTGTCCCAGAAACCCCCCAGATTCTTCCTTGCTTCTTCAGGACCTTGCTGCTGCTGGCAGTAAAAAAGTGGGGTGGACCAGAAGGACAGAAATACAGAAAAATACACAAACTCAAGAATACAGAAACATCCTTGTTGCAAGTAGCTGCTGTAATTATTAAGCAGCAATTAACAAGAAAGGCAGCTTAATTCCGTGTTCCTGGACCAGCTGTCATACATTTGCAGAAGAATTATAAATGTCTTTGATAAGTTTCCCTTATTTGTAGATAGCTCTATGCTGGACACATCCTGGGTCAGCAATTGTCATCTGACTGTGCAAGTCAGAGATTTGGAGAATCAGGAAATTGTGCCTTACCAACATTGGAAATTGCAATTATGTAGAACACCCAGGTGCCATTTTCCTTCCAGTACTTCTGAACATGAGTTATCTCCAGTTCATTTCCAAGGTAATTCAGGAGACCCTGATTTTCAAGATCATTAAACTCAGATGAGCTGAGATCGTCCCACAATCCTAAATCTACTCTGTGCAATTTTAAATGTACTCAGGGTAAATCCTTTGGATTAGGAACATTGGCTTTGATGCTGCAAACCTGTGATTAATTTAGGTTTATGAATAATCCCATTAATTTCAGCCTTTTTTTTTTTTTGTACATTTGCAGAAATGCTGGTGTGTGCTCAGGTTTGTTATGAGAGGCACATTTGCTGCACACTGGGAAACAAAAGGGAAACATGGCAGCAGAGAAACGTGGCCCATTTTAATGAGGGGATCAGAAACTGCTCTCAGGGACCTTCAAGGGACACCTGACAAGTGTGGTTCACTTACATGGAGGGTTTAAAATCATCCACATGCCTGTGCTTTGGACTGACAGGCTGGTTTTTCTCCTTGGCTAAAGGAGAAATGCTCAACACTTTTGCATTCTGAGCCCTGCATCCTTGGGAATAACTAAATTCACTGTTAAATTCCCTAAATTCCCTGCTGCATTTCCCCAGGATCCTGCTCCAGCCCTGCCTGCCTGTTCAGCAGTGACAGAAACACAGGGCTGCCCAAAGCAGAGTAAAGCCTGCTGTTTTATTTATTGGGACTCCAAAGGGAATCCCTCAAGCATGCAAAGATCCAAAAGGGGTAGGGAAAGGTTGCTTAAAATAACACTCTTATTTTAAACATGGATTAGAGACTGCCCTGCCTTTCCTCATAGCTCAGCAAGCAATGCAGGGAGGGCAGTGAGCTCCCACATACTCTGGGAATGCAGTCAGAGGGGTTAAGAGGCACAAAATCCAAACAAAATCACCCAAGAAACACATTAATGCATAAACAAAGAGATGTTTAAGTCAGAATGAGCCTCCATCAGAGCCTTGCCCTGGTGTTTTGAGGACTGATGAGGTCCTGCACATCTCCCATGTGTAACATTCCCTTTCTCCTCTCTCCTTCTTAGGAGCTGCTCTGCATGCATGGAGTTGAAAGGGTTTATGGCTTATAAAAATATCTGACAAGCTGTATTTCATGAGGACTGTACAGTCCAAACACAAGTGTGTGTAGCTGCATTGCCATGGTAACAGCAAAAAATGGGTTATCATTTTCTCAGAGGTTGCTGTCCATTCTTCCATAAACTATCTGGCATAAAAGGGTTTATTGCTTTTCACCAGTGCAGTACTGTAGAAATATTTTTAGCTCCACTAATTCAATTTCATATTCAAATCAATCTGAAAATGAGTTACCTTTCAGTCTGCCAAAGGATGTCAGACAAAGATTTCACTGACTTGGCTTTGCTTTGGCTTGTGGTGATGGAAAGATTACACCCTGTAACAATATGGAAATGTGTCCCAAAGTTCTAGAATTCCATTCTTTCATTATTCCATTCTTTCATTATTTCATTTCAATTTCATTATTACCCATTTAAATTTTATATAAAATATTGTTCTTTGGGGAGTTGTGGAGGCTTGCACTATCTCTTCAGAGGTCTGAATAATAACATAATTACACATTCAAAAGAATCTCAAAGCAGATTGAGAAAATTGCATGTAAAAGTCCTCCAATATTGCAGAGGACGAGCATAAATTATTATTGCATTTTACACTGACTGATGCAGGGTATTTAGATATTCATTCAGAAATCCAGTAAAAAATAGAAACCAGTTAACTCCAGAGTCATAACTACCCTGCTTACTGATGCACAGAAGGAGCCAAGCCCAGCATTTCTCCATTCCCAGCTGCCTTCTGCAGCCAGCAGACCACATCTCAAGGTTTTTGATAAAATGAACTGCTTAAGGAGCCCTTGGCACAGCCTCCAGCACAGCTGCACTGCAGGGACATGCCAGAGCTCTGCTGTCCCCAGCTTTGCTCTGACTCTCCAAAAACAATAACTGAGAGAAAGGATTTAGTTCTTTTGATAAGAACAAACCCAGGGCTGCTAACACCAGAGACAAGGTTACTTCAGACAGGGCAGTGCTCTGAGGAGATGCTTTCTGCAGGGCACTTTCATTTCTATGCCTGCTTATTCTGAACTTCTGCAACTTGCTGCAGCTGCCAACAAAATTTTAATGCTGTTTCTGAGGGACCCTTTGTCCTTGAGACTTAAACATTCCACTATTTTTTTTTTTTAAACTTGGAATATTTCATTTACACTAATATTTTACCCATTAATCCAGGTTCATGGATAGAGGGGCAAAGTAGAGAGGCCCATTACAGTTTGAGGGGGAGCTCCCTCAGGCCTTCTTTTTATTTATTTTTTTTTTTCCTCAATTGATCCAGCTGAAAATATTTATATAGCACCAGAGAGAATTAGTGACAGAGAAAGGCACAGGTAAGGAAAAATACAAGGAAGAGTCTGAAGCTGTGACTTCTTCAAGTACTGCTCAGAACATCTGAGTACAGAGAGGATTTGTTAATATGAATTAAGGAAACTTCACATTTGTGGAACAACCGGATTCTGAAAGATAAGGCCAGGAAAACAATCTTTTACTTGCTAATAATTCCTTGTCTCACAGCACTCAGGTTCTGTCCCTGCCACCCTAATTCTCACCTTCATGGAGAGCCCTTCAGCATTTCTGAAATGCAATTATCTCATCCTACAAGGGGAAGGACAGAGCTAGAGTCACTCAGCCAAATTCCCACAGGCACCAGTGACTCACTGCGAATTATCCCTGTCCAGAGCCTTTCCCACTCAGCTCCTCCCTGCAGGAATAAGCTCTGGCACCAGTGGCAGAAACCAGACCAACTTTCCAGTACAGGCAGACTGGGTTAAGAGAGGGATTTGCCCTTTGACTATAAACCAGGTGATTTCTCACATATAACTCAGATTTTTAATTTTTGTTTGATTTGGAGCATTAACTCTGTTTAGGTTTTTTACAATAGTATTGCTTTCCTTTATACTTCTTTCATAATTATTTCCATGGGATTATGCCTTGTGATATTTCACTATGTAATTAGTATTTCACAATGTAATTCTCCCAAAATACCAGGGGTACCAACTGCAATTTACCTGAAAACAGAATGAAAGCCCCAGCCTCTGGCCCAGTGGGGACAGAAAATGTTCTGGATTGATGGTGATTCCCAGGGCCCCCTGAGGGAAAGGAGAGCACAGAAAGCAGTTTGGGCACTGGCAGCAACACCAAATCTGGGTTTAAATACTGTTTCATGACCTCCTGAACTGAATCCCAGAATCAATCAACCCATAACAAGCATTATTGAGCAAGAATACTGAGGCAGATGTTGAGCTGGGCAGACACACAGCACAGGTATTACTGTCCAAACCATCTTCTCTTAGATTTTCTGATGTCCTCACTGAGATGCTCCTGTCCACTCCTCCAAAGGGATGCAGGGGCAAAGAGTTCAGTGATGGTTCAGAGATGCAGGAGCATATGGTCCTGGATATTTATAGAAAGAGCCCTGGGACTTCCATGCATGAGGAAAGCCTTCAAGCTGCCATCTGGGGCTCTGGAGTTCTTTGCTGTCATGTGGTGGTCAGTGTTATTCCCTGAGCCCTGGTGGGCATCAGTGGCCAGTGGTCACCTCAGGGCTCAGTGCCACTGAGTGCCTGCAGCAGTGACACACCTCTGCAGGTGACACCAAGCTGAGGGTGCAGGGACACCCCTGAGGGCTTCAGATTTTTCTCTGGAATCTGAAAAACTGAGAATAATGCATGCAATAGAGCCCTGTTTGAAGATCTCTATTGACAAACTCTCATTTTTAAACCCTCACAGTGTCATTTGACATGGGATCAGTGCTTGGCAGAGAAATTTAGAAGCAGAAAGTAATTTTAAATCTGTCTTTGTAGTCCAGCCCATGGGAGAAACTCTGAGCTTGTGGACAAGGCTGACTACTCAGCTTGTTTTGGTGAAGCATCACTCCCAGAGCAGAGGGGGCTCTGAAGTTTAGAGCATCTACCAGCACAGCCCACATCCTGCATGGAGAGCTGAGCAGTGAACTTTTCTGCCTCCCTTTAAGTGGAAAAACAACTGACAGAGGCAAAAAAGGAGGAATTTTAAAAATATTTCTTTTTAAAACACACTAGCTGTTGCCTATTGTATTCCCCTCTCCTGTTCTTGTATCCATTATTTCTGCTAATATAGCACTAGGCTTTGAGTAATCTATTAAAAAAAAAGGGTGTATATATATATATATATATAACACAAGCTGCCTGTGCCCAGAACTTAAATAATTTTAACCCCTTTAACATCCTTACAATTTTTAGTATTAAAAAAGTCAGATGAATGCTGTATATAACTACACTGCAGAGTTTTATACAAATGGAATTATTCATGCCAAATTCTAGTAAAATTAAAAAATAACATTTTAAACATACAACTTAAATTTTTTTTCATCAGTTTGAGCTCTCTCAGCCTGAGTTTTGGGTTCTTGCTGGGAGCAGGGCCAGGCTGCTGCACAGTGACCCCCTGAGGTGCTGATAGAGGGGAGGGATGGGAATGACAACCTGCCAGCACCCAGCCAGACTTTTATCAGGCAGCACTCAAGGAGCACAGCCCAAGGTGAGAATGGTTCTTCAGCAGCAACCCAGGCTGTGAAATCAGGATGGGCCTGCCACAGCTCTGAGAAAGAGCAATGATTTACTTAGGACTCAGCTCACAGCCTTTGCTTGAGTGAGAATCTTCCCTTAGAAGTGCCTGAATGAGAGAAACCAGTGAATTCACTTTTTTTTTTTTTTTTTTTTTTTTTTTTTGCACAGAACAGCACTTGAAGTTCCATTGATTTTGATCTACAAGAGACATGATCACCCATGAAGTAACAAAGAAACCTTAAGGAAAAGCTTAGAGATCAGCAATAGGGAAAAAAACTTTGTAAAAATGCTGAAAGACCTCGTTAACATAATTGGAGATGAATTTACAATACCTGAATATTCACTATTTATTTCTCATGTCTGTTTCTTTTAACATCTTGTTTAACTTATATTATAATGAGACAACTCATTATCACATTCTTTACAAAATATCTATTACAAAAACTCTCAAACCACTCTAAAGAACTTATTTTTGCTGAGTAGTGATCAAAAAATATACATCATTAAAACAACCTTTTTTACCTGCTGTATTTCTGTTTGGGTTTTTTTGATTCACTCTCAGCTCAGTGTTCCTGTTTGCAGGAAGTGAGATCATCACAGTGAAAGCAGAGAATATTAATGACTCAAAGACTAATAGGCTAATTGCTTATGGGACACTGAGCCAGCAGGCTCAGGTATCAAATGGCTTTTCATTTAATCCTGGCAGAGACATCTGAATGATAAGCAGGGAAATTGGAGTGATAACCTTGCAGGATGACAATGTGGGTGCCAGGGCTGTGTCCCCTGCCTGGCCAGTGGCTCTGAGCACAGCAGGTTCCTGCAGGGATTTAATTCATTATTTATTTGCAGGAGTTTATATTATTCTGCAGGAGTAAAGAGCACTGCTGCAGCTCCAGTGACTGATGTAGAAATGTAGGGCATTTCTACAGGAACCTTCCAAATGCCAGTGGCAGTCACTGAAGTGACCAGCCCAGCACACAAAACCTTTTTACCTGGAATATCCACACATACAGACAATTTTACAGTTACAGACAATTTTGCAATCAACACTGCATTGACCAAAGAGATCTCTCAAATTTCATTATCCTGCCTTTCTTGAAATCAGATCTAGAACAGATCTTGGATCAGAAGGGCAGATTCTTTCTTGTCAAACTTAAAACATCACAAACCCTGTGCTAGATAGGAGAGTTAAAGAACCTCTGCTTCTCCAAAAAATATTTCCTTTGGGTCAAGAAGTTCACTTGTGTTTCCTTGCCCATTCTCAGCAGCTCCTGTAACGTTTTCCTTAATGAGCTGCAGGTAAACAGCTCTTCCATTCCCCCAAAGGGCTGCTGTGTTCTGTTTTCAGTAATTCCTGCCCTGCAGTGCTTGCTGAGTGCTGCTACAAGAGCAAGAGATGTTCCCTGCTCAGAAACATCTCCCACAGTGATTATCATCACAGCCATGGGCTTGTGTCCTGTCAGTTCTGCACATGGAGCAAGACCAGACACATTGTTGAGCAGTCCAATAAGCTGGGAAAGACATAGGGACTCAGATTTGTGATGTATTTGTCAACCATGAACCACAAGCCAATATTTTAGTGAGTTAATATGCACACAGATGCTGGCCAATGCATGGGTGGTTGCCCTACCTTGTTTGTACAGAGGCACAGTCTGGGGCTGGAAAGGACTGGAAATACATCCATAGCTCTGCTTTTGCACCTCTAAGCATCTATTTGAGTACATTCTATGACTAGCAGTCCACATGTTTGCTGCTTTGGGAGATGTGTGTGTGAACCACCTATGCAGGTGTGCAGGAAGATTTACCTGCATGGCCACATCTGATGGACAGTCAGGAATCTGTTGGTACAGATTGTGCACCCAGTAGTGACTGGGTGAGTTAGACCATGGATAATCTTCTCTGGGTGCTAAAACATCAGAGAGAAGGCTCCCAGATCATGACATTTTTCCAACACCCACACAGAGACACATTTACACACAAATTGTGAAGGGGAGAAGGGGGAAAAATTACTGTTTGTTTTAAAAACCTCTGCATTTCAATCAATTCACATTCCTATGCTGTCTGTGGCAGTTTAAACTTTGTTAAAGTACCAGTTTTCAGAAGATTTTAACATCATGAGCAGTGGGCATACTAACTTGGATATCTACACAGTTTTATGTTCTTGACAAAATAATCTAGTGTGTCCTGAGGGTTTTGCTGCAGGTCAGAGTTTTATCCTGCCCATCCAGGTTTGACAAAGTCTCCTTTCCATTGGTTTCTGAAGACATGGGCTGCTCAGGTTAGAAAAATGCTCTGAAAACGGAGAGCAGCTTCGGTAAGATTGACAGCCCTTTCTCACCATCTCAGTATTTCTCAGTTGTTTTTGGAAGAGCCTTCGAGGGCTCAAGGCCAAGATAAACCCAGCTCAAAGCAGAGCAGTGACTCCAGGCACCCTGATAAGTATCTGACCCGCTAAGATGTTGTCAGGCTTATTTTAGAAGGTGCAGTGTTTGATCTCAGAGGGGCCAGATTAACACAGCAGACGTGGAAACTTTGCTGGGACAGGCAGCTGTGGCAGGAGTGCTGACACCCCCAAGGGCTCACCCTGCAGTGGCCCACAGGGCTCATCCACTTGCCAGCTCAGGCACTTCTCCACACAGACAGCTGTGACACAGGGGCAGGGCAGACCTGACCTTGTTCCCACTAAAGTCAGTGACAAAATCTTCATTATTTCCACTGGGAGAGGAATCGGGCTGGTTGCGGTCGGATGCTGTGTCCCAGAATGAGTTCAGAGCTGGAAATCTGATTGCACAAACCCTCCCCAGTGTGAGACAGGTGACTCATTTTTCTGAAGATGCCAGAGCAGGCACTGACACCAGCCAGGAGCACAGCAGGTAAATCTGATACCCAAAATTCACCTTCTGATGGCAGAACCTTCAGTGTAGGTGACCCCAGACAGGCACTGTGAGACCTGGTCTGCAGAGGCACCACAGGGCTTCAGCCAGGGACACAATCATTTGAAGCTTGTGAAACAAGGGGTTAAAATCTGTTCACATGAAATTTTATGACTGAAACCACAGCCTGATTCAGCCAACCACTGTTGATATACTTAGTCCTTAAAAAGGCTTAGAGAGCATGTGTTGTGGTACATAAAAAGTTGAACTTGCATTGCAAACTTGGTATTTCTAGATGGGAAAACCCCCAGGTCAAAGTGTCTAGCAGAAGAGATTTACCAGCTTAAACTAATTTCTACATTCAAACCCCTGGGCTAGATAGTAAATTCCAGTTTGAAAACAATACAAAATGCCATAAAAAACCCCAATCCAGAGAAACTGTGTGTTTTGTGGAGTAAGTAAGTCTGGGTTTTTCTTGGAATTGAAAACAGATTTCACTGTTTTCAGCTCAGACATTAGACTAATTCAGCTAATAAATACTAGAATAGTGGCAGCTCCTAATACAAACTGAAGAACTAGAAATGCTATTTCTAACAGTGGATGCATGAAAAACCAATAGAAATACCTGCATGATAACTTTTTAAATTTAATTTTTATTCAATCAGCTCTGTCCATAGTTTGCTCTTGCTGTGGTACCACATGACAAGGGAGGTGTTACTAGTACTAAACTGCCTGAATATGGTGGCATCTGACAAACTAAGTTATTATTCCCAGGTTTTTACCAGTGTGGACTGATCTTGTATAACATTCCTGCATTTTTGTAGCATAAGATCTAATAAGGGTTATTTAGAAGCAGTTCAGTCTGGCCTCTCAACCTGATCATCTTCTGAAAGTTTAAGGTAACCAGGTCTCTTGAAAATTACTTAATGACCCTTTTGGGCCTTGTTTTCATTGTTAAAAATGTGTTTTTTCTCTGGGGCAAAGAACACAAGACCTTCTGAGGAGGAAGAAACCCACACCCAACAATAAAAAAAAGCAACCAAAAAAACCTCTGGAAAAAAGGCACTTTAGTCTTACTGTAAAATATATTAACCAGGGTCACCACTATGCCCTTACCCAGGGTGTGCATTAAGCTCACCTCTCCTAGAACAAATCTTTAATATTTTCTATCTCCTACTTAGCTCACACACAATTACTTACAATAAAGGCAACAAATGTGTGAGTTTGAACTCAAAGCCCTAGAGATTTTTTTTACCTGTCCTGTGTTTTTGTCTTAGGTTACAATACAGGATGTAAACAAAAGTGTTTATTCCATCACCATCTGCTGAAACCAGGTGGGGCAGTGACCCTCATCTCTATGGGAGATATCATCTGCTAATGGGCCAACTGTTAGAAACCAGCTGGGGCAATGTTCTTTATCTTTTCCCCAACCCATCCTCCCTCCAGGAAGATATCACCTGCTGCTGGCCCATTCAGTCCTACTGCATGACTGATAAAATTACATCATCCCACTGGGAGATGCTCCAGCCAGGGGAGGAGCCAAGCCTATCCTACCTAGATAAAATCTGAGATTTGGAACACCAAGGCAACCTTCTTTCCACTGGATTCCAGAGGAAAGCCAGACCTTTCCACATCATCCCTGGACCTTCAGAGAAAAACTGCACCTTCTACAGGAGCACTGCTCCAGCTGAACCACATCTGCCACTGCAGGAGGATGCAGCCACCATTGAATGGCACTGCTACCAACACCCTGACTGACTGATGGGGTGTCAGGTTGTAGTCTGACTCTGTCAGTGTTTTGGGATTGTTCTTTGTAATACTGCATTTCTATTTTAATTTTCCTAGTAGAGAACTGTTATTCCTAATTCCCATATCTTTGCCTGAGAGCCCCTTAATTTCAAAACTATAATAATTTGGAGGGAGGGAGTTTACATTTTCCATTTCAAGAGAGGCTCCTGCCTTTCTTAGCAGACACCTGTCCTTCAAACCAGGACAGTTTTAAAAGGGATATTTCCCATGTCTGGTGTCTCATGAGGAATACTGAGAAACAAATTCTAAACCAGATTTATCACTGTGGTTTTCTACCTGAGATGAGGCTCTACACAATCCCAAAGCAAATGGAGAGTAGCCTGCTGCCAAACAGAGCAGGCTGTGTTTGAGCCCTGCTCAAACTTTCCCTATCCATTCTTCTGCAATTAAATATGGACTGAAGTATCTTCCTCTCTTACTATCACAGTACCATTTTCACTAATTAATTGTGACATGGGAATCTGCTCCTCAGCCAGGACACTGACACTTTGCAAAGACAGAGCAAAAAGGACAAAATCCCCCATCCCACACAATCCACTGCACTGGTGTTTCTGCTTGGTCAGAACAGCAGGACTGAAGAGATCCTCACAGTGTAGAGATAAGGACTGGATGAAGCTCCAGGCTGGAACTCTGATTTACCAACTTACAGTCCTTTCAAAATGCCTACATATCACTAAGAGTCTGCTGGAATCACAGCCAGCCATGAGCCCTCTCCATGGAGCTGAAACAGTATTACAATAAAAAGAACAAAACATAAATCCTTCCATTTGTTTTAATCCAGTTTCCAGTAACTCCACTTTTCTATGAAACCCAGCCTGTTCCCTCTTTTCCTATCTGGGAAAGAGCAAAATGTAATATAAAGCTAAAAAAGGAAAAAGGGAGATACAAATATTTATTTTTCTAAAATTAAATCATCACCTTCTTAAAATATAGCCTTACACTCCTAGAAATTAGTGTTTCATTCTTCCTCTACTTTAATCTGGCAATTTGGCTGTAATTAAGTGGCAAGTGATGCTGCAGAACAAGTAAACAAATGGGCACTTGTTAAAATAACCTGAATTATTTCTACAGTCATCCCCATGAGTAGATGAGGCTGTGAATGCCTGGTCTACATTCCTGGTGTGATCTCTGCCCCACTGGATTCCTGCTGGCTGAGGGGTAAGAACCGAGCCCTGGAGATTAATTTTCCTTCAGGTTTAAGTGGCAATGACAGAAATCATTAAACCACAGTGCCTATTCTGTCCTGGGACCACATGAGTCACTAATAAAGGCAGTGAAAAAAAGGCATTATCTTTTAGTAATTGTGTCATGCAGTACATCCTTATTGGTTTATTTCTGTGCAAACCAGCCTTGCCTTGCTGCTGACGTCAGTGAAAGAGTAAAACTGGGATTTTTGGTGTCATCACTGAAAGTGCTAATGCTCCTAAGCAGCCAGCCAGGTAAGTGATAACATCCTGCCAGTGAGGACAGCTGGAACAGGCTGTCTTCAGTCCCTGCATGCCACCTTCAAGGAAATGTTAGCTTCTGACAAAAGGGAATAAGGTAAAAGAGAATATTCAGACCCAGGTACCCAGCACGTTCCCAGTCAATAACTTAATAAGCACAGGCTAGCAACTACCAAGTGTCAATTTTAGTACAAACTGTTCAAAACACAAGGTGTTAATTCAGAACTGAGCTTTTGAATGGTTTGTTTGAATCTGAGAAGTTAACATAGTGTTTTATCCAATTTGCAGATTACAAAAGTGCAGAGTTTGGTGCTGCCAACTAAAAAGGCATTTTGTCCTTAGCAAGCAACACAACTTAGTGAATCCCAGCAGATTCCAGGAAATACTCTGCAGCAAAACAAGAATATGGCAAGATTATATCCAAGGGACATGGTTTTAATTAAGAAAACATATTTTTATCCAGTGGTCCCACTGCCTCAGGAGCCAGTACTTTTCAAATACCTTAAAAATGAGAGTTACCTGTGTTCCATGGGTTTCTCCAGACCTTAATCTCTCTGTTCAGATGCCACTCCTGGCTGCCTTGACATCCCTTGGATGTCTCTCTCACAGGATGGGCATAATCTGTGGAGCAGGAAAGGACCAGCCCTCTGTTCCACTGCACTCAGGGATGTGGGCAAAGCCCTGCAGCTCTCTGTCAGATTGTATTTTCATGCACTGCAAGCCTGGAAACAGGAGACCAAAGGGGCTTAACATATTCCCAGTGGGAAATGTATGGCCAGAGCCTGAAGCTTTGAAACAAAGAGAAAAGGCCAAAGTGCTTTTAAAAAAAAACACACCAGCACACTTATAAATAACATACCAGGGGTCCACAAAATGCTGGGTTTGAATCAGGCAAAATCCTGAATGGAGTTTAGATATTTAGATCCCAAAGTCTGAGGAAGAAATCCATAGCATTCTTCTAAACTAAACTAAGTTAAATTGGTCTCACTCTCCAGAGTGCCTAATTACTCTCATTTCAATGAGCTTGGCTCAGATTTCTGAAGTGTAGAACTTGAAGGTTAAATTTGTAACTTCCTAAGAAAGTTTTCTCTCTCTGGTCAACATGCCAGTAACATTTCTATAGAAAAAGCTCCAAAGGGGAAAAGCATTCAGCTCCTCCTGCCACTGACAGCTCCAGAGAGGAATTGCTGTCCCTGGACAGGTGGAGAGGGGCAAGCAGCTCACAGAGATCCAGCACCACACTGCCTGTCCTGAATTCTCTGTACCCATCATTATGAGATTGCAGGGATTGTTTTAAAAGAGGCACACAGGAGCACAAGTGTTCATGTAATTGCTATTAAACTAGGATAAGGTTCCCAGCCCAGGGCAAAGGGCTGGAATTAGATAATCTTTAAGGTCTCTTCCAAGCCAAACCATTCAGTTAATCTGTGTTTCCATGAAACTGCCATTAAAACTGTGGCTAAACAGTAATTGTTTTCCACTTTTTAAATAAATCACACAAAGCCAGAGATGATTCAGGTAACCCCAAGTTACAGGTAACTCACAGGGCATGAGTTTGTATGAGCTGTATTTACAGAGCAGCCCTTAAAGAGTGAGATTTCATTACCTTAACCTCATTTATCATCTCTGAGACAAATGCTGACTTGGTTTCAGTGTTTGGTATGTCAAAATGATTCTGCTGTGTCTCCACAGCTTTACTGTGGTTTGTGCCATCCTTGGTGCCAAGCCAGGCACATCTGAAAGTAAATCACCACATCCAAGACAGCTGGAAATTGAAGTGCCCATCAGATTATTGTGGTATTCAGAGAAATTGTCCTTACTGCTTCTGATCTGGATCCTTCATTTGTTTTCTCAGTTGGGAGATACTCATCCAATTGCTTTACTGTTTTTTATTGTCCTTCAGAATAATATTTATCTGAGAAGCACACAGGCTAGTTAGAGGGAATTAAGGTGTTTAACTTGATTTGGAGGTTTTAATGCTTAATTGTGATATCTGAAAAAAAAATGCTAAAAACATTGAATTATTAAAAGCATAAACAGAATCCAGAATTGAAGAAGAAGAGCCCAAGGAGAAAATAGGACCATAACCTTGACTCTTATCTGTGTCCTGCTATTTTTTCTCTTTGGGGATTGAGGACAGCCCTACCTACCACACTCACCTGGTGAATTTCAGGTTCTTTCCTCTGGAATGAGAGAAACATCATCCAGTGCCAGTCTTTTGAATTCTTGGAGCTGTTGTGATGAAAATGCCTCTTCCTGTTAATGATTTTGTCCTATCCTAATTACCACAGTAGAGGCCACATGCCAAACCCTCCACAGCTCCATTTGCTGCTCTCACAGAGCTGAGCAGGGGAAGGCAATGCACAACTTCTCAGCATGCCCTGGGAGCTGAGCCCTGGCCAAAGCAGGAAGAGATTCCCACCTGCAGTGAAACCCTGAGCTGTGACACCTGGATGTCTTCAGCAGTGATGCTAAAAATGTAACTGGTGGTCCTTAAAGCCCAGTCAAGCACAGGGACAGCTGAAGCAGAGTTGCTCTTGTTCCATGCAGGTTTATCAGCACCAGCAACAGCACTGCTGCATGCTCCTTAATCCTTCTAGTCAAAGCTATGTATCTATTCCATAAACTCCTGGGAAGTTTCAGCACTGCATCAAGAGGCTGAGAAATAAAATTGTGAAGAACATTTTGGATGTGGCAGTAAAGGCTGTTCTGGCAGGAACTGTAATGTGAGGATTTTATTCACAGCTGGGATCATTGGTGCATTATTTGCTCTTCCTTAGACCCTTATTTGCACACCTTGCTGTCCAATGATTATAATGGCCAAAATCAATAAGGCAAGCTACTGGAGAAGCAATTTTGTTCAAAAGGACTTGTGGACTTTGTTTCCTTAATGATGCTGGGGAGCTTATCAAATCCACTCAAGAGACTGAGCTGGTTCCAGCAGCACCTGGATGATGCCCCTTGACAAAGAGGATGACAAAGATGTTGATGCTCTGAAAACATTTATCACACTCGTGGTCACCCTTAAAGGCTGTGGATTTTTGACAGCATAGCACATTTCCTTTTTTATATTTCCTTTTTATACAGATCCTCAAGTGGACACAGCAATGGTTGAAAGAGCACCCAGGGAAGAGGGAAAAGGCTGCCCGTGTTGTAAAAGCACAAATCCGGAATTCTGTCAGAATTCTCAGTTAGAACTGAGGCAGTATCTAAGGCTGATGCTTTGGCACCCTGCCAGCAAGCACACAGGCACTAATGAGCTAAAGCTTGATTTCTTCAGAGCACAGTCTACAACTCAAATTCCTCTCCATTTGCCTTGGTAATGTATGCCCAAACAGCACTAACACAAGAGCATAGATTCTTTCCAGAGCAGATAAATCACTGGTTAATAGGAACTGAATACAAGGGAATACCATACAAAGGAACTTAAATCTTGATTTTTCTTTTCTGCCAATCCAGCACTACACCTTTTCAGGTAACTTTGCACATCTGTATCCTGTCTCAGACTGGAAGTTTGTTAGCACTGATGTTTCTTTTCCTGGACTGCTTGGTACAGATTCCTCCTTTTCAAGCTCATTAATTCAACTCCCTCCCATCTAAGATAGTTATTTGCATTTTCCACCATTTCAAATATTCTGGACATCTAAATTCCAGGTGAAAGGGGTGGGCATCCCTCCAATCCAGCTCTCTGCTGTGATGGAACTGTTGTAGCCCTTTACAGCCATTCTCCAGTGCAAAAAAACCCCAAGAATTGTAAAAGCTGTTTCACATGCAGGCTGTCAAATTACAAGATTGTTTTAAAGGATGTATTACACACGATTGTCCAGCTTCCAACACCCTGATATAGGGACTGGAAAACTATTTCAAGAGCTAGGACATTTTTAAAAATCAAAGTAAAGGATAATGGCCAAGAACACGATGAGAGAGAGTGCACATGGGAAACTCCTATGATTTTCTTATTTTTGAAGGCAACATGAAGATACAGGTTTCTGGCCTCTAATTTCAGTCCTTAGATGAAATTATCAAAATTGATAGATCATTCTTGCCTAATTTGAGATCCTTACTCCATAAAATTCTTCCTTTTTTGGTTATTTATTCCTGGAAAGGCAGGCTCCCTGCACACTCAGATCAGTGGAGAGCATTCTGTGGCACTGCATGGATTATTAGAAACCTTTGGTGTGGTTGTTCATTCCTGCAAAAATCTATTCCCAATTACAACAGAGAAAATGTACTGCAGCCTACTACAGCCATGTGACAAAAAGAATTTTCTTTCACACAAAACAAGTATTCTTCGGTAGCCCTTTTCTTCCTTTCAAAATTAGGTTTGCTGTTTCGTAATCAAATTAAGAAAGAGTCCCTTAATGCCACAATGTTATCTCACAAGAACCAGTAGGAATGCACTCAAGGAAAAGCTAAACAGCTCTGGCTGGTTTTAAGGCTGAGAGGAATGATGGATTTGTCTTTACAAACAAGCTGTGGGTCTGCTGGTAGATAAGGCTAGCACTAAGATAAAAGAAACAATGGGATGGATTCCACTGAATGGAAAAAGTATTTGCCTTTAAAAACAGACTGTAGGTTTACTGATAAATGAAATTGGATACTGAAAGATGAAAGAAGCAATGGGGAAAAACCACGAATTCTCTAAGAATTAAAAATTAAAAGAGAATGTTTTACATTAGAGGGGAATCTCAGGTATCAGGTGTTCAGGGAAATCTGTGCCTCTCAAGTACCTCAGCCTATGGGGAAAGAGAGAGGGAAATGCAGCAAGGAAATTGGGATAAAAAGGAGGCTGCATCCTCCAAAAATCTGAGAGATCCCAGGGGAATGCCCCATGGGCTCTCCCTGTATTCAAATAAAGTAAAAAATTCCTCTGTCTCCTTTTTGGACACAAACCTCTGGTGTTTGTGGATTAGTTTTCCTGACAAGGCCTTAGCAGAAATTCCCCCTGATCCCAGAGTGCACTCCTGGCAGCCTGGCTGGGGCAGCTGCCCCCTGGAAATGTCTCTGCTCTGTGAGCCAGGCTGGTGGCAGCCACACTGAGTGTCACAAACACCCAAACTTCAGCGTGACTTCTGCTCCCCAGAAGCTGCTTTGCAGCCGGGGGGGCTGGGAGGAGCTGTGAGCAGTGCCAGGCAGTGGGTGAGGACCAGGCTGCCCCTCCGGCACCCAGCTCCAGCCATGCCCTGCTCTGGGAGCTGCTTCTCAGTGATTCACACACACTGGCATCACCACATTCACCTTAAAAACCCTGCAAGGAGGCTGGGCAGGAATGGTTTTTTCCTCTGAATCACATCTAGCTGTGCCAGCAGATGGGGAACCTACTCCTGCTGTTGTGAATGGAAGAACCATCTGTGGGAGCAAGTGCTGTGTCTGGGGCACCCAGGCTGCTGTGAGCCCATGGGGAGAGAGGCTGGCACCAAAACCATCCCCAGCCAGCCTCAGCTGCTGACTGCTAAATCACTGACAGCATGGACAGAGCAGGGGAAGGTCAGCAAGGGGACTGTGACCACATTTCTTTATAACTGCAGTGAGAATCAAATGGGATGATTCATTCCTGAATGTAAATGGTGTCAAGCACTCCAAAAGCCCAGTCCTGAACAGTTTCAAAATCAGGGCTCTGCATTCTCAGGAAGTCTCCAAGGGTGCTGGGAGCAGGATTAGGT
Organism: Oenanthe melanoleuca; assembly: GCF_029582105.1. NCBI lineage: Eukaryota > Metazoa > Chordata > Aves > Passeriformes > Muscicapidae > Oenanthe > Oenanthe melanoleuca. Next base: position 18,750,269 of record NC_079345.1, read on the forward strand.
ACATTGGCCTAACAGATTTTGGGTTGTGACTTTTGCAAATCCAAAACTTTCTTTGTTTGAAAGATCAATCCCAGTCTGAGATTCAAAGGGAAGCAGTACACTGCTCCTTCCATCATTTGTTCATGCTGGCAAACAAGAAGAATTTGTGGCTTGGTTTGGATCCCTTTTTTGTCCACTACTTTTGGAAGAGATTTTCTAGACATGTAAGTTATATTTGCAATTTGAGAAATACTAGCACAAATCATAGATGCTGCTTGAATCATAGGGAATCCAGGGACTCACATGGAAGGGACTTTTCTTGCAGTGCTCTGATCATCACTTCTCTGCCCTTCATACCTACTTTTTGATTTAATAAAGTTGGGGGGCTTTGGAAGCCAGCATTATGCATATTTCTTTAAATGAAGTGGAATCAATGCAACACTAAAAGTCATTATTTTGCTGTTTCCAGACATCACATGACATCACCTGAGACATGAGTCATAGAGACTTTGTAAGAGTTCTTTTTAGCAGTGTTGGAATGACACAGCAGTGTCTGCATTTTCAGCTGTTGCTTCTAAATCTATTCTTACAAAATATCAGACATTAAAAACTGTAGCTCATGTGTGTGCCAGCAAGGGTTTATTCTTGTATTCTGTAAAAGACCATGGCAGGTTTTTTTTGCAGTTTTAAGTAATTAAAGAAGAGTTGAACACCTTCTCTGGAAAGACAGCACTAAAAGAGTCTCTGGGAAATGCACTGACCAGTCGAGTTCCTGGGATTCTCTTGGCCAGAGTGGATGGCAAGGTTGGAAAAACTCATGTTGTTCCTTCCAAGGATCTCACCACAACTGCAGTTTCAGGTAAAGTCCCACACAAACACTACATGAGCAGCTTTGCTCTTTGCACACCTTCCAGAGAGAAGTGGGCAAGTTAAATATTTGTGCCTGCTATTTATAAGGCATGTCCAGGGGTGGGCCAGGATATTCACAGGACACTTTGCTAATTTGGCAAGTTATATTCCCTTATCTTCCCTGAGTAATCTGCACCTGCAAGGATGTAGGGCACCACCAGACTCATGATCAGAATGGTACATTTTGACTTTAAAAATCTCTACATCTATGAAATAAGAGTGCTCTTCACAGTGAACATTTCACTAGTCTGTGTGATTTGTCTACTCATCCTGAGCTTCCCAATGTCCAGACTCCAAACCAAAAGAAACTGGTTTCCCACTTCATTTCCTAAAAGCTGAGGGCTGTTAAATATATGCTTATACATTTATTTAAAAACCCAAACAGGCAAACTAAAACAAAAGCCCAGACATGTTATTCAGAGAATTGCATGTTCTTGCCTTCCTGGCAGCTTTATGTTAAGGTTGCTCTATGCATTCTCACTGGTGCTGTTTTTGCTACCTTGCTCAGAGCTGGTCTCCACACCAAAGCACAGTTTTTAATAGAAGTGGTTTTGTTAATCTGACAATCTGTCACCTTGTCCCAAAACAAGAACTCAAATATCTCCATGTTGCTGCTGAGCAGTTGCCCCTGCATTTCTTAAGTCACCTGCAACTTCAGTGGGATCTAGACAGTAAATTATTTTCTTCTCCTTGTTCCTGTCTTGCCACCTGTAATGCAGGAAATAACTGAAGAGCATAAATCTTGCCCAAGACCTTATTTTCTCTTGCACCTCAGTCTAGATTAACTGTGTTCAATGTCCCAACACTACACCATTCTAATTATCTGTTCATATACTTTATTTTAATTGAAATACATATTTTAATAATGAAAACCCTTTACAGAATTTATCTGCTTAATAATTCCCTTAGCAAGCTTTTTTCCTGTACTATAGGCTCAAGTACATGCAGTGATATCTGGGTGGAAAAACAGCTCAAGTGTGTTTAGGAGAAACTGGGGGCATAATGTCAAGGGTTTCCAGTGGGTATCCACCTGCAGAGAGGGACTGCAGGAGACAAATGAGTTACTAAGAGAGCAGGAGGGAAGGAGAAATTTGTCTCCTGTAGCTTGGTAGATCGACACATAAATAAGAGATGAAATCACCAAACTAAGATATATAAGCTGTTAAAAACAGGTCTACATAAATTGTAAATCTTGTTTGACAGACTTAATGAAATTTATTTAAGGGCAAGTGCAGAGGACAGAGGAGGCTGACCAAGGCAGGAAATAACATCATCCACACTCAGGAAAAGACACCTCTTGCCTCACAGCCTTGAGGACTATCAAGTGGAGGTAACAACAGGACAAGACTGAGAAAATAACACTGAAATATGAAAAAGGAGTAATGGCAAGAGTCTGGAATGCGCCCTCATCTAACCTGCACCACAGCACTTTTCAGCATAAGTACCTTGAAGGCACTAACTTGTACCTGCTATTAAAGAAGTCATGGCATCTTAAAATAGAATTAAGAACAGATTGCCAACATGTTTTTTCCCCTGCTGTTGTCAGTGACCTACAAGATCCATTAATAAATATTGCTCACTAGTTTCTCCAGGCCCTTACTCACCAGGGTGGAAAGGCCAAGGACTGTTACTGCTGCAGAACAGATGAAGAAAATTATTTCCACCCCGAGAAAAGGGCAGTGACCTGTTTTGCTCTTATATAGCCAGCTGGTATCTGTGCAGAGCTTCCTTGATTGTCCTTGATTAAGACCTCATATCTATGAAAGGCAGAATTAAAATGCAGAACTAGGAAGGGCTGCTGGATAAGTTCATTTGAGTTTGAAGCTGGAGCATGGGGTACTACAAGCCACAGCAACCTTTCAGGGCAGATTGAGTGACATCCATCCAAAATGTTATTATTTCTATGTCCTTCTTTCCAGGATATTGGTGATCAGTGTCTGGTTCCCCACTCATGGAACAGTTTGGGATGTACCAGCCATGGAATCCTCTCTCCCTGATGACCCTCAGCATCACTAAGGGCTCAAATCCAAGGGAAGCCCTCCTGTGACACTCTGGGACAGACACCACTGTCTGTGCAGGAGATGTAAAGTTCCTCTTGGAATGAGGCCGTATTTTCTTCCTCAAATAAAGTGTTCTGGCCCATTTGTAACTGCAGGAAGCCAGAGCTGATCTCCTCTAGGTCATGCTGAGCTCCCACCGCAGACTGAGCACCTCCCCTCTGTGAGTATGTAAAATGTCAGACACAAAGACCCCCTTCAGTTCCTGTGCCCGTGCTTGCCCCACACTGACCTGTGCAGGATGTGAACTGTGCTTTCTGCCAAGTACCTGAGCTCTCAGTGCCTCCCTGAAAAATCAGCCCAGCAAAGACCACAAGAAGGAAACCAGAGTGACCAAGGATCCATCCAGTCCTAGGGCAGCACAGCTTGATGACACTTGAGGGACAATTGAATCTCCCTTCTTTGGTTTGCTTCTCCCAGCCACAGCAGGAACTGTGAGATGTGTGAGGGACACAGTTCCTTTTACCAGCTGGGCCACTGCACCTGGTGCCACCTGCTTGCTGACAAACCTGAACATGAGAAAGTTCTATCCTGGGCCTTGCCTGGCACTGCTCTGGAGTGACCTGACAGTCCTGGGTGTGGATATCAATGTGTCCTGGTTTGAAGGACAGGTGTCTGCTAAGGAAGGCAGGAGCCTCTCTTTGAAATGGAAAATGTAAACCCTCTCCCTCCAAATTATAATAATTTTGAAATTTAGGGGCTCTCAGGCAAAGATATGGGAATAAAAGTTCAATATTAGGAAAATTAAAATAGAAATACAGTATTACAAAAAAAAAACAAACAAAAAAAAAAAAACAAAAAAACCCAAAAAAAAACAAAAAAAAAAAAAAAAAAAACCAAAAAACCAAAAAACCAACAAAAAAAATCAACAACAAAAAACAATCCCAAAACACTGACAGAGTCAGAATACAACCTGACACCCCATCAGTCAGTCAGGGTGTTGGTAGCAGTGCCATTCAATGGTGGCTGCATCCTCCTGCAGGGGCAGATGTGGTTCAGCTGAAGCAGTGCTCCTGTAGAAGGTGCAGTTTTTCTCTGAAGCTCCAGGGATGATGTGGAAAGGTCTGGCTTTCCTCTGGAATCCAGTGGAAAGAAGGTGCCTTGGTATTCCAAATCTCAGATTTTATCTAGGTAGGAAAGGCTTGGTTCCCCTCCCTGGGTGGAGCATCTCACAACAGGATAATGTAATTTTTTCAGTCATGCAGTAGGACTGAATGGCCCATTAACAGAAGCTATCTCCCTGGAGGAAGGATGGGTTGTGGAAAAGATAAATATGACTGCCCCACCTGGTTTTAACAGCTGACCCATTAACAGGAGATATCTCCTATCCCAGAGATAAGGATCACTGCCCCACCTGGTTTCAGCAAATGGTAATGGAATACTTTTGGTTACATCCTGTGTTGCAACCCAAGACACAATGGATAAGGAAACCAAAGTGAATGCAAACCTTGGACAAAACCCACGGTAATTGCTCAGGGCCTAATCCTAAGTAAGGACACATTTGTTGTAGGGATCACATTTGTCGTGAAATTCCATTATTCCATGAGATTTCTTTGGCAGTGGGGTCCTGATCCCAGGTTTTACATGAACTGGAAAGAGATGAAGCTGCATGATGGTCAGATACACAATTTGTTTGTTTAATGAGCTTGGGATTTTTAATAGCTAATGCACTGCAGCGTGTTTTGGCTGAGTCCCCAAGATGTTTCAAAGCCCAATTATCTCTTACAAGGTCAGTAGGCACTTACTCTTAAGGGCCCATGATTCAATATATGTTTGCATTTTATGCTCTCTTTAATGTTTTAATGCTTGTTATAAAAATTTCCACAGTGATTCATTTGCATGTATTTCTCCTTTGTTTGGAAGGGAGTCATTTGGAGTGGCTATTTTAGGGGTTGTTAAGTGGAACAATCTAAGTGTGAACACTCTGAAAAGATAAATGGAAACATTTAATATTTATGTTCTGCTATTCTACTGTGTCTCAGTCACGTAAAATCAGATCACTATCCTACAGCTCTTGTTTTAAAAAGACAGCACTAAAAGCAGGAAAATGTAGCAATAACTGACTTGTTAAAACAAGTGGTGATAAACAATTCAGAGGCACAATTCTATCGCACTTGCAGTGCTGAAAGCGTGCTGAAACCATGCTGAAATAAAGAAATATAAAAATAATAAGACTCTTTTATGCTCAGACAACTCTTTCACAGTGAGGCTGCTTCAGCCATAGCTGCATCCAACATGATTTTGAGCTGCATCAGCCTCTTGCTCCTGCTCCCAGCACATCCTGAAGGTGCAGTTCATATCTCCTGGCAGCAGTGTTAGTTTACAGAGCTCCCTCGATTTTATACACAATTTCCCCTGCACAACTGCTTGTGAGTTTACTGTACAAACCTACTAATGGGTTCTTGTGTTAGCAAAAAGGGACTGTGAAAGGCAGCACAGAATGGGCTTTGTCACAGAAGACAGGCAGCTCCAAATATATCCCCCCAGGACTGCAGGCAGGATCCTGATCCCAGCTGTGTGAGCAGTAAAACTGCAGCTATGAATATGCATATTTTACCAAATCACAGCTTTACTGCCCCAGGACCAAGTGAGAGGCACCAGAGCTCATGGACAATGGCACAGGGACCCCACACAGCCACCCTGAGTGACAGCCACAGCTTCACCTCAATGCCATTCCCTTGGGACACTCCTTCCAGCCTCGAGCTGTCAGATGAACACAACAATTAAACTTGTCCTGAGGTCAAACAGTATAAATTTACACATTGCCCATAAACAGAGCTAGTCCTTTTTTAATCTTAGTTCTCAGTCCTTAAATTTCAAGGATTAGGATCCACTGTGCTACACAGACAAAGGGATTCCTTGTTTAGAGCATTTTGGATCAAGCTCTGCAGATAGGCTGATCAGTGCCTTTGTAAAATCTATAAGTGCTCAACTTCTGGCATAACTTGGTCTCTAATGGAATTCTGAAAGACTATTTTTGTCCTTCAAATTGAAGTGAGCAGATCTATTTATCATTTCCCTGTAGGTTTTGAAGAGTGTAACACAGATATTTTTTCCTGCTGCGAAGCATTTGCCAAACCTTTTTGACTGACAATGAGTTTTATAGGTGCTAACATTTGCAGGCAATACATGAACTAAAATTCACCATTTAATTGTTTCAAGTCATTCACCCACTTCTAACAGTGTCTGGTAGTATCCCATATTAGGGTTAAACCTTCATTTTCAGAACTGAAACTTGGCTGCTAAATATAAACTTGAGCCTAATCCAAGATCTTGCCTCAAAAATCTTGGTTTATACAGCTGACTGTGCTAAGTGGGGATGGAAGGCTGTTATGCTGAAGAAGTTCTTTACTATTTCAAAGCAACTTTACCAGCAATTCCTTTGCTGTATCTCTCCCTGTCACATTGCTGGTCACAGCTAAAAATACATGGAATATTTTTGCCACTCTCCCTGGGGCAGGTGAGGGCAGTGGAATGGTCAGGGGTTTTCACAGCTGACATCCTGTGTGTCCAACCACACACTTGGCCAGGAGCGAGGCTGGGTGAAGAAACAACACCAAAAATAATCCAAAAAGACTGAGCTGAAGAGAAACTCCTACCTTGGGAATAAAGGTCTGTTAGAGCACTCCCCAAAAGAAGGGGATACACCCACAGCACCCAATGTGACACATGGCAGCTGTTTTCTCATTCTTTTCCTCCTTTCCTCTCCCTCTTCCTCCTCACACCAAGGTGCAGCTTGACCTTGCACTTGCCTGTCCTTTAGAGTTTGATCCAGCTACAGCTGTGGAGAGGAACAAAATCTTTTAGGTTGGAACAGACCTTTAAGATAGGGTTTCACTGCTGAGTCCACACCAAACCAGGTCCCTGTGCTCAGATCTTCACTTGTGCTTGGCTGTGCTGCTCATCTGTGAAAAAAAAAAAGCAAAAAGAATCAAAGGTGAATCTAGCTGCCACCTGGGGATTTCTACTCTGAGTATACTCAGAAATCCACATATTTTCTTCCACCCTAAACCAAAATTGGCAAAGAAGGTATAAATAACTATCTTGCTGCATGTTAATAATGACCAAAAAGAGCTAGAAAGTTTGGTTGAATATTAATAATTATTAATATTAAGACTTTATCAAGTGGGACCTTCTTCTGTTAGGAGCTACAGCTCCACCTTAGTCTTATTACAGAATTGGAGTTTAATCTCCAGGTTTTCAGACAAGAAAGTGCTTCCACATGGAATCACAGAATGGTTTGGGTTGGAAGAAACCTTTAAGCTCATCCCATCCCATCCCAGCCATGGCAGGGACACCTCCCACTGTCCCAGGCTGCTGCAGCCCCAGTGTCCAGCCTGGCCTTGGGCACTGCCAGGGATCCAGGGGCAGCCACAGCTGTATGGGCACCCTGTGCCAGCCCTGCCCACCCTCAAAGGGAACAATTTCTTCCTTAAAATAAATCCACCCTCTCTCATTTAAAGCCATTCCCCCTTGTTCCCAGTCCCTCTTCTCTTCTCTCCTCTCCTCTCCTCTCCTCTCCTCTCCTCTCCTCTCCTCTCCTCTCCTCTCCTCTCCTCTCCTCTCCTCTCCTCTCCTCTCCTCTCCTCTCCTCTCCTCTCCTCTCCTCTCCTCTCCTCTCCTCTCCTCTCCTCTCCTCTCCTCTCCTCTCCTCTCCTCTCCTCTCCTCTCCTCTCCTCTCCTCTCCTCTCCTCTCCTCTCCTCTCCTCTCCTCTCCTCTCCTCTCCTCTCCTCTCCTCTCCTCTCCTCTTCTCTCTTCTCTTCTCTTCTCTTCTCTTCTCTTCTCTTCTCTTCTCTTCTCTTCTCTTCTCTTCTCTCCTCTCCTCTTCTCTTCTCTTCTCTTCTCTTCTCTTCTCTTCTCTTCTCTTCTCTTCTCTTCTCTTCTCTTCTCTTCTCTTCTCTTCTCTTCTCTTCTCTTCTCTTCTCTTCTCTTCTCTTCTCTTCTCTTCTCTTCTCTTCTCTTCTCTTCTCTTCTCTTCTCCAGGTGAGCACCCCCAGCTGTCCCAGCCTGGCTCCAGAGCAGAGGGGCTCCAGCCCTCAGAGCATCCTCGTGGCCTCCTCTGGATCTGCTCCAGCACCTCCAGAGCTGGATGCAAGGAGCCAATTTGCTCTTGTGCCCTTCCTATGAGGTGTATTGCTCAATACAGGATCAAAGGAGAAGTTAGTTTGGTCTCCATGGCAGCCTAATTAGGCAGAATTTGTTCCCCTTTTTCCCACATGTGGTACTTATTATTAGAAAACAGCCTTGTGCCCCTGAGGAGCATTGCTGTGTGTGGCTGTACAGCAGAACATCCTGCTCACATTGGCCATGGGTAACTCCCTGTGTTTGGTCACAGTACAACAGGCTGTGTTCTAAAACAGCCTTTACAGCTACACGGGTTTTCAGCCCTGTCTCTTCAAACAGGAATGTCTCTTTCCTACCCCTTGCTTCTTGCTCCTGGTTATCAACCATCAGCTGAAGCTGAGAAAATACTCTTCTGTCCTTTATCTCCATTGTCCAGTACAAGTGGGAAATGAGGATATTTGCTTTAATAAAGAGCTACACTGGAGAGCTACAGATTTTTCTGGGAAGCTTTTTAACAACTTTGTAAATTTATGGAGCACAAAGGAAATCAACAGAACTGGTGATTAACACTTATGAGATTTATTGGTTTATAAACTGAATAAATCAAAACAGGTTTACTCAATATTGCAGTGAAACAACCTGTTGGTTTTATCTGATAAGCAAAGTGATCTGTAAGCTAAACTGTTCACTAAATATCTCCCTGGTTACTCCTAAACTGCACCCATGGAATGCCAGGTGATGGATGAGCATCCTCAGATGTTAAAGCAGCAGCATCAGCACTCATTTTGCATCCCATCTTTCAGTAATGAAATTCAGTAAAGCAGCACTGTTGTTCTACATTGCTCTCCACAGCTCTAAGGCATCAGCTAGAAACCACTAAAAGCATAAAAATGTGAATTTACTTGGCTCATGTACTAATCCAAAGGTTCAAGTGGCCAAGGAATCTCTTCCGTAACTGAAGCCACACGGGTTTGTTTCTGCTTTGTCTCCAAAGACTCCTCCTGTCACCTGGAACAACACAAACACATTTTATGTGTGTCCTGACTGCAGAGAAAAGCCAGACAGGTTAAACTTAAACTGCCCCTTTGCAGGGCTGGTTTGGGGTAGCCATGGTGCAGGTCAGCTGAGGGATGGCAACTTCTCAGGGCAAACCAAACCAGTCACTTCACAGCTGTTTATCTGTATCTGCACACCTCAGCAAGGAGAAAGGAGAAACTCTCCTACAAACCCACAGGAGTGCTTTTAATGCAATGGGACTCTAGTGGTATTCACATGGCAGCTGCCAAAGACCCCTGGGATCTCTGGATGCAATGAAAACTTTTGTTTTGGTGGGAAAAGTAAGTGGACCTCTTTCTGAAACAGCTCTAGCATGTACCTCCTAACAAGTGTACCTCCAGTATATGGAAAGTGGAATTTTCAGCTCATGCACAGGAACTCAGATTTTCAAAGGGGAGAAGTTCTGAGCCAGCAGAAACCACCCCTGTTCCTTGAGAATAAAAACCTCACACACTTGATGCCATGAAGAGCTGAACTGGTTTCTGTGCCAGTCTTCCTGTTCCCTTCACTCTAACCAACCCAGGGTGACTCTTGGAGTGTCCTGTGCAGGGCCAGGAGCTGCACTCAGTGATCCTTGTGGCTTCCTCCCAACTCACCTGATTCTGTGGTTCTGTGAATTGTTTTTGTTTCCCTGTATTATGTACCTGTGTAATGGTTTGAAATCAAAACCAGTGAGAGACTCCAAGTCAGAAATACAATTTAATAGGGAAAAAAAAAAAAAAAGAGAAAAAATACATGCAATAGTACAAAAGAAAAACCACTGTCAGAGTCAGAATACAACCTGACACCCCGCTAGTTAGTGTGGTGATAGCAGTCTGAAGGAAGTGATCTTCTCAAAGCAGTGATCCTGGTAGCTCTTGTCCTCTGGAAACCAGTGGGTAAGGGCAGCCTTGGTGTTCCAAATCTCAGTTTTTATCTAGGCAGGAAAGGCTTAGCACCTCCCCCTGGGTGGAGCATCTCCCAGTGGGATGATGTAATTTTATCAGTCATGCAAATGGGACTCAGTGATCCATTAACAGAAGGTATGTTCCTGGAGGAAGGGTGGGTCGTGGGAAAGATAAAGAACATTGCCCCATCTGGTTTTTAACAGTTGGCCCATTAGCAGAGGATATCTCCCACAGAGATAAGAATCACTGCCCCACCTGATTTCAGCAGATGGTGATAGAATACATCTCTTTGGCCACATCTTTACATTGTAACCTAGGACAACCGGTCAATACCTTCCTCTTGTACCCACTAAAAAAAGAGAAATACACTGGTGCCTACAACTTCTTAATCAGAGAAGAGCATTCTGCCTCACTAGTCCAAGCTAGGAAATACATTGAATTTTCAGAGCCAAGGTTTCTGTGCCAGTAACCAGCAAGCACATATTCCCAATGAAGCAGGGACTTGAACAGTGAGAACTCTCTGGAGTCAAGCAAGCAGGAATTCGAACAACCATTTTGTCCCTGGGAACAGTTAAGCATCTTCTCTTTCTCTAATCCTAAAGTTGAACATGATCAACAAGTTTCTGTAGAAATTTCTCTAAAATCTCAACAGAAAAGTTCGTTTTACTGCCTGAAGGGAATGACTTTCAATAAATGCAGCCTGTGCTTACAGAGGCACTTTGGGGCAGTAGAATGAAAGTTCAGCTCCTTTGTGCTGGGCTCACACTTGAACAATGCTTCTTGGAAACTGAAACACAGGCAGCCAGCTGAGATTGCTTTGGAGAATGAAGACTTCTCATTTATAATTTATATGAAATAAATACCCATCCTGAATGGTTTAGAAGAGTGGTTTTGTACCTTTGTAACAATGAAGGGAACTTCGTATGAGGGAATTTCCCTTGTCATGTAATAAAGGGGGAAAAGCTTTCTTATAATTGAGGCTGATTTCAGAGTGTTGAACTTGTAACATAACTAAATCCACTACCTGTATGTCTGGACCTACTTTTCAGTAAAACTTAACTGGAAATTCAACTGAAATGAAGCATCTGATAGGGCAGGGAGACAGTGGAAGTTCACCAGCACTTTCTGTTTAGGCTTGGTACTGAACTCTGCACAGAAATCAAACTGAAAACCACAAAAAACATATAAAGGAAAGTTTTCAGTCACTTTTGGAACCAAAAAATTCCATCTAGAAAAAAAAAAAAAAAGATATTACTGAAATCAGGTAGAAATATTTTGGAAGCTTAGTTTATAAACCTGTGGAAGCTTGAGGGGCTGCTCTGTCCCAAGAGGTTTCCAGATAAAAAAATACTGAAAATAAGCTACTAGGTAGGAGCTCCTTTAAGTTAATCTAATGAGCTTTTCTGGGGATGGGAGGAACTAGCACCTTGATCAAAAAGGTTCTGCAAAACAGACAGAAATTTGAAGGGAAAATTTTGATGAAATGTTCATCTTGCTTACTGAGAAAAGGACCAAGTTTAATTTAAATGCAGAGCATTCAGAGCAAGAAGGACACTTCCCTTTCTCATCCAGGGATTCTCACTCTGAAAAAGCAACTTGATGAGTTAAGGACAGTTTTAACTTTTTTTCTGGCATATAGTTCTGCCAAGTCTGAATGAAGTGTTCAGAACAAAGGAGAAAATGCTGATATCTTTCCATGGCACAGGATTCTGAACATGCTGCATCAGGTGATTAAGGAAGCTAATCAGGTGGAGTACAGTTTGGTTTCCAATTTTTTTGCAGGAAACTTATGCATTTCCCAGCAAAATCATCACTAATGTACTTGACCAACAGTTTTGATGCAGTTGGATAAAACTTCCCCTAAGAGATATTCAGGGATTCCCTTTTCCTTATGAGTATTCATTCCCTTACAGTGGTAATACACATGAACCAAGTCTCTCATGAATACTTGGCACACATTTTGGATGGAGCTGTTTGGAGAATACTGTTTTGTTTAGAGAGAATCTAAGCAAATCTGATGCCATTTCAGAAGTACCCTCAAGGGTGTTAGTGTACATAGTTGTGAAATTCATATTATAAAAAAGACTGTTATTAAAAAGCACAGCTTGGGTTAAGCAAACAGGCAATGAGCAGCAACACTAGTCTGGCATGAAAGATCAGAGGAGCCTGAGTGAAGAGATCCATGGCAGGAAAAAAGCAAGACAGCTCTTTGCCATTTCCAAAACAAGATCCTTGCTACACAAAATGTGACCAATTGAACCACAGGGCCTCAGCTGATAACTCTGATGATACCATCTAATTAATTAAAGCACACTGATTAGCCTGAGGCATTGGCTTTGGGCATCCAGGTGCTCTTTACTCACAGGGAACAAGAGCTGCCCCAACTGCTTCACCAACGTGTCTCCAGGATATCAGCATTCCACTGAAGCCAGTAAGGTGAACTTCCTATTTTTAGCAGCCCAGAAAGCAAATTCTGCCAGAATTACCTCAGCATTCAGGCAGTGAGCAGTGAGGGGAGCTGAGACTGCATTTGTTAAAATCCAGTTTGAGTGTCAGACGTGCCCAGGGATGTGCTGATGGTTCTGACAACTCGTGCACAATTTCTGCTTTCATGGTGGAAATGTGCAACACTCACCCAGACCCAGAAATAACACCAGCTCAAAAGGGGCCAAATGAGACAACTTTCCAGTCCAAAAGTAGCTTGAAAAATGAGCAATGAGTGATTAAATAAACAAACCAAAAATGAGAATAGAGCCACTATGCACAAGGAATGCAAACATGAAGTATATTTTTAAACCTTTTTCCATCCCCAGAATGGTGCAACACCTTAAATAATGCAAATGTTTGCTCTGGAACAGAGGAAGAGCTTGGTAAGCACCATATTGATCTTTTCAACTGATACACAAATGCATTTGTATTGACAAATTTCTGTCAGCAATCTGCTCAGTAAACCAGCAATGATCCCCTAGCACCCTGTTTGGGAAGTCAGAATATACTCCCAGCTCTACACATGGATACACATTTTCATTTTATATGTGCCTAAAAAAGTAAAGTTCCCATTTCACAGAGATAGGACTAGCTGGCCTGCTAGAAACCTGTGATGAGAAAATGCATTTTCAACTCCACTGGCAACCTTGGCACCTGAGTTTAAGTGAAAAATCAGGTCATTCAGGTGTAATTCACCCTGAATTACACTTTTGGATGGTCACCTATTGGGATGAAAGATTCCTTGTTTTTCCTGTGCAGTTGGGAACCCAACAAGGTTAACATTCCCTTTTGAAGCATGGAAAACTTGCCTAACAATATTTTTACTACTTCTAATACTTGTACTAACTTGGCCCATAGAACCTCTACATCACATCAGGTATTGCTCTGAGGTAAAATGATTGAGTTCCTTGTAGACTGCTTTCTTATAAAACTGAAGTTTAGGCATCTGTCCAGTTTTATATTTATGTATAATCACTTGTGCATCTCAGCCTCAAAATATATTTTGAATCTGGTGAACAATTTCACATGAATTGCAAAATCGAATACTATCAATAAGTCAAATTTATGAGGTGCTTGCTCAAGAGAATAAAAACCCCTGGGCAGCAGAGTGTCCAGTCATTGTGTGAACAGCTCCAGGTCAGCTGCAGAACTCTGAGTGTCACTCAGCCCAGGAGAGCCAGCTGGACTGGAATGCAAGGAAAAGCTGGTGAAGGGCAGCAGAAAATCCTAGGAAATGAAGGAAAGGTCTGGGGGAGTGCAGGAATGTTGTGGGAGATGTGGGAGGGCTGAAGATGGTACAATGAGATGAGATATGAGATATGAGAAGGATTTGTGTTTATAAATGTGCTTTTTGGCCTCACCAGCTCTGGCTCAGCATCTGCCCTGCAGGTTCCAGGTAAACAGAGAGCAGGGAGGGAGGGAAAGGACAGATGAGCTCCATTCCACAAGCACAGAAGGGAGACCTTGCAGTCAGAACTCACCTTTTCCAGCATCCCCATCCATCCCCTCTCTAGCTCTGTCTCCCTGAGGAATTTCTGGTTTCTAATAAGCACACACTCCCACTGAGCTTTTCCAAGTGCACACTCAGCTCTTCCCGTGGCATTTCCCTCCCAAGTAATACAGATTCATATCAAGTTTCAGCCTTTTAAAGCTCACTTAAAATCCATCAACTATGGGAAGTGAATAGTTAGACAAGCAAGTTACATCAATGTCTCCCAGTCAGAGTTAGATTATTAATTTCTCTTAAAGATCTTTTTTGGTGATCTGCATCATTTCTTGCTCTAGTATTGTCTTTCCAGTACAAGGTACATTTGTTGCCATCCTGCCTGCAGACCCAATGCCTGGAAAGGAGAACATTTTACACGGGTGTAATTTGAAGACAAAGAACATTCACTGTTTATTTCAATGAAAAAAATTGCATTCATTATGTGCATCTTAAAGCTGTATATTCATAGCCATTCCAGACTTCAATAAAATCACATTGTCACTGAAAGGAAAGATTTCCAAACATCTCCCACTTCTTGAGCAGAGCACACTGAATGAGACTAGCAGAGAGCATTTGTCAGTCTGATTTGGGAAAAGGATCTTTTCCACTCAGACTGGAGCTTTGCCTTTTTCCTGCAGTCTGCCTGGCAGCAGACACCCCACCTCTGGCTGCTCCCCATCACCCACTTGCCTTACTAGGCAAAGTGTTTCAAGCATCCAGAGAGGGCTCACACACCCTGCTCAAGTTCCTCACTCTGTTTTCTTGCAAAAGCTGCCAATTTAAACAGTTCCTGATGTAAAGTTCCTGCTCTTAGCTGCATCCACATCACTCCCTCCACTGCTCCAGCACAGCTGGTGTGCCAAATGTGCAGTGCACAAGATCATTTAAAATGATGTTGCAAACAAATGCCCAGGTGTTTCAGATGGCCACAGCCCTTCACTTCTGTCCATGCAATGTGGTGACAATGCACAGGGTCTGAAAGATGAAACAGCTCCCTGGACTGAGTGTGATGAGTCAACAATTCTGCCTGCACAGAGTAAATATCACACATGGAATTAGAGCTCAGGAATTCTTGGATAAAAAGATTAGTAAAATACCTATATTTAGTAAGCGAAGCAGAAGAAAAAAGAGTAAGAATGTACAAAAATAGAAATAGATGAGAATCCAGTAATGTTAAACAGCAAAGTCACTACAAAACCTTGCACTTTGAGGCTGGCAGGGTATTTATATTATAATTATAGCAGGAGTCCCAACAGGTGCAGTATGAATAGAAATAGCAAGAGAATAAAGACTGACCCCCTCACCACATATTTTCAAAACCAGCACATCCTCAACACATCAAGGAAATCTTTTTGGAAAAAAACACAAACCCAAAATCACTTTGAAACACACCCTCAGACAAAATATTGATCCCACACCACTTAACAACTATGAACCTCACTGGTAGGATTCTCTGTTCAAGCCAGAGCACTTTAGTTTGGAATTTACCTGAAGAAGCCATGAGAAGGAGACACTGCTGTGGGAATACTGCAAAAATGCCTCAGAGAAACTACCATTATATAAATATTGTGTGCAAGGCAACAGAGGGGCAGAATTACTTTGGCTATTGAAGCAAAGTCTTCCTGTGGCCACAAGAACTGCCTGTGCAAACAGCCAAGGTAGATCATTGACACATTTACATATTGATATACTTGATATTGGTATATTTGCATATAATTTGCATGATACTTAAATGAAAAATGAAAATTTAAACACAAAACTCCCCAACATTTCTACATCTTGTGCTCTGAAATGTTTACATTCAAGTCATAGCACCACTGCTGCAGGAACCAAGACTGGATTTATCTTTGCATTCAAATTAAGGAAAAAACCCTCAGTTTAAGATAAAGGAAAATTCTGCATCTGTGTCTAAAGCTGTGTTTAAAGTGAGGTGTGTCTCTAAAACTGGGCAATGGCCTGGCCAGAGGAAACCCTTTTTGTGGAACAGAGATCAGTCCTACAGATGATTCTGTGAGCAAACCCTTAGTAGGAGATCTGCCCTTGATCCTTTTCTTCCTCCTGGCCTTTGGCCATGTACTCATATAAAGAGAAAGCTGGATTGGGAAGGCACTGAAAAGGCAACTGCAAGGTTCCCTTCCAGCTGGCCAGGGCTCCCTGTCAGCCCCAGAAAGGGCTCCAGAGCTGTGGAAAAGCAGAGACAGGCTGGGTGCCAAGGCTGCTTCAGTCCTTCCCTTTGCCTCCACCCTCCTCCTGCTGACACCCTTCCAGGGAAAAGGAAACATCCCAGAAGGAAGGAAACATCCCATGGACAGGGAAACATCCCAGGGAAAGGGAAAAATCCCAGGGAAACATCCCAGGGACAGGGAAATATCCCAGGGACAAGGAAACATCCCAGGAACAAGGAAACATCCCAGGGACAGGGAAACATCCCAGGGAAACATCCCAGGGACAGGGAAATATCCCAGGGACAAGGAAACATCCCAGGAACAAGGAAACATCCCAGGGACAGGGAAACATCAGAGGGAAACATCACAGGGACAAGGAAACATCCCAGGGAAACATCCCAGGGACAAGGAAACATCCCAGGGACAGGGAAACATCAGAGGGAAACATCACAGGGACAAGGAAACATTCCAGGGAAACATCCCAGGGAAACATCCCAGGGACAAGGAAACATCCCAGGGAAACATCCCAGGGACAAGGAAACATCCCAGGAAAACATCCAAGGGGACAAGGGAACATCCCAGGGACAAGGAAACATTCCAGGGAACATCCCAGGGAACATCCCAGGGAAACATCCCAGGGACCAGGGAAACATCCCAGGGGCAAGAAAACATCCCAGGGAAACATTCCAGGGAACATCCCAGGGAACATCCCAGGGAACATCCCAGGGAACATCCCAGGAACAAGGGAACATCCCAGGGAACATCCCAGGGACCAAGGAATATCCGTGCCTGCCATCAGCTCCCTGGGAGGGGCTCCAGGGCCAGGGCAGGACCCCCCTGGCCAGGCAGGATTTGAACATTTGGGTGTGCAGGTCCCAGAGCCACCCCCTACCTGGGCACCTGGACCCTCAGAACAGCCAGGAGCCATTAAATTTATTATTTGGGATTTGTTATACAACTAGGAAAGGAAGAAGGAATGTAAAAATCAGTGTAAATGGGAGATGAACAATTTTAAAATAGGATATTGGAAATGCTGTAAGAGCCTTAATGTTTTTTTAAAAGCCATCCCCTCAAAATATTTTAATCTATTCAGGTTGTGATGCATGTGTGTAGTAATGGCAAAAATAATTTAATCTACTATAAAATTTCTCAAACCAAGGCAGAGGGCTACCTGCATCTCTTAGTCGTTACAGTAGAGAGATATTGGTTTGTTGGCCCATTTACAAAACCAAAAAGATTAATTTTGGTTTAGCTTTTAGGATGAGGATGGGGACAACAATGAGCAAGGGCTGGGTGCTGTCACCAGGCTGTGGAGAATTTCTGAGCTGGGCTCAGCTCTGAGCTGCTGCCTCTGGGCTCCTGTCCTGGCACCTGTCCCATTATCCTGTTGGATCCCAGAAACCTGGAAATTTTGAGCTTTCTGTGCTTTCTGGCACTGACCCCCTGGAGAACTCTGCTTCTGACCTGTGGCCTTGGAGAAGCTTCCAAATTTGGGTGATGGAGTTAAAATCACGGGGGTGTAGTTAAATAGAAGTGTGTGCATTCACATGGTGAAAGGGTTTAAATTTGGGATTTTTATAATGTTGTAATAGGTGTGGGACAAGATAAAGGGTTTTGGGTGGTGTCTCAGTGTTCTTCCTCCTTCTTCTTTGTGGTTTCAGGCAGTTTCTCGTTGGACAGTCAGTGCTGCACTGAGGGTCACAGGAGTTTGGTTATTGGGTTAAAAGGATAAATAATATAGGTGTCAACTCTCTACTAGACTATTTAGCTTTAGGAAACCTTGCAGCAGCTGGATCTCACTCCATTTTGTTCTCTTCTATCTGGTAGCTAGAAGTGCTGCAGAGCTCTCTGCACTTTAGATAAGATTTAATAAACAACCAGACCCAAACACAAGAAAATTCATCTGCTTTGCGTTTTTTAATCCTGGCTCCGAGTGAAGACAGAAGAAACTTCAGATAAACCAATAACTAAGTGGTGCAAATACCACCATTGCATTATCCCACACAGCTCCTGGCAGGGAGCACTGCCCAGCCCAGCCCAGCCCAGCCCAGCCCAGCCCAGCCCAGCCCAGCCCAGCCCAGCTTAGTGTGTAACTCTGAAACTTCGTGTTAGGTGTTAGTAAGTTCTCTTCACAGGGTAGTTAGACAGAACAATCCCTTTCTAGCTGGAGAATCAAGGACAACTGGTACCCAATAATCAGAAACAATGGAGGGAAAGGGGACAAGCCAGGGGAGACTTCATAGCCTGGGGCTGTGGTTGGACAACTGACCCCAATATATAAATGAACCAAAACTTATAAAAGTGTAAAGACTCTTGACCAGGATCCATCTTGGATTTGATTTGGGTGCAGCCCCAGCAGGGCTCTTGCACTGCCCAAGGTGTATCCTTTCACTAAATACCTATTTTATTTTATTTTTTATTATTTTATCCCTTTTGCTCTGTCTAGTCTCTGTTCCAGGTCAGCCTTTCCAGGCAACAGTTCTGGTGACCCAGATGGGACATCAGTGCATCAGGAAACCCCTGGACTGGAGGAACACCCAGCTGCAGGCAGCACCAGGAGCTGCTGGGATCACTGAAATGGTGCTGGCAGCAGGGGCTCAGGAGCTGCAGGGTGTGCCAGGGCCAGCTGGGCACACACAGGCTCCTTTCTCACCTCCAGAGTCCTTCTCACCCCCACAGCCACTGATGCCAACATTTCCTGTGTAAATACCCATCAGCCAAATGTCTGGATGCTCCAGGACTCTGGTCAAGCTATTTCTAAGTGCTGCTCCAGAAATAGCTCATGGTTTTATTTATTTACTGTGTAGCAGTCCATGTTAATTTGCCAAGTGCCATTACATAACAGCAATTAATTCCATTATTTCTTCATTACTCAATGTGAGCATAGACTGCTTCCACAATGTGCTGAATGCATTTCTGTAGCTCTTCTCAGTAGCTTTGAAGGGAAGATAAATGAGGACAAGCAGAGTGCCTAGATTAACAACAAATGATAAATCCAAGCCCCTTCATTGAGCCAAATTAAATATTCTGTTATAGGCCTTGACCTAATTCCAGCTACTGGTTATTTTTCGTCTATTTTTCATTATACAAATTTTTTAAAAGATCTGGGTCTGTCATGAGAATAGGCTAACTCTTCCTTTAGACATACCTTCAGAAATTGCCTTGCAAACTATGGGCAATTTCAGATGGCTTCAAAAGCTGATTTAATTCTCAGGATTTAATTCTCTATTCAAAGAGAAAAACTCATCTTATTTAGAATAGTATTTATCTACCTTTTAAAAACTACAAACTATATATGCTTTCAGACAACTCCAAATGTTGTTGACAGGACCTGGTCCTTAGGTTTAACTTCTTAAACATTTTTTTATGTTTTTCTTGTATTTTAGTACACTGATGTGTCCAGAAGATTCATGTAAGTTCTGTGTTGTACACCCCCCTGGCACACACACTATATACTGTACATTACTGTTTTATCAGAATTGTACCTCCTGTCAAGCATTTGTAGAAGGCAGTCAACACTGTAGTGAATTACTTTAAAGTCATTAATTTATTTAATCTTGTCTGGTTTAGCAGACTTAGAATCTCCTGGATTTTTTTTTTTTTTTTTGAGCTTTGTTTTCTCTCTCTACATCTTCTTTGTAGTAAGTGATCTCTCTGTCTCTAGGATTCCTTCTCCTGCATCAGAAAAACACCAGTGTGTTCTATCTCATAAATTCAAAATCTGCCCTAAACTACTCTGACCTATTTTACCCCTGTATCATTGTCAGAGAGGAGATGTGCCAGAGGACTGAGATGTTTCATTATTCCCTCAGGGGATCTGACCTATCCTAGAACAAAACTAAGATTGCACAAGAAGGACCAAACTCTGTTTTCAGGGCCAATGGACTCACTGGACAGATTCAGAGTCTTGGAAATGAATGTGTGAGTGGAAATACTGGTGTGGCTGGGGTCTAGAGGGCTGCTCTCAGAACAGCAGATGTGCCAGCTGGTTATAAACTGGGTGCTAAACTGAGTTCATCCTGTGCTCCTCAAATGCTTTTGGCCCAGGTGGGCTCCAGGGGCAGGTTTGGTGCTCACGACATCTCTGATGCACTTGCTGGGCAAAGCTCCTTGTTCAAACTCAGTGCCAGGTCTGCTCCTCCACAGGCAAAATCCCAGCCATGAGAGGACATAATCATGGGAGTAGATAGGTGCACACATGCTTGTTAAGTCACTTAATGTACAGCTCCAAAAACCCCTGGAATACCTGCAGCATTCCTGACCTTCACACGCTCCCTGCACTGAGGCTCCTCCAGGATCCTCCCCACCCCTGCCTACCTTCCACAGCACGCTTCGTTTATTCCTCTTGTGCAACCCCTTGAAAATGTATTTATTTTGACTGGTCTCACAGCTGATTTCACTGTGTTCACACAAATTCCAGCCCACCCTGCCCATCACAGCCCTGTGCCCTTGCAAGCCAGCACTGCCCCCTGATCCCTGTCCTTGCCCTGTTCTGTTTGCTCAGTGGTAAAACACTTCCACAGCTGGAGACCTGATACAAAGAACTTCCAAACTGTCCAAACAGAACTTACTGCTCTGTAAGTATCACTTCCTCAGTTCAAATCCAGAAAAGAATTATGCATACAGAAAGGAGAGAGGGGGAGTTTTCAAGGCTCCCTACCATCTGTAAGCTTCCAGGGGTGTGTGACTTTTTTCATGATCAGAGCTCATAAGGGATGTACAGACAAGGCTCTCCTAAGACAGACACTCAGCATTGCAAACAAAGGTTTTGCTTCAGATACTGGATTAAACTGGCTGTGTATTTAGGGTATCTGCAAGGGTTCAGACAGAGCTGTGTCTGTATGACTTTAAACAACCATCTCTGTGTCCCAAAGTGCCATCCCGAGGTGACCTTTTAAACCTCCCCTGATTCATGGAGAGATAATTGAGATTTGTGCCTATTCTGATTAAATCCAAACTGGACCAAAAAAAGCCTATTTAGTGACCTCTGTACTGCAGTTGCTTTTTCAAAAAGCAAAAAACCAGTGCTGCAGTTGACAAAAACAGGGACTTATATTGAACAGTTTTGGTGGAATGGGCAGTGACAGGACAGGCTTGAAGGCAGAATAACCTGATCTTTCCTCTGAGATGGCATCTCAAGCAAAGCTTTTAGCATAGGGGCTGTCAGCACAGGGGAGCTTACCCTGATTCTTCTTCTGCCATATGAGTTATTCAGCTGACAGAAAAATTTACCCCTCTAGTCCAAAGAAATATGAAAAATCACTTCATAGGTGTAAGCACATTTTTAGGCACACTTACTGTAAACAATTTTGCAGGGTGTTAATTAGATTTCCAGGATGTGGAACAAATATAATCAGAACAGGGTTAGTAGGAACAGAGCTCGATCACAACAAGAAGAAACTGTAAACTTGGAGTTTTCCCTATGGAAAAATTGAAGTGTCTTATTTTAACATTTCAGCATTGCAAGGAAAAATCCTGGGACTTTTGACAGCAATGAATGCAGAGCCCACAGTCAGAAGGCCTGGAAAATCTGTCCAGTGCTCTAGGGGAAGGGAGACAGAGAAATCACAAACACTGTAAAGATCCATACAAATTAGATAAGCAAATTCTTATTTTTAGCATTTGCCCAAAAGCAAAGACAAGGGAACAGCACGTAAACAACTCAGAAGGGAAGCAGTAACCTAAGCTAGTCCAGAGAACATTGAGCAGCCAAGTTCCAGAGGCAGGAGGTGCCCATGGAACTGAGGAACATGAACTCCTACAACTGAAAAAAATTGTAATGGGCAACCAAACAGGAAAAAAAAACCACACTTTGCTGTCCCTACCTTGCCACTCCAGGGGGGATCTTGTGAAATGCCAAGGGTCTTTTGCTCAAAACTGAGGGCCAGAGTAAATCAAAGACTTCACTTGCCCAGAATTACGAGAGTAACTTGGCACTTAACTCATTAAACTGTCATGAAAGTCAAATGGAGTTTAGGAGGACAAACCTCGGAGGATCCAGGCCTTTGGTACCTAAAATAAAACTTGGGCTTAATTGGAAACCGGCACCAAAATGGTGATTCTGAATTCCTTTCAACCATCTGGAGATGCCTGATATTTTTAGTTTTCCCTGTTTTTCTGAGAGAGGCATAAAGATAGAACAACTCTGTAGCATAGGGAGTATGGAAATCAGTGTTGAGCTCTTACACTGTGACATATTTAAAGCAAAAAAAAGAATGAATAACACCCATTTCCATACCTCCTTCCTGAGCAGCTGCCTTTACCAGAAAAGGAGGCACCACCGCCACCTTTCCTCCCAAAAAAAGGAAACCCTGCTCTGTTCTGTGGGTGAGCAGGCAGAAGGGGCAGGGTTGGGAAGGGGAATCAGAGCTGTGGAATCCAAATGGACAGAAGATGCCCCCTGACTGCAGAGAATAAAATCTCTTGCAGCTCAGTGAGTGAGATCCAGCTGGTCCTCAGCACTTCCTAAAAACCAGCACACAGCTGCCTGCTTGGTGTGGGGCTCTCCAGATCCCTTCTGCTGCTCTTCCACACTCTCCTGCAGCACTGGAATACAAAGCCTGCTTCTGAGATCAAGTGCCAAAATGTTAGGAATATATAGGAATATATCTATAATTAATTGCATTTTATATTTTGCAATGTATTGGAGAATTAAAGATCTATCTCCCAGGGTATAAGACAATATAGGAGATATGCTCCTAGGAGCTTATCTTGCCCAAAAGAAATAAAATATGATCTACACTTGTTCATGGTATAAACAGAGCTAAATTGTAATTCTCTCCACTGATTCAGTTCTGTTTGTAAGTAAGGAAAGCAATTAAAGATGCCATTAGCCTGGTGATGAGGACGTTTCCATCCTCCACGTGACTCTTACTTGAGCATCTGTGTTCTTGTGAGCAATCCTGTGATTAAATTCATGATCCCTCTGAAGATAATCTCCTAATTTCTGCTCGCTTATTCTCTCTGAAAAATTTTGTCTGAAACCTGAAAACGGTGCAATTAAAAGTATGCAACCTAAAGTAAAGCCAAATTTTAGAAATTGTGCAAATTGTACCTGTTGATTATGTTCTCTGCTCAGGACAAAGATTTTTGCTAGGACTGGCCAAAGGGATTTTCAGAATCTCACTGCTTCAGGCACTTTGTATGACTGCATTGTAAGAAATCTGAACAACAGCAGGAAGAAACATTTTCCAGAATGGAATCTCCTGGAGTGGGAGCCAGTTGACCCACAGACTGCTTGCAAAAAAAAAAAAAAAAGCAAAAGGAAAAAGGTCTAAGGAAAATCTCTGTACTTGACTTGGAAAAGATCAACAAATGGCAGCTCTGGGAAAGACTGGGGTGTTTATCAGCTTTTGTCATCACCCTTTTTAAAAAGATAGCTTGCAAAAACAGGAGCCTAACATAATTAGTACCAGTGAGGGAGGGGTAGGATCTTAACTAGAAGAGAAAAAATAAGGATCAGGGAGATTTTATATGGGCTTGGAGAATTTAGTCATTCTTGGTTATTTAATGAAGTAACTGAAGCAGTGCTGCAGCTCATAATAACTCTCTTTAAAAAATACTGCACGAGGGTACCAAGGGGAAAAATAAAAAGAAACACAGTTCTTATTCTAAGAAAGAGTGAAAGCAATTAGCAGCTAGGGAATTATAAATAATACTCATTAATTAAAATTCCTGGGAAAGTACTGACATATTTTCCAACGTTTTATCAAAGCACGTGGGAAACCCATAGATTCACAGGCATCAAGGATTTACTGAGAATCTGTCAAGACAATCTAATTCCTTTCTCTCATAGACAGCTGGCCCTGAGAATGGAGAAAAAACAGTGGGAGTCAAATGTCTGGGCCCCAGTAAAGCCTTGGCTGCTGTCTCTGGAACATCCATGCAAGGGAGGATCCTCTGGATGAAGTTGCTGCAGGGAAGGGACATTGAGACTGCAACATTCAGTGACTGAGAGAAAACTGAAGGACTTGTGCCTGGTTCTGTCCCAGAAAATACTGTTTGTGCTCTGTGTCCTAGGTTACAATGTAAAGATGTGCCCAAAGAGATGCATTCTATCACCATCTGCTGAAACCAGGTGGGGCAGTGATTCTTATCTCTGTGGGAGATATCCTCTGCTAATGGGCCAACTGTTAAAAACCAGATGGGGCAATGTTCTTTATCTTTCCCACGACCCACCCTTCCTCCAGGAACATACCTTCTGTTAATGGATCATTGAGTCCCATTTGCATGACTGATAAAATTACATCATCCCACTGGGAGATGCTCCACCCAGGGGGAGGTGCTAAGCCTTTCCTGCCTAGATAAAAACTGAGATTTGGAACACCAAGGCTGCCCTTACCCACTGGTTTCCAGAGGACAAGAGCTACCAGACCTTTCTACAGGATCACTGCTTCAGGAAGATCACTTCATCTGGACTGCTACCACCACCCTGGCTAGCAGGGTGTCAGGTTGTATTCTGACTCTGTCAGTTGTGGCTCTTTTTTCTTTTGTACTATTGCATGTATTTTATTTTTCACCTTTTTTTTGTTTTCCCTATTAAATTGTATTTCTGACTTGGAGTCTCTCACTGGTTTTATTTTCAAAACCATAACATGCTCTCAGTGCTGACTTGGAAGATGGAATAGAGAATGTCCTTATTAAATTTGCAAATGCCAGTAAGCTGAGCCTGCAAGTGCCCAGGATAAATAAAAGTATAAATAGATAAATGTCTAAGAAGAGATGCAGGTCAATAGGAAGAAGTGTTATACTGGTCCAAACAGAAATAGTCCTCTGCAGAAATTCAAGGTGGGGAATAAATGATGAGGGAACATTAATGCTGAACTGGGGAGCCTCAGTGACTCAGAGCTGGACATGAGTCAGGGAGCCAACACTGCTAATGCAGCTGCAAAAATGGGATGTGGCAGCCTGAGAGGTTTAAGTGAAAGTGAAGGAATCTTCTGCTCTACTCTACAATGGTGCCACCTCTGGGCCCTGTTTTTGGGCCATTGTTCAGGAATTGCTCCTGAGTTTAAGAAAATCCAGAGCTACAGGGAAGGACTTTTAAGATTCTATGTAGGAATGAACAAAATGGGATTGTCTTTCTTAAAGCATTGAAAACTGGGAAAACAAATTGCTCCCCAGATGGACACGAAAAGGAAAAAAAATATTTAATTGCAGAAAACAAACAAAAAAAAACCAAAAAGCAAACCAACAGTGTTCAGGTTCAACATTAGAAAGGTTTTCCAAGGATAATAGTGAATTTTCAGAACAGTTGACCCTGGAATATTTTAGTCTCCAGCACTGAAAGTCTCTAAGGACACTGCTGAGGAAAGGCACAGTGCAGTTTTATGTGGCTGGGGAGAAAAGCTGGTGATAAGCTGGGTCTTCCTAGAATGATTCTCTTCGACTTTCTAGAATTCCTTTGTCTCCAGCTGCTGATAACTCTCCATTCTGGAGTAAGGATAAGCTCATTTTTATGGACATTATACTCCAGGACATGACCCTGCCTGTTTGCTGTCCACACTGCCCCCATTCTCTAATGGCTTTATTTAAAATATATTATCTTTCAATAACAATCTTTATTTATCTAATTTTGGGATATGAATAAGAATTATACAGTATATTGCTTTTAAAAAACATAAATTACCTGCATAAATGCAACTAAGTGGATATAAACTCAATAGAACCATGTGTGCAGGTACTTGGACATAAATACATTTTGGAGTTTGAACAGACACAAAAAGGAAGCCCTACACATGTGTTAAAGCAGTAAACCTTTGTTATTCAGATGAAAAGAAAAATATTAAATATTTGTTCATTTTGTGAGTGACTTTACTTGGAGCAGATGCTCTTTGAACTAATAATCTCATATGTGGATCAAGTCTCAAGTGCCAGAGCTTTTCCATGAAAATTTCTCCATACATCATACAGAAGAGGTAAAAGCAGTACTGCAGCTGCACAAAAAACTTCACTGTTAAATAACACCAGGAAAAACCCCCCAAACATCTAAGTTGAAAAGTTTACTTTTCAAAAAGCACCTTTCTATGTTAGAGATCTTCTTGAATTTAACCTAAAATTATTTCTTTTGCTCCTTCCTATCAGTTAGGAATCGTCAACAAACACAGTGTCATGTCAGTGTACTAAAACATGTAAAAGATTAATAATTTTCTTATTTCCTCTAGAAAGTTATTCTATACATCCAGAAGCACTGATTTAACAAAGTAAACTCTTCACATTTTTACATTTTTAAAAGGAGCCTTTCAGAACAAACAGAATCCTATTGATTGCAAGATGGCATATTTCTGTGTCTAAAGAGAGTTTATCTCTCTCATAGCTGACAGTCTCACAAACAGCTCATTCATCTGGATTTTCCCACTAAATTCCTGGGGCATGATTCCAGTTGGGATGAGAGCAGGTGCCTGTGCTCACAGTGATGCTCACAGAGGTTCCTTTCCTAAGAATTCTACAAGAAGATTGGCTCCTAGAAGGAATATTTTTCAGGAAGCTGCCAAAATAAGGAAAATTTGGGAAATGAATCTCCCACTTCACCTCACTGAAATGCATGTTGTTGATTTCAGAAGAATTTATTGAAAGTACTTCACATGTAAATCTGTTTCAAAGCTCAGAGTAACTGAGCTCCTAGCAGTTAAGATTGAGATATTGTTGTTTCAAGTAGCAGACAATCTCAAAATGATGAGCACTTGATCAGCTCAATCCCAACCCCTGTTCCTGTGTGCAGGAGTGAGGGAATGGCACCCAACCACTCCCAGTTTGCTGCAGCTGCAGCACTGCTGCTCACTGCAAACAGCATTGATGGTAACTAAACCCTTCCATACAACCAGCCCCCCAAATTAATAGCAGAACACAGAAAACCAAAATAAAGGTAATGAGATACAAATCAAGACTGTTAAAATACATAGGATTGTCTTGTGTCCATTAGAGGTTTCTGTTAACTATAATTTTTTTTTTTTTTTCTGAAAAATCAAATGAAATTATTGTTTATGGTTTGATCATGGTTCTAAACACAGATCTGCAACTGGAGGAATTAACTGGGCTTCTTATCCAGAATCTGCCCTCCCTTTCTCAGTACTAGCCAAACAATGTTTCTGAAGAGAGCAGGAGCTTCTTAGCAATCAGGCTCATGGAGTGAAATAAGAAATCCACCCTGGCTTGTGCCCTGCTACAAATAGAACCTGTCTGAGCTGCAGCCTGAGCACAGCCAGAACTGATAAAGGACAGTGACAATCCCTGATGTCACCATTGCTAAAGACACTCAGCAAAACACAAAAGACTCAATGTACATAATGTGATGCAGACTCCTGAGCTGGGTATAATAACACCAAAAAGAGAGACTTTGTTTCAGTAACCCTGGTTAACCCTGGTCCCTTTTAGCACTAATGAATTCTGCCCATTCCTGCTTCATGTAGGAAACCTTTCATGTGGTTACAGCAACCAGCTGAGCTTCTTTGAAAAATCATATGGCTGATAAAATGGAAAAGATTCTGTTCCAGTTAGATATCAGCCTGTTGGCAGCCATGGGCTATTTTGGGAATCACGCTTCCAATACTGCACGTCAAGCCAAGATATCGACTTCTGCCAAGGCTGCAGCTTGATGGGGGTTTAAAAGGACTCCACATTTTCTACCAGATCTTAAAAAACTATTTCTGTAATAGCTTTTTCTTGATTCTGCTTGAATCAAGATTATAGTGAGTCAAGGGATTTACTGTTCTGTAGCAAAGAATATTACATGCACCTTTTTATAGTATTTGAATATAATTCAGCAAGGTACTTTAACAAGTGTTTACTCTTATTATATATTTCAGGGTACATGTATGTCTCTTGCTGAAGGAAAACCTGTATTCCTGAGGATAAATTCTGTGTCAAATTTTCAAAAGCAGCTTTTCAGTTTACTGCTTGAGCAAACTGGAGTGTTGCTAAGAGTCAAAGTGTAATTCTGGAGAAGAATTCCAGCACCTCTGCAGGTCTCCAGCCTTCTAAAAACTCCACTGCTGGGAGACAAGTTGTTCTGTGAGGACTGGAAATGATGAGAGGGATGCTTTCCATCAGTCTGTGTTCTTCACTCCACAGATGCTCACCTACCCCACTGCATGAGCACATTTCTCTCTGAAATGTCCCTGCCTGGGGTTGTCCTGTTGGCCCTGCTGGGCACTCAGGGTGTCCCTCTCCTCCCCTCACTTAGCACAGATTTTCTCTTCTTCACAGCCTTCAGTTTTATTGGAACTTAATTATGAATCAGACTTCCACATTTTCAGTCAGCTTTGGCTAAAATTGTCCCAGGGGTATAAAGCATCTCCAGGGAAAGAGAATGAGAGTATGATAATACAAATCTCATTTTCATACAAAGCTAAGCTACACAGAAAATGACTGTCAGTGATTATAACTTCCAGAGTTCAGTGGAATTCTCCCAGGACTTCAGCTGATTCCTCCTTATCTCAGAAGGTAAATCTGGGAAAGAATTATTAGACTTATTTCTTCCTTTGGCTGAGAATATCCAGTGATTAAAGTCACTGTCCCCAAAGAGAGCATCTTGTCTGGGAAATTCCAGGGACAGTGACCCCCAGAGTGGAAGATGTTTCTGCTGCTCTGCAGGTTTTCCAGAGACACTGACAAAAGATAAGAAGGAAAAAAGCCCAGTGTGTTCCATGGGAAGGCCTGGTGAAGATTTTCTGGATCCAGTTCCTATTCAGTTTTTACATTTTTACCTTTCCTGGGTATTGGTGAAAAAGAGCTTGGATATAAAATCTAGCAAGTCTCAAATAAGTGGATGCCTGTTGTCTGCTATTTTTATTGAATTCATCAAAAATGCTCTTTTTCTGATTTGGAACAGACTGGAACTAAAGAACAGGGCTGACAGTTCAGACTTAAGGGCCGGTGCTAATAATGGCTCTACAAATGTTTCTTGGGGCTTCCAAGCCCTGAAAATAATGAAGAATTTATTTGATTTCTTTTTAAAACATTGTAAATCATGCCAACTTAAGAGGCAAACTTGTAGATCCCTTTAATGACTTTTTCCTACTAGCTTGACAATGTGGTTTATGTACAAGCTCTCCTTTCTAGAGGTGAGACTTTTACAGGGGTCATTTGAAATTGGTGGCTGATTCTCTTTGTTATCAAAACAGCAGTGAGCTGTGAAAAACACCAAAATTTCTCCCAGCTGTAACCATGTGCCTGGAAGCTGCTTTCAAACTTATTTTTGGAGTTTCCATGTATCTTGTAACAGCACTGGGTCCTGCAGTTTTGCAGGAAAGGTTCTCCTGTTCCCACTCGGGTTGGACTCGAGCCCAGGTGAGGAGCAGAGGGACAAAGCTCTGCCCCAGTAAAACCAGTGCCAGCCAGCTCAAGAGGCCCATTAAAATAGAAATAGTTCAGACAAGTGGTGCAGCCACACAGAATTTTCCTGGCAGGGAAGGAAAGGAGTGCACTTGAGCTGGCACATGAATGTCAGGCTCAGGATTCCCCTGCTGTGGTGATCTCACCCCAAACCCTGAGAGGGGCTGCTCTAGTAATGGTTTAGCTACAAAATAACATTTCCCCTCATTCAGGGAGGATGACAGAAAGCCAAAATGACCTTCTTCTGTTCTTTTCACACTTCTAAAGCGAGTTGTTTCAGTGAAACCTTCAGAAAGCCGGGGTGTGGGGATGAGTTTCCGCTCGCCCGTCTCCCTGTCATCATCCAACTTGATTCATACTTCAGCAGCCCTTAGGATTAGGTCTTTTGATACTTTGGAGTTTGGAGAAAATAGGTAAGAAAGGCTGATTTTTTTTTCATTTCAGCTATTGAGAGTGAAGACTTTTGCAATTATTTGCTGGCCTGACAGCAGAGAATGTGATGACTCACAGAAGGCAATGAGAGAGAAGCAATTGTCTTTCACGGACAAAGAGAGTGAAATGACAGAAAATGGAGTTTTATTTCAGAGATTTCCATAGTAACAGCAGAAGCAAGTCATTTGTACAGATTCAGAAAGATTCACAAGAACAGACCTAAGACAGAAAACACCTTGAGATCACAGATCTGAGAAGGTCAAAAAGAGCCTCCAAAACGCCCTTCCAAGACTGGCACCTAACAAATACAAAGGAGGCAAGCAAGCCATGAACCAGGCAGAAATCTGGACTCAGGTGCTGATTCTTGCATTGCTGTTGTCTCCTCTCCCTCTTCCTGCCACCAGCTCTGGCAAGATGGGATGAGAAGCCTGGAAAGGAATGGAATTTGTTCCATCCTCCTGGGAGCTGTGGCTTCCCTTGGGCACTGGGGGAGCCCTGACCCCTCTCCTGCCAGTCAGGGGCTGTGAACAGCACCCAGAAGTGGGGTGAAGGTACAATTGCTCATTAGTTACATCCTCATCACCCTCTGAGTGGCAAAGGCTCAGCTGTCCCATGGCAGGGGCTCAGCCCTGCAGCCCCTCCTGGGCTCCCTGACCCCGCTGGGGGATAGCCCAGGCTGGAGGCACCAAAAGGAAAAGGACTGGGAGCACTTGTGAAAAAACAAGTTCACTTTCCTGGTAGATTTTGAAAGGTTTAATAAAAGACAGTGAGAGACAAACAATAAAGCAAAAGGTTGTAACAGCTGGGTGCTTGGAATTCAGCTATTTTGGAGACACCCCTAAAATTCATCAGCCTGTTGCATGTTTATGGACCTATCATGCAATTTCAAACTCTTCTATAAACTATTTTCTATATTCTAGGAGCTGTTTTGCATGGCCACTCTTTGAGTCTGCCTTTTTAGAGTATACATACTTTTGGCTGTGGTTTTAATTTATTTTTCTTAAATTTGGGCTGTGGCTTTCAATTTCTAGTCAGTGATGCTGGTGTATCAGTAGCAGGTGTGTTCACTGGGTGTTATCCAACCAAGCAGACAGTTCACAAAGACACTTTATCAGCTTATGCTGCTCCTAAAGAAAATATCTTAAAAACCATTCCAACACCTCACATACAGTATCCACCCTAATATTTGCAAAAAGCCAGTACCATAATATGTATTTATTATGACTCAGGAGCTCCTTCCTGCCCTGCTCCCTCAGCTGAGAAGTCACCTTGAGCTGCAGGAGCTCCCCAGTCCCTGGCAGCCCCACAGCAGAGTGGGGAGCTGGGCTGTGGCGAGCACTCAGTGACTTCAACAAGTCACACTTCCCTGCTGGAGCTATTTATAGCCACCCCCAGATTATGCAAGGATTCCCAGAACACTGCAGGCTCCAGTTGGAAATTATATCTGCATAGCCTGGAGTTTATCAAGCGATATTTTTTAAAGCCCATTGTTAGCAGAATGAGTGTCTTGCAGTTAAAACTGCAGAAAAGCAGAGGTGTATTTGGATAGATTCCATGCAATGAAGAAGTTAATTTTGTTTTGTTTGCCAGGTAATTTTGATGATTTATATATTTTAGAAACCCCAAAATGTTAGTTGCATTTTAAAAAAGCCTGAAAACCCAATGTGAATGGTTCATTTGATTGAAAAGTGAGATTTTTCTGATGTTTGAGACAGTATATTTTAGAAAGCATGAGGGAATGTGAATAATTTGGACAAGAATACCTGAATTTCAATATTTTAATATCAATTAAAATTTCAAATTTCTGCTTTCAAATTTCTGACAGAATACAGTACCTTGCTATCCATTCAGCCATGGGATAGGAACTTTCAGTGAAATCTTGTTTTGTGCTGCAAATGTTACAAATTTCTTACACTTTAATGGTGCAAATAGCAAATAATAAATCTGGGACTTAAAATATTTCAGTGACATTTGAAAATCTAATAATCCACAAGAAAAGCAACTTAGGAGAGCCACATGGATATAAAGGTAAAATACATATTTCATTTAACATCCATGTTTTCAGTGGAAATACACTGAAACACCTGCATCTATTTCTTTTCCCCCAACTCTTACACCATGTAAATTTGAAGGACTTTTATGCTTTGAAATAGGTCAGTTGGCAGAGTTAATTCTTAATTTTTAAATGGCTTGTCACTCTTGAGGCAGGAATATCTGAAAGTCAGGCTCAAGAATACCCATTGTGAAAATTTGGCTGTGTTTTGTCAAGAGCAAAATAGATTCATAATTCTATTACACAGTTTATTATCACTGAGCCATCACAGATTTTTCACTGAAACATCAAATACAGACACAAGTTTGGGTCAGGTCTGTTCAAAAATACAACCCACAATGATCATTTTCATGCCAGTGCACTCATTAATTTCAGAAGTGGATTATTGATGGGTCCCAATCTATTTCAGACAGTAAAACAGTGAAACTCTGTTCACTGGTTTGCTGGTTAGCTGATCTATCCAAGAACAAATTGTACTTTTCAGTATGAAATGAACTTTGGAGCTCAACAATAAATACAGCTACAGAGTCTGCACAGTCATCTTCAATAATAGGCTCACTTAGTAATATTCCTGGGCTTGATTGTAACATTTCATGAAATGTCTTAAATGTGCTACAAAGCAGAGGTTTTACAACTAGAATTAAAAAACCCAAGACCTGTGCTCGATTTAGAAACTGGGAGTGAGCAGTTTCCACCAACCTGTCAATGCAGCATTCAGATCTCTGTGCCTACATGTCAGGTCCATTAAAAACATAAAATAATTGGGAAGAGGGGAGAGAAGACAGGGGGTGGTTTCTAGACCCCAGCATAACATGGAAGGGATTTTTGTGGTACTTTTGTTTAGTGATGTCACCTGCACCTTTAGTGTCACTCGAATTTTGAACCTGGGAAATGCCATTTTTCTGTCAACAAACTGTGGAGAGAACGACGTGAGCTCAACTGTGTCCCCAAATATCCATAATTAATGGGCTGGGCTGCCATGCAAACCCTCAGGAGTAACCTTGGAGTCAGCAAGGAGCCAGATTAGGCAGTTTTAATCACCCAGGAGTTGT
Organism: Oenanthe melanoleuca; assembly: GCF_029582105.1. Taxonomy (NCBI): domain Eukaryota; kingdom Metazoa; phylum Chordata; class Aves; order Passeriformes; family Muscicapidae; genus Oenanthe; species Oenanthe melanoleuca. The sequence continues at coordinate 18,783,229 of NC_079345.1, forward strand.
TATTTGAGCCTTTCTTCCCAGAGCCTTCATTTTTGGATCCAGCCTCCTGCCTCCCAGGCTGGTCTGGCCCCTCAGCCTCTCCCCCAAGGTGTGAGCAGCCCATTTTTAGCTATCTGGGACAAAGTTAGCAGCACTGCTATCCTCACTGGGCACAGTGTGCAGCATCTATTCCCACACTAGGAGAGTATTTAGTAAGGTCACAAGGATGCCTACTCCTTATCAAACACATTCCCTGGAAACTTGGCAGGGGTTTCGTTTTACAGGAATTCAGGCACAAATTAATGGCATTTGTTTTAGGCTTATTTAAATTTCTCAGTGTTTGTGCAGAAAGAGATTTGCATTAGCAACATATAACAGAAAATTCTTTGTCAGCAGCTTTCAAAGTCTAATTTTGCTTTTGTTAAATTGATTTTGAATCCATTTCATCGACCAATTTCAGTGGAGTTGCTTCACATTTGTGCTAGAAGCACGCTGCATTTACACCACTACGATTTATTTTAATCTATTTAACCACTTCAGAAGGGAGAAAACTGAGTTTTTCACATCATTTTCAAGATGATAACAACGAGGCTGGAGGCAAACACAGAGTGATGCATGCAAGGGTGCAATTTTCCATTCAAAGAGGATCTGTGTAAACCAGAGACACAGAAGTGATGGAGGTGTGGCTCCAAATGGAAACAGAGCCTGCAGAAAGACAGGGCCTGGTCAGAACACGGTGTCTGTCTGCCCCTCTGAAAGGGGGAAATCCCCCACAGACTGTTCCTTGTCCTTTTCCCGACATTTTCCAGTGGAAAGTGTCTGTGTGTGCTGGGCACACTGCCAGGAGCAGAGAGGTGTAAATTGAGCTCAAGTGAGCGCTGCTGGTCCCCCAGAGCTCCCAGAGCATCTCTGCCAGCACAGGGGGTTCCTCAACCTGCCCCAGCCAGAGCAAACTGCAGCACCACAGGGTGGAGTGAAGAGCTCACCACAGTGGAAAAAGATGAGATATGCCACCTCCTTATTTTAGGGAAAAGCCCTTTTTTAGAAAACTTATTAACAGGGAAAAAAGTAGAGCAGGAATAGAGTTATCATCACCTACAAAAGCTGAATAGACCCTCCCTCAATAAATGGATGAGGGAGCTCAGACCACTCTGAGAATGCAGGAATAAAAAAATCTTTCATGTATAAAAATCTATTATTGATCTTAAAAAAATATTGCATTCGGCTCTGTATCCTGAAAGCAGAATATTCACATCCCATACACAATACAAAATATTTACTGTGGCATCATCATTGTTCATTTGTTATGCATTGAGGCCCCTCCTCAACTTCCTCAGCCTCAGGCAGAAATTGGAATGTGAAGATGGAGAGTTCATTATTTTCAATTAATAGGAAGGTTTCAGTAATATAAATAGATAGTGCCTTGTGCACTCAGAGCCCAGGGATCCCCGAGTCCTTTCCCAGGCAGGCAGAGCAGGTCCAGCAGGCAGCAGAGCTCTGCTCCCACTCCTACACCTTCATCCCACCATGCTGGGATGGCACCTGGATGTGCAGAACACCCTGGCCAGAAACACCAGCTCACCATTTGGGAGAAATCCCACTCCAGAGCCCAGCACAAGAAATCCTCCCAGCCCCTGTGTCCCAGTGAGGTCTTGAGCAGAGGACACCTCTTGTCAGGGGTTGGCAGAGAACAGCCACCCTTTGGGAACTCTCACATCTGCCTCTGTGACCTTGAACAAGGAATTGCCCTGTCTGGGGCTCAGTTTGCTGCCTGAAAAACATTTGCAGGGGTTCTTGAGGATAAGATTGCACAGCCCTCGAATACAGCGGCACCGAGGCCGAGGAAAGCAGACAAACTTTTTTTTGGAAGCACAGCAGCTTTCTACTTCAACTATCAGAGAAACCCCCCAGCTGCACCAGAGTTCAAGTATGGGGGTCAAAACAGGCTGTGATAAGAGAGGGCTCCTGTGGATACTGGTGGGAATCAGGGTGAAGCTCAAGCTGCATTTTCCCTGATCCCCAGCAGCATCCACAGGCTCCAGCTGTGCTGGTGGGCAGTGTGGCCCCTGCCCACCCTGACTGATAAACTGTGCAGTGTCTTGGCCTCCTGGCCACACAGAGGCGACCAGAGGTGGAGCTGCTCTGGCAAGTGCAGCTCCTGGAAGCCTCCCCCCAGCAGGACCCAGTTATATAATGGCATTGCCCCTGTCACACACTGCTGGGACCACGGCTCAGTCCTCCTGCCTGCCCTGCCTGTGAGTGCCAGTGTCAGCACTCGGGCCAAAAATAGCTCTGATGGATGGCATGGATACTCCACAGGCACCCAGGCAGCTTTTTATAGCAGCCCTTTGATTCCAGATACCAAACCTGGGCTATTTTGGGCACACAGGCTCGGGGAAACATTCATGATCTTTAGCTTACATGACTACTTGTGCACACAGGTGCTGTCACTGTTCTTGTGGCTCTTCTTGAAGATATGGAATATATTTATCCCACTGGACATTTGTACTCATGGAGGGAGAACTAACCTAGAAAATGGAGACTGTACTATCACATGAGGTTCTCTAAATTGTTGCTGGAGTCTAAAGCACCTGTCACTTTGAGGAGTCCTAAGATGTCTGATGGTTTGATACCCAATGTAACTGAAAAGAATAATTTTGAATTGAATTAACTAGAAGTGAAATGTAACCTTGGGATGACTTTGATGCAGTTCCTCATTCAATGACCAGGAAAGGATATAGATATATACACACATACATATATACATATATATATTTTTAGTAGGAGAATGTAGTACTAATGGCAGATGCCCAATTCACCCTTCTGGCAGATAGAAGTTCACTATTTGTTGATGGTGCAGATGTTCTTATCCAAACACATTTTCTAAAACAAAATGTACCTCTGGTACAACTCTACCAGCCATAAACAGCACTAGAATCTCCTGTGTGGGCAGAGCCCTTGCTGTGTTAGCTCACATCAGTTCAGTACAGCAGGGTAGCAGAACAGGAACATTTTGGCAGCACCACCTGCTTTAGTCATTACTATCAACATCCCAGAGAACTTGTATTTCTGATATTTACTATTGTAGTGAGAGCCAAATCCCAAGGAAAGGTGTCTAGATGGTAAATGTCCTGTAGCTTGAGGAATGCTTGCCAGATCAGATCTAGTTTAGCACTTAACCTGGTTTACCCATCTTAACATCCCTGGCAAGATTTTTCAAAGGAAGATTGTAATTTCCATGACAACCACATCATCTGCAGCTGATTAAATACTAGTTCAAAATAACAAATCAACTTTTACCTAGGAAAGCATAACACCAGGAGACAGGAACAAGCTCTGGAGGGGCAACTTTAAAAGAGAGAAGAGGCCTTGTAAGGTGCCACATCTGGGATTGTGTGTCCAGTGTGGGCTTTGCTGCTGTCCAAAGCCTCCAGTTCAGAAAGTCTCTGATCCCTGCAGCTGGCACCATTCACAGAGCAGAGAGCAGCTCTGTATTATCCAGGACAGCAAAAACAAATCCATGGCTCAGCATCAGAAAAGCTGAAACTGATGCCAAGCTGTGCTTTGAAACTTCTCATTGAAGTTTCTTGCTCATGTTACCTTTCAATATGACATTATAGCCAAATCTAGGCAAAAAAATGCACAAATGAAAAAAAAAAAAAAAAGGCAGTGTTATGAACACTTACCCAATATTTGAAATAATTTTAAAAGTTAATTTCACAAGAAGTCTGTGAATAAAGCCTTATTTCTCCTGGAAATAAATCTGGTCCTAAATACCAGTTCATTAAGGCTGCTCAAGGCTGGAAGTAGGGTGATTCCAACTTGTCCTATTTTAACAGACTATTCCCAAGGTATGCTTTAAGACTACAGAATGCAATTCATTTCCCAATTACTGTGAAAGGATTAAAAACCTGACCAGATTAGATTCAAAGCCTGGGCAGCAATTGCTAGAGCTGAGTATTTTCATGTACCTATGCATTTCAGCTGTTCCCTGATGGTAAAAGCCTCTGGTCATCAAGGGAAACTCAGTCCTGCAGCCTTTCTCCCCTAAGGCACATTAATGAATTCATTCATGGATATTAATCCAACTAGGAAATTGCTCCTCTGTACATAATCCCCCTCTCCTTTAGCATTTGATCGTTTCAAAAGCTGGAAGAGGGACTATGACCTTCAATGGAAACACTAAAATTAGAAGAATAAATGAAAATAAAAGGACTGAAAGGTTACTACACTTATGGTTAAGGTAAGAGGGGGAAAATTGCCTTTTATTTCTAAAGCTGACCTACAATATCCTTATATCTGTGCAAGGGTATTCCTGTGCTTTAGCAGATTTCTTCTTTATTTCTTCCAGGTTTCCATAGTCTGGTCTAGCTCCAGGGAGAGCCCAGTGAAGATTCTATATCTTGTTGTGCTGAATCTGCTTTATTTGGGAAAACAAGAGAAAACAGGCCAAACTAAAATTAATAGAGAGTCACAACTTACACTGTCAATCAGAGCACAGGCATCAGAAAAATATGTAATAACACAATAAGCTGATTTGGGTGGGAGAAAGTTCCCTTCCCTTAGAAATGCAGCAGTGATTTTTAATTCTGCCATTTGTCAGAAAATGTACCAAAATATGAGAGCTTAAGAGAGATGCAGCCATAGTCAGAGGGGAGCTGCATTGCCATAAACCATCTTTCTCTCAATTTTTTAAATACCAAAAGATAAGCCAAGTCTCCCTATACTACTATATCACACTTGTGTGACCCAATGGAGCAAGAAAATCTCCAGACTGATGGCAAAACAATAGGTCAAAATATTGATTATTTTCTTTTTCTACTGTCTTGGATGTCTGTTCTCACCTGGAAGTATTATTTATATGCTGTAAGTATGTAGAAGCATATAAGAAATACCTAAGTTTTGTGATTACATTACTAAGAGAAATAAGCAATGAGCATTCTTGGACACAATCTGACAGCAGGTTGGCAAGTGGGGGGAAATAATTCAGAATTCTCTTAATTTGAACATGAAATAATGCCAAAAAAGCAAAAACCATCATGTAAGCTACAGACAACTCTCAATTAATATCTGAAATAGCTTTGTAATTTAGCTTTTAAAGGGGAAAATTGAAACAACTATCAAAGATTAAAAAAATATTGGACTGTTGTTTTTCTATCTAAGTGTTATCAGCCTATTTCCAAGATTTTCAGAAGTCCTCAGTGTCAGAGCTGAGCCCCTCTGTTTGAGTACAATGCAAATTGAAATCTCTGGGGGCTTTTCTCATCCCCAGTGCCAGGTGCTGGGGGAAAGGAGGTGACTGATAAACCACACATCTGACACTGCCCCAGATGCTCCCCAGCCCCACACGTGGCAGACAGACAGACAGACAGACAGACACTGGTGTCTGACACTGGGCAAGGGCAGGGGAGGCTCCCAGGTGAGACCTGAGCAGGTTTGGCTGCTGTGCCACCTGCCCTGGGGCTCTCACCTTCCCCAAGCTCACAGGGGAGAATCCCCCTTCCAAAAACCCAAATTGGACTTTTCAATGAGTGTGAGTGCAGCGTGGGTTAGCAGATTTCTAAACTCACAGGTGGAAGATCACAGTGAATTACATAGTTTAAAAGTGTTTCCATAATTAGAACTATAAAAGTCTAAAGAATGTCCATAATTTGAGCTGCTGAAGAATCTGTACATCTGAAAAATAGATGCACTGGAAACACATTTTTGGTAGAAGTTTTCATTGCCCTTGCTGGAAACCAGGAGAAGCCCTTTCCACTATTGCAGAGTGCAAAACCTGAACTCCTCAACCTTTTCTCCAAACCAAGCATCTGTGCACACAGCCCCTCTGCTCCCCTTACCTCCAGATTCCAGCAGTGATTTCCTGCCTCTTTTCGGGCAGGGCTGGGGTATTTTTACCATAAGCAGGCAGTGCTCAGTGTTTCCACCTGCTCTGAGTTGTGAGCAGCAGCAAAGTAACTCCCAACTGCTGTTTGTGTCCTGGAGAAAAAGCTGGAAAGATCCATCTTTGTTCCTTTGACTGACACACGGTTCAGACATTCTACCACAGCTGACTGCTCCTTCTTGTATTTAGTCCAGCTCTTTCATTTCTACCACGTACCTGGAAAAAAAAAAATTAAGGTGCCAGATGATGAGCCATTTTTGCCTAAGTGGAACTGTGAAAAAGAATACACTCTTGCTCCTAAGAGGAATTGATTGAAATGTAGGCTGTCAGCCTACTAATTGCAGAGCAGACACAAAAGTTAGCTGAAATGGATAAATAAGGATATTGCATTTCATTTAGACTGTAGTGAAATGAGCTCCCTATTTTGCTTTTGTATGCAGTCATTCCACTAAAACAGAATTATTCTAGTTTAGTTGGATCAGTTATTTGATCATTCTAGACAAATATTGAGAGCTAATTAAAGTTGAGCAGCTGTGACTTCTACTCTTTTTCTACCCTGTGTTTTGGTCACAGCTCCACTCTGTTCTCTCATTGGGGCAATGCTGCTTCTGTAACTTAATTTTCACCACCTGAACAAAGTGTTTGTGTTTTCATACCTCCAGTTCCTGCACTGCTCTCTGTGGTGGATCAGACTCATTAATCCCCCATCTCCAGGAGTACAAGTAATTGGAATGCTGGTTCTTTAGCAGCCAAATTCTGGCTGTGGTTATTCACAAATATGCCTTTAAAAAAAACCCAAAAATATGGTGTTGCAATATCAGGCACCGCTTTGCTGCTTTAGAGATGGCAAATCTTGCTGTGCACAAACCCTGGAAGCAGAATGCTGTGAGGACATATCCCAAACTGGTATTATTTACCTTCAAATTAAAGTTTGGTATGACAAGTGCTATTTCAAACTGTGGATAAGACTTAACCTATGTGAGATTTTGAGAAGTCTTTAGGAAGCTTGGTTAATGCTTTCAGCAGGGTAGTGGAACACTACCATTTTTATACTCAGGAGGAGATAATTTTAAAATAGCCATAAATAAAAAAAAAAAAATTAAAAAAAAAAAAAAAAAAAAAAAAAAAAAAAAGCTTCAGTCTTTAAGAGACTATTTCTGTTTTTCAAAACTGTGGGTAATTTTTATTCTACAATAAGTTTTTAAAAATAGTCTATGGTAGGCACAGATTCTGTTCAAGTCTTCCTTGCTTTTAGAGGGCTGGGTGCCCTTCTGTAGGATGGCTTAGGGACTTCAGTAGGATTTCAGACATTTCTGGAAGTACAGCTTTTGTCTCTTCTCTTCTAATGGTGAAGCCAGTGCAAATAGGGAAATTCTCACTGAAATGCAAGCACCCATTCTGCTCAGTCAGCCTGGGCTTCATAATCTCAGGCACTTCCTGCTGCAACTTGGAAGACATATGCAAGAAAAGCTACATGGCAAACTGATCTTTCAATTGTTGTTCCAGTGGACAGCAGAACTTTAACTGGTGCTTCCCCATGCAGTCCCCACCCACTCCAGAACACAAACACCACAGCTGCAGTACAGAGAATCCCAGGGAGGCACAGCCATTAGCAGCAGTGTCAGAATGGCCTCATCACTGCCTGCTCACAGACAAGCCAGAAACCAGCCAGGGACAATATTCCTCAGCTCTCCACTAAATGAGAGGCAATCTTGGATGCATCAATTTGTGTGCTTGGCTGAGATTTCGTGGCTGATCCCCTGCAAGCCCAAAGCTCAGAGCCCGAGTGCCCAGGCAGAGCAGGCACTGGCACTGCAGGTATTTCACAGCTGTGGATTACACCAGCTCAGAGGCACCAGCTGGGCTTTCACTGAACACTTCCCTTCTGAGCTGCAAACCAGGGATGCTCCCCTTGTTCCATGTCTCTTTCTGCACAGCTGTTGGCTTGAATCTGCATTTTGAGTTAAATGTAACAAGGCAAACCCTATCACAGAATTCATGTTTAAACTCCTTTGTACATTAGGCTAAAAGCAGTATTAATACTGCTTATATTATAATATAATATATATTATATATATTATATAATATATAATTATTAAATTATTAAAATTATATATATATATTAATATTAATCCCATTTTGTGCCATTTCCAATGCCTTGTAGAAGATAATCTTATCTCATTAGTCCTGTTGTGCTCCCTTCCAGGAGGTGAAACACCAGACAAAAAACCAGAGCAATAAAGTGGTTGAAAAGTGGGATCTGACACCAGAGCATCAGAACAAAGCTGTGGACACTGCCAAAATTTTTGAAAAAGCACAAATTTGAATTGGGGATCTTCACATTCTGTATCTCCCACCTACACTCACATATAAAAAAAATTCTTTTTTACTGGTCTAAAGTGTGGTAGAAAACAGACAGCTTTCCTTCACTACTGCAGTTGCTCCTTAACTTTGCCTCTAAACAATTCACACTCCTCAAGAGAACATTTTCTCCCAATTCAAAGTAATACAACAACAAAAAAATAAATACACTTTAAGCTCTCTTGCTGTTGCATTTATGAAATATCTGTTTATCTATATAAATACACTTTAGGCTATCTCGCAAGCAGATATGATATTTCCTCCCCACCCTCCCTGTACTTTCATTCTGACATCATTGTTAGTTCAGAAGACATTAACAAATAACAAAAGATAAGACATTTTATATCAATTAGTTGTATTAATATTAAATAAGAAATGCATAGAGTATTGTGGTAAAAGTTAGAATTACACAAACTACATTTCCTTACTTTTAAAGTAATGGGAATTCTGCAAAGCTGGAAAATTTGGCTCCAATAAAAGGAAGAGAATACTGTGAAGAGCCTGTGTAGCATTTTGGATGTTCAGAGGTTCAGCTGCTTTCTGCTCACATAAATACAGCTTTAGTCAGTCACATCTCCTGAGGATAACTCATGGCTCCCCATTTTGTGCTTTTACTACCACAAAATGCCTTCACACTGAGTGAACTACTCTTACAAGACTTGAATGATAATAATGAGATAGAAGTACCAAGACCTGGAGAGTAAAAAGCAACACATGAAACAGAAAGAGAGTTGTCATCAAAACTGTAAAAAAAAAACATTACAAAAATCGAGTGCCAAATGAGGGTTAAATGTCAGAGCTGGAAACTTTGAGGAGAACCTATCAAAGGGGACAGAGATAAAGCCTCCACACCAGCCATCAGCTGCAGACCATCAATCCTTGCCTGACACAAGTGGATTTCACTCAGCTACTTGGAGTTTTCAGTGTTCTAGAGGGAGCTGTTATGCTTCAGTCACACTCAATGTTACACAGAGATTTTGTGTTTGAAAATAGAGATCAGAATCACACAAAGAATCAGTTGGCTTCAAGATTTCTCCATTTTCTACAAGTTTATAGTTAGCATTTTTTAAGCTGGACTGTCTGGCCTTTGGACACAAAGATTTTGAAGACAGGCTGTCTGAAAACTTCTCATGGATTTCCTTTTTTCCCACAGAATTCCAGGTTTTAACTTTGTGTTTTCACCCACTCCCTCAGAAGGAGCAGTGATTGGTAGCAATCACTTCATAACAACAGGGAAAGATTTCTGTCCTTTTTACCAGGACAAATGTGTTCTCAGATAATTATCATCATTGGTATAAACTTCCTCAGCTCAGAACACCCAAAGCTGTGAACATCCTGGCTCAGCAGTCTCAGCCTCTGCAGCAGACACCCACAGTGAGAGACAACCAAGAGTTCCTGCCTGCCAAACACCTGCTGAAAGCCCAGCAGAGTATTTGGGGCCAAATTATTGGAGGACTACTGCTACTATTACTGCTAGTATTCATAATAATAATGTTTTACATTTTTATATTATAATCATGATGGTGGTGATGATGAGGAATGAAATATCCCCAAATGAGCCAGTTTCTTTAATCTTGAGGCACCCAAGAACAGGAACAACCTGGTGCCATTGGGTCAGCTCAGCTCTCCCAGCAGTATGGTAACTCCTTGGAATTACCAGGCAAATTAGGAAAATGTGCTCTAATATAAAAAAAAAAAATTAAAAAAAAAACAAAAACAAAAAAACAAACACCCAAAACATCACTCAGCCACTAACAGAGGTCAGCCTGTAGACAGAGAACATTCAGGAAGGATTTGTAAAGCTCTCCCTAAGGAATGATCCATATCTCTACTGTGCAGGAAGCAGCACATTCCCAATCCAGCCATGGCAGGAGTTTCTTCCCAAGGAATAATGGAAGAAATGTGGTCTCAAGGACCAATGGCACTAATGTCATGATTCCACCTGGACCAACCTGCTTAACTCTTAGATGGAGAAAATTTTAAAATTAATACTTGGTTTCATATAAGCTGATCCTGAATAAGCCATTTAACTTTAAAAAGCGCTGATGGAAATTCTGAATTGCTTTTTCATAGGAAATTAATATTTTTCATTCCTACCCTGAGGGGGGGGGAATGTTTTGCAGAGTTTATTTCCCTCTAATATTTTGTTGATTACCTCCAAACATTCCAATTTTTATCCTGTGAAAATCAGCATGTAAGTCTATGAAATGTGATTGAACAATCCAGTTTATTTAAAGCAACAGAAAATTATGTCTCATTTTAAATGAAAATCAGAGCTCTGTAGGCCATTGAAAAAGCTGTGAGTGTTTTAAAACTTATTTTTTAAAAAAAGACCTTTTCATAAATTAAAAATTACCACTTTAAATCACTTTAGTGATTGCCCTAATGCTGTAACTTGGCAGGTTATAGGCTTTGCAGACAACTTGTAAACCTTCCAAATAGGCATCAGTCATAGAAGTAATTGCATGGTCTTTATAAAGCAATCTGAACAATTATGCTCCTGTACAAAAATCAATTTCCCCTATAACCAGCGATGAATCAGCTGCCCATTAATGAATAAAGATTGTGAATCATCATCTTTAAAAGATTTAAGACTGGGAAATGTAACAGCTTCTTAAAATTGGCTCCTGAGCTTGTCTGTTCTAGTGACTGCATGGCTGAGGTGGTTGAGAGTTTTTTCCAGTGTCCCAAAGTTAACCTGATGTGCAACTTGGAGCTGCCCCTCCCAAGGACCCCCCTCTGTATGGGAATGTTCCCTGCTCTCACCTGAGCTGGATAACATCACAGGATCACAGAGTGTGATGGTTTTGAAAGCAAAACCAGTGAGAGACTCCAAGTCAGAAATACAATTTAATAGGAAAAAAGAGAAAAATAAAATACATGCAATAGTACAAAAGAAAAAACACTGACAGAGTCAGAATACAACCTGACACCCTGCTAGTCAGGGTGGTGGTTGCAGTGCAGATGAAGTGATCTTGTTGAAGCAGTGATCCTGTAGAAAGGTCTGGTAGCTCTTGTCCTCTGGAAACCAGTGGGTAAGGGCAGCCTTGGTGTTCCAAATCTCAGTTTTTATCTAGGCAGGAAAGGCTTAGCACCTCCCCCTGGGTGGAGCATCTCCCAGTGGGATGATGTAATTTTATCAGTCATGCAAATGGGACCCAATGATCCATTAACAGAAGGTATGTTCCTGGAGGAAGGGTGGGTCGTGGGAAAGATAAAGAACATTGGCCCATCTGGCTTTTAACAGTTGGCCCATTAGCAGAGGATATCTCCCACAGAGATAAGAATCACTGCCCCACCTGGTTTCAGCAGATGGTGATAGAATACATCTCTTTGGCCACATCTTTACATTGTAACCTAGGACACAGAGTCACAGTACCACAGAAACAACCAGGTTGGAAAAGACATTTGAGATCATCCTGTGGCCCAACACCACCCTGTCAGCAGTCCATGGCACTCAGTGCCACATCCAGCCCTCCCTTGAACACCTCCAGGGCATTGCACAAAGTTAAAAGGCCTCCTTCAGCTCAGCATCCATAATCAGTTCCTAATTTCCTGTGAAACAATTCCCTCCTCCGCCAGTATCAATTAAACACGGTGTGAGTCAGATGGGATTAACAAGGCAGGGCAGCATCAGTTCCTGCAGAAATTCAGTGAGCTAATGGTGATTGGCAGCTTTGATCAGAGGCAGCCACTCCAAGCACAGTGTCTGTGTTTTATGGATGGGGATTATTGCATTTAAACCACTGACATGAGAAGGCAAACACGCACACACCACAGAGACTTTCAAATAGAATAACCCAATTTACTTCTGCTTTGTACTTTATGAGTATTCTGCATTCTTTCCTCACTCTTTTTCCTGAGACTTGTCTTTATGAATTCTGTGTGTGTGTGCCTAAAAAATTTAGGCAATGTATTATTTTTAACGTTTTTATAAGCATTGTATATGACGTAAACCAACACATCCTTTGCTAGATGGAAAAAAGTTTGCAAATCCACAGAGACCAAAGGAAAAAGACCAGCATGCAAGAATTACTTCAGTAATTTTGAAATGAGCATGACATTTATTTTTCAGGTCAGTGCATGATTTTCTGTCACTTTCCTTTCATTAATCAGTCCTGGCTTACACTACCCGTAGTGTAATTAAGATCACTAATTTAATCAAAAATTGAAATAGATTTTTAAAAGTCAGTTTGTGCTTTCAGCTTGGATCCTAATATACAGCAAGTCAGCCAAATGTGAAGTGGTAGTTTCGAATTGTGTGCACAGGACTTTTGCTACAGTCTCCAAGCCTTCTGAGCTTCCCAAACACTAAAAATCTGCTTAGACCGACTGCCCATTCACACCTGCTTGGTTTTGAGAGAATGGTGTTTGTTTCCATGGAGGTTGAGGGTTTGGGTGTATTTTTAATTTTTGGAGAAGGGACCAAATTTGTAATAAGGCACAATTCAAAGAAGGGTACAGTGATTTTGAACTTCAGATTTCCTTCTTCTGACTTCAGAATACCCTAGTTACTATTTAGATAGTCTAATTTTGCCACAAAATTCATCTGCATAGGTACATAAGAGATTTCCAGTTTTAGGGAAGTGAAAGAATGATTTCTAAAAAAACTGTCAAAAAAACACAGGAGGAAAGACAGACTTCACCTTGAAGTTATGTGCATTAACAGTAGAAATGACAAACACAAGAAATAAACAAGTCACAAACACCACAACAAAATGTAATTTCAGGTACTGCCTGTGTCCTTCCCATTAGGATGGTATAAGTGTGTCTAAAAAAGCATTTGCAGTTTTGTCTAAATCCAGCAGCCATCCTGATCACCCAAAAGCCATTTGAGAAACAGCTGGGGAAAACAATCACCATTGTCTTGCCATTATCACTGCTTCTTTCCTTAATGCAGTTCTGTGAACACAGAAAAGTCATCTTTATCTTTCAGACACAAATATTAGATGTTTTATTAAAAAAAAGAATTTGTAGCCAACACAATTTCTCAAAGATGAAAGTACCTTTTTTAATAGTCCTCTCAAAAGATTGAATGCTTGGCATAACTAGATGAATTCTGCAGTTCTGTGTGTGAACACACAGAAAAACACCTCATGTCAAAGACATTTCATAGTGAGGAGGAGGAAGCAGGGCTTTCCCAGGGGCTGCTCATGCCCTGTGGCTGAGTCTGAGCTCAGAGCTGGGCCCTGCCAGGGCTCACAGCTTTTATCTGTTTATAGCATGGTCTGATCTCAGCAAACTCTCTCCCTCCGTTGGGTGAGTGCCCTTTATTCCTTTCTCAGGCATTCACAATATATGTATTTTCTTGCATGATTTGTGTGAGGAGAGGTGAGAGAATTGGGATTGTTCACCTGGAGAGGAGAAGCTTTGGGGTGAGCTCAGGGGGCCTTGCAGGGCCTGAAGGAGCTGCAGGAAAGATGGAGAGAGACAATTGACAAGGGCTGGAGGGACAGGAGCCAGGGAATGGCTCCAGTGGCAGAGGGCAGGGCTGGGTGGGATATTGGGAATTAGGAATTGTTCCCTGGCAGGGTGGGCAGGGCTGGCACAGGGTGCCCATACAGCTGTGGCTGCCCCTGGATCCCTGGCAGTGTCCAAGGCCAGGCTGGACACTGGGGCTGGAGCAGCTGGGACAGTGGGAGGTGTCCCTGCCATGGCTGGGCTGGCACTGGGTGGGATTTGGGGTCCCTTCCAGCCCAAACCATTCTGTGATTTTATAATAATGCAATTCTTAAATATCAAATATCATAGCTCAGAAAAATGTCCTCCTGCACCCCCTCATTTCCTTGTGGGTCTCAGGATGTTCACCCTGCACATTGAGCTTTGTTCCTCAGTGAGGAAAGAAGAAATCAAGACATTATTTAGGGTATTATTTCATGATAATAAAACTGTGACTGGTTTGGCATCCAGCCATGTTTGAAATGTGCCAGTAAGGGAGGAATTAGAGCAAAGTCTTCATGCATGCCCAGCTTCAGAGTTCCAGTTCTGGGAGGCATTGTGTGCCCAGAGTTACCAGTTTCCAGAGGAATTAGCTGTGGCCTGATGCAGTGAGTCTTTATTCTTCCATGAGGGTAGATAGTTTAGAGGATTTATGCTTTTTCCAACAATAATCCTGCTTGAGACAGTGGAGTCACACATCCATAAATTTTCCTCACCACCTCAGCACTAAGTGTTGATTCAGGAGTCGTATCTGCCTTCTACGTATGAGGAAGACTGGCAGCAGTTAATGAAACTTTAACTTCATGCAAGCCTCACGTGGAGATAGCTCAGAATAGCAGAAGATACCAGAAATCATTTGTTTATCCCACTGAATGTACTTCATTTCTTTTCCTTAGCATTAACTGCCCTCATTTTTCCTTCTTTCTCTCCTTCCATGCTGCCTTGAATCTCTTTTTCCAGATGGTTTCTACCACCTTTAACAGTAATACAAAAATTGCCCATGTGTTGTTTAAAGGTTCAGAACCAATTAGCTAGGACTTTGCTTTCATTTCACCAGCTCAAAATTTCTGTATATCTGATCACATTGTTCCAGCTGTGATCCTAATGAGCTAGAAGTTCTCATTTTGGGGGGCCCTAAATTCTATTTATAGAGTCTTTTCCAACAATGAATTCATCTGTTCAGAAAACAAGGTCTGACTGTGCTCAAAAATAACTTATAATGAGCCATGTCAGCAAATACCAGATAAAGGTAGTGCTGAAAGAGGGAAATTAATACTTTAAGCTCATTTATGATTTATGAGTTCAGGGTTGAAATGGAAGTGGCATGTAATAATGAACAATGGAAATATCTCTTGTTTGGAAAGTGCAGATGAATAGAACTTTGGGCTTGAATAGGTTATTAATAGGTTATTGATCCAACCTATTTCTGCAACAAAAAATAGAAAAGAGACCAAAGTTCAAAAACTGGTCAGCAATAAGCAAAAATATACTCCATCAGCCAATAGCCAAACTAGAGATCAGCCATATGTACAGCCATAAAAATAGAGACCCTTAAGCATCAGTCATGGGTATCTGTAATGGCTTTGAAATCAAAACCAGTGAGAGACTCCAAGTCAGAAACACAATTTAATAGGAAAAAAAGAGAAAAAAAAATTTATGCATTAGTACAAAATAAAAACCACTGTCAGAGTCAGAATACAACCTGACACCCCGCTAGTTAGTGTGGTGATAGCAGTCTGAAGGAAGTGATCTTCTCAAAGCAGTGATCCTGTAGAAAGGTCTGGTAGCTCTTGTCCTCTGGAAACCAGTGGGTAAGGGCAGCCTTGGTGTTCCAAATCTCAGTTTTTATCTAGGTAGGAAAGGCTTAGCACCTCCCCCTGGGTGGAGCATCTCCCAGTGGGATGATGTAATTTTATCAGTCATGCAAATGGGACTCAATGATCCATTAACAGAAGGTATGTTCCTGGAGGAAGGGTGGGTCGTGGGAAAGATAAAGAACATTGCCCCATCTGGTTTTTAACAGTTGGCCCATTAGCAGAGGATATCTCCCACAGAGATAAGAATCACTGCCCCACCTGGTTTCAGCAGATGATGATAGAATACATCTCTTTGGGCACATCTTTACATTGTAACCTGGGACAGTGTCTCACACCTGAAACCACACTGCATGTGAGGTACAATGTGCACATCCAGGGGGTCCCATTCTTACTTCTCCCAGGTTTTCCAAGCAGATGTCAATTGACTCTGGACAGTCTCAGGATGTTGTGGTAGTGAAAATTTATGTGACCTCCATCGAGACCACAACACTACATTTCCGATTCCAGGCCAAGGAATCAAAACTTTAGTGATTTTTGAGAGGTGGGCATTTGCTTTCCTTCTACTTTCCCAGTAGAGTTGTCCTATTGACCAGGTCTGACTTCTGTGCAATGCCTACATCACTGGCATGTTTGGTTTTAATTCAACACCATCCTGGGAACCACAGCCAGCCTTTGCTGTGCTCCTATGGAACATATCAGAAATACAGTCATTCCTCTCAGTTCCTGTCAAAGTTCTTAGAGCAGCTAAAACGTCATCAAGTTGAGAAAACCTCCTTAGACAAAAATAAAAGTTTAAATGGATGCATATTCATATGTCTCCTTTCTCTTCACAGAGCATACAAATCGTATTTTCATTGCAAAAATGTTTTTCAAGCAGGAAGATCCTGGTGCTCATGGCTGCCCAGGATCCCAGCTTGCCTCCATGTCTTGTTCTTCCTCTGTAGATCAAGTCATGTGTTAAGCCACACTTACACAAAAATAATATATACAGCTGCAGCAATCAGGTGGTCTGATGAATAGCACAACCTGCTCAGATTTATTTAGTAATTTTTGTTATATTTTAACTAGGTATGCAGGCTCCTGCTGCAATTTGCAGTTTTCACAAAACATAATTGCAAAATACAACTGGAGGAGAGCTGTTTGATTACAGCTGTTATTTCCTGGCTACCACTTGAGTATTTTGCAATAAGAACATAAAGTAAGAGCAGGTTCACCTGTTGCTACATTTCCTGGGTTACATTCTTCCTCTTGCTCTAATCAACATCAGAGCTTTACAATTCTTAACCTCTTCAAAAATGTGCAAAAAAGCAATAGAAAATTCTTAGATTAAGCTGGAAAGGCAATTAATTACATCCATAACTGGAAAGTTTTTGAACTCTCTCAGCAACAGAAGTTTCGTGGGAGATTGTTTTCATCAGCAGGATGAATAAAAGATGAGTTGGCAGGTGAATCAAGTAGAAATATTTATTACTAGCATGCACTGAGAATGACACTAGAATGCCTCTAAAAGCCTGGCTGGTAGGGGGGAAAAAAAGAAAAAGCCATTTAAAAATTAACTCTTACTCCAGAAAAGGAAATGAAGATAACCAGATAAGCAAGCACACCATGTAGTTAAAAAACTGCATGAACAAAAATTGAAATCAAAACAAAATTTAAGTCAAAATGAAATTGAAACCTCTTTTCCTTTACGTCACATAGTCATAGAAGGGCAACAATGTCCCATTGTTTCTGTGGGTTTTACAGAGGTTTCAGGCTTTTCACCACAGAAACTCAGGTTATTGGACAGTGCCATCTGCTCCACTGCAGCCAAAGATTTCAGAAACACAGGGCTTACCACAAAGTCATAATAAAAATAAATAAATAAATCCCTCTTTAAACAGCATTAGGGTTTTATTACTCTTGCCATAGTTTCAATAATACAGCAATTATCTCCTGTTCATAGACTGAACTCTGCAAGTGAGGGGAGGGTTCTCTGTGCCTGCCTTGGGAATTCACAGGGGATTTCATAGCAGAGAGCCTGGCAAAGAGCAGGGTCCTGAATGCATGGCACATCAGAATTAAGGCTGGATGCACTGATTTATTTGTTTTCCAAATGCTTCCAAACAGTCAGAAATAACAATTCCAGGTTTTTTTATAATAGGATGGTGCAATATGAACCCAATCCTGGAAGATTTTAATAATGACCTATTATTTCCTCTGAAATTCTGGTCAAAGACTGGATTTCACTTCTAATAGAGTGAGAGAACACTCTATTAGATCTGGTTAGCAAAGACTCCAAGTGGGTTTGAGATCAGAACCCAGCCCAAGGCCATGTGTGGAGCAAGTCCATGGAGGACCAGCTCCAAAGTTCACAACTTTGCCCTGCTCCACCACTGCCCAGCATCTTAATCCTTCAGTTGAGTTCCACTTATTGTCTGGTTGTTTTATTTTCATGGTAAGTGGTTAGAAACAGAGTCAAACAAACCCCAGGCTGAAGTTCGGGATTACACAAAAGGTAAAACTGGTCTAAGAGGATGATGCATTACTTTGATCAAATAACAATGAGGACAAAGTTATTCCTCTGTCCCCCAGCAGATGGGTGTTATTTGCTGTGTTAATTCTGCATTTGGTGACAGCAGCAAACAGTGGGAGAAGCTTTTCCATGGAATTATGGATTTTTCACATGTGCACCTGGCTGAAACTGCATTTGGTCCCACTGTGGAATTCCCTCACCCTCCTGTGTGGAAGAAAGTCATGTCCCCCTTCTCATATTGCTCTAAAATGACAATGTTGCCCCTTTTTCTTGATTTAGTTGCTCAGAACAATAATCAGAAAATGTAATACCATGGAGTAACTGGAACAGGAGGGGGAGAGGTATGTGGGAAATGCAACAGCAAGAATACACAGAGAATGCAAGTTTTGATAAGTTGCACTCAGTGCAGGTAACTATGTCCAGGAAAAAAAAAAAAAAAAAAGAACTGGAGATAAAAGGAAAGGGTAAAGGGTGGGGAAAGCCTCATTTTACTCAAGAATGCCAGCTGACAACGAGACTGGAGAAAGACATCTCTGTGAACACCCAGACCAACAATGCATCCCTGTTCCTCCAGGAGCACCCCAATGCAATCCCCAGACTAGAAGTTTGTCCAAATGAAAATGTTTGAATCTAAGCAGCCATGCAATGCAGCTGGAGCTGCACAGCAGCAGGAGGAGACACTGGGGTTATGGCTGAGCAAAGATTTCCCCAGCTCTGGAAGCATCTTTTCCTCTTGTGCAACTGCAGCTCTCCTGAAAACTCAGGCAGGTGTGTCCTGGCTTCACTTGCATGGTCTTGTACCTCTCAGTGCCAGGACAAGGAGATTATTCCACAAAGCTTAACCCCTTAGGGTGCTTGGGCCACTCAGACTTGGTCTTGAAAAAGAATTTAATCAAACTCTTGCTCAGATTATCCCATTCATAAGTTTAAAGTACTAATAAATCACATAGAATTTTGAAGATATGTACAGGTGATTGGTGGCTTTACCCCTCTATTTTCAAGAGCATCTGAAATTTATGTTATGAAAAGTAAGAGTGAGGAGAGACTGGGCCCACAGCACAGCAATCCTTTTGCAAAACTCAGGTGACATCGTCTGGCCAAGCTCGGCTCTGCAGGTACCAAAGCAGGGATTACCCAGCAACGCACTGAAATGGGAATTCTGCTTGTTAAGAGAATCAGCACGGAACTGTGGAGCTGTGAGAGCCACCTCAAAGCAACCAGATCCATTTCAGAGGGGACAAACAAAGCGACTGAACACAAACAGAGAGGAGCAAGCCCAAGGCTCCACCCTGGGAGCTCAGAGCCCCCTGTCCTGGCAGCAGGACGCTGGCCCCTAAAGCACTGCAGTCAGCTGCAGGTGGGAAGAACTTCCACAGGGAGAACCTCTGGGCTGCTTTGGGAGAAGTACAGAGCCAGAGTCTGAGCTAACCTACCCACCTCAGAACAAGTGCCTACAGGATTGGCTCCAAAATTTCAGCAGGGAGGCATGGGAAGTGCACTTTATGACCCACTCATCTGTCACCCATATAATTTTAAACATTGCCTGCTGCCACAGTTTCCCCTTCTGCACTGTTTAACCTCATCAAGCCATGCAAGTTTTTCTCTTTCAGAAAAGTGCTAGACAAGTTCCCTTAACCCAAATAAAAACCATAATTATTCTTGCCTGCCCCAACTGATGGCTCCCAGTCACCTTTTTCCCCCAGGATGTTGAAGGGCTCCAGGCAGAGCATCCCCAGTCCCTGAGACCTGGCTCCAGCACAGGTGCCCTGTGTGTCCTGAGGGGCTGGCACAGGCCAGGCTGGGATGTCCCTGAGCACCAGCACAGAAATGATCCCACCCAGCTGACATGCAGAGATCCAACAGGAGCAGTGTGAGCCAATCCTGCAGGGTAAACACAAGTGTTCTACTGGACAGTAACAATTTGAAGGTCAGTGTCCCCACCACAGATACAGGGGAAGGGGAAAAAAACTTTTCATGTCACACCATGCTTTGTAACCCCAAGAGAAACTCACACTTTGGATTCTTCCCTTTCCTTTCCACTTTCTGTGGAATTACTCAGCCTGTGGCAGCACAGAGCACACACCAGCAGTGTGGCAAACCTGCCAAAACCCCAGGTGTGCACAGCTCTGCCTTTGTTCTCATTACAGCTACAGCTCTGAGAACCTCTCTTCAACTTAATACCAAAAAACTCTTCCTCAGTTTTAGTCAAGAATCTTCTTCTGGAAGAATCAGTCCCAAACAATTTTCTTTTTACCTGTCCAAGAATAGATAAATACTTGGAATTAACAGGAAAAAAGTTAAGCCTCAAAGACTAAGGACATGAACACTTGCCTTGCTACAGGTCTATCACAGGATAAGGATTTATTGTTCCTGTAGGTGTTGTAGGGAGGTTTTGCATTAAGACAATGACACCATTTTGAATGTTACAATGATGCTTTAACTGCTGAAGAACACATATATATCAAAGTTAAAATAATTTTCTGTAAGTGTCAAATAAACTACCCAAACTGGGCTTTATTTTGGCCAGTGAACTCATGTCCCCTGTGCTACTTGGTTAATTTAATGGAACCTCAGTAGTGTCAAGATGTCTTCACTTTCACTTATTAAGAGTTGTTTTTGTTGTGGAAAACCCCCAGAGTTACAAACACTTCAGCAAGCTCAAGCTGTTTACTTCTACCCCAGGCTGAACATTTGTGCTCTCTGACCTGGAACCTGGCATATTTCCCTAGGAGCTACATTCCAGTGCAGCAACCAAAACACTGCCTTTCATCCATTTAATAAGGATTAGTTTTATGTGTGAAAGGAGTATTTCTACTCCCAAAAACAGCCATTTCCTCTCACCAGCTACAAAAAACTTACAAAAAAATTAAAAAAACAAACAAGCAAACAAAAAAAGACCTCTCTCAACTCTACATTGTGGAGGTCTGAATACTTAAATATAAATAAGCATAATAATTTAGGAGTTCTGAAGAAAAAAAGTGACAAAGTTGTATTTGAGCTCAAAGTGTAAGTTTTAGGGAAGAAAATAATTTTTTTCCTAGTATTTATATCCATGATTAACCTCAGATGTTTTATTTAAAAGTCATAATGCTCATAATTTTAAGACACATAATTTGTGTGACTACTATTGACTATTACTTCTCTTATTGCTGCAGAAATGAAGAACACAAAAGGCAAGCAGAACTATCTAACCTAAACCAGATTGCCTGTAAAGATGTTTATTCCAACAGACTTTCAATATTGCAGGAGTTGCATCTAAATGTTCTCATGAATCTTCACATCATCAAGCTTTCAGGAGCAGGTTAATGCAGTTAGCTTGCTCACATAAAAACTTTTTTGACTCTCCAAGTCACAAAATACTACTTTTATTAGTGCCAGTTAGCTCTGCACTAATTAATGGAGCAATTAAAAGATGAAAATACCTATGATCCAGTTCAAATGGGTACAATTTTCCTCAACACAAGTGCATGGTGCAGACATTGCTGAGAATTTAGAGTGACTGAAATGTGGAACTTTGTTAAAATACATTGGATAGAAAACACAATTGAATTGCTGTCAATTCAGGTAACTTCAGGGTCCAGTAAATTGTTGAACTCATACAACTTACTGTGGTTGTAGTGGGTGAATTAATCACAAAACATTTCACTGTGTGTACACTCACAGCTCAGCACAATCTTTCATTTTTTGACTTTAAAACGTGATTCTTTCCTGAGTAAATATGCACACCTAATACTGCAGAGAATTGAGACTGAAAGGGATTGCAAGAAAATGCAACATGTCAGCACAGTGCACACTTTATTCTGTTTCAGCAGCTCTTCAGAGCTGAAGATCCCTCAGGCTTGATGAGAGAATCCCCCTCACTTTGATCAGGCACAGCTCTTCTGGATCAGCTGTCAGAGATGGTGAAAGGAGGGGGGACAGTATTGTCACCTTGTTCTTGTGTGAGCCTGGAGGCAGAAATGAATCTCAGTGCTGATGTGGCTGCAGCTCAGCTGTTTGATGGGATCAATGGCACAGCAGCTGGCTGGGGTGTGCCACCTCCAGCTGGCTGCTCCTGCCACCTGTGTGACAGCCACAGTGACAGGGAGCAGATGTCCAGGGCTCTGTGGTAAGAATCAATAGCTCTGTCACCTCACAAATCTCAGTTCTCTGAGAAGAATGCAGAATCACACCTTGCTTACCTGAAGGCTGTCTGCACCACGTGGCATCTCAGACAATCAGCTTTGGGTTTCCAGAGTTCTCACACACTTCTACACGTGTGGACTTTTCACCCTGGGGTGTTTTCATCCTGCTTAGTCCTAGCTCACACTCATTTTGTGGAGGGGGAGGAGTTTCTGGCAAATTCCTGTCTTCCCCTGTGTGCTTGCCCAGGGCAGTGGTGAAGTCACCACCCCTGGAAATATTTTAACCCATGTGGATGAGGTGCTCAGGGACATGGTTTAGTGGTGGCCTTGGCAGTGCTGGGTTAACAGCTCAATTAAATCTTAGATATCTTTTCCAGCCTAAATGATTCTAAGTATGGATGGATTGCCTTCACTGACAGCAACAAATTCCAGGGAATACGCAGCTCAATCCATAATTTGTATTTAAAAAACCAAGCAACCAAATCAAATCAAACTTTTAACTAGTTTAACATTATCCTTTTTCCCCATAGATGATTATAGTGCTGCATATCAAAACTGAGCAAACCTACCATGAAATGGAAATAACACCTTCTCCTAAACAATCACTACAAATTTGAAGGTGCAGTTACAACCTACACACAACAATGTCTCCAGGAGTTACACTTGATGAAAAAGTGCCCAGTGGCTCTTTCAAGAGAGAACCTAGATTTCACCACTGGATGCTGAAAGGAACAAAATTTTGTGTTTATTTTACAGCACTTGCTGCTTTGCTACACTACTCTTGCAGCAGCAGTTTGGTTCTACATTAAATGTTTTCTAGACTATCTTCATAAGACATGTCTCAGCTCACATCCCTTTGGTAAAGGCTTGGCACCTTTGTGCCTCTGGCTACACTGCCAAGTAATTTCTCTATGAAGAGATGAGAAATGCTTTTGCACTACTTTATGGCTAAATTTCAAGCAGTGAAGCCTGTAACTGAACACACATGAGGATTTGTAAGAGCAAGCAGAGCCCAGTGAAGCCAGAGTGGTCCAGGGATGCTGCTGAGGAGCTCTGCCCTCCTCATCCCCCACCCTGCAGGCAGAGCAGCCCCTCCTGAGGTCAGCACAGAGCCATCCCTGCCTGCCTTTCCTGGCAGAGGAAATCTCAGTCCCCACAGGCACCAGCCTGGAGGATGAGAGCAGGGCACCCTTTAAAGCAAGCTGGACCCCAGCACCAAGAACTTCAGCAACCTCTGCAGCATCTGGCACAATCCCAAAGTCTGCCTGCAGCCCCTAGCACCCAGAGCTTGGGGCAGATTTCCTCAGGTCAATCCTGGTTTGTTGGTATCAAGGGCAACAGACCTAGTCATTGAATCTGCATTCAGGTTGAATGGCTGGATGTATTCCAGTATGTACTAGACAAAAAAGAAAAAAAAATTAACAGTAAATTCAGAAGTTTTTTTGGGGATGCATTTAGTAATTGCAATCGTAGTCAAGCCTATTGAATTACAGTCAATCCTGAATAGTCAAAAGCATAAATATTTTTTCAACTAATTTAGCTTCCTTCTCCTTCTAATCCCATCTTCCAAACAGATTATTAAATGCCTGAAAAAACCACTAAGAAATTTTATATGTAAGGAAAAGTACACAAAGCCCCCAAAAATCCACAAATGCTACCAGTCTAAGCCCCAATACCTTGTCTACTTAAGATCTTGAGAAAAAAAATAACTTTTTCATCTGCTAAACTGTAGAAGGACAAAGCTTTTAAGTGAATTTAAGAAAAAAAAAAGCAATGTTTTTATTTGCTCTGCTGCACCCACAAGAGTTCTTAGCAGCAAGAACAGTAAACAGATCTATATTCCCAGTGTGCACATCCTTGTGGGAAACAGTTCCTGCTGAGTGTAAACAAGGAAGAGGCACCAGAGAACACCATATGTAAAAGTTAATTTTCAAGCTTGGACAGCACTCTGGAAAGCTCAGTATATAAAAAAGAACATTGTAAAATACACTTTGGTGTATGTTCAGAGACTAAAACATACATTCATTAGGGAAAATAACTCTGTAACTATAAGGAAAAGCAAGAATGAAAGATTAAACCTATTTCGGAGAAGTATGAGCACTGTTATTTCTTCTAAATTAAACCTGGAGGAAAAGGTGCTCTCTTTTGCTGTATTTACTTTTAGGCAAATTTTTGAACTTCTACGTCTGATGAACAATTTAAATTATGGTTGGTGGATTTGATGCATAGCACCTCATAGATCAATACTTAATAAAGGGTACACCGTGTAAGCAAAACACTTAAATGCTTAAGCCTAGTACTGTTAAATCCTGAACAGGGAATTGTGAGTTCCCTCAGGTGTTTGAATTATAAGCTGCCACACAATTCCACACAGTTAAGAGAATGTGAATTTCCACTTAAAAAGAATTGCACAAGAAGATACAATTTTTCCCTTGCTTAAGGAAGAGAATCAGGAAAGGTGTGACAATCCCAGGACTCTTTCAACAGCCTTCTTTCATGTTGTTTTATGAATAAGGGACAATTTGTTAAAATATTTGACACATTCAGAAAAGGTCTGGTAGTTAATTTATTCAATTCAGTTACAGTGCTTCAAAAGGATGCTACTTGTTCTCCACAAGAGCAGAGCCTGACACTCCATGCAGCTACACCTATTACCCATCTCTGTTAAATTGTACCAGTCTCAGTGAAGTTTGTCTTGTTTGTCCATTGGAAAGTTTCACCAGAGGTTCTCATGGAATCAGAACTGGTCCACAATCTTTAGTTCAGTCACATTTCAGTGAGGTTTTATGAAAACATTTTTTCTTCAGTGTATACAAACCTGGAAACCCAGGGAAATTTCACCTTTTAGAAAGTTATTTTCAAAGCCAGTAAGTAACAAAAAAATGTAGGAACTTGCAGACTGGACTACCAGAGAGAGAGAGGAAGGGTTTGGTATGAAGTTCCCTAGTGGTACTGAACTGCAGCAGTGCAAGGCTCTACTCCTGGTTCCTGTGGTAACCTTCAATAGCTTCTGAGTTGAAGAAGACCACGGTGACGGTGATGTCGTCCCTGTACATCCTGGCCAGGTCCTCGGGCAGGGTGAGCATGGCAGCCAGCTTCTCGGGGTCCACCTCGCCGTACTCGTTGCTGCCGATGGCGTGCCGGATCAGGTGCGTGGCGATGTTCTGGTCCAGGGAGGCCAGGCCTTTGCTCTTCCTCTGCAGCAACAAGTTGTGCATGTAACCCAAATTAACTGGTTTCTTAAAAGTCAGTGGGGGTTTCTGCATGTTGAGCTCTGTAAGGTGTGCAGCAACAAGCTGTACAACCTTCTCATTGCTCAGCATCTCCCATAGCCCATCCGATGCAATAACGAGAAACTTATCCTTGCTTCTTAACTTGTGGTATGTGACTTCAGGCTCTGCAGTTAAATAAGGGGGCGTGTGGTAGTTTGGAGGAACATACTGATAAATGTTTAGAGCCTCAACATCACAGCTGTTCTCGAGAATGCTGTGTTGTAATTCTTTACTCCATTTTAATTGCACGTCTCCAAAAGCTCTAGAGGGCATGAGAATCCCCAGTAATCTGTCATTCACAAATAGGGTTTTCTCCTCAGATCTAGGATGTTCTCTCTTCAATCTTCTAATTTCAAATTCATCATAGGCATTGTGGTCTCGGGTTAGAGGGAGGGTAGACCATGTTCCATCTTCTTCACAGACCCCTAAAACCGCTCTGCAATCACCAGTGTTTGCCACATGTAGGTGAACACCATCAATGTGAGCTACACAGGCCGTTGCACCAGAAAAAGCCACTTGCAAGGCAATATTTCTCATCAGCTCATTTTCCTGAGGAGCCTGAACCTCCAGTGATATGTCTGAGTCCAACCTTTTGAATGCACAAATCATGGCTTCTTCCAAACTAAAGCCCGGCTCAGCGTCCAGGTCCAGCAGGTGCTGCCAGTAAACGCGGAGGTTCTCAAAGTACTGCGAGGTGATCTCCTGGTACTCCACATCGCTGGGGTGCCTGTGCCGCTGCAGGATGGGCCGCACTGGCTTCATGGCCTCCACGGCCAGCTCGATCTCCTCCAGGCGCTGGCGGGGCAGCAGCGACACTGCGATGTAGTGCAGCAGCCTCTCGCTGACAGCCTGGGCGCAGGCGGCGCCCGCGTGGCCGTCGAACACGCCGAACATCATCCCCGCCGTCTGCAGGCACGTGGCCGCGCTCCGCCGGTCCTCTATGGGGCTGTTGGAGGCCAGCTGGTTGCTCTCAAACCTCAGCACGGAATTGCTGCTCTTGCCGTGCAAACCCAGCGTTCTGTGGGACAGCTCGCCCGCTCGGAGTATGTCGTTGATTTGTGCCGGAGACAACTGGAAAGAAATATGCTCCTCTTCGGTGGAAGTGTGTCGGAATGCTTTGGGAAAGGAAAAAGTTCTGTCTAAGCTGCAGCTCCCAGCAGGGTAGGGACATGTTTTGGAGAAAACAAGCTTCCATTTGATCCTGTTTCTATTTGGGATACAGATGGAGTAGAAACGTCCTTTCCCTTGTAAAATAACGCTGCTTCTGGCTGAGCTTAAAATCCAGGATGATACAGTTCTTGACATCCTAAGTCACTCCAAAAATGGAGCACCTTCCTTCAGTAACACAGAGTGTTCTTGCAGCCTGGAATATAAACGTAGGAAAGGGAAAATAATTAGAAAGTTCACAAGAAGCTTTCCATACAGAAGTACAAAAGCATATCTAGAGCTCTCAGAAACATTCAGAACTTCCTCCCAAAAGAGATTGCTATAGATAAAAGCATCTTGAAAAGGATACAATTTCCATCACTTAATTATAACCAAGGATATGACTGCTCATCAGAAAAGATAATTTTTACTTTTCAGACAGGGTTTTCTTTCCTCATTGTGGCAAGAATAAGAAGAAATGGCAACATAACAAGAGATGTTACTGGCAACAAGAAGCCTCCTATAACATGACACAGAACAAGCAGATCCTACAAGCTTGAAAATTGGGACTTAAGTGACAACTCTTGCACAACTCTCAAAAATGCCTGCTAGAGTACAACTCTATTAATAGACTCAAAACTTCACACCCAAGAGAAGATAAGTAAACTCTGTGGAAAGACTGAGAGATTGGTCAGTTAATGATTTATGTGAACTACCATGATCCTCACAGCTAGAACAAGCCAGTCTACCTTTCCAATTCTGTTACAGCTTATAAGCTCAGCTGTTCTTTTTTTTACCTCCAAGGTCTTAACCAACCCTCAGGCAGGCAGGATCTTTTACATAGCTGAAGGCAAATTCTACTGCTGGTTAATTAATGCTTTTTTCACAGCATTGTGCACTCTGGTGCAATGAAAGCTGTAACACACTACATTCACTGGTTCACAATTTGGCTTGTTCATTTGGAGGGCACTTAGAACAAGCTGCAGGGAAGATCTCTGCTGCCAACAGCACTGAAATCTTGGGCACTTCAGCAGCTGAAGCTCCTCAGTTGCCATGGGGGAGCTCCTCACATTGTCTCCCACTTTCAGTAAGGTATTCCAGCTGTGGGATATTGCTAAGTACAACCAGATGTTCACTCATAACAGAATTTTGCCCCATGGATTTCAAAAACTCACAATTACTCCCAAAATACAATTGTAATTGTACTCCCAAAGTACAATTACTCCCAAAAGATCCCACTAGCAGCCAGTAAGAACAAAAGAGTTCTCTGTGAGCTTTCAAACACTTTGAGGTGGCCTGTGACACCACTTGCTCAGGCCAAAGACACTACATGCTGCTACAACAAGGGCACTTCACAAGAAATAACAAGAAACTAGCCAGATCAGATGAGTGGAAATATTTCCAAGAAATCAGCGGGAAGTAAAAGTCACCTTGAGCTACTCTAAACAGAAGGCCTACTGATACAACCCAAGAACTGCTGAAATCCTGTTTGGAACCCAAAGCAATGTGTCACAAAACATTTCTGAAGCATGTTACCCATACTTAACACAGAAAAGAACAGACAAGCATTCCAACAGACCCCGCCACTATGATTCTGGCGACCTGGTGAGAACAGGCAAAGACACAGCAGAATTTCACTGCTGATGTCAGGAGAGCAGATGGAAAAGGCAGTGCCCATTCACTGTCCAAGGCTTGCCTGCAGTCTCCTGGGACACTGCATCTCCCAAAGCACACAATGCCTTTTGTTGCCCTACAGAAAGAATGCAACCAAAATACACTAAATGACACTACCAACTCCAGCAACAGCTAAACCCAAAAAGCACCTACAGCACAAGACAAGCCAAGGCTTGCCAACCTTTTTCAGTCCATTCCCCGGCCAGCTTTTCTATCTTTCTCTGTCTGTCCCTCTCAGCCACACGAGATTGAAACAAGGATGACTTTCACATACTTGATCAAAAAGCCGATTGAAACAGCGTGTTAACGAAACCTGCCCCGCTCACAGCGGCCGGCTGCCAGGGCGAGGGGCGAGGTTTTATCCCCAGCAGAGTCACTGTCACTAAGCTGGGGCAGCACTGGGAGCCAGCCCTGCTCACTGCGCTCCCACCCTCGGGGTCCTCCCAGCCGCAGCGTGCAGACGCTGCTGCCCAGCACGCCCCCGGTAGCGGTGCTAATTAAAGCGGGGTGTTAAAGACTATTATGTAAGAGCCAATTATTACATAAACTCCTTCCCGCTCCAGCGCCGGCACAGCCTCCCCGGGGACGCGGCGTCCCGGAGGGGCCCGGGCTGAGCCCGGCACGGACCGCAGAGAGCAGCAGCGCCCGCTTTCCCCAGCGAAATGACAGATACCCGGTACATTGGGATTTACAGCCCCTCTGAGATCCCCACAGCCCCGCATTCCCCTCACTCACCCTCCTGACACTGCCCACACCCACCTCACCCCACACGCATCCGGCACACCCCGACC
The DNA here is from genome assembly GCF_029582105.1 of Oenanthe melanoleuca. Lineage (NCBI taxonomy): Eukaryota > Metazoa > Chordata > Aves > Passeriformes > Muscicapidae > Oenanthe > Oenanthe melanoleuca. The sequence goes on from NC_079345.1 coordinate 18,812,228, forward strand.
CCAGACCGCCACCTCCGCACTGCCCCAGCCCCACACACCGACACACAGAGCCGCCAGCACAACCCTGTGTCCCGCACAGAACGCAGCCCAACCCCATGGCCGCCCGCCCCAGCCCGACCCCAGCGCGGCCGCACCCGTGCCCCGCACAGCTCCCACCTCTCCCGCTTCCGCACACCCGCCGCGCCAGGCCCGGCTCCGCTCGCTGTGCCCGGCCGCTCTCTGCCCGCCCCGTCCCCCGCCCCGGGCGCACCCACCGGCCGAGCAGCCGCCCCTCGCTGCCCCCCGGCGGGGCTGAGGGACGGCGCTGAGCGACAGCCCCGCCGCCCAACCCGCCCCGGGTTCCCGTCAGGACACGGCGGGCCGGGCGCGGCCCCGCCCCTCCGCCATGTTGCGCGCTGAGGGGCCCCGGCCGCCCGCTGCGGGCACCGCCCCGCGTCTGAGGGGCCCGGCCCGAAGGGAGCCGAAAGGGAACGAGTGACACGTGTTAGGGGAAAAAGCACCGGGAGGGGGGGGGAAATCTTTCCATTAATAACGTTCCAAACCACGCTGTTTCATTGAGGGAGCTCCCCTCCGCTTTTGCGTTTTTTCCAGTACGATTCCACACCCTTCAGCGCTGAGGATACCGGCTGATGAGACGGAAAAACGCAAAGCTCTTTCGTAATTAACTCTCCATATAAATGATGGAGAACAAAAGGGCCCGTTCTGCTGACTCCCCGGTTTTTTGGTTTCATGTGACCGCTTGTCTCGGTGAACATTTCCACGGAGCGGTTCTGAGCCCGGTGAGGAGGGAAGGAATGGGCCCAAAGTGCATGGTGGTTAATCAGTAGTTACTGCTGCTAACGCCGTGGTTACTGAGCAGTCCCTGCTTTAAAACCTCTGACAATCATTTTTGCAAAAAACAGAGGCTCGCAAGTCACAAGAGGCTTTGATATTATCAGCGCATTTTTTAATTTGCCTGGCCTCTTGTACCGAAGGATTTTTAGTTTAATAACGTGGTGCAAGAATCCTAGATGAGATAAGTGTGTTCCAGGTTATCTCATGTGCAAAGATGCCGATCATCTTCAATGACTCTGAGCTTTCATTAGTTCCTTGTTTTTAATATAACAATGAACCATAGTTTCATGTTGCATGGAAGAGCTTACAAAAAAAAAATAGGTTAACAAAAAAACTTCAGAACAATATTTTGGCACAGCCAAAAAAACACCTTAAATTTGGCATAATTACTTAATGTACCTGACAAATCTGAACTGGAAGGGGACACCAGCAGCAGCTTTGGGATCTCCCTGGGGAATGAGCCCAGCTCTGAGGCTGCCAGGAGCCTTTGGACACCGCTCCAGGGATGCACTGGAGGAATGCTGGGGTGTCTGTGCAGGGACAGGAGCTGGACTCAATCCCCCTTCCAACTCAGGATATTCCATGGTTCAATGATTCTTCCTTCTGCCCTGCCAATTTTCAGCTTTTGTACCGTTTTGTACAAAACTGATGAAGCCCCACTCAGCAGCCTGAAAACGAACCTGACTGCTCTGAGTTTCCTGAGCTCCCACCATGCTTAAATGCTTCTCTTCAGCTGAAAGCTCTAACTTACTGCTCACGTGTTCATGCAGTAATTTCATAAATCCATATGCAGAAGATTAAGTGACTCAGGAGCCATGAAAATGAAACAATTAACAGATGTCCCTTTCCCTCCACGTTTTCTGAACACAAGGAGGAATACCATATTGAAGGTCCTTGACAGGGCTGAACATCAACTTGAATTGAGATTTAGATTCTTATTTGGGCTGTTTGATTATGCTGATGAACTAAAGTGATGTATCATTAAAGGAAAAAATAGTAGAAATACTACTCTCTGCTATGATGTGAGGAAAGAAATGGTATCACTCGAGCTTGAAGTGTTTTGCCTTTAGGAATATCTAATAAAAATGGCAAATTTCTGTAGCAACAGGGCTTGGTTGCCATAGTGCTCCATGTTCTTAATTTGCATTGAAAAAATTAGAACTCAAGTTCCTTTAAATAAAACTCAAATTTGGTTTTGACATTGTTAATTATATGTGAGCAAAGTTTAGTCCTGTGCCAGAAGAAAATCCTTACCTATATTTATAAGAAAACGAGTCTAATTCCAGGTATTGTATTAAGGTACAGCTAAAAGTTAAAATATAGCAGATCCTATATTTACATTTTTTTCAAGGAACAATCTTATCTGCTGACTTGTACAGTCAGCAGCTCTGGTTTTCTGTGGAAATACATTCTTGAACTCATTTCTGTGTTCTTGTTTAGGCCAGACTGCACTATTTGGGGTTTCCTTCTTTCCCATGGAATGTTATTTTTCCCTCTGCTTGTTCATTTGGAGAACTGGCTGTGGCTACTTTGGTGCAATTTAAACTTCTTCTGCCCCTCTTCTGCACTGCCTTCACAGCAGGTGCTAGCATGGATTACTTTCCATGACCTCATTCATATTCAAGAAAAGTCTGGGACTCCTGATGCTTTGTAAACATTTCTTGTTATGGGGATGCACAAAGATCAGAAACACCAAATAAGCCAGATATCCCTAAGAAATCAAGTTTAAAATTGGACTAATATTTCTAATAAATAGCTAATCCTTTTGTCAAAAGGCTTATCAGCACAAAAAGTAGTAAACTACTACTAAAAGTTGTTTCTTAGTTTTCAGAAGTTTTTCTGCAATAAAGACACTCAGCCTAGTGATAGAGATTAGAAAACAGCAGTAGACCCAAACCCTTTGGAAACTTGTGAACATGCAGAGGATGGTGGGTCCTTTGAATGAGCTGTGTCTCTGGCCCATCTCAGTGAACACAGGCTGAGTTTTGTGCTTTTTGCACAAAAAGCTCCAGTCTAATAACCAGCTTTTGGAGAGGAGACAGTACCAGCCCACAAAACACCTTCCTGCTGAGCACCTTTAAGTATGTCCCCCATTTGCTGGCTCTATCTTACCCTGTGATAATGACAGACATTTCATCTGCTGTATATGACATTTTGGATTTTCACAAAAGGCAAATGGGCACTGCAGATGCAGTAATCTCTTATTATGAACAAGCAAAACCCACAAAAAAATGGAGAAATGAAGGAGGCTCTAGGTCTGTTAGAGCATTTTCCAGCTTGGTTGCAGCTGTTTCCAGTATGATCTTCCTAAGTAATCTAAGTGCTAGGAAGGAAGGCAACCTGCAAGAAACATTGATGAATAAACACCATGAACAGTTGTAGGAAAGGTGCCATTCCAGCTCCCCTCTTGCAGCAGAGGCTCAGCAGTGTCTGGAGTTGCAGGGGTTAATCTGAAGACCCAGTTTAAATCACTGTAATTGCACTAGTGCAAAGGTCTTTCCAGTTGCTGTAATGGGATCTGAATGCCACATGGATAATTTTTATTGGATGTTGCTTAAAAATTGGTTTCAGTTAAACAAACAAATGTTGATTAAGATTCTGTGCCGCTGTAAAAATAAATTTACATTTCTTGGGGTCAGTTTTCAAGTCCAGGAAAGTCTTGTGTCTTGGGAAGAAGTGCTTATGTGTAAAAAAGCGATTATATTCCTTTTCCCTCTCTCCTCCTCTCTCCTTTCCCCTTCTCCTCTCTCCTTCCATCTTTTCCTCCTCCAACAGACAAACAGGCAGAGCTGGCTCCTAAATTGCTGTATTTAATATTCCACCATGTTGATATGAAATTAAATTATTTGCATTACTATGTTGCTGTTCACAATCTGGAGTAAGGTGCTGAAATTTGACTAAATTTCAAATGCAGTGCAGGTAGCAGCATTAATGGAACATCAGAGGAGTGAAAGTTCTCTGCCTTACAGCTGTGCAAGTTGGAAATAGTTCTGTGCAAGTCAGGTTCCATCCTCTGCTGTGCTTTCCTCAGGGTAAGTGAGAAAAAGTGTGAGACCCATGCAGAGCAGAGATAGTGCTTGGATGCTCAGTGCTGTTACTAAATGGTTGCTTCTGCATGCAGAGGAATTCAGAGAGGAAAGCAGCTACACTGAGGTAGAAGATAACATCCCATTTTCTTTAGGCTTATCTCTTGTTTTTTTCCTGAAATGCTCCCTTTTCTATCTTCCTGACCTTTGAACTCTGCCAAAAGCACCATCTGGTGTTGAGGTACCTTGCAAAACTTGTCCCCAGTTTTTGTATTTGGATTAAGTTACCCTCATCATGAAACATCATTATAAATCTGCTACATCATAGCAACTGTATGATGGAACCATCTAAAAATTTTTCTGCTTGCAAGGGGTTGGGGAAAAACTCCAAAGTTGAACTGTAACTGCAGCTATTAAAGTTTAAAAGCTAAAGTTAAGAGAGTGTGCAGTTCACCAAGCAAAGGATTTCTGCTCAGCAGTGAAATGAGGACCAAAATATTATACCTGGTTTATTGAGTTTCTTTTGTCAGACTGATTTTTATCTGAGGAAGGAGTTTCAATGACTACATATACAGAGCCAGCAAAGGGTTTTCAATGACAATCACTCATATCTTTACAAATTATTATTGTCAGAGTTAAATTCTCTTATCTGTTGTATTTTGACTGAATGAGCCTTAACAATTGTTTGAAGCATTGTGATGAGAAGGGGAAGGAGAGCCACTAGATGGCATTTTTAATCCAGAATTACTGTGCACGTTCAGCTGCTGTCCTAAATGTGAGGCCTCTGTTCTCTCTCAGACAGCTGCAATCCCAGGAGAAAGTAAGTGAATCCTTGCTGGAATATTTACAGCCAACTCCCATTTTTCCTTCAACACAACAATTTGGTAAAAGATGAGGATAGCACATGTTTTAGAATTGTTCAATCTCAAAATAAATGAAGTGCATTAAAAAGGTGTTTATCCAATACAATATTTGTGGTTTTCATGGGATGATCAGTCTCAAGAAACAACAAAGAATATAAAAGTCTTCCTTTTATATTTTACTTCCCCATGGTGAAAAATAGATCATGTTCTTCCATCCAACAACTGGAAAAAAAAACAAACCCAACCCAAACAATCAAAAAACCCTGTAAGCAAAATAAAATTTATTTCTGCAGGAAGGTAGAGTTCAGTTTCTGCCTGGAACTGAACACCTTGGGGCAATGCAGCAGTTAAAGCTCTTTGCAGTGGTTGAGCTTTTACAATAACCATGTAAGCTAAACATTTTCCTTCTGCTGTTCATGAATAAACCACCCTCAAACTAACTTAAGTACCATGTGCAAGGTCACAGCACAGACCTGTTCTGGGCATAAATAAACTTCTATTTAGATTGAGGGGTTGGAGCTGGGGAAAACTGGACACTGGATTTTCTCTTTACCTCCTGTGAGAGACAGAGCAGAAAATGAGAGGAAAATACTGAAAATGCTCATCTTGACCTGCTCTGTGAACACCTGTACTAATATTAATGCAGCAGTACTGGGATAGCTTGATTATGGTACATATGGTAAATAATAATACCGTTTGTATTTTAATCAGAAAAGTATTTTAAATTTGCCCCTAATAATTTTTGTAATTTTTTGGCTATCAAAATGTAAGGTTTTTTGAAAGACTTTTTACATACTAGAATGCATCTCTTCATGTAAATTTTAACAGGGACATAAGATTCATGATAATTTAACTCTAGGCAAGAAGTCATTCAAGGTATACAATATGTTAACTTAAGTGAAAGGATTAAGCTGAAACAGAAACCGTAAATCCCAGAAGATGGTAAGAACTGTGATGTAGACTAAAAAGAGGTATCAGAAATAATTTCTAGAATTTAAAAACATGCCAACAAACTTGGGAGGTATAACTCTTAGCTGTACTTAGATCATTCCACAGTAGCTTAGGAAAAGTTTCTGTAGAACTGAAGATAATCAAAGCATTCCTTGATCCAAAAGAGATGCATCCATTAAAAACATCAGTGTCTGTTAATGAAATCCAAGAAAAAGAGTGCTGTAAGTAGGGAGAGGCAGGTCTTTTCAAAAAAAGGATGAAGATATGCACAAGTGATTTTAAAGTCTCATTTCATTTGTTAAAGAAATGAAGATACATTAAACAGAGTTTCTACAATACCAGTTTGCATTACTAGCAAAGTAATACATAATACATTCAAAGTAATGTCATAATACATTCATAATAGCTAAAACCATTGCATTGTATAAGGAATTTCCATTGCCTTTAGCATCTGCTGGATAAGAATCTCACATCTAAAACAATGCTGAATTAGCCCTCATAACAGCCCTGTGAGGTAGAGGTCAGTGTTACCCTCTTTCTGCATAAGAGGAAACTGAGAAACAAAGTTTCAGGTCAGTGTACCAGAAAAACCCTGGGGATTTGAGGAGCAGAATTCCAGTCTTTCACTCCTTGTACTGTGCTCCACATCTCATGTCTTTCTTCCCTGGAGAAAAGGGAGCAGCCACAGCAGCTGCTGTTCTCCCTTCTCCCCACTTCCCTTGGCCTTGTACATATTGATTTCTCCATCTCAGCTGCTGGAAAGCGATCAACACCAGCAATCTCTACCTGAGCTACACAGACAGAACAGCCATGTGAGGCCAGAACTAAAGGAGCTGGGAATTGACAGAGAACATCACAGTATTGAGTACCAGAGTCTGAATTTTGTCACTAAACTGCAGAACCAACATGTGTCTGTTCTAAAGCAACTTTTGCAGAGGTAAAAGGACTCAGGAGCACTGAACCTGGTGGGTGCAGGGAGCACCCCTGGGGCAGGGAGGGTCTGTGCAGCAATGCACACTCAGGGCAGACAAGATCTACCCATGCTAGGTCCCTAAAGGAAACCAAATACCTGCTCTCTGTAGGGCAGACACCGAAGGAGGTCATATTGCAGAACATAGCACTGAGCTGAGGTAGAATCTGAGCAACTGAGGACCACAAAACACACCTGCATCACTGTAGAGGAAGTCTTCAACCAAGCTGACCCTGGCCAGGGCCCTGTGATCCTGTGTTCTGCATGGGCTGAAAGGACAAATACCTAAATAACATTGCAGTAAACTGCTCTGCTTTTCAAAACAGCATTACATTGTTATTTCTCATTGTAACATAGCATCTTAGAACAGTAGATTTAAAATATATATTTAATTTTCATACCAGGGCCTACTTGAGGCAAGTAAAAACTTTTTTCTAGTGCTACTCATACACTCTGTGTCATCAGGCTGCAATACAGTGAAAGCAATCTTTAAATCAGAGCTCAGCAAATAGTAACAACAGATTAGTAAGGAAAACTTAAGTCCAATTTGTCCAAAATTCTTGATTTCTGTTTCCTCATGTATTAAATGAGACAAGTAGAAGTTGTGACCACAGCACTAGTAGATCACAAAACAATTTTCCATATTATATCAAGTTGGATTTTAATGTAATTTTAATTTTATAGAGCTTGGATAACAACCTAGTTCAATCAGCTATCCCTTATATTAAATAGTGCTGGTTAAAAAGATGCCATTTCTCCACAGAATGAGCACTTGAAATAAAACAGAAAGCCAGAAGATTGTCCCCCTCCAAGCAGAGGGTTCACAGAAATGCCTGTCTTGTGTGTTCTGTACCAGAGTATCTCACACGTGGAAGCTCTTGGATATCTCAGGACCATTATCAGCTTTCTTCAGGCCTTGAAGGAAGCTCGAACAATTCTGCCCTTGAGAGGCTGAGGGGGGCGGAAGTTATCGGCCATTTGGATCCTCTGGTCCTCCTCCCCGGTGAAGAGCAGCATGCGGAATTTCTCCAGCTGGAAGTTCAGGGGAAACAATTCACTGCTTAAGGGGGCAATCAACAGTAATGGCTTTGAAAAAAGGACTAAAAGGAAATATTCAGTATGTTTTAATCAGTTAATGGAACAGGTTCAAGCAAAGCTCCTAGAGAGTATTAACAGAAAATGATGGAAGCTCTGAGGATTGAACAGGCTGAATATTCACAGACTTTCAACTTGGCCTCATTTCAAATCAAAACAGTTTTTGCCAGCTTATCCAGCACTGAATGATACAGGAACTGAAAGAGTATCAGAAATTTACCTGTTTCACAGAGATTCTTATGGGTTCTTTCAGCACTATCCATGTCACACTCTCATTAAGGGGTGGAGTTGTCAGAGAACCAAGGTATGTCCAATAATCTAGACTCAAGGGCAGGAGGCATTTAGGGTTGAAGCCTCTAAACTGAGCTTTTGTTCCCTGGGGAAAGAAAATAGACTTGAAATTTGTCCTTTTACTTTGAAGTGAAGGTAAAATAACTTTTTGGAAAGAGAAGAAAATGTTAAAGTGACATTAAAAATAGGTGAAAGGAGAATTCTGTAAAGGTTTGGCTGCCTTACAACTGTGAGCCAAAAGCAGATGGCAAGTGTGATGCCTAATGCTGGCTTACTGGACTTTGAGGTCGTGCACCATGGTCTCTACCAAAATTCACCTCTTGTCACAACAGGCCCAAAAATAATGCAGGAAGTGTGTTGTGCATATAGTGTTATAGATAATATCATGGCAGAATTCCTTGTCTCATTACTTCCTCATCTGTTTCAGTCCTACAGTCATTGTCTGCTATGGTAAACATTGACTTAAAAAAATAAATCAAACCTTCAAGTCTAAAATTAGAGGAACATGGATTGATAGAGGAAGATACATCAACCAAAAACTGGTAGAAATGGAAGGAGGTGCTGCTTGAAGCAGTGATTGCCTTAAGTACCACAGTCTAGAGAAACCACTTCACCCTGTAGGAGCATCCAAAAGGGTCTCAGACACACAGAAAACACCTCAGTGAGATCATCCCTGACAAACCTCTGCAGCAAAGACAAACAGGCAGCTCCCACTTGTGCCAGCCAAGGCTCAGTGGAAAAGGATCCTTTTGCTGAGTCTAAGAGCTGAGTCTCAAGGGTCAGGGAGCTGTTGATTTTAGATTTTTTGGGAAAAGCAGAACCTCTGCATGACCAGTGGGGTCAGCACAGCCTAGTGAGGCACCTGAGATTAGGAAAATAATATGAACTTTGGAGAGGAAAAAGAAACTACAGCTGCAGTTATGTTGTAGTTATGGGAGGATCTGTGGGTGGGTGATTTTTCATTTTTGTCTCAAAGATGTACATGAATGTGATTTTTAAAGGATATCCCAGAAGCAAATTTAAAAAGAGCTTAGAACTTACTTTAAATTTTACCATGTACAAAGCATCAGTGAGTCTGTTCATACTGGCATGTTCTTTTCCAATCTAAAAGAATGGAATAGACAGGTTAAATAAGGACTACAACTATGCTTTAATTAGGTGTTGTTTTCTTACACAAACCTGAACATTCTTACCAAAGTTTATCAGCAATTTGCAATGCATTAATGCCTCCAGTAAGTCATCTGTTTTCCTTAAGCACTTGTTAAATATGTGGCATAGTCCTCAAACACTTTACAGCAGAATGCTCTTTATCATGTAAACATGCTATTTTTGCAATTCTTACCTCCAAGAAAACACCAACTACTGCCAAGCCATCTGGAGCTGCTGCTGCCTCTCCAAATGTTGCATATTTTCTGGCATTCCAATGTACCAAGTGAAGCTTCAACAATAATAACAAATAAGAATTAAATTACTGATAGAAGTTATGAACGTGGTTTCTCATTGACACTAACAATTGTTCATAACAGAACAGCTTTGTGTCAAAGGCATTGCTGGAAATATGAAGTTCAGTCTTTTGGACAGGTCCATGAGCGTGGGCAGGAACCAGGCAAGTTTTCTGTAACAGCCCACACAGGGGTGGCATGGCCAGGCTTTGGGAGTGGGAGGATACAGGGGTGGCTTCTGTGAGAAACTGCCAGAAGCTTCCCCAGCTCGTGATCACAAGGAAGGGACCAGGCTGGAGCAGCTCCTGGAGCACTGACTGCACCCATGGGATGGGACCAGGCTGGAGCATCTCCTGGAGCACTGACTGCACCCATGGGATGGGACCAGGCTGGAGCAGCTCCTGGAGCTCACTCTCTCCTGTGGGAGGGATCCCACACTGGAGCACAGGAGGAGTGTGAGGAGCCCTTCCCCTGAGGAGGAAGGAGCAGCAGAGACAACCTGGGATGAGCTGAGCACAGCCCCCATTCCCCATCCCCCTGCACCACTGGGGAGAGGTGGAGAAAGCTGGGAGTGAAGTTAAACCCAGGAAGAAATGAGGGGCGAGGAGAAGGTGTTTTAAGATTTAGTTTTTATTTGTCATTATCCTACTCTGATTTGGTTGTTAATAGATTTTTTTGTTTGTTTGTTTTACTGTGTCAGTAACTGGTGAGGGAGCTCTCCCTGCCCTTATCCTGACTCACAAGCCTTTCCTTATATCTCCTCTCCCCATCCAGCTGAGGGCAGGATGTCTGACCTACCCACGGTGAGCAGGACTCAGAATCCTAATCCTGCCCCACTGCAGACAAAGTCATGTGACAACATCATTTGCATGAAATAATCCCATCTGTGCAAACACATCCTCACCTCACAGGGAAAAGGTTTTCCATCAATGGTGTGCTCTGATCCCTGGCTGTGGGTGGTCCCCCAGTGGAAGTGGAACTGCTTTAGCCGGAATGGATTCTGAAAGGGCCCTCCACTGATTGCTGGGCAGAAGAACAACAACAACAAAAAAAATAAATAAATAAAAAGGAGAAGAAAGCTTAAGCATTCTGGCTTTTTAGCTTCCTGCTAGTAAAATAACCACTGCTGGCACAAAGCCAGCAGACTTTCCCAGCTGCCAGCATGAAAAAGATGCATTATCCAGGCATTTAAAATGGGTGGATTTATTAATGGAGAGCACCAAAAATAATTTGGAAATTTAAATTAAAAACACTCTGTGGCTACCTGTACAAAATTTGTAGCTTTCTTGACACAGTATATCTGACACATGAAGATGTGGTAACCACCCTTATGGTTATGCCTTTCCTGTTAAACACAATAAATACAAGTGGAACAGATGGAGCAGCACTTGGGGCTGCTGTGGGTGAGAGCTGGCCGTGCCCCAGCCCCAAAACCCAGCGTGGGCAGCAGGGCAGGGGGGATTCTGCTCCTCAGGTGAGACCCTGAGCACCTGCAGAGCTGCCCCAGCCCTGGGCCAGCACAGCAAGGAGCTACAGCTGCTGCAGAGAGCCCAGAGGAGGCACAGGATGAGCAGAGGATGGAGCAGCTCTGCTGGCAGGAAAGGCTGGCACAGCTGGCATTGCTCACCTGGGGAGGAGAATGCTCCAAGGAAACCTTATACCCTGAACATCAGGTAGACAATTCAGCTAAGTATTTCCTTCTTGCAGTATCTTTACTTCCAGTGGAGGTTATCTATATTCCATTTCCTTTAAATACCTGATCCCATAAAAGAGGAAATATAATAGCTGGTACTTCACACGACACCACTCGACCTCAAATCACCTTCTAAAGGTAGGGAAATGCCACAGAGACACTTCATACATCATTTAGAAATAACACCTATGCACAGGCAAATGTTTAAGATGCCACCTATAGAAGATATTTTATCAACAGCACCAGTAACACCTGTAATTTTATATGCCACCAAATCTAATACTCTTTGCCCAACAGCCATCAAAGCCTGATCCAAGTCTCACATTAAGAAAACTAAAACTACATGTAACATCTGTAAAGCTTGTATCCTCAGTGCAGTTTATAACATTTATTTAAAGAGTGAAAGTTGGAGCTTGCACAGTGCATGCTTCCAGCTGGCCTTTATGCAGGAAACTGGCCTTGGCAAAGCAAAGGTTTTAGTATTAATTAAGGATATAAATACTCCTAGTACATTTTTCTAAAGTTAGCAAAATAATGCATCACCTGCCCAAAATATTTTAAGAAATTTAGCTATTATGGATTACTGTCAAAATTCTGTTGTGTCATTTATGCAGAACTTTGAGTCACTAGATCTATTTCAACACAACTAAAAGCAGTTTAAACCATGTTTTCCACTCCTAGCAGTCATCTTCCTTGGAAAGGTGTTATTGAAATAAGACATGCTAGTGTAGAAAGGGTCTCATTCCTGGCAGGTTCTCTGAGTCTGTATCTCTAAATGCAGAGTAATAGATGTACTTAAACTTCTAAAGATGAATAAATTTCACTGTTACACAGATATAGTTCAGCTGAAAATTACATTAAAGTAGTTACCAAGCTAATATAATACTTCCAGAGAGGTTTTACAAATTCTATTTATAGGGTGACATTCTGAACAGATCTGGGAAGCAAAAATGAAAAATGCTCACCCAGTCTTCTTTGCAAATTCAGTAAGGATGCTTGAAAACATGACCATCCCATTGGGCAGGTTCTTAAATTCATTCCAGAAGAAAAATTTTAAAATAGAGTGTCTGGCATATTAACCTTTAGCCCTTATTTCAAAGGCTTACCAGGACAGACAAGCCACTTCACAGGAAAAGTAATTTGGTTTCAATATCAAGGTATCCTATTTAACTTACATCAATCAGCACACCCAAAAGGAAGATGAAATCAGCTGATAGGTTTAAAAATTGTTCTGGTTATTTTTGTTGTTTTTTTAATGCACTCTTCTCATTTATCAGCTGCTTTATTATCTCCATTTGAATGCTCTTCCCCTACCCCAGATGTAAAAGCACAGTCTACCATGGAAACAGACCTAACAGAAGAAATAATCAATCACTTAAAGAATTTGCATTCTCTGCCAAGGGCTGAGACAAGAATAAGGTACAACTGCAGACAGTCCAACATCCAAAGTCAGCTGCTATCAACTCAGAATTCAGAATGAGCTGAAGATTCTCTAATTTCTGAAGGAACCACAGTGCTTCAAGTCAGGGAGGAAAGAAGAAAACGCAAGGTTACAGTGACCAGTGCAGGTACAATTGGTGCAGTGATTATGATTATGATGACTGTGCTGCATGACCCAGCTCTGCTTATCCTCTTCCCTTCCTGTGGGTGGGAGCTGGGCACTGAGCCAGAGCTGGCACGTACATGAATTGGCATCTTTGGTTGGGGTGCTCATGGCCCAGGACACTGAGGAGTTTACATCCCTGCTCTGGGTGCTGGAGAGATGCCCAGAAAACTTCAATTCTCATCTAAAAGAAAAGGACTGCAATCAAACTTCTCATTTTTCTGATGCAAGGGCTTTTTCCTAATGAAGAAACACTGATCTGTGATATTGCATTGCTAGAGAGGCTCAAAGTGAAGACAAAATAGAAATGGCTCCAGCCAGATGCCAGAATTATAGATCATAGAAGTTACACCGTACAGAATGTGCTCTGAGCTAGCTGGCTGTGTTAGTCTCACCTGTCCTGTCATCAGAGTCCTCAAACTGCACCATGACAGAGTGGCCAGTGTTGGAGATGCTGAGGGAGGTGCAGGACTCGTAGGAGATGACCAGGGGCTGCAGGCTGGGGTCGTAGACGGCGCGAGCAGAGTCGATGTCGATGGGGGACTGGCGGTTCCCCTGGGCAATGGGGTAAGCCTTGTGCCACTCTGAAGGGCCTTCAACAGCCAACAAAGAAAAGCAGCATTATTTCCTTCCCACCACACACACAGAATGGTCATTATGGGTTTTCAGGAGGCTTGAAATAAAGCTTGCTCAGCAAGAGTGACTCCAGTGTTTGGAATGTGAGAAATTCATTTAAATTCTAGGCTGGTGTGTTTTTATTAGTACAAGCAGGCTGCAGTAAGATGGGAATTCAAATATCTTGTCCAGATCACACAGAGGAGGTCATGGCACACCAACAGACTGCTGGACCCCCAGTCACTTGTGCCACTCTCTGCAGAGGCCACAGTTACCTTGCTCAGGTGGGTACAGGGGTAAACACTTGCATGCACAAACACACTCCCCAAAGAAACAGCATTTCATTCTCTCTGGGAAAGAGTGTAAAAGCTCCAGCAATTCAAATTAGATGCAGATGACTCAATCCCTTAGCTACTGACTATGCAGTTATTTTTAAAATAATTTTATGACTGCAGTAAATCTTTGAGACAGCTCCATTCTTCACTCATACCCCTTATGGTATCTTTCTAACCCAAGTGAAGGATGCAGGATGATAATTAACACTTTGGGACTTCCTGACCTCAATACAGAGGGGAGAAAGCCCAATTTAATAGCAGAACTCTGCTGCCAGAGCTGGCAGATTTTTAAGCCATTTGAAATAACAAAAGCTTATCCATATCAAAGAACTCCTTTTTCTTATGGCTCATTTTCTACTTTGCTATGGTAGGGAAAGCAGCAATTAAATTCCTCTGCTCCTTCTGTGCATGAAGAATAACAGTAGCAATTGTACTTTGGGGTTCTCAAGAAGCACATTTTAAATTGTAGCATTCTACTTTCACAAAGGGAAGCTTTTTTTAAAATCAAGCACAGGTATTTAGCCTCCTTGAGTTTACATAATACAACAGTGATCTATTACAGTGTTACTTGGCTTTGACACTTTCTGCAAAGCTAAGCTGATAAAATAATATCTTTTCTCAGCCTGCCTGCAAAGCAGATTTAGGAATTAAATGCTCTTACACAAGCTAAGGCAATATCACTTGGCTCTCACAAGCTTCATAGGAGTATACATGGCTCTATTACTCCTAGCTAAAAGCACAAATAAATAACATTACCTACGAGCACTAACCTAAGTTTGGTATTCAAACTTGCTTTCAGACTCACAGAAACTGAAGGAATTGCTGTTAAGAAAGAGACTGGCCCCTGAAGGTTTTGCATAAGACTCTTGTTGGACACTCAGCAGCTAACATAATTTCTGCAAGGAGAGAGAGACTCCTGGAAGTTATGCAATTGTCTCATTGGCCAGCATCAGCCACTCATCCATCCTCTGTAAAGGACACAGGCACAACACAGCACTACTGTGGCAATTCTTCAGGAGCTCCACATCCCCTGACACACACAGCACTACTGTGGCAATTCTTCAGGAGCTCCACATCCCCTGACACACATAGCACTACTGTGGCAATTCTTCAGGAGCTCCACATCCTCCCTCACGCTCTGACACGCATCCTTGGAGGTGGGAAGCAAAGGAGGAGGACTAAATTAAAAACTGTCAAATCCAAAAGCATAAGTTGTTCTGTAAGAGATCTGATACTGATCTGTACAATTTCTTGATGTACTAGACATACATAACATATAGCTTATTTTATTCACTTTTATGAAAGCCTAGATATCACATTTCAGCAGAAGCACAGAATCAGGAGATCTATTACTGCCCTACTAAATCTCCTTTACCTAACAGAATTGCTTTTGGAGAGAGACACAGGTAACCATTTTTTTATAACAGCATTTTGGAAAGGGACCCATCTATAATATCTGCAGTCTGGAAAAAACCCCAAAGCATTCAAACTGCCCCCCTCAGATTAGGAATGTTGATTACAACACTGAAAGGCAGCAGACGTAAACTTGTGCATCTTTTAGTGCCACTTTCTGGGTGCTATTGATTATCAATAAAGTAATTAATTACCTGCTGTATATACTTGATTCTTGCAGACATCAAAATGCAGGCAGCTCTGCAGGGCTCAGGCAACAGCTCTAGAAAGAAAACGAGTGGGGGAAGACAGAGAGATGCAGCATGGAAATGCCATAACCTACCGTCAGCCTGCCCATATCCCCAACTGTGGTGGCCAGTCATTTTGGGAGCTGCCCCTGCTTGGCTCCAGCTCCCTGAGCAGGGCACTGCTGCCTACCTGCCTTTATAGCAGCTCCCGTGGGATAGGGTCAGCCCCTTAAAGATACAGAGCAGCCAAAGCAATTCCTGCAGGACAGGGAAAGCGTCCGTGTTCTGCTGCTCTGCTCCTGCTCCTGCTCCTGCTCCTGCTCCTGCTCCTGCTCCTGCTCCTGCTCCTGCTCCTGCTCCTGCTCCCCCTATTTGCTAAGGCAGCACAGGTGAAGGAAAATGCAAAATTCAGATAACTGAAGTCTCAGGATTTAGAGAGAAAGCCAAACTGTGGATCAAATTCAGGAAAAAATATCAGTGTTTTCTCATTCTCTGCCCCAAGGAAGCAAAAGCAGTAAGGTGCTCTGAGCATCAGGACAGTCGTGTGCAGGTGGGACCTGCCCCTCTCACATCGGTGTTCTGCAGGGAAAAACATCACTGCCTCTCTTCTGAAACCCTCCTGCCAGCTGCAAAAAGGAATGGTGTCACCAGATCTGTAATTAATCACAATCAGTGCTTAGATGAGATGGAGAACATTCTCATCTTGGGACAAAACTCCTTGTGCTGCTTCTAAACAAGGTACAAATTACACAAAGTAAGGATGAACTGACAATCTGATTTTAATTTTGCAACTTTAAAGAAACTTTTCAAATGGACAAAATTAAAAGTGTGGTTATATTAGGAACAGAACATAGCAGACCCCAGAGAAAGGGGTTGATATGTGGAGCCTCAGTTATCTGGAATGATCCAATAATTGCCTGTACCCTCCTAAAGCCATGGAGAGGCTTCAGTGAGAGACCCAATCTGAAGCTGTAAAATGTCTTGAGACATCTCTGGGACAAGGAAAAAGGCTTCTTCATTGTGATTTTGTTAGATCTGAGGAAATGCTCTCTGTCGAGGCTACATTTTATGAACATTGATTTTCACAAAAACAATAGCACACAAAATAGGGAATCTTCTATTATGCGTCAAGAATATGGAAGGAAAAAATCAATAAGAGCATTTCATGCAACTTTTATGTTGTGGTACTGCCTTGTAAGTATTAATTTTCTTTTTCAGGAGGTTTCCATAACAGTCAGCTATAAAACTTTTAAGAGTTGCTGATGCCAGCTAAATCAGTGGGATGTAAACTGCTGGAAAGGTCTCCTCCAACTGCAAAGCTGCTGAACAAGTGTTTTCAAGAGAAACATCAACAGTGGGCTCAGGTGAACCCACAGGGCACAGTGGCACTGTAGTGCCCAACCTGCACTGGCATCATTGACCCCTTCAGCTTTCATCTTCTCACTCAAACCCACACAGGTGTCTGCAGATCTGGACCAAAACACGTGACACAGGAAGAGCTCTGAGACAAGGGAAAATATCCTGAAGATGTGGCAGGAAGCAGACTCCACAAAATGGAGGTTTAAATGGGTGGATTTAGAAAAGTGGAAGAGGGGAATGACAATGCCTTGAGGGGAAAGGAAAGTGAGCCTGAATAAAATTTTAGCTTGTAAAATATATCATTAGTAAATGTTAGTCAGTGTGTATATGACAACTTAATGTGCTTACAACCCAATCAGCCTTCTTTCTTTATGAGGAAAATATAAAATTTTCCTTAAAAACAAGGTAACGCTGCTGCTTGTACAAATATCACATTATTCTGTTACCCTGATACCTCTGGATATTGGGTGGACTCCAAGAATGGTTTTCACTGATTCTGCCCTCAAATTATCATTTATCACTTCAAAAGCTGCAGTCATCATGTAATTCTGTTCTGTTTTACTAGTTTGATTCCAGGACAATTACATCACACTCGTGAACTTATGGAAGTGAGAACAACAGAGGGGTGGATTTCTCCAATGCTGAGCTAAAAGTGACATGATTTCCACAAATTTCTTCTGGGCTCTTGACGCCATGTCAGAAGTGTCTGCTTCACAGTGAGTGACAGGAAGACATCATTCCATTCACTGCAGTGACATGTTTCAAGCTGCCTTAAACAGAAATCTGTCTTCCCCAGCCTTCTCACTTAGGGTTTTATTTTCCTTTGCCAGCAGTGATGAGTGAACAAAGCAGCAGCCCAGGAAAAATATAGGGGTTCTTCTGAACCTGTCACCTGTTGTGATACAGAACTAACAATTAATGCCTCAGGTTTCCCACCTTTATATATAGAATTAATTTGCTTTATTATTTATTTTTTAATTAAAATTGCTATATACGGACTAATAATTATGGTTAGAAAACTCCAAATAAGATTGGAATGCTGAACTGAAATTTGACATATTAAGCTTTGCAGGTTTGAGGAAATTGGAGATTTTAATCTCTAAGGTAAAATGTCTGTAATATTACAGGTCTGGATCACTGGGAGGTTGTTGCACATGAAGATTTCACTTGAGGATAATGCTTCTGATAAATATTACTGCATCCCTGTAGAGGGGCAGAGCTCCATTTTAAGGTGTGTAAGATGAAGTAAGAGTTATTTGGTTCCAAGGTGAATGGCTCAGTGGCACTCAGTGTATTAAGTAACTTGGCAATTACATCTGCTGACATCATTAATAATGACACATTTGAACGAGGTGTCATGTGCCTTCTCTAATGCACCCCAGAGTGTTTGGTGTGTCACTGCAAGCCAAGAAAACCAGAAATCCCAGCAGTTTGGGTGCAGGCTGCACACTCTGAGCCGTTCACATTCCGTGAGTAGGAGCAGATGAAATGTTAAATAAAACATTCATCACTCCAGAGTCTGTCTGTGCCTCAGGTTCTTGACAGAGTATCTGTTTATCCAGGCAGCTCCTCTCTCCTCTTACATTGCCACCAGGGATGCTGGCAGCTCCCACAGGGGGTTACTCTGAGCTGGCATCTGTTCTTTACATGTGTGTTAAAGGCATTTCTAACGAACCCAGGAGCTGCACAAAAATACTCCACACAGTAAATATAAGCAGAACAGTGTACTGCCAACACTGAACACCAAAAAGCACAATCATTCCAGATACTTTTCTATGTTTTAGTATTTTATTTTAAAACAGTTCTTGATTGACCACAGAAGTTTCAACGTTTATATTCTCAAGTTATTTCTTGCAAACACAAAATGTGGTGGCTTTTGTGTATATATTGATATATTAAAATTATACACATATATATGTATATTGATATATTGATTCTCATGCAGGAAGTGGAACTTCAGGAGCTGAAAGTGGTCATCCTTCTCCCACAGCTATGGAGATTTCTGAGAGTTATGAGACTTCTAAGGGAAAAACTCAACTGGGAATCTCCTCCTGGCATCAGGGGGAAAACAAAAAAATGGTGCCAAAGTGAAGAAGGGAATAAAAAGAAAAGGACAAAAAGGACATGCATATAGTTGACAGACAACTATGCAAGAGAAAAAGCTTGAATCAAACACAGGCCAGGGTGGGCAAGGGGTTAGAAGCAATTTAGTAGGATTGCTTTTGGGAAAGTGGGGCAAAAAAAGGGGAATGGGGTACCTGGTTCTCTAGGAGATTCCCATCCTTCTGTCTCAGTTTGAAAGATGGGTGGAAGGCAGGAGCCTCCCTTGGATTGGAGAACGTAAACCCTCTCCCCATGAATTATTATAATTTTGAAATTAAGGGGCTCTCAGGCAAAGATATGAGAATAGGGATAACAGTTCATTACTAACGTGTAGAACAAGGCAAACAAACAACAACTATGGAACAAATAACAAACAGAACCAGGGACCCTGTGACAGCTCTCTTGGCCGAGATGGGAAAGGAGGGAGGAGAGGCTTTGGGGCAGTTGATCCCGGTGCCCCTGCAGGACTCTGAGGACTGTGACACCACTGAGGGCCCAGGCAAAGTTTGCTAGGCCTTTTCAGGCTCGGAGCTTCTTCTCTCTTTCTCATGCTGGGAAATCCTTCCCATGCTGAGACGGTTTCTCAGCTCCAGCCTGAGCCTTTCCCAAGATGATAACATTCGGGAAAAACAGAAAGGAATTAATAATAAAGATTAGCACCTGGTGTTCTCACGCTATGGGACAGGATTTGTTTTCTTCTATTGTCCAATGGACTGCTGTCCTGTTCGAGGCTTGTGAACCACACTATAAAATGTGGTTTGCTTTTTCAATAAATCACTTCTTTGGCCACAGCTGAGGTCTGTCGTTATTTTACGTGACTCCTAGTGTATACAGCAACAGAGGAGCACTGAGCTGGAATGGCAGGAATGAGCAGAAATCCCGGGCTGGTGGAGATGTATGAGAACTCCGAGGCAGTGACTGGATGTCCCAGCAGGGCAGGGACTGTGGGGCTACAGTGTACAGAAACCCAGAGCAGTGCTGAAGGAGTGGGGCTGGGGCAGGGACAGCCAGCCCCAAGCAGGGGAAGGGCAAGAGGAAGAAGGGCAGGAAAAAGAAGGAGAGGAAGAAGAAGAGGAAGAAGAGGAAGAGGACAAAGACGATGACGAGGAAGATGACAAGGAAGATGATGACGAGGAAGACGAAGACGAACAAGAAGAAGAAGAAGAAGCAGGAGGAGGATAAGGGGAAGGGGTAGAAGGAGAAAGAGAAGAAACCTAACCCCCAACACCTTCATACACCTTTTTTTTTTACTTTTTTTTTTTTACTTTTAAAGGTACACACAGTTGGCTGCCTTATACTAGGTATGAGAACTACATTCTAGACCTAAGCCTGAAATATTAATTATTGCAACTTATGGATTGTTCAAATTAAGCAGTGTAGCAGAGAACAAGAGCAGGAGACTGCTTTCGATTTTTGGAAACAGATTGTCCCTGAAATACAGCAATGGTCACTGAAATGACAGCAAAAGGAAGGATTTACTGTGCACAGCAAACACAAAGCCTGAAAAATGAACTTTCCTGGAGATGCTGTGTATGGGAAACAAAAGAGGAAGCGCTGTACATCAGCTGCAAGATGTAAACCACTCCATATAATAAAGCACTGCTGTGTGCATCGTTCCAGCAGACATACAGAAAACTAAAGTTTCTGAAGAGAGACAGATTAAAAGGATAATGGACTTCATATCTACTAATAAATCAGTGTGAATGATGCAAGTATTTCAGGACCTCTCTTTTGTTGTTGAAACTTAGTGCCAGAAATGTTGGTTGAAATTTTCTTAAGATGTGGAAGTTTTCTCCTCCTTTGTACACCGTTGTTATAGATGAGTAATGCAAGGTTGGCTCTCACAATTAAAGGATGAATATTGTGTGTATTTTAATTTTTGTGGATGTATAGTTATGTTATTGTAATATATCTTCCCATAGTCCTCTTTCCCCTCTCCCTTGTAATGCTTCAAGGTATTTGGGGAGGGCTGGCTTGCTACTAGGAGGTGTGGCATAACAACACCTAATCTCCAACCAAGATATAAGAAAGTAATATCCACCAATGGACAGAGAAAGAGTTGACTGATGAGACTTTGGGAGGGGCTAAGGGTATTAAAAGCAGTGCATCCATTTTGTAAAGTGAGCCATGGGGAGGTCCCAGTGCTGCCTTTTCTCCTTGTTCAGTCTTCTGTTGTGTTCTGTTAAAGTTTAATAAGTCTTTGAAGTTTTAAAAAGTGAGTGTTGTTTCTCACAACTACCAAGGTCCAACCAATGCTGATCCTATATGGAAAGATGTTCATAACAGAAGCACATAGGCACAACAGATTTCACATGCTCTTGTCTCCATCCTAAGCAAGAATAACTGCAATAATGTGCAACATCTCTGCAAAATATATCCTACCTGGTTTTCCTGACTGCAGGTACCTTCACAGCTTCTGCCTCAGTCTGTCTGAAAATACCTCAAAAGTCCATACAGTAAGTGCATCAAGAGATGTAGAGAAATACCCATTTTGAACATAAATTCTGGGAATGGTACTGTTGTCCAGAAAAATTGGATCCATTACTATGCAACAGCCAGTAAATACACACTTGAGAGAGACACTGATTGTTTATGTCAGAGTTGCCAGGCCTTGTGCTTGGTGGTGTTCCACAAATCAAGCAGCCCAACTATCCATACTTTTCCTTATTTATATATTTTAGCAAACAAAGGCATGGATGTTTATTGGCTACAGGTTACATAGTTCTCTTATTAATTAGTATTCTCTCTTCTGTTGGTTAATGAGTGTCTCGCTTCTCATGGAATTAGTGCCATGCTCTCTCCTTCTCCTCCTTTGGCTCAGTGCTTTCCTGTGTGGCTGCTCCATGAGCTGTGCTCCTGATCTGCCCCTGCTGCAATTCCACACAATTGCTGAGTTGCCTTTGTTTCTTCCTTATCTTGAGGGTCCTGCCAAATGTCCTCATGGCTCATTGTGAGCACACATTAACTCAGAAAACACTTTGTTAAATGCATCAACGTGTTGCATATTCATAGATCTTTATGCATTATTCAAAATCATTCCCCCCCCAACCTGTAAATCAACATTTTTTCCTTCCCTGGGGTTCTGGTGTCAGATAATCCAAAAATGTGAAGAATTTCCTGATTATCTTTTTTACCATTCTCTGAATTAGTCACATGAACAAAAGCTTTTTACATTACCAAGTTATAGCCCAAGAAAAATACATATATTTATCACACTACTATTTCTAAGTTTTGTTAATAGCAGAACTAAAAGAAATTACATTCATTCAGCAAAGTTTTCCGACATTATGCATATAGCATTCATTCTAATATTTGCAAAAAGCCAATAATATAATATGTATTTATAACACCATGAATTCTGCATTCCTCGTGTATCGGTGGAAATCCTTCTCCCCGAGCTTTGTTAACCTTCCTGGGCTGAGATCACTGGGGCATGTGCAGCCCCAAACCTTAACAAGGCAATTCTGCTGACCAGGAATTTGTGTTTCCAGCAGCTGGACATCACTTAGAGCTTATTGGCCACTCTGCTTCAAGGATTAAATCTCCCTCCTTGCTGATAAGGCTTGAAAATTACAAAGAACAAACAGCAAAGAACATATTTTCTTAACAAAATTTGACATACTCCACATTTATGTACCAAGATATAGGTAGGATGTGATTAAACTCTCCATGAGCTCTTTTGAGTGGAATCCTGCTAGGAATGGGGTTCCCATGAGGGCTGGATTGCCGATGGTTGGGCATGGAGTGGTCGTGTGAAATATTTTTTGTAGCCTCCTATTTCTCGTGTTCTCTGCTCAGGCTGTGGATAACAAACCCTGAGCAGAGGAGTAACATTGCTTTAGAGAATGGGTGGGTTGAGATGCAGAGGGAAGCTGCTGGGGGCCGTTTACTCCGATTGTGACCATTATGAGGGCTAAATGATTTGATGCGGGGAAGGCTGGTTTAATGCCGCTCTCTCTGAGGCTCACCTGGCCGCACATGGTGTGGAGTGTCCCCAGGCATGGCCCGGGGAGGGGCGGGGGCGCTGAGGAACACGGCGTGGGTGCCAGAGAGGGGGATGTGATAATTGATAAATGATTCCTGTTCATTATAGAAGTTTTGGAGTTTGTATAAACCAGAATACTTAAAATAGGAAAAGAACATGGACCTAGATAAAGGGAAATATATGGTTAAACCCATTCTGTTTAAATCCCCGTTACGAATTTTGTATATTGAATATTGTATACCAGTTTGTAAAAGAATAAAAAAAAGGGGGAGGTTTCCATAGTCTGAAAGGTTCTTTTTGCAGAATCAGATTTCCTGCCTTTGTGTGATCAATCACACACTATCTGCTAAAGCTCAGACTTCCCACTTCTCCTGTTTTTTATCTACCAAGACCAGATGGTTACATGACCAATTGTCCCAAGAGCTGTCCCACGGAATTTTAAAGTTTCTTTCACCATTACTGCTTACCTTGCAGAATTACTACAACGAAACAATAACAATTTTTGATTACTACAAAGAAAACAATACTATAAAAAGGGAGCTGCAAACCAAGTTCTGTGGAAGCGTGGAGTAGGCGGTGACCGCTCACACAGCGCGCTGCTTGCTCTGTCTGTATAAAATAAAGCAATTATATTTTGCTAAATATCGAGACTTTTGTTTCTCACTTACAGCAGGGAGAATTCGGGGCGCTGCCAGCCCTGCCGGGCTCGGCGCCAGGAGCGGCAGGGCTGAGGGAGACGCGGCCGCTGCCAGGGCTCGGCGGGGCCGCCCCTCAGGGCAGGCGGGGCGGGGCAGGGCAGGGCGGAGCCGCCCCGCGCCTGCGCGCTGCAGCAGCGGCCATGGCGCGCCCGGGCCGGGCCGGCCTCAAGGAGCAGCGCTACGACCGCCAGCTCAGGTACCGGGGCGGGCACGGACCGGCACCGGCAGCGGCCCAGCGGGGAGCGGGGCCGCGCCTCTAGCGGCGGGCACGGGCACGGGCGCGCTCGGTGCCGCGCCAGGGACAGGCCCCGGGGCCGCGCCGGGCCCGGCGGAGCCGCGGGAAGCAGGAGCCGTGTCCGAGCGGCGGGGCCGTGAGGGCTGCGCCGGCACACGGACAGTAGATATGCAATAAATAAAAAGTATATGTTACCAGAAACATATATATATTCAAACATAAATATATATATATATATATATATAAAGGGGGATAGAGATACATAAATGTAGATATATATATCTACGTAGGTCCTCAGGTATGTTTTTATATAAGATATATAAGTTACTTGTAAAATGCTTGTTGTATAAGTATATAATGTATAAATACATAGATGTGTGTGTTCCATATGTTTATATTATGCATGTCTGTTTGTGTCTCTCTGTATATATCTGAATATGTAAAGGAGGCTGTGCCGAAAAGATGGAGCCGGGTTCTGCTCCAGGCCCAGCAATGGCACCAGAGCCACGGGCAGGGGCTGAGCCCAGGACCTGCCCCTGCACAGGAGGCACAGCCTGTGCCCTGGGCAGTGCCAGCCCTGAGCAGAGTGTGCAGAGAGGCTGTGCAGTCTCTGCTGGGGATATTCCAGAGCCTCGTGGACACTGTGCTGTGCCCTGTGCTCTGGGATGGCCCTGCTGGAGCAGGGAGGGGGCACCAGAGCAGCCCCTGTGACCCCTTCAGCCTGACCCAGCCTGGGGCTCTGTGAAAGGGCAGAAAAGATCCGAGTTACCAGGGGAGGGTAAGAGCACCAGTCAGGGGTGTCTGTCTGCAGTGTGGCTGTTAAATTTCCTCATGGATGGATATGTGTGAGTGAAGGGCTCAGCAGTGGTGATACCACTCTGCTGTTCTCTCAACAGCTTTGTGCAGCTCAGGAGTGCAGAGTCCTGGGCTCCTCAGTACAGGAAATACAAGGAGCCATTGGACAGGGTCCTGTGGAGGGCACAGAGAGGATTTGGGGTCTGGAGCATCTCTGGTGAGGAGAGACTGGGAGCTGGACCTGGTTACCCCAGAGTAGAGAACACTGAGAGGGGATCTCATCAATGCAAACAAATATCTCCAAGGGCTGTCAGAGGGTGGTGCCCAGCAGCAGGACAAGGAGCAATGGCCGTGAACTAAAACACAATAAGTTTCATCTCCACATGAGGAAGAACTTGTTTTCCTGGAGGGGGCAGAGCCCTGGAGCAGATGCCCAGGGAGGCTGTGGAGTCTCCCTCTCTGGGACATTCCAAACCTACCTGGAGAAGCTCCTGTGTCACCTGCTCCAGGTGACCCTGCCTGGGCAGGGCTTGGACTGGGTGACCTCCAGAGGTCCCTTCCAACCCTAAAAATTCTGTGAGTTACCACCCCAGTGAAATCAGCAGGACATGTGACCCAGGACTGTCAGCCTGGTCTCAGCCTCAGTGCTGTTTTCTAGAGGTCTGAAGTACCAGACAGAATCAAGACTGATTTCTGTCTCCTGTGTGTTTCAGTGCCTTGTATGAGAAATTTTAAAAAATATATATATATAAAATGCTATTATTTATAATAAAAGTTAGGAAAAAGAGAATGTTTGGCATTAGGACAAAGTTTGGGCAAGGACTTTTTTAACCCATGCTGCTTTTTAAAAAGTTGAAATATGTTCCAAGAGAAAGAGGTGTGTGCATGCATATGGTGTAAGGTTGGAGAAAATGAAATGTCAGGGAAACTGCTCTTTGGAAAGTCTCAGAGTTTTCACAGTAAGTTCCCTTTTATTTTGGTTAGTGCTATTTAGGTCCTCAGCAGTGAATGCACAGTAGCACACCTGTCCTCTATTTGTCTTTTTTTTTTTTTTTTTTTTTTTTTTTTTTTTTTTTTTTTTTTTTTGTGTGTGTGTTTTGTTTTGTTTGTTTGTTTATATTGACTTGCAGTCAGAAGTTAAATAACTTCATTGTATTTTGGGTTCCTTCCCAATACAGACTGTGGGGCGACCATGGCCAAGAAGCATTGGAATCTGCCCATGTTTGTGTGATAAATGCAACAGCAACAGGAACTGAAATACTCAAAAACTTGGTGCTGCCAGGTCAGTAGATATTTCTTCTGTCTCTTCTTTGTGATGTATCTGATAGCTTGATGATGCCAAGTTCTTCATAGCAGGTTTTTTCCCCCCAAAGGTATTGGTGCGTTTACAATTGTCGATGGGAATCGAGTCTCTGGAGAAGATGTTGGAAATAAGTAGGTTTTTTACTGATTTCAGTTATAAATTGGCAAGTGACAGGGTTTCATATGTAGTTCCATCTCTATATTTGCTAAGAAGTCCTGCAAAATTATTTTAGAATTCTCTCTGTGTTTCTCCAAGTCGTCTGTGGGTTTGGAGATTGGTGACAGACAGCGTGCATAGTCATTTTGATATTAGCTGCTAAATTATTTTAGTTGCTAGGTTTGGGCCTTACAGATCTGTTTGTTTCACTTGTCAAGTTTATAAGGACAATGCTCTATTCAGTGTAAAACTATTGAAAATTAACTTGTTTGATGTAATCTTGAGCTATGGCAGTGTTTGTATATCAGTGTAGTTGAATATGTTTTCCCTAATTCTGATGATGCAGGTGCAACTGTGGCTGCTAGACATTTATTGCCCTTCATGGCTTTGAACAGCTCTGTGCAGCAGGGAAAAGGGGAAAAAACTGTTTGCAAATCCTGTAAGAATGGTTTGCCTGCTAATTCTTGATCAAGTTCTGTTGCAGTGCCCATAGATAACTACAGAGGTTATGTGAGGGGGAAGGATATTCCATTATGTGGGGAAATCAGTGCTAGTGAGTCTTTGATGAGCCTGGTGAGAAAGAATCAGCAGCATGATCCTGTCTTCCAGACAAGTTTTGCATGTTATATTTCAGATTTATAGCTTGGGCATTGAAAAGCTTTATTAAGAAACTGTTTCTGAGGAAAATACAACAGTGGTGGGAAAAAGCATATTTAAGGGTTTGTTGTGTATGAGAGTCAGCAACATATTCTGCAGAACAAAATGTAACTTCAGTGCTGTTTTTTCTTCAGAATAAAAGTTCACATGTAACTCTCTCTTGTCTCCTTTTCAGTTTCTTTCTACAAAAAAGCCATATTGGTCAGGTAAGGAAATAATAAATGTCCATTTACATGTATTAAAAGCATGGAAATATTGAATATTTTAACGTGGTATTATGAATAATGCTAAAAGCTTATGTGTATAGGTTAAAGTCTGCCTCTTCTTTAACAGAATTCCCCATATTTACTTTTTAGTTGCTTGTAAGTGAGAAGATAAACTCAATTGTGGTGAGATTGAATAAGAAAAATTGATGAGCTTATGATTAAAATCTGTGGCAGGATAAGGTAGTTGTAGTTGAAGGAGTAAAGCTAGGAGTAGAGAGGTGAATGAGGGGGAAAAAAATCACAAAAACAGGGAGTACCAGAGGCATAGATAACTCCTGGAAACTCTGTAATGAAACTGGAAATTAGGAAATAGGTGTCTCACAATTTGTCTTTTTAAAACAGTATTACATGCTCTCAAACTAAGTGCCTGCTATTACGGGATGCATTTTTCCTCCAGATGAGCAAGGCTTGGAGTAAGGAGCCTTAGCTTATAATGAGCTTTGTTGTGGGGTGTTTCCTGAGGTTGTTTTGTTGTTGTTGCTTGGTTTGCATTGTTAGCACGTGCCATTATGTAGTACTGATACAATATGTAAACTACATTTCATTTTGATTGCTCTGAAACAGAACCGTGCCCAGAGTGCCATGGAGCTCTTGCAGGAATTGAATAGTGATGTTTCTGGAAACTTTGTTGAAGAGGTTTGTATTCCTAGATCAGTACTATATCTGTGTTATAGTGTGATAAAAATGTGAAATAACAGCTCTGTGTTGCTTTGTGGTGTTGCAGTTTTAATAGATTCAGGATAAAACAGCATTTGACAAATTGATCTAAAGTTAAATCATTTGGATGTATTTCACACAAAGAATGTGTTTCAAGCATTATTTTGTAACTTCATCTTAATTTTATGAGTTTCACTTAACACTTTATATTCAGCAGATTTGCTCTGTACTCAGAAATTTTCAGTGTTCCCTGACATACATTTTTCCCCCTATTTAGAGTCCAGAAAAGCTTTTAGACAACGACCCTTCCTTTTTTAATCGGTTTAACTTAGTGGTTGCAACACAACTACCAGAAAGGTAAGAATTACCTAAGGTTGAATTACTTGTTTTCATTCAGTTGTAAAAGCAGGTTTATATATATATGTGTGTGTGTGTGTGTGTGTGTGTGTGTGCATTTATGCACAGGTACTTCCTTGTAGAAAAGCAGAGCAGAACTGTGTCCTTGTGAAGGAAAATTACAGCCAGTGATGGCACTTTCTATAGACCTTTTTGTACCTCTGATGGGAACTACCTCTTCTGAAATTAGGACACTGCAAAAGATGAATCTGATTCTTTAGTTCTCTGTCTCACAACTCATTGAAGCTTTTTATTTGATACTTGGAGCATTTGGGAGGGTGGAATGAGACATAATGGACATAATAGATGGATATTTTTCCAACTCACTGTAAATTGCTGTATGAAATTAATCACCTTACGTGCTTATGATCATGATGATATTAGAGAAGTTTTTTGAGAGAACTCTTTCATAAGTAATTGGTGTAGGAATTATCTTTATAGTTAACTGGTGCCTTCTGGAGATGTGAAAAAAGTATGTTTTTTCCTTATAGCACATTGCTGCGCCTGGCTGAAGTTCTCTGGAATTCCAACACTCCTCTGCTGATCTGCAGGACTTATGGACTGGTTGGTTACATGAGAGTTGTGATTAAAGAACATACAGGTTAGAGGGTTTATTGAAATCAAGACTTCTCTGGAAGGTTTAAAGCTTCAGTAACTTATGTCACTTTGGAGTTTTTTGTCTTTTTTCATCTTGTGATGTATTTAGTATTTGTTAAGTTTTAGGTAGTTTGCATTCTTTGAGGAATGCATTGGGATTATGAACTGCAACAAAGAGTAAAATTGGGGATTATCCTGATGTTATGGGTGACTTACACAGAATACTTACTTTGAAAATTAAGCAGTGAAAGTAGCAGGTGGTCCTGTGTTTGTGTAGCTCTGTTCTGAAGGCCAGACATAGAGCTGGGAAATGCATTGTGTCATTTTTTCACAGTTGTTGAATCTCACCCTGACAATATGTTAGAAGATCTGAGACTGGACAAACCATTTCCAGAACTGACAGAGCACGTTCAGGATTATGACTTGGAGCATATGGACAAAAAGGTTGGTGTGTGGTTTGCACTGTGTTCCCCAGCACAGGTACAGACACAGCACAGGGATTCTGTGAAAATGGCCCTTGGCAGATGACTCTGGTGCCAAGTCCCATCTGAACAGAACCAGCTCTAGAACCAGTCACGAGGAACTGTTTTTGCCTCTGCCCCAGATGTTCCAGTCTGTTTAAATCTTAAGCAGGTGCAGGTCTTGGGAAGCAAGGAGTATTATTGGAGAGCTTGATCTTTTGTTAGATTGAATACTTCCTCACACCCTCTTTTGGAATTTGTTATTTAATTTTTATGATTACCTGTTGCTGCAGAGCTTTACACTGTGGATGTTTCTGCATAGCTTGAGTTCCACTCCAGAAAAATATTGGAGAACTTGGCTCACATTTTTTAAATTAATAATAATTTGATAATTTATTTTATAATAGTTTAAAAAATTATTGCTGAGTCAGAATCTGGAATATGTCCTGTATCTTTAGAGTAGTGCAAGGGATATGTGGAGTTTACATTGTAAATAGGTTTTTAATTTGATTCCTGTTTTTTATCTTTTCTCAACGTGACAAAGATTTCTCCACTGTTCAATTCCAGGACCACAGCCACACTCCATGGATTGTGATTGTAGCCAAGTATCTCACAAAATGGTTCAATGAGGTATGTTGCAAAACTGTATTATTACTATTATTGTTCTGTCTTTTCTGAAGCAGTAAATTATTTTGGCAGTGTGTAACATTAAAAAATGAAGGTGGAATCATAAAAAAAAAGATTACTAATTGAAGTACAAGTAAATATGTGAGCAATGACAAACTGCTGGAGTTCAGCAGTCTGAACATAGTGATCTTTTAGTAGTAGGTATTTTAAAGACAAAAATTCTCTTTGTGTTTTTTAAATTTAGAAAAGTGAACAGTGGCCTAAGAGTTACAAAGAGAAAGAAGCCTTCAAAGAGCTGATTCGGCAAGGTAATCCATGTCCCAGGGGTCCCTTATTCCTACTGGCAGAACCAGATACAAGTTGGTATCTGAAAAGTAATCCCAAATTCTCTCAGGTTTAATTTATGAAAGATAGGTTGGTATATACTGTATGATTCTTCTGCTAAATTATTGGTTTGTACATGTGAATCTTAAGATGCCACACTTGCTTATAAATGTTTTTTGTCAGTGTTTTATCCTAAGATCCAGAGTGTGTTTTGATTTGGGTGGGATCAAAGGCCTTAAGAGAAAATCCTGTTTAAAATGTGATAAAGAGGAAAGCAAATGGCTTTTGACACTGGAATTGTTATTCTGCAAATATTTGGTTTGTCCATTGACCCATCAGACATTTGTAATCCTTCAGCTCTGCCTGGCCAGTGCCTGTAGCACTGACTGCACTGTAACTGGTGTGTGAATTACTTAATTTGTGCAGTGCTTTCAGTCTGGTACCTTTTCAGGGTGCTTAAATTCATGTGGCATTTTTAAGATCTATATGCATTGTCTTAAATGATTGTAGAAAAACACCATTGACTGAATTTTTGGTATTTCCACACTTGAAGGTGACCTGTGTGCAAATTTGGAGTGGTCCTTAACCCCAGGCTGTGATAGGGAATAGATCTGATCCATAGTAATTTCCTTTGGTTATGTCAGATTTTAGTGGAGGCACTTTCTTGGGCTGGCTTGCTCTCTGGATGCATAAGTGTTTGCCAAATTTGAAATTTTTGAAAAATCCCAGCAAAACAAGACTGGCATAGGAAGGAGAATTGTTAATTTAGTGCTTATGAAACTTGATTATCTCCTTTTTACAGAGACGAACTTGTGCTTTTGTGCTAAGTAACTTCTACTCAACATCACAGGAAAATGAATCATATGTAGAATTTAGATGAAGTTAGCTTTATAATTACATCTGATCTTTTTTCTTGTGGTTTATTTTTCTTTTTTTTTTTTTGCTGGTAGCTGTTATGCCACGAATACATCCAAAGCCAGTCTGTTCTGTTGGTAAGACATAAGTGATGAGATGTAATTCAAACAGTTGTGCATTTAAATTTTTTTTTTCAATAAGGTATCTTAAAGAATGAAAATGGGACCCCAGAAGATGAGGAAAACTTTGAAGAAGCTATAAAAAATGTGAACACAGCATTAAATCGTACAGAGGTAAAATAAACATTTCTGTGATAAAACTGAAGTAATTTCAACTGCCTCATTTTCTCAGAATATATTACTCAGTTTTAGGACAGAAATTCCATTAGTAATATTTGTATTTAGCTAAAACAGGATTAGTACAATGTTAGAACTGAAATTGTGTTGTTAAATAAGTTAAATAGACCTAGACTAGCTGGCAATGCAGCTTACAGAAATTCTCTTACTCCCTTGCTCTTGCAAGAAATCTGCATTTCTCTCCTGCAGACTTCAAGTCTAAAATGAGTCAACAACCAGAGTGCATCAGTGAGTTCTTGTCTGACTGTTACAGTTGAGTCTGTAAAAAACTCTCTGAAGTGCTGGGTACAATTGCAAGGCTTTAGCAGTGAGAGGTGTAGCTGATGCTGATTTAAATACACTGCTGGGAGAGAGACTGAGAGCACTTACTGAAATTGTGCTGTGTTGAAGCTATGGGCTGTAGTAGTTACTGTCTGTAGAAACGAAGGGCTGCATGGGACTCCTGATAAAATAAATTCAGTTCTTTTCTCTTGAAGAAACTTAGTAAAAAATTCCCTTCATAAACTGATCAAGCTTAAAGCATTAGAAGTGATGTTTTCATTGTTTCTTGAATAATCCTGAGCTAGTAACTCATGGTTTTAATTTGAGCTCCAATTTCTTTAGTTTTTCATCTGGGGTAAACTGCAAAGGCTACATGGGGCAAAAGCGTATTCTGTTATTCTTCCTAGATAATGTTCTGTTGTTTTGAACTGTGCTGATCCTTGTTTGGATGGTCAAGAAAGCAGCAGGTAAAACTTAGTGCTGCTATCCAAGCCACTACAAGACATGGCCCAGGATATTAACATTTATTTGAGTTTATATGCCAGATTGACTTGAAGCAGTTAAGGATTCTGACTAAAACTGACTTTTGTAGCCCCATTCCCCTTCCCCAGCCTTTCAGCTGCTCTGCCCCAGCAGGCAGGGTGGGCAGTTGGGGTGGTTGCTGCAGCAGTTTTTAAATCTTCCCTGTCAAAGGTGGAAGTCAGGTGAGGTTTTGTTTGTGACATTGATCTTGCTTAGAAGCATTGCCTTGCTCTTGGGCAGGGCTGCTGTTTGAAATGTGTCTGAGCAGCACTGACTGTTGGATTCAGAGGAGATTTGTCATGAAACTCTGAGGTCACTTGGAGTTGGTTCACCTATGTAGTGAGTGTTGACATAATTCAGGAAATCAAAAGTCAAGGAATTACAAACCGAGTTTATTTATTTTCATAGGTTCCAAGAGGCATTGAAGATCTTTTTAATGATGATTGCTGCCTAAAACTCACAGAACAGGTATGAGTAGTTAAGGGTAAGACTTAAATGTAGAAAAAGCATTGTAAGTAACATCTGTGTACATGACTGTCTCATGTGCATTTGTAGTCATCTTCCTTCTGGATTTTGGTTCGAGCTTTAAAGGAATTTGTGGCAAATGAAGGGCAAGGAAGCTTGCCTGTCCGGGGCACCATACCTGATATGATTGCAGACTCCAGTAAATTCATCAAACTACAAAATGTGTGAGTAGGCAACTCTTTGACAGAGCTCACTTCCATTCATGTAGCTTCTATGTTGTCTTTATAATGTAAAACAGCAACAAAGAAAAAGATAGCCTTCAGTGTGGAATTGATGGCTTTCTGCTGTAATTATTTACTTCTTCATTATTACCAGATACCGTGAAAAAGCAAAGAAGGATATTGCTGCTGTGGGGAACCATGCTGCTAAATTGTTACAGTCCCTGGGCAAGGTGAGTGCAAACCTATGGCTGTTCTTCTGATGGAAGGAAGTATCTGTGAAGTATCTGCTTTATTTAAATCAATTTGGTTTGATCATATAAAAGCAAAATGCATACAGGCCTGTGCTATTTACAATTTAAGACATTTTTTGGAACATTAGTAACTAGTTATTTCACAATAAATATATTAATATATTAATATATATATATGACAGCAGGAATTCTCTGACCATTGTGTGTTCTGGAATGAGTATATTCTCTCTTTTAGGCACCTGAGTCTATTTCAGAGAAAGAATTGAAGTTGTTCTGTGAGTATGCTTGGATTCTCTCCTGGGTTTATGCACATAATGAAATAATGAAAAACTTTTGAATGGTCATGTAGTTACTAAGCAGTAAGTCAATATTTGAATTTTTCAAGTAAGTACTAAGTGATTTGCATCCCTCATTTTTAGGAGAAGTAGGAGATGTTCAGCATCTGTCAGGAGTGAGTATGTAAAGATTGGCTTTAAAATTCTGTATTTTTTTCACTCCAAACAACAGAGAGCAGCTGCCCTCTGCTCTCTGTGATGAGTGCCTGAGCACTCTTGCCCATGCTGGGGTACTGGTTTCAAAGTGTGGGCTCTGCAGACTTGAGGTGGTCTGAAAAGTTGTAACCCAGCTGATGGCACTTCAGGCTGTGTCTGTCCTGGATGTTACAGGTGTCCAGCAGCAGCCTGGCTGGGCCTCCTCACAGCTGGAAACTCCCCTGTAAGCACACAGCAGAGAGTGTGCTGCCCTGAACTGGTAAAGCATTGGGGAACCTCCCAGTTGCTCCTTTCTCTGTGCTGGGTTGTAGCTGCACCCTGCATTTGTTCATAGCAATGATACTGGAAAACAACCTTTTCCAGCTCATGGCTGTGCTGTTAAAATATTAATTGAGAACGTGTGAGGCAGTGTGAGATACAGTGGGAGACTGGAAGAACCATGTTAATTTGCAGTCTGGAAGGGGGAAACATTGTGGCTGTGACTGATTAATTGCTCCAGTGTAGCTGTTACATTAACCCGGCAGATAGTGGGAATTCTACATGAGCACAAAGTATTTCCCTAAAACTCTCCTGACCATAGACCTAAAGGTAGTTAAACAGGTTTTTATTCCTGCAAGCTGAGAAGAAGGGAGTGTTCAGTGCAGTGCTGTTGGGTGTAGCCTTTCCCGTGTCACGCGGAGGTGTGGCAGAGCTGCAGCGGGTGGTGGCGCTGATGGGCCGTTGTCTCCTTGTCCCCGTGCCAGGCAGCAACGCCGCTTTCCTGCGCGTGGTGCGCTGCCGGTCCCTGGCTGAGGAGCACAGCCCCAACTCCTGCAGCAAGGACGCCATCAGTAAGTACTGCTGCTGGCCACAAACATTTCCAGCTTGGAATGCTGGTGAGGAAAAGGAAATGTAAGCTACATGTTCTGTTGTACTATGCAGTTTTATCATTTGGAATGTCACAATGACTTCAGTGGATTTAAATAAATTCTTGTTGTAAGGCTTATGTCTCTCAACTACAAGTATGGAGATTTAGGTCTAGAATGTTGAATTTAATTTGATTTTGAAATGTCAGAAATGACCTTACAGATTGATGTATGTTGCAGTTTTTGTTCTCTTGTGGACTTAGTACTCTACATAAAACACTGTTTTCTTCAAACTTCTCTTTTCTATATCTCAGTTATTTCTGATAGAGCTGAAAAGATGCTTTTTCATCTTATTCTTTAGGATATGAACTAACAAACTAGTTACTTAATAATGATTTTGGTTTTTATATTGCCTTTTTTTTTTCTTTTTTGAGCCTGTATAAATTTAAAAAAAGGCCAGAAATACTTATCTGTCTGTTTGTTGAAATTAGCTTAAACAAATCCTCTGAATATTTTGGAAAAAATATGTATATATCTTGTGTATACATACATCTTGTAATATTTATCATTCCAGTGAAAACTCCTTAAATTAGTTTGTAATGTGCAGTGGGATATAAGTAGCAGTTAATATTTACAAAGACTATTGAGCTGTGTGCTGAGGGATAAGACCTATTTTATAATTACAGTTATTACACATAATACTTAAAGTATGTGTTTCAAATCCTAAAATTATAACTAAGGATAACCCATTTAAATTAAAGCAGCTGCCAGAATTGAAATGTGAATTTCTTCGCTGAGTAGTTTATATGAAATACATATAATATTGTTTTGTCATAAACTTTGGAGACAAAATTGTGTACCTGACAATTGTTTAAGGTTCTATCACTGGCTGTACTCATTAACATTTCTTTCTACTGCAGGAATTCAAAACCTTGCTTTTTCCATTCCATCTGCACCAGCTAACCAGTTCTCTTGCTGTTTTCAGTTTCCCATATGGATAACCCAGACAGTGAAATAGTGCTCTACCTGATGCTGAGGGCTGTCAATAGGTTTTACAAGCAGCATGGCAGATACCCAGGTATGTTAATACTGGTTACTTCACATCATCAAAATAAATAAAAAAGTACAATAATTACTGTAGTTCAAGTTACAAACTGCAAATACATTAGTTGTGGGGGTTTTTTTCCATAGTAATAATACAGCTTTACGAATGTGAAAATTAAAATGAGAGGTTTTTTTGGGAACTTGAGGAATTTATCTGAATTAGTATCATTGACAGGGTTGTGTGGATTATGAATCAGTTCAGCTGTGCAGTAATTTGTCTATCATGAGAAGCATCAACAGAATATGCAATTGTTATTAGTGTAGTACTAATAACACATTGATTGGCTTAGAAACCTTACCCATTAGCTTTGACTGTGGGGTTACAGTTGTGTGATGAAACAGCTGATTTATTTTCCAGGTGTCTACAACTACCAGGTGGAAGATGATATTGGAAAGCTAAAATCATGCCTTACTGGTTTCCTCCAAGAACATGGGCTATCTGTAGTGGTGAAAGATGACTATTTGCACGAGTTGTAAGTGCTGTTTTTGGGGTGTGGCTGTGTTGGTAAAACTGCCAGGCAGGTTGTGACTGTTCCTTTCCTGTGCAGTTGTCGCTATGGAGCTGCCGAGCCTCACGCAGTTGCTGCCTTCATGGGAGGTAAGGGTGACACTCCAGGGCCACACAAACAGCAGCCTGCCCAGCCAGAACTCTTCCTTCATTCCTCTGGGCTCTCAGACCAAAGGCTGCAATCACAGGCTGCAGTCACAGATGGCATTAGGGCACAATCCTCCCCTTCATTCTCCAAATGTGACCTCCCTACAGTACATACAGAGTAAGTAGGTGCAGCAAGGCTAATAATCAGTAAAATGAACTTCAAAAACAACCTCAGTATATCAACTCTTCAAGCTTAGAAATGAAATGGTGGAAAGAGGCTTAATTTTTTTAAAGCAAAGTGATAATTACTATAATTTTAAAATTAGTGCAGTACATATCTTCTTTTAACATAGTACACTTATGTTAAAGATTTATGAAATTTAAGTAGCCGTGGTTTCTTACTTCATTCATCCTGCAGGTATGTTTTAATGGATGCTCAAAACTGATATATCAGTTAACTTTATTTGGCTGCGTGCAGTGCTGAAGATAATTATGTATTATATAATCTGCTTATGTAGGAATTTTTTTCTGATTAAAAAACCTGGTATGTATCATTGTTTAGAAGAATTCATAAAGCTAATTTCTGAATAAATTACACAGTGTTTCCTACTGCAGGAAAATTCAGAGGTATTACGTTGAAGTGACCCTTCAGTTTATGTTACAGTTAAGTTTTACATGATTTTTTTTTAAACTCAGCTTCTCAGTTGAGAGAGGTCCGAACTTGCATAGATCTGTCCGCTCACCCATTTTTATTCTGTGTGTATGTACATGGAGAGAAAGTGTATGCAAAGCTAACTTCTGAAGTAGCACCTTTCTGATCTTTTATTGTGTGAAGTACTGAAAGGCAGTTTTGCCTCTTAGGAGATTTATCAGGCACTCCTGAAATAATTCCAGTGTTGGGACTTCTGGATAGAAACATTATTTGTCTGTTGTTTAAATATGACCTGATAATTGCCTTTTGTTTTTTCTTCTCTTTTGCAGGAGCTGCTGCACAGGAAGTCATCAAAGTCATTACAGGACAGTTTGTAATTTTTAATAATACCTTTATTTACAGTGGAATGTCACAGACTTCAGCAACTTTCCAGCTGTAGGATAATCTCTTGCATTCGATGCCTCCAGGTGCTGCTGCTGCTGTATTTACAATTCTGTAAATACTGTGCTTGTTTTGCCACTGACTGGACTGTTCTGTTCTGTATTACCTGCTAATTAAAGTTTCTTTATTTGTAATTATCTTCTTTTTCTTCTTGTTATTCTTTCCTGAGGACAAATAAATTCATACTTTATCCTCACAATGTTTTTAAATCTAGAATTTTATGACTCACCTCTGAAAAAAAAAGACAGTAGCTGCTTTTCGGCAGGGTAAGTTGCATTTACAAACTGGCTCACCTTGTTGGCAGCAGAAGTGCATTTTTTCTTATAAAAGCTGCTCATCATCTTGAGTGGGGAGAAGATGCAAAAGGGTGAGAGAGGCTGATGAACCCTGATGGTCTAAGGATCCAATAGTGCAGAGAGCTGGAGGTGAAATACCATTTATTGTGTTCAGAGTCATTAGAGAAAAGGAGTGTGTGCCTGAAAGCTCAGTTCTGTCAGCCACATTCACCTAGTAAAAGGGTTTTTCCTGCACCCGTGTGTGTGGCCAATGCCTCGGGATGGCAGCTCTTTCTGCTGTGGGGGCATTGCAGCCTCCAACTGGAGAGTGCGCAA
Source organism: Oenanthe melanoleuca (assembly GCF_029582105.1). NCBI lineage: Eukaryota > Metazoa > Chordata > Aves > Passeriformes > Muscicapidae > Oenanthe > Oenanthe melanoleuca. Next base: position 18,849,875 of record NC_079345.1, read on the forward strand.
ACTGAGCTGCATTGAAATGTGTTGCCCAGGGCTCAGTTTTGGGGCTGGTCCTGGTTAGCACCTTAATCGATGATGTGGATGTGGGGATTGAGAGCAGCCTCAGTAAATGTGCAGACTCCCATTGGGTGGGAGTGTGGATCTGCTGGAGGAAAGGAAGGCTCTGCAGTGAGACTGGGACACTCGATCCACGGGCCAAGGACAGCGGCGTGAGGTTCCACAAGGCCAAGTGCCACCTCCTGCAGGTCAGCAGTCACCTCAGCGTGAGCCAAAGTGTGCCCAGGTGGGCAAGAGGCCAATGGCACTGGGCTGTATCAGCAGCAGCGTGGGCAGCAGGAGCAGGGCAGTGCCTGCCCCTCTGTGCTGGGCACTGCTGAGGCCACACCTCGAGTGCTGTGTCCAGCTCTGGGCCCTCATTTGAAAAAGGACACGGAGGGGCTGCAGTGTGCCCAGAGAAGGGCAGCAAGGCTCATGAAGGGTTGAGGAAATGTCCCGTGAGAAGTAACTGGGTTTGTTCAGTCTGGAGCAGAGGCTCAGGAGGTGCCTCAGGGCTCTCTCAGCTCCCTGCCAGGAGCGTGCACTGAGGTGGGGCCGCTCTCCCCTGCTGAGAGAGGAAATTCAGGTTAGATTTTAGAAGAAAAATTGTCACTGTTCGGGTGTTCAGGCCTAAGAACAGGTTGGCCAGGGAGGTGGTGGAGCTGCCATCTCCGGAGGTGTTAAAGAGGCCTCTGATCTGACACTGGGAAATGGTTTATTGGTTTAGGGTGTGCAGTGGCAGTGCTGGGCTGAGATTGAACTGGATGGTCTTAAAGATCCCTCCCACCCCCGACGGTTCTACCATTCCCAGCGCTCCCCGCCGGGCCGAGGGGAAGGCTCAGAGTCCGAGGGCGGCCGCGCCCTGAGGCGCTCGGGCGGCGCTGGGGCTGCGGCGGCTCCTGAGGGGCCGGGCCGGGCGCTGCCCTCAGCTCGGCGGGGCCGCTCAGCGCGGCGATCCCGAACCTCAGCCCGGCGATCTCAGCCCGGAGATATCAGCCCTCAGCCCGGCCATCCCCTTTCCTCAGCCCGGAGATCCCGTCCCTCAGCACACCGATGCCATCCCTCAGCCCGGCCATCCCCATTCCTCAGCGCGGAGATCCCGTCCTTCAGCCCGGAGATCCCATCCCTCAGCCCGTATCCCGTCCCTCAGCCCGGAGATCCCATTCCTCAGCCAGGCCCTCCCCATCCCTCAGCCCGGCTATCCCGTCCTTCAGCCCGGAGATCCCATCCCTCAGCACACCGACCCCATCCCTCAGCACACCGATCCCATCCCTCAGCACACCGATCCCGTCCCTCAGCCCGGCGGCAGCGCCTCGGGATCTGCCCCTCGCCGCCGGATCACAGGTACCTGAGCCGTGCCCCATTTTCTCCCTCGGGACTCCCCAGCCCTCCCACAGAAGAATGCAGCTACTGTTACATCTTTAGACTGTTGCCTTCCTCCCACTCCCTCCCCGCCCCGCTCGCCCCCCTTCATTTAAAAATTTTGATATGTTCTTTCCATATATTTGGGCTGATCTGGAGTGCTCGCTAAGACTTCAAAGTGGAGCTCTGATAATGAGCTGTAAATCACACACGGCTCATCTGAGGGAGGAGGGTGGGGGGGAGCTGAAATAGGCCAGGACACCCCCAAATCCTCACGGCCTCAGCTGCTGCTGTGGGCTTTGCTTTCCACAGGACACCAACAATCCACACTTCTCCCCTCTGGGCTTGGGTCCCTGCGTTCCAAAGGGTAAATCCCGCCGAGGCTGCCTGGTTACTGACCGTGCCAGCCATGTGCTCTAGTGCTGCTGAACACACACACTGACACATCTGCACTTCTCTGGGAGTGGCTTTTGAGGTTTGAAGGGATGTTACTGGGTTATTTTCCATATCTGATGGAGAAGAGCTAATCTGTTCTATATGCAACATTTGCCAGGTGTTTGTTGAAGCAAATCTAGTTGCTTGTCTTTCCACCTTGCCTTGTGATGCAACAACAGAGGTGAGCTATTTGCATGTAATTGATGTAGGCTGGCTTATAACTACTATTTTGTGTAGCTTCTGTAGGTTGCAAAAGTGAAAGATCCAGGTAAGGTCAAGATAATCCTTATATATACACACAGTTTTAAAGCCCTTGTGCTTCCTATATTGCATAATTGTATAAACACGTATTAAACCAAACTCTTCTGAAATGGAATTAGCTCCAGAGTGAAGTCATTTTTACAGCCTTCCTTTTGTTTGGGTGCTTTTTTGTTTCTTAGGCTGGTGGGGTGGTAGCAGCAGGACAAAGAGGTGAGGAAGGCTCACAAGCTTTTGCCTGTTGTGGCAGGGCTGGATTTGCAGGAAAATGAATGCACACCTGTTATCACTTCTGAAAGGCTAAAGGGAGATGAACTCTAAATTCTCCCTCTCTCATGGAAGCAGCAAAGGAATGGGGGCTATCAGTAACTCTAAACAGGGCTGGCTGTCTTCATTAAGATGACAGTGATACTGCTTTCAGCCTCTGCTCCACGTTGAGAAGGAAAACTAATCCATCATTAAGCTGGATTTGCCACTGACTGAAAGTTTCTACCTGGAACTAAGTAATTTTTTGAGAAAATGTAATAGGCTACTGTGGTGCAGGACTCAGCACCTGGACTTGACATGCTGTTGGACTCAGCCTCTCTATCCAGCCTGTTCAGGTCCCTGTGCAGAGCCCTCCTACCCTCCAACAGATTGATACATGCTCCCAGCTTGGTGTCATCTGCAAATTTACAGTCCACTCCCCTCTCATCCCACTTCTTTTTTAGTCACTTTTTCAATCCCACCCCTCTCTCAGCTCGGCAACACTCAACAAACCAAGCAGAACAAATCCAAACAATCCAAACAACAACACATAGAATCAACAACTTTCATTCTTTAAACTAATAACCTTTTGGCTTCAGCAAGGTATCACCTCATCTCTCACAATCCACCCTTTCCTTTTATTCTCCTTTTCTGCCAAAGCCCTTGATTTAATTAACCTGTCTGGTCAGCATAAACTGACTCCTTTTGTGAAGCAGTTACAAATAAGATTAATCAGTCTATTTAAAAGTCCCTGATTTGTCACTCCACGTTGCTGTCCATGGTTCTCCAGCTCAAGTAAAGTGAGCTGTAGGTATACTTGTGTGCAGTGCCTCCCATCAGCAGTTCCACCTGTGCTTGCTCGGATGAAGCAAAGCTCAGATGGTAACTGTGGCAACAAAGATGACCTTCCCCATTATCCATACCTGCTTCCTAAGTTCTGTGCACGACAACAGCACACTGTAGGGATATAGAGGTGAAGCACAGAAGCTGTGACACTTCGTGCAGCAATTTCCAGAGTCTTACAACATCATCTCCTATTCCACTTTTGCCAAGTTCTGCTGTGATTTATATTCCCACTGCTCAACACCCGAGGGATTGCAGCCCACAGCAGAGCAAAAGTCTCTCTGGTGGCAAATACAGAGGTCAGTCCATTCTTGCCCTTGATTGTTTACTATCAAATCATCTTTTGAAGATTAACTTTAAAGGGTCACTTCCTCGTGCTATTGTCCAAGTTTGGGGAGGAGCTTCCACTGGTCCTTTGACTTGAGAGGTGTGAGACCACTCCTTTTCTGCAGTCCTGATAACTGTTTCAGTTGTGAAAAGTACCTAAAAGGGACCTTCCATGCTGGTATCAAGGTATCATCTTTCCAAGATTTTATTAGAACCAAATCTTCTGGTTTTACCTGGTGTACGTGAAAGTCTAGAGGTGATGTTTGGGGTAACAACCCTTTTCTTGTAAGGTCCATGAGAGAAAGTGTGATTGCCTGCAAATAATTTCTGAGATATAAGTTTTATTAGTTTCAGCCCTGCCTCCCTTCCCAGATAAGGTAACCCAAATAACATTCCTCAGGGAGAAACTCCTGTGTCCTTTCTTGGAGCAGTTCTGATCTGTAATAATGCTAATCTGGTTTCAGTCATTAATTTGGTAATATGGTTCTTAAGGATAGCATTCATTCTCTCCACACATCCAGAGCGTTGAGGGTGCCATGGGGTATGAAATTTCCAATTCATGTCTAATGCAACACATACAGAATGTAACATTTTTGAAGTAAACTGTGTTCCCTTATCTGAGTCCATTCTTTCAATGATCCCATATCTGGGAATGATTTGTTCTAATTGCACCTCAGCCACTTGGGAGGTAGTTGCAGCTGAGGTAGGAAAGGCTTCTACCCGGTGGGTGAGGTGATCAACTATTACAAGAAGATACTTCCATCTCTGTATTTTGGGGAACTCAATGGAATCTATTTTGAAAGGGTTTAAGGGCTAGGGCTCTTCCCTCACTAGGGTGTTTTCTCATCACTTTCTTGTTTGTCTTTTAACAAATCAAGCATTGCTCAGTCACTATTTGGCTACTGTATAGACTCTCTCATAGCAGTAAGTTCTTAAGTATTGATGACACAGTGCTTGAGTTCTCCAGTGTATTCCTTGGTGTAGCTTAATTGAAATTTCTCTAGCAATTGCTTTATTCATTACTTGCCTCCCTTCCCTGCCTGGCTGTGACTGGAGCTACACCAAAGGGAAAGTGCCTGCAGCTGAGAGAAGGCTGTGGTTGGGTATCTGGTTCTCTTTGGTGTTGCTGCCGGCGCTGCTGTTTGTTTGCCTTGTTATACATACTAGTAAGGAATGTTAAACCTTTTCCCATGTCTTTGCCTGAAAGCCCCTTAATTTCAAAGTTACAATAACTTGAGGGAAGGAGGTCACATTCTCCATTCCAGAGAGGTCCCACAGACACCTGTCTTTCCAACCAAGACAAGCTACCAATTAACAGTTTATTGCCAATGGTTTTATTAACATTTAATTAGAATTAGGTAACTAGCTCGGGTAATTAAAGATAAGATGAAGGTGTTCACTGGAGTTTGGAAGGGTAGCTGCAGAGGTGTCTGGTGAAGGGTGGGAGAGCATCAGCAGCAGAAGACACGATGTTGCCGCTCCTGCCGGATGCTCCAGCTAACACAAATGCTCAAGCAGTGCTGGTTTCCAGTGCACCCGTTTCTTGGGTCCCTGGCCTTTCCCCGTCTGCCGTAACGCAGAGCGTTTCGGTTTGTCAAGGCACTGTGGCTCGGGGGCTGTGCCCTTCACAATCACCTCTGCCTTCTGAGCTGGCTTCAGGTCAGAAGTCCTGGGAAGAAAGGGACTGGTGTGAGCCGGATGAACATTTCCAGCCAGCCGCTTTTCTGTCTCCTTGCAGAGCACAGAGTGTTGCATCCTCTCCATGCAAGCAGCGAGCAGCAAATTAAACAACTGCACTCGCTGCATGGAGGCTGCAGAGGTGCAAGGGCAGGAACAGGACCAGCTAAGTGCCTGGGGACCAACCACAGCACACGGGGCTCCATGTAGAGAAGCAGGCCTTGCTTGTCCCAAAAGGAAGCAGAGCTAGGGGACTGGCTGCTCCCTGCATCTCTCGTTGCAGGTTTTGCAACTCTCCCGGAGCTTAATGTTTCATTCAATGTCTTTTTCTCCCTGCCAAGGCCAGATGATGACCTTTCTGTGTTCCTCTGTGTGTTTTGCTGCCCCTCTGGGGCTGCCTGTCTCCAGGCCCACCTCCCCCTGCCAGTCACAGGGACTGAAGGGAGGGTGTTAGGGGATTCATTCAGGCTGTGCTTGGTGATGCCCTTCAATAGGATGAGAGGCAACAGGCAGAACCTGAACAGGAAATTCCACCTGAAGCTGAGGAAGAACTTCTTTCTTGTGCAGGTGACAGGTTGCCCAGAGAGGGTGTGGAATGTCCAGAGCCCAGGGACACAACCCTTTGCCATGTGCTCTGGGATGACTCTGTTTGAGCAGGGAAGTGGGACCAGAGGACCTACTGTGGTCCCTTCCACCCTGTCCCACCCTGTGACTCAGTGATACCCATCAGAAGCGTGAGTTCTGGGCAAGTGCATAGACGTTTCCCACCTGAACAGCATGGTGGTCCTAAACGTCCCCGCGCACTTCGGGGAGAAGAGCACATGAAAGATCTGCTTCTGGCCAGGAGCGATGATGCCGTGGTAGGGGTTGATGAAGAACAGTGGCAGGTCTTGGACGAAGTCTGGGCAGATTTCCAGGGAGCAATTGACAGGCTCTAGGGAGAGGTGCAATTGCTCTGAGTGGTGTAGCTCCTTGGAGTGGTCCTGCTGCTCAGGCTGCTGCTGCTCAAGCTGCTGCTGCTGCTCAGGCTGCTGCTCGTGCTGCTGCTGCTGCTGCTGCTCAGGCTGCTGCTTGTGCTGCTGCTGCTGCTGCTCGTGCTGCTCAGGCTGCTGCTGCTCAGGCTGCTGCTGCTTGTGCTGCTGCTGCTGCTTCTGCTGCTGCTGCTGCTGCTGCTGAAGCTGCTGCTGCTGAAGCTGCTGAAGCTGCTGTTGCTGAAGCTGCTGCTGCTGCTCAAGCTGCTGCTGCTCAGGCTGCTGCTGAAGCTGCTGCTGCTGCTGAAGATTCTGCTGCTGCTGAAGCTGCTGCTGAAGCTGCTGCTGAAGCTGCTGCTGCTGCTGCTGCTGCTGAAGATGCTGCTGCTGCTGAAGCTGTTGCTGAAGCTGCTGCTGAAGCTGCTGCTGCTGCTGCTCAGGCTGCTGCTGCTCAAGCTGCTGCTGCTCAGGCTGCTGCTGCTGCTGCTGCTGAAGCTGCTGCTGAAGCTGCTGCTGCTGCTGCTGCTGATGCTGCTGCTGCTGAAGCTGCTGCTGAAGCTGCTGCTGAAGCTGCTGCTGCTGCTGCTCAGGCTGCTGCTGCTGAAGCTGCTGCTGAAGCTGCTTCTCAGGCTGCTGCTGCTGAAGCTGCTGCTGCTGCTGAAGCTGCTGCTGCTGCTCAGAATCCTGCTGCTGCTCGGCAAGCTGCCACAGCTCAGAAGCATGTGTCTCAAAAGGATGCTCCTGCTGCCACCAGAAAGGATGCAGCAGCTTTCTGTAATGGCTCAGAGAAGCGGAGGAGGGGAACTGGCCTGCAGAGAGAAGAGGACATCTTTCAAAGACAAAATCCTATGTTCCCAGCAACTCTGTCTCCTGCTGCAGGTAGATACAAGAGAGATGGGATGCACTTGGAGCATCTCTAGTCAAATACTTTCAGCAGGAAATAGAGCAACTGAGAGCAGGGTCTCTGCCTGCAGAACCCACTCCCGTGCCAAAGGAGGAGAGTTGGTTTTAGACAGTGACTTGCATTTGCCCTGGAGTGGGGAACTGCACACAGACAGTGGCTGCAGGGCAGCTCACTCATTACACCATTGTTTTTCCTGGTCTCAGACTTCTCGAAGAGATGACCTGATGTACCCCTTCCTAGTCCTGACCCAGCATGTGGCTCTCCCCAGAGCCTGGCTCAGCTCCTTTGCATAGCAGAAGTGGCAGAGCAAGAACAGAAAGGGCTGAAAGGGAGAGGGGGCAAGGAGAAAACTCTCCAGCTGCAGTTGGGAAGATGCTGATGAAAGTGGGTGTGTGGACAAGGACGCAAAAGCAATTCATGTTTTGGGGTGCAGTGGCAGGGTCTTCTCCCCAGGCCCTCAGCCACCGAGTGAAATGCCCTTACGCATCGGAGTGGTTGAGTGTAGCCTCTTCACTGCTTCACTGTCTGCAGCTTCCACCCAGGTGTATTCCAGGGCTACATTCCCTCTGTTGTGCATCCTGAAACTGAAAAGCAAGGAGGAGGAATAAAAAAAAAGTCCAATAAATATAAAGCAAATAGTACAGCAACATTGTCGGATGGACTCCTGGTACCACTTCTGCTGAGGAGCATCTTCTCCAGGCAACCCTGCCATGCTCAGACTGCTGCCCTGAGTGGCCCAAAAAGTATTTCCAAGTCTGGAAGTTTAAGATGAAAGGGCCAACATGGTGTTCAGGATATTGAAGCTAAGAGGCTTACTCTGGACTTTATGTCTTGGTTGGACTGCAAACTTATTCTTGAGCAGATAAGGACAGGTGACTTGCAGTGAAAGCAAACCCATGGCTGTTCTCAGCAGAAGGTTATGGCAGCATTGAACCTCTCCTGACAACCATCTCCTGCTTGGCTTTGCGTGCACATAGATGGGGCTGTGCTGGTTTTGGCTGGGGCAGGGCTCTGGGAAGCAGGCACTGGGTCAGCCCTGGCAAAGGCAGCTCCCGCTCGCGGGGCCCTGCTGGCCTCCAGCACTCACGTGGCTGTCCTGGTCTGGTTGGGCACGGTGTCCTTGAGCTGAACCACGATTGTGTTCAGATTGGACTCGGTGTAGGCAACAGAGGCACTGAGGTACACCTCGGCCTCCTGGATGCTCTCCTCCTTCACAGTGTGAGCCGGTTCTGGGGCTGTCTCGACCACCTGCAAACAGAGGAGGGAAGAATCACTCAGCAGAGCCCAGAAACTCAGGCTGACAAGGGAATCTTTTGGCCTCCAAGATCAGCCTCACAGAGGGACTAGAAAGGACCATTCACTTTCACTTTCCTGGAAAGATGACAAAATTGTGACTGATCTGCTACAGTAGTTGTTTCTACCCACTGATCAAAGCACTCCTACCACAGCTCTTAATATATCCATGGAGACTATAACTGCATTCCAGTCCCTGTACTTCAACCTTGTAGAGGAACTGGCTTTTTTCCTGGTCCCCTATAAATCCAGCAGGTCTCAAAATCAGGATTAAGTTCCCCTGCTGGAGCTCTGTGGATGGAAAACCCCAAGACTGAAGAGTTCTAGAAAGCACTTTTTTCTTCTTGTCCTAGGAGAAAGTGCTCTCCAGATAGCATGTGTGGAGCAACAGCCACACTACTGGGAGCTGGGGATGGGCACTTTGGGGTGTGAAAGATCTCACTAGGAAAGTCTCCAGCTGCAGATGTTCCAATAGAAAACAGGATGGTTTAGAGGCCTTAAAATGGTCCAGAAACTCGGAAAGAACCTTCATCCAAGATGAGTGTGTTCAGTAATAATGACAATAAAAGCTAGTCTCCAGAGATGATTCTTCTCCAGATTCCTCCATACTGTCATACAGTGCCTGGGTACTCCATGCTGAGATATCCCACACAATACAGAAACCACAATCAAAATCTCTGCTATCCATGCAGACAAAACTTGGAGTTCTCCAGCATATGCAGTAGGAGTGTACTTCAAAAGAAGAGACAGAGTGCAACAAACTTAACTCCTTGTTGGTGAAAAGGCACCAAATGAGATGAAGAGATTTCTAACACCATAAAATGGGATAAAATAATAAAACATTGTCTCCCATTCAACATGGGCACATGGGCACAGACTGATAATTTGTGTGTGCCTAAAGGTCTCTTGTCAAAAGGCTTTCCCCTCTTGTGTGAGTGTACCTGGTCACTGTGCATCCACCTCTCCCCTAGAATGCTCTGCTGGTGAACCCCATGGCTGTCCAATGTCCAGAGGAAGAAGGAGCTGCTCAGCCAGCAGTGATGGTGTTATGGTGCTAAAGCTGGCATGGCTTCTTTTGCTTTTGCTCCTTACCTTCTCTTTCTCAGGCCAGCTGGAGGTACCCTTCCATGTGACAATGGACATTTGGTCGTTCCAGTCTTGAACCTTCCTTCGTGGCCGTACAACGTTGACCTTGGTCACGTTACATTTCACAAGGTGCCTCCTGAAGACAGCTGGGACATCTGCTTTCAAGGTCACTGTGATGTGCTTGGCACAGCCAGGAAGGAGGTATCCCGTCTAGGGAGAATCAGAGAGTCAAGACCAAGAAAGCACTGCCAAGGGCAGGACTGACAGCAAAAGGGACTGATGTGGTGAGGAGCTGTGCCAGGAATGTGCACCTCAGTGTGGATTTATGTTTGATAGACAAAAGTATGAACAGAAGGTGCCACCTCCCATATCATGAAGCCTTTTCTGCAAGGCTGGCAGCCTTGGCCCAGCCAAGGCAGGGACTGCATCTCCTACATGGCACTGGAATGGGCTGTCACTGCTGTGTGAGGACTCCCTGCCAGCTCCCAGGAACAGCAGGGCAGGGCTTGAGCAATGGGGAAAGGCAGAGCAGTCCACGCTCACCGTGGGGGAGAAGTGGAATGTGGCGTCTGCCTCCCACTCAAAGCGCATGATCGTCATACTGCTACGGTTGGTGATGCTGAAGGTCCTGTGGCAGGGCTTCCCAACAGGACAGTCCCCAAACTGGATGTGATTCACTCTGACAGCTGTTAAGGAGGAGAGCAAGGCATCTCAGCACGCAGGGAGCTCCACCCGCCCCCCTCACGTGCACAGACACCTGTATGTTCAATGCTTCCCTGCTCCAAGCCTTCCTCCCTCTGGGAGGGAGTTCCCCAGGCCGCTCCTCATCCCACCACTTCCAGGGGAACACCCTGACACATCCCTAAGCCAGCGGCATGCAGCGCAGCACACACTGCTCTGCATGCATGGCTGCCACGCCCACAGACCACCAAGTCCGTGGGTGACAGCCCAGGCCTGGCTAGACAGAGGACACACATGATCAGACATTTTCCTCTTGCTTGCTCCACCTTGGCAGCCTCTCCTCTCTTACCATCAATGATGTCTTTCTTCAGACTGCTCTTAGCATTCCTCTCCTCCATGTCTTCCTCTAGTCCATCAAGGGTGAATTCATCCTTGTGGCCTTCACCCACCAGCTCTATTAAAGTCTTGTTGGAGTAGATGTGCCCCACTAAGACACGAATCTTCCCTTCCAGACGTTGAGCCAGGGTGGGTTTGAAAATGACATCAAACTTTGTCGATTGCCCGTGATGCAGAAGCAGGAAAGGCTTCTTTGGGGGCTTGCTCTCTGCACAGCAATGGAAATCACAGCTCTACTCATCTCATATGATGTATGAGGAATAAGAGGTTGAAACCAGCTGCCTTGTAAGCACAGGTTCTACCCCCAGTGCTTCCAGACCCTCTTCCTATGTTCATGAGACTGCCACCTCCAGACACATCACCCCTTAAGCAGCTTAACCTCAGGCTGATGCCCAGCCCTCATTCCATCTGCTTCCAGCCAGCTCCAGCCATATGGAAAGCTGAGCCAGAGAGTGCTTTTGGCTTCTGCTGGCTGCCTGTGTGCTCAGGGGCTGCATCCGTTCAGGCTGGTACCTTCCCAATGCAGCAAATGCCTCAGAGGGCCCACTGAGGTAGTGACAGTCCCCCACAACTCAACCCACCATTCCAGAGGAACAGAAGAACTTCCTACGACTTGCTAGGGGGAAACCCTGCAAAAAGTCTCAAGGAAAGCTTGGGGGACAGAGAGCCCAAGGAAAGAAACTGTGCCTAACATCCGACTGCTGCCCAGAAAAGCCAAGAGCAGGGCACACGTTTTCCCTCTGTGCATGATCACACTTCAAGGTTAATGAATTTACCATTTCCAACCAAGTCCTCTTCCACATCTTCAGTGTTGAATTTCTTGAGTGTGGAGTGCCTGCCTTTCAAGAAGAACACTCCATGCTCATCCTCCAGCTGTAACATAAACTGAGAGAAGGGAACACAGAGCACAATGATACTGGTGTTAGTACAGGATGGCACAGGGACTGACATGTCAGTGCTGCTGGTCCCACATGGGAAGCCAGCACCTCTCCCACTACAAACAGCCCTTAGCATGACAGTTGAGTCAAACCAGCTGGAAAAAAGGGTGTTCAGAGGCATATGGATTGAACTGACACAGAACCAAACAGGACAGAAAGTAATAAGCAGAATGTAATTAAAGCACAATTAAGTGTACTTGAAATGTAGTAAAATGGGATGAAATGCAATCTAATGGAACTGGAAAATCCCACATGTCCATGAGAACAAAAGGTGGCCTAAGAGACAGGGGGGGAAATATTCTACTACCTTTCCTGTGTTCAACTTAAAGAAAGACTGGATGGAAAATTTGCAAGAACTCCCTTCTTGGATGTCAGTCACTTGCTTAAAAAGAATTTCTGACACCTCTTCCTAGGTCCCTTCCCCTGTGCCATAAGCACTTGTTCCCAAAGCAGACCATTCCTCGAGCAGGTTCTCACCTTGACAGGTATGGCGCCTTTGTTACACATGACCAGGGGAAGCATCTCTGAATCCCCCACCTGGAGCCTCTTGAAGCGCAGCACAGCATTTCCCCTCTTGCTGCGAGCACCTGGGCACACGACTGTCACTTGTGGCTCATACCCCTTCCCACTGATGGCGAAGATCAGCGTTTGGGATTTAATTTTCACAGAGCTGCAGGAGAGGCACAAAAACAATTTCAGCTGGCACTAACCCATTTCTCACTGGGCAAGTGAAGCAGCAAGGGCCACCCACAATGTTTTCCCTGCCTGCTGCTCCTGCACCCCACAACACAGCCCCCCACTGCCTCTTCCCAATCCATGCAGGACCATTCACCAGAGGAATCCGCTCCAAAGAGCCAGAGCCTTCCACAAGAACAGTTAATAATTTCACTTCATTGAACCATGAAGTACAGCAGGTAAATAATGAGGCACTAGATGAGATATGGCAAATCCCCTGGCTGCAGTGAGATGAGACATGCAACAAGCAAAAGCACAGCAGAAAGCAGTACAAAAGTAAGAAGGCAAAAGTAAATCATCATTACCATCAGTAAAGATAATTTCCAAGAAGAGTAAAAAAGCAATTGCTTATTAGCAATTAGACTTCTCTTCTTCAATTCAGCCACTCTAAAGGGTTGAGGAAGGGCAGGTCAAAGCCCACAACACAGGTCCCAGGGCAGAGGCACTAGGCTCCTCTTTCATACCAGCTCCAATCACTCACACAAAACAGCTTAATGAATGGCAGGGAATCACAGAGGACTACTTAATTTTACAGAAACAAAGAGAAAATTGTGACTGCTGACTTGCTGGCATCAAAACTGCTTCATCTAAGCCTTTTGCCCTTGGAAACCCGCAGCTCAGCTGCAGCACATCTCAGTAACTTCCAGCTGGCTACCTAATACTTCCCTGTCTTCATGGTTCCTCACACAGGCTAAACCATCAGCCTCGTTATTCTGCTCTCTCTAACAGTTACTTCCTCCCAGATCAACTCATGCCAAGTACTCTGCCTAAGGCTACTGAAAGCATTAGAGCTAACAAGAGATCTGTGCCTTCCCAGTGGAGAGGCATCTATCAGTGAGGCCTCCTCCAGTATTTCACAGGTCAGTTACCTTTCTGGCATGAGAAGGAAAGCGGTGAAAATGCAGTTGTAGTTCTGCTCATCTGGTGGGGTGAAGGTCACCGTAGCAATGCCATTGGATGAGCTGGGAATGAACATTTTGGCTGGAAACACCTTGAAGATGTCGTTGATAGGGCTTTGTACCTTGGGGGATCCCGGAGAGCAGTGTTAGGAGAAAACACCTTTGAACGTGACAGTTTTTTTCATAAATGCATTACTGAGAAGAGCCCCAGACAGTGTGTCTTCCTTCCTGCTTCCCTAGGCAGGCTCCCTCCCTCCCAGGAAATACTGACCTTGTGCCAAAGCATTGTGTGTTTTGACTGCTGGCAGCTGCCACAGCATATATATGGGAAGTTGGCATTGCATGGGAAACCCTGCAAAGAACCTAGAACTGGCCTTCAAAGAGAAGGAAAAGCCAGGGAGCCTGAGGAACTGCTCTGCTTTGAGCTCTGGCATGTCAGTTCATAACAGCGCCTCTCTGAGTGTGCTCCAAGAGAGGTTCAGAAAGATTCACTTCTCCCACTGAAGACCCAGATGTGTGAGCCAAAACCTTGCCTGGGGACATACAAAATTCAACACAACTCTTCCCTGGCTCTGCTGCTCTCCCCTGTGGTTTGACCTGCACTGAGCTAGACTAGTCTGGGCCACAGGAAGCAATGCATCTGGAAAACAAAATGGGCTCTTAGAGGGCAACCATCACCTTGGCCTCCTGTTCTTACCCTTCCAGGCCGGGGTTTGATGGAGAGGAACGCATCACATGGCACACCACTTGAATTGTAGATACTGATATGAGCTTCAGCCTCTTGCCCAACCTGAACTTTGGTGAAGATGAATTTGTTCTCATCTCTGACAAAGAAGCCCACACTTTTCTTTAACCACAGCTTGCAGCTGAAGTTGGTGGTGCTGCAGATCGGGTACTCCTCGAAGGCTAATGTGACATCCTCAACAATTGCTGTGGACAGACCAGAGGGATGAGCATGGAGAAGTCTCCCTGATGAATTTATCTGGACCCTGCTGGCCCCTCAGAAGGCTTGATAAGCCCTTTCTGCCCACTGTGCTAAACCCAGCCTTGGGTGGGGGAGCTGGCTGTGAGGATGGAGCTCAGTCAACCTCATTCTTAGAGAGCATGGCTTTCCTTTTACCTTCCATGCATCCCTCTCAGCCTGGGAGGGATGAGTCCACTGGTGGACTTGAAGAGGGCTGGAACCTCTGAAGATTTTAAGGTGGGACACCAGGACTAGCATGCCTCTCCATCCTAGCAGCAAGTTTAGGTGCTGATGAACGGCAGGTGTGACCAAGGGAACCTGTGGACAGGATGTACCTGGGAGGCAGGACTCTGCAATCAGGGTGAAGGGAATGCCCAGGGGATTGTCCTTGGGGTCTCTGCCCGTGATGTCAATGTAGAGCTGCTCCTCACATGTCCCCTCCTCCCCTGCCAGGCAATCCACGGTGATGTCCTGCTGGTCCCACGCAGCGACGGAGCCGGAGCAGGGGGACACCGTGAACATGCCAAGAGTGAGGTGATCCTGCAGAAAAAGTTCCAGGAGAGGCTGATGGCTAACAGCTGTGCCTTGAGCACCCCAGCAGAGAGTATATCCTGCCTTGGCCTCCAGCTGGGCCCAAGCACCCAGTCCTAGGGCAGGGATGGATGGCCCAAAGGCAGCCTCAGACTGAGACAATAAGACAAGAGGAGCTGCAAGACTGTCCCAAAGAGAAAGGAGTTTGAGTGTAAAGAATTAAGGTGTTAGGTGGGATCCTTCAACCTCCAGAGGTAACACAGGAGAGCAGAAATAGCTGTGAGAAATGATGCGAGAGAGGTAAGGCACTGTGAAGAAGAAAAAGCAATATTGTCTGAGCTCTGTGGACTGGGAGTTCAATGAAGGATGTTTTTCTTCTGTGGTGTTCACACACCTATGCTGGCTAGCAGCTACCAAACACAGGACCTGCCTCCCTCTGTTGACCCCACAGCTCCAGCTCTCAGCCAGAGTACAGGACTGTCAATGGGACGGAGCAGATGCTGGACATCATCCTGCAGACCATGTCCCACCCTATGGTGATGAGCCCCCAGCCTGGGCACAGCAGCATCTTCTCACATCCCCTGCAGCAGCACTGGTGGGGAGCAGGAGTCACCCACCTGTGTGGAGCTTGATTTCAGCTTTGTAGCCAATGGAGAGGATTCCTCTTGCTCTGAACTGAGGAGAAAGCAGAGGCATCTGTCATGCTGAGCTCCCGTGCCTTTCTCTGAGGCCAAAGCTGGCCTTCCTCCCCACAGAGGAAAGCTTTCCTGCTCCTGATGGCTCCCAGAAAGCGGCCTGCAGCACCCAGTGTGGCACAGAGCAGCTCTATCACCAGCTTCATACTACACATGGGGATACTGAGGTGTTTTCTTGCTCCCTCTCCTCAAGCCAGGGATGCAGATGGACGATAGCCCAGGTCTCCTGGCTGCCTGCCACATGCCAGCCATGGGGTGGTGCCTCCTCAGACAGGAAGGGTGGTGCAGGGCTTCTGTACCTTTTGATTTCCAATGGAGATTCATCCTCGGGTGCTTGGTAGATGTGGAATTGGAAGCTGAGCATGCCTTTGTTCTCCAGCACGACAGTCTGGGTCTTCTTGGTGCCCTTGACCATGGCCCCAAAGTCGATGGGAGAGGCAGGCTCAATACTGAACTTGCTGTACACAGCTGTCGCCGACACCCTCACTGGGATGGTGGTGACAGTCTGGCCTCCTTCCCCTGAGCTGGCATCCATCACCTGTGTCCACAGGAAGGGGTGAAAAACACAGCAAAGAGGCCAGCCTCTACCCCAGTCCCCAGCCTCCACCCCAGGCCTCCATCAGTTTACCCCTCCCTGTTTTTAAGGACCTCTTCCAGAGTCAGATTCTCAGCTCCACTTAGGAAGCCTCCCAATGGTTTTGAAAGACTTTGTTTGTGTACGTAGGAGAGAGATTCTCCAGTTCAAGCCCTCCTTCCTGTTTACGCTCCCAAAACGCCGTGTGATAACAGAGCCTGGCCCAGGCTCACCTGGCAGTACAGGATGGGTTTGTTCTTGAGGAGCATCTCCCTTGTGGGGTGGAAGAGCATCTCCACATTTTCACCAGGCTGGGAGGCAATCAGCATGCCTGACTCAGGCTCAACAGTGAACTGGGATGCCAAATCTCGCATCCTGGGACCTGCACCCTTCAGTATGAAACTGAAGGGGAGAAAGGGAAGGAATGGAGATCTCTGCAGTTAAAAGTATAGATGCCCCCAGCACAGCCAAGACTTCACATAGGACCAGATATAAAGAAGGGAGTGTCCAGCTCTGCTCAGAGACTCCTGGATCTTGACAGAGAGTGCAGACAATCACGAGGTTACTGCAAGAAACCTAGCGACTGAAATTTTTCATTCACTCTGTACAAAGTCTCAGAAAGGGAAAGGAGGCGACTATCAAAAAAAGGAAATGAATTTCAGGATTTCAGTGGCAGAAATTTCTGGGGCTCTTCTTTGGGTTCCTGCTGACTTGTGAAGAACTGCTGGCTTGTGGCTGGATTCTCTGGTAAAATAGTTGAGATTAGAGAGCTGAGGTTTTGCATTTACCAAGAGGTAGCCAGCATGGAAACAGGTTCTAGCCATTGGCAGAGGGAGAAGGCAGGCCTAGGAACCTGAGGAAATGCTCACTGCCTGGCAGCTGGACTCACCGGTACTCAATGTTGTGTATCCCTTTGTTCTTTAGAGTCAGGACTTTGCTCACATTATCCAGGACATTAATAGTTCCAAATTCCAAGCTTCCATCTGGACCTGCAGAAAACCCACAGAACAAGGTCAAACATGGTATTTGTGAGCTGCTGCAGAATACACCAGGTCACAAGCTACATGGAGGTCTCAACACAAAACCCTTCTCAGCAGGTTTCCATTTTTGAAAGTGTTTTCCAGCTACTCATCTGCCCTTTCTCTTCTTACGCAAAATATACGCACGCGTAGTAGCTAAGGAGCTCGGCTTCCATTTCCTCACTTCCAGCACAAACCCAATTACTTTATATGCTGTGCTGGGCCTGTGGCAGTTGCCAGCTGCCTGTTCACATCACTGTTGTTTCAAGGCCCCCAAACCCAATCTGCACATGAAGCTGCACACTTTAGAGTTCAGAGGGGAGAGACTTAAAGCTGTCAGTGCCCTGACAATGCTTTATTCCATGCAGCTTGCAGGGTATGTACTTTATGTATCCACCCCATCCTTGCATGCCATGCCATGCCATGCCATGCCAGCCAAGTGCTTTGGTTGCCCACCTCCCAAGGTAATGCAGTGCACCTGCACTGCTTTGTTTGGGAAGCATCCACTGACCTTCAGGCATGTCGATGCTCAGAGAAACATCACAGACCTCTGCAGAGATTTTGATGTTTACAGCTTGAGCAATCCCCAGGATGTTTTCTGTATCTGAAACCTGAGGCAGCAAGAAACAAACACTGCTCAGATGATTCTTTTGGTAGACAGCCTGCAAGTCCTTGTCTCTGCTGGCTGCTTCCCCTGTGGCCTCCCTGGCTTCACAAGTGGTGGTGGACACCCAAGCTTTGTTAAACTGTCCACCTCATGGGCTGCCCCAGTGGGATTCTGCTGCAGTAAAAAGCCCTTTCAGCCCAAGTCTGCGCTCCTACAGCAGGGAATGCTGCTGCTAAAGCATCCTTGAGAGGCACAGGGATGTAAGAACAACCATGAGAAGTGTGAGGTGTCTCAGAGCAGATGGCATTGACAGCCCTCTCCAATCACCTGGCACCCTCTCTAAAACACAGCCCCTAAAGCATGGGGGACAAAATCCCAGGGGGAGAGTTTGTTGCACTATGCAAGAGGTCCATAGAGATTCCAGGAGGAATGTAGAGATAACGCTGCAGTCTGTACAAGCAAACAACAACCTCCAACCATTCACAGGGACCAGGTGCTTGTGGAACAGGCTCAGGATGCAGTGTCTGGTTATCTGGGGGGATGTGGATGCACTGCACATCCTGGCAAACACTGCGTAGAGACAGAGGCTGGGGTCACAGCACCCTTGTGTCTGTCAGCTGCAGCTCTTCCTGACTGTCCCTAAGAGCACACGGCTGCAGGGCAGGGCACAGTCCCTCTCACCTCTAGTCGGAGGGTCTTCTCAATGCTGCCAATCTGCCTGGCCTTGAAATTCAGTGTCACTTCTAACTTTGAGCGGGGATCAATGGTGCCGTTATCTTGTGACAAGGAGAAGGCCTCAACAAGGTCACCCAGCCCACTGAACTGCCAGGCCATGGACAGCTGGGTGTTGTTTTTCAGGACCAAGGTCCTGCTGTCAGTCCTGCAGAGACAGGAAGGCCCTTGGCATTAGCTGCTGGATGGTCACACCAGCCTCACCACTGAAGGCAACTCAGAGCAACTCCATCTGAGAGCGCAGGGTTAAAATGTTTCTAAAATCCTGGGAACTGTAAACAATAGATTCAGGGGGTGGAAAGGAAGGTTGGGTCTGGTAGGCCTGGGAAAGGCAACCAGGCTCTGGGAATGAATGTTGAGCTTTGCCTTTATTAGATCACGTGAAACTGCACCTGCGTAATCATCATATGATAAATAATATGATTGTTAAATGTAATGATTGTTTGGTAATTGAATATAATAATTGTTTAATCGTAATAAGAGTCATGAGAAACAATGTAATCCTAACAAGAATCATGAGAAAGGATGTTTGGGGGACCCGATGAAAATGACAATAAAACAATATGGGTTTAATAATTATTACATAGTTATAGAACCAAAGGGTATAAAAACATGTCCATCTCAAATCCACATCGGAGTCAGATTTGGGGTTGTGCCCCTGATTCCCAGAGCTCTACAGTAAAAGCACCTGCATAGAATCATCCTGTGATTATGTGTTTCAACGCTAACACACCCATGCCCTGGAAACCAGAGTCAAACATTTTCTCCCTGTCACAAGTCCTGGAGTGCTTGTGGGATGACTGACCCGTGCAGAAGCAGCTTGTCAAAAGACAGCTCCAGGGGGCTGACCTCCAGCTTCACCTGCACCCCATGGCAGCACAGGCTGAAGACCACTGGCTCTGGGTTCTTCTCAATGCAGCAGATGAGTCTGTCTTCCAGGAAGCCATGGGAAGTGGGGAGTGCCCGAATGGTCAGCTCCTGGACCCAGCCCCACAGAAAGAAATAGAAACAGCACTGTGTGTGAGCAGGAGGAGCAGCTCCTGGGCACTTCCACAGTGCCTGCCCTACCTGCCCTTCTCCTACCTGCTTCTCCTCTGGTTTCAGGGTCATGTTGGGAGGGTCCAAGAGGAATGTCTCTGCTTCCCCATCTTTCTCAAAGGAGAACTGGACTTCTGCATCCACAGGGGAGTTGTTGAGGACGGTTATGCTCTCCGAGTTGCCGGGACAGTTCTGGGCCTTGTACCTGTCCACAGAAGGAAAAGGCTGCACAGGAGACTGTTGCCTTTGCCACACGTTGAGGAGGGCACCACGTGCACCCGAAGAAGCAGTGCTGGAAGACCCAGTTCTAACAAACAAGTGAGGGAAATGGATCCCAGCCAGGGGCAGGACGTGTGCTTGTCCTTGCCTTACTTTGATGCCTTCCCCTGGATGTGATGCCTCCACCCCAAGAAGCCTGATGATGCTCAGGCCACTTCAAGAGTTTTTAAAACAACGTAAATTCAAAGGTAGAAAAATAACAGCACACCAGGCACATGGGTTCTTTCCCCTTCCTTCCTGGGGTGCCTTCCCTGCAAGCTATAAAGAAAGAAAACTCTTTCCTTAAACTCTTTTCTTTTGAAAAAGGTTTAGCTAATCTCTTACATAAAAGTCATGGAACTGCTTTGGATTTCATGGGTTAGTTGAAAGTCTGAGAAGGAAATATAAAGCATCCATTCCCAAGGGGAATTCAACAAGATAACAAATGACCCTTCTCTCAGGTGTAGAAATGACTTTGGAGTGAAAGGCTTAAAGAAGCAAATAGAAATCCCAGACCATCCATCAACCTGGCTAAAGATTGTCTGGTTTTTTAAACTGTTTCAATTTCATTTCCTTGGCTTGCCAAAATAGACCTAGCCCTCCAGAGCTCCCATGGAGACAAGAACTTAATGTTAAATATTATCAGAAAAACAAGTGACAGTAAAAGCAGAAATACACAATAGCTTCAATGACTATGTGTTTAGGCAGACTTTAACCAGCAGTGAGGATGCAATGTAATGACAGGGAAATGTAATTCCTGCTGTACATTTCCCCTGACACCCACTGCCAGGTCAACCATAAAATCTTGTTAATAATTACAGATTAATGAAAGCTTTACAGAACCATCTAGAGAATAACTGCTCAATCAGGCTGGGCACCAAGGCGGCTGCCAAGGCACCCACCAGCAGGCAGAGCAGCTCCTCCAAGGCTCATCTGCCTCTTATCTGCTCAAGTTCACACATCTGTGGTCCTTCAAACCCACGTGTCTCCCAGGACTCTGCTGGGGACTGCCCTGGATAGCGCCACCAGGACAGCACGTCTCTCCAAGCGTGTCCAGAAAAGTACAAGGCCCTGCAGGGAGCACATACCGTTCTCTTGATTTCCCACACAGCAGAGGTCCAAAGTGGAATTGTTTTGTGCTCTCAACATATTCCTTGAAGATGATTTCATCTGCCTCCATGGTCTCCCTCCACTGTGGAAGCACCAGCCTGGGCAGAGAAAGTGGGGAAGAAGGAGCTAGGAGCTGCTCTAAGTAGGATATGTAGTCAGAAAGCCAAAACCCTTCCTGGTGGCTGAGGTACCATCTGCCTTCCCAGCTCCCAGCACAGGAAGAGCTGCTGGGCGACCTCAGGCAGCAGGGTCTGCCCAGGCCAGAAGCCCCAAGGGCAGCCCTGGCTGTGGGTTCAGGGGCAGCAGTGTGGGAGGCTGCCAGGGGCCAGCCTTACCGTGGGCTCTGGCTGATGCTGGGGTACAGGCCGGTGCCACTGCAGGGCAGCTCATACCGGCGCTTTGACTCCACGAGCTCAAACCTCAGTGTCTGCTCAAACTGCCCTGGCTTTTTGGTGGAGAAGTGGACCTTCAGTTCCACCTCACCGTGGTCAGGCACTGTCCACCGGTACCGCTCGAGCCTGGCAATTAAAGAGGAGGCTTCAGACATGGCTGAGGAGCAAACGGAACTAGGAGGGTGCGCCGGCCATCCCATGGATGCACTGGCACAGGGTCGCTGTGCAGCTGGGGATGATGGACCTTGTTTGGCAACAAGAAGCAGAGGCATCACCTCCTCCCGTGTGGCTCACCTGAGGAGTTCTGTGGGGGTTGAGGCTCTTTTGAGAGCACTTCTGGATCTTGTTGCGGAGGAATTCCGGGGACTTTCTGTTCCTTGTGTGGAGATCTGGTTCTCCATGGGAGAGCTGTCTCTGCTGGCCACTTTACCCATCTTTGGTTGGCCCTCGGCAGAACTGCCCTTCACATCTGGGGTCTCAGCCTAAGGGCAGACAGAAAAGGGAGGGAGGGAGAGGTGAGCCCTGAGACATCTCCATCCTGGAATGTGAAGTTGGGGTTTGTTAACCAATGGAAGAGAGAATAAATAAATAAGTCCACCTGCCCACGGACTTGGTCTTCCTTATTGGTATTTGTTTTACCTAGGACACCCCTTCTCACTCAGGACCCTCTCCTCAAAGGAAGTTGATGGTTTTAAGTGATTTTTTCCCTTGTCTTACAAAACTGCTCTGTCTCCTGCAGAGCTGTCTCTTTTGTCCCATCCCTGACAGAAAGGAGACCTGCAGACCTGGGACCCCACCACATCTTCACTACCTCTCCACAACGATCCTTCTCCATCCAACCTGTCCCCAATGCCCCAGCTAGCCGGGTCCCTGCCCGGGCACCTTCAGTGCCAGCACCACTGGAGCACCCACCAGATCGTGTTCCATAGCAGCACCTTCCGGTGCAGCGATGGTGAAGGGCTTCACACGCTCTGCAGAGCCCAACCGCTCCTCTGGGTAGTCGACTACAGAGAGGACAACAGGGGGAAGGGGAGGCCCTTCGGGATGCAGTCCCAAATATCTCAGCATCTAAAACAGAAGAGAAAATCCTGTTTGTATTTCTGTCACCTTCATCCTCACAACTCCTTCTTTAAAGGCACTGAGCTTTTAGCAATGAGATTTTCGATTTACATGAAGTACAAGTGCTTTGTTACGCCCAGTGGGGTGAGCAGGCTCCAGAGCAGAGGCAAGAGCTACAAGCAGGACCGGGAGAGAAGCCTCTCCCAAGTGATTCACATGAAGAAAACAATGACCATGAGCTGCCCTGTCCTGGGACCATTTATAATGATTTCCAGTCTGGGAAACTCTGAACAGATGGGATACTTGGACACAGAGCACTCCCACTTTCTGCCCACTGAGGGATGGTGATAACCTCCCCATCCACGCAGATGCTAGGGGACACAATGCTCCAGGGCCCAAGAGCACAGCAAGCTCAAAATCTGAGCCTTGCAAGGTTTTACCTCGTCTTTTGTGGGCAGCCTCCCATGCCTCAGGATCTCCCTAATCACGGCCTTTGGATTTGTGACCTGGATGTCCGAGCATGGCATCCCGACGTCTCTGACGGCCCCTTCTGCAACTTCGCTTTGTGTCTCCAGCTGAGATGACTGAAGACTCCTCTGGCCTCCACTTTTTTGTTCAGGCTTCTTCTCCACCTTCTCCTGAGGCTTGCTAGTCTTCTGACCTGTGTTTTCATCTGAAGGCTGGGATGTGTTTCCGTTCTGGATCGCAGGTAACTGCACAGTACCCTGAACCCTGTCACAGTAGGAGAAAACCTGTGCGACGTCCTGCTGCGATGACTCATAGATCTGAAACCTCTTCTCCAACTCAGCTGAGTACTCTGGGATTTCGGTTTCCCCCTTCTCTGGGGCTTTGGGTTCCCCCTTTCCAGGGGCTTCGGGTTTCCCCTTCTCTGCGATTATGATTTTCCACATCTTTGGGGCTTTGTATTTCCACTTTTCTGGGATCATGGGTCCCTCTCTCTCTAGGATTTTGGTTTCCTTCTTCGCTGAGGATTTGGTTCCCTTCTTTTCTGAGATTATGATTTTCCACATCTTTGAGGCTTTGTATTTCCCCTTCTCTAGGATTTTGGTTCTCTTAGTCCCTAGGGTTTTGCTTTCCTTCTTCTCTAGTTTTGCAGGCTGCTTCCCCAAGGAGACATCCTTCTTTTCCTTCTTCCACATCACTTCCTCCTTTCGCTTCTCTTCCTTCTTCCACCTCTCTTCCTCTTCTAAGGCTTTTGTCTCCTCCTCAAGATTTTGAGCCAGCCACTTCAGCTCCCTTCAGCAAACAAAATAGAAAACATCACTGAGAGTCACCGCCACAAACCTGGGCTCACTAGTCCCTTTGCTGGGAAGGATAAGGATTTGACAGGAAGGTCCCACAGATATGTACGTACAAGAGAAAGATCTTTGAATGTAGAATCTGAAGAAGGAAAAGAAATGAAAGCAAGTTTTGATATAGAAGAAAAGAATTGCTGAGCCAGTCTTACTGCTTAACTCAAAGGGCAAAGTGTATGTTAGCATGTGAGTTGGAAGGGGGTTTTATGACTCAGAGCAAAGCATAAATCCACCTCAAACAAAAGATGTTTTTACCAAGCAAAAAAGATTTCACAGGCAAACAAGAAAGCCAATGTTGCAAGTAGAAAGAAAGGTCTCAAAACTTTCCACTGCAAGAAAACTGAAAAACAACTTCTAGCTTCAACTGTAACATACTAACTTTTTGTGATTACAAAATAGTAACCTGAATATGGTAAGGTTAGTATGACAGGCTATAGGTAATAGTAAAAGTATTGATTGGTTGTCATGTATTAAGATGCTCTGCAATGAAAAGTATACAATGCACTGTAACCAGAACTAGAGTTGGCTTCAGACGAGACTACAGCTGATGCTGACTGCTGTGGGCTGGGCTCTTGTTACCCACGACCCGTGAATTGCTGTACCAGCTGGATACAATAAACTGCACTTTAAAAAGCCATCTGGAGCCCCACACCCCTCCTTTTGGCTCTTACAGCCCTGCACTTTATTCCTCGACCCTGAGGCCAGCAAAACCACATGTTCCTCCACCCACAGAGGCTGGGAACATCCCAAGTGAGTGGAATGGTGGAAGAGGACCTCCAGCACCAGCCAAACGAAAGCCTTGCCATTGTAAGGTCTCAACTGTGCAACCTCCTTCATAAGGCACACCCAGACACCTCCAGCCCACTGCCCAAGGTGATCCACCAGCTCTCTGCACTGATGCCTGAATATGCCCTTTGTCTCTTAATTTCCCAGTTTAAACCACATGACAAATGGCTAACATCTGCTTGTCCCTCCTGCAATTCTTACTCGATTCATTCAGCCCCCTTCTCCCTGGGCATAGCCTGCTGCTTAACGAGAATAATCCTATCAGTCAGAAAGCAAAGGCTGCAGGAACTCCTCTCTTGCAAGACAGGCTCTTGTCAGTCAGATTTCCTGCTAGAACCCAGCAAACTAGTGCTATCTGCCATGGAAATAATTTGAAGCAGCCTCATTCATCTCCTCCCCACGAAACCACCTTCAGCCTGAGCTGAAAGAAGCCCTGATGCACAGGCTTGCTTTAAGCAGCCTCACCTCCCAGCTCCACACTCTTCCTGTGTGTCCTGAGCTGGGCTGCCTTGCTGGAGCAGAGCTTGCCTACTCCTGCAGCTGCAGGGGAGCCTAAAGGACATGTGCTTTTATGGGTGGTGTCCCACCATAAGGAGAACCCTGGCAGACCAGCATTGCAAGGATTTCATCTGTGGCAGGACCAGTACCCACACCAAGGGTTTGTCTGTGCCTCACACCTGTCCATACCACAATCCCACTGTTTTGGTGAAGAAGAGAGATGACGATGCAAATCAACATCATAGACTTAAAGACACTTATACAGGCAGTGCCAAGGCAAGCCCAGAGCCCAGCTCCCTGCAGGCAGCATTTAAACCAGAAGGGCTCAACAATAAAATAGAGATGTTCTACCTCAACAGAAGAAGGTCCTTCCTCTCTTGGGAGCCAGGGAGCTAAGAGTGGCCATCCCTGTCTTGCTTCTGGCCTTTGCTATCAAACACCTCTGAGCTCAGAGTCCTTGGAGCAGGGAAACCCTTCAGGGACACTACCCTGAGCAGTAACCCATGGAAGGCTTACTCACCTCTCCCTCTGTATATGCTTCCTTTCCAGTATTATTTTATCCACTAGAGCTTTCTTCTCAGGAAGGGCATCATCCTCATCCTCATCCTCATCCATTTGCGAGACACATTCTGTGCTGCTCTGAATAGGTTTTTTCCACTGCAGTTCTTTAGCACAAACCAGAGGAGAAACCATGAGTGACTACAAGCAGAGCTGGGTGCTCTGGGTCAGCTGCAAGGACTGACCTTGCAACTCAGGCTTTTCCCAAGCCAGCCTATCATACCAGGAGATGTCGGGAGCTCATATCCCTGCTCCAAAATTCAGACCATCCCCCAAACTATGGCCGGGCAGTGAGTTCCTGGGCTTTGCCTGGCTTAAGTGCACCAATGCTGAGGACAGTCATTTGTTACTGAGCTACAGCAGCTTGCACTTGTGCCCAAGCTTTAATGTTAGAGATTAGGGTGAATCTGAAAACCTCAGATCTCCTGCAACTCTGAGATGAGTGCTGGTTACACTGAGGCAGAAGGTGGAAAGATTAAAAGCAATTAGGCCCCTTTCCCCGCAATGGGCACAACCTTGGGCCCTGGAAGGAACATGGCACTTTTTCCCCAGTCTGCTGGGCACTGGCAGCACTGTTTCCCAGAAGCAGCTCCTTCCCTGCTTCTCTTACCAGCATGGTAAAGCATGCCATCCCATACTTGATTTTAAAGCCAGCACTACTATGTCCCTCCTAACAACTGTGCATGCAGGTGACACTGCTTGCACAGCAGTTCCCCTACAAAGATTGGTCCTCCAGGACCGTTTTTCCATTCACTGCACCCATCCTGCATTCTCATGTGGAGACCTGCAGCCCTACCCCACTTGCATCACCTGTCTCCACTGAAATGAAATCCTCCTTGTGGGAAAAGCCCAGCTGGGACCCAGACTCTTCTTCCTTCTACCAGCTCCCAACCCAGCCAGCTTCAAAACTCAGCAATGCAAAACTTCTCCCTGCACCAAGCCAGATCTGCCTCACCCTGCAGAGATCAGGGCACCAACTGCCCAGGAAGTTTCATTAAAGTCTCCATTCTCACATGGAGAACAGCCCAACACCCACGAGCTGTGCCTGACAGTGGGCACAGGTGAATCTCTGGAGAAAAGAGCTCATCTATAGCATGTCTCTCATTGGAAATCCCTCTGGGAGGCTGTCCTTCCCTTCCTCTTGTTTGCAAGGTTACACTCTTAGTCAGTGCTCTTGTGCTTAATGAGCCACTTCAGAA